>NW_022882944.1:2400000-3600000 GCF_011952255.1 Bombus vosnesenskii | reverse complement strand
GATTCGTTTACACGCGAATCGTTCGATCAAAATGTTATCGGCTCGATTCGATCCGATTTAATGCAAACGAGTTTCCGCGCGCCGATCTCGCCAAATTGAACGCGACAGTGCGACCGAAAAAGAAACATCGAAATAGAGATACGCTTGCTGTATGCAAACACGCCGATAAGAGAAGGAAACTTTCTTCTGATCGGATAAAAAATGAGAAAACTTGAGAAATGTTGTAGCAGAGTAGAACCGAAAGAGGATCGACTAATCTCGATACCAAGCTTCCTGCTATTTTCGTGTAATTTACAACATGACAACTTTCTATAGTAAATATGCAAATATTTTTGCCAGCTACTCTACATAGGTTTGAGAATCAATTCATGTCGAATTATGTAACTTTGTAGTTATTAGCCAGAACGTTTAATGAGATCAATTTACTTGTTCATCACGGATAAAATACGTTTAATAACAAAAAAATTAAAATACTAAATATAAATTGCTATGTGCGTATCTGATAGATATAATCTCACGAAAATTTACACAAAAACTTGCTGAACTTTCAACTCTTGATATATAGCTACGTATACGACGAATATTAATCGTCCATTTAATACGATATAAATATAAATTAATATAATATATTATTTCTCAAATTTTAACGATATCAATTTACTATATATTAATGGAAAAAAAAATCCGAAAGATCGTTTAAAATAATTCTAATCCTGAAATGATCCTAGTAACGAAATATTCATACGATACCCGAGATATTTTCAGCAACTATTCCATTTAACGAAAATGATAATCTTTGGCATCGAAGGGACGTGTACTTCAATTTGGATGGATGAAGAAAGATGTGAAAAATTAACCGAGTGGAAAACACGATCAAAGCGGAGCAATTTGCGCGTTCCATTTCACGTTGAACTTGGGGATTTTTCATGAACAATCGGATCCCACATTTATTGATAATCTGTTCAGAGGCAGTTTCATTGGCCGTTTCGCCTCGAGGGTCGCTAATTACTTACAAGATTAATTCCCGGCCAGGTCCGTCGCGGATATTATGAGATTAAGTTGCTCTTTTACGTCATGTTACAGGCAAGAAGCCATTTTTCCTCGACGCTGCTTTTCACCGCACGTGAAGGAAAGAAGCAGCAACAAGCTCGCCAGGAATTTATCGTCTTCTAACCTTGCAAACGACAATGCAATTTCGCCAACGTGGCTCAAAGCTAACTCGGCCACAGCGTGTTTCGCTTGTGTGCCATTAATTCCCCATACCGTGCGATTTTCAATGACCAAAAAATAAAGATAAAACAAAGAGAATGATAAGACTTCAATTTTCTACAGTTTCAAAACTAAAGTGGAATACTTCGACTAAACAGGATAACGTAGTTCAGCTAGTGGATATAATTTTATCTACGATCACGATCCCATCCTTTCTCTTAGTTCTTTCTCCTTTCTTTTTTTTTTTTTTCTTTTTCTTTTATCTCTATACTACCACTGTAGCCATCCACTTTCACTTTCAAGCTGAGCCAAAAGTTGTTACGTTCTTTATTAAGTTCGAATTGCTCGGCGGCTCTATGGAAAGTTAAACGAGGGTCTCCAGGGTGAAGTGGGCCCGAGTTCTATGATACGGCGAGGGTTACCGCGAAAGATGCCGAGTCTGAATCTTTGAAAGCATATCGCGAGCTTTTAGCCTGACTACGGTTATTTCGGCCACGACTCAAAAGAGGAAAAGAAAGACCGATATCATCGGACGATCGAATAATCTCTTTTATTCGTATAACAATCGTTTTCACGGTTGATGATTAATCCGACGTTTAGCAATTGGCCAAAGAGAAGCGAAGCGAATTAATTTAAAAATACCAATCGTAGGTGGAAACGAATGACTGATAAACCCGATAGAAATCGAAGAGGAGAAGCGATCGCATAAAGGATACGAAGAATAATATCAGTTGATTAGTCGGCGCGTCCAATAAGCTTTGAAAAGGGACAAAGATTGCCGTCAAAGGATTTTATTTTCGAAAAGGAGAAATAATCCATAGTCGGAACACATGCAGCGAAGAGTGAACAAATAACCAAGTATCGGTGACCGGCGATGCAACTCTGTTCCATCGTCTCCTCCCTCTTCTTCTCGTATCGCGAATTGAACGTAGAATTAGGTCGGCCGTACAAAGAAACGTGCAAATATATTTTTTCCCATCGGTTTCCAATATCGTACGAATCAACTTAACGCTATGACAACCACCTTTTCAGTATTCGCGTGATCATAGCGAGCCTTCTCTATGAATACATTTTCCCTTTGTGCTTGGTCTTTGGATCGTAGAATCAGGTTGCGAGACTTGGTACACCAAAGAACATGCTGCTCCGTAAGCCTAAGCCTAAGCTTAGGTATTTCACGGCGGATGCATCAAGTCGCGGGTTAATTGGGAGAGGAAGATCGTAGATGTGTTTTAAGTACACGGCGTAATTTAACAATAGACGTTCCACGATTGTTATATACCTTGGAATATATTTATTTATCCCTTTGGTATATATTTACAAGATGGTGTATAATATATTTGTAATATCGAAAAATAAGGATAGAAATTTTTTTTTTTTCGATTACTTACAATTTATTAATATTAAATTGAATATACAAATATAAATTGGACAGAGAACGATATTTAACGGAAACTAAATGCAATACTCGTATCTATATCAAATAACTTTACAGTTATTTGATCACATCTCGTCACAACGAATCTAACACACACACTCTCTCTTTCTAACAACTCTAACGACTCTACTCTTCGACAACTCGAAACCTCTAACGACTCTACTCTTCAACGACTCAATTCGCTCTGACTCTCGGTGATCCGCCTTTGAAACACGAAACCGTCCTTCTGCTCTAACGTTGTTTCTTGTTTTTCTCATATCTCTGTAAGAACTAGGTGACTTTAGTCACATAGGCGCTCTTAAATGTAAACGAACCACAGAAGGACGACGTACACGGCTTTTTCTATTTTCAACCGATCTCTAATTCAAATCTATTCTACGATACTACATATTCGATATAATATGCCTTGTAAATACGTATAGACAAATATGAAAATTATATCAACGAATGGAAGCTAAACTTTTATTTATAAAAAATCGTTCGAACCCAGGCAAGTACGAGAAAAGATTTTGCGAAAATCTCGATTGTTATATTGTTATATTGTTATATACCTTGGTATATATTTATTTATCCCTTTGGTATATATTTACAAGATGGTGTATAATATATTCGATATTATATGCCTTGTAAATACGTATAGACAAATATAAAAATTATATCAACGAATGGAAGCTAAACTTTCATTTATAAAAAATCGTTCGAACCCAGGCAAGTACGAGAAAAGATTTTGTGAAAATCTGTCAAGACACAGATCGAACCAAGTGAAAGTGCAAATCGAAAGTGCAACTTCGATACGCTGTTACGTTTAACGCTAACTCGTTCTATTGTATTATCCGACTAATCAATTTCTCAATTTTTGTCGATAGAAAAATTTACACAAAGTTAGACGGACAAAAAAAAAATAACAATGAACGTACTATTTTAAATTAAGCTTCGAAATCGGTCGTTTGACCGGACCTGCTAAGGATACTGCTAAGAAAAACACCATAGACGATTCCTCTAACTCGATAAACCTCGTCCTGGAACAAGCCGAACCAAATAGTGGCGCGATTTAAAAATGCGCTATATTCGAATAATAAACGCGGTTGTGCTCGGAGCAGCCGATAAACTCGGCAAACAGATTGAAAAAGAAATTCTGCAAACTCAATCCTGGAACAGATGGATCCGCGGAAACATAATCATTTGCACCGTTGAATGGTATTCGCGATAACAGCCTCTCCATCCCGTGGACCTTCGTCAACGTCGCCCTCCCATCCCTTTTTCTTGCCGCTCCGTTCCTTCGGAAATTACTTGGCTGACGTTCCAGCAACAAAAGCGATTCGACCGGATTATTACAAGAAAGTGTGGCGAAGGCGTAATTCGATGGAATACACCGAATAACTCGGAATTACTTTGTGGCTGGGCAGAGATCACCAGTGGAAAAGATGGTCGGTCGAAAGCACTCGGCTGGGTTCCTCGAAGGAAGAAAAAGGAGGAGAAGAAGGAGGCGATGCTGGCAAGAAGAAAACACCATTCGTTTTCGCGGTTATTGTAGCCCCATTCTAGATGTACGTACACCCGTTATCTGCGTGTAGGTGCACGCCGCGTACCTACGAATTCCTTCCGGAAGCATGGTCGTTCCACTAAATACGCGAGATCCAATTTGGACGAACACCAAAATTCGAAGAAATATACTGGCCCGCGTACATGCGCGCATATATGGATATATAGGGTGAGTCGTGAGAAACGGCACAGTTAAATACCCAGCGTTGCTTGGTGTTGCATGGAAAAATTTCTCGGAGGGAAAAAAGTTACGCTGTTTCGAGCAGCGAGTACGTAATGGCGAGAAGAATTTTTCTTGTGCTCGTTTTTTTTACGAGATTTTAAGATATATTTTTTAAGAGATACCCCGTGGTGTTTTGCACGCCAATTCAGCGGTTCTTAACCTGCCGTCTGCGAACTTCACGATGCACGAGATAACTTATCATCGCATCGTTCGAAGAAGAAATATTTGGCATGCGTATTTGCTTGTTCATAACGAACCTCTTCTGCCTAAGAAGGTTGTCGACGAGCTACCGATCAACGTTTCAATTATTTGGCACATCGGAGACATAGATCTCCTGCCGGGTCTTGGCCATCCGCCACAACGGAAAGTTATTTAGCGAAGTTGCTTGGTAAGCAAATGGTTAAAGGAGGCTGCACAGATCAGTTCACGGTTGAGAGCAAATTTCGAAATTTCACTAACGAACCCTGAAATTTTTTAAATAGAACGCAGTTGCAATCGTAGGTTTGTGTTATTACGTCGTAATTCATTCGGATCTGTTTGTACGCGATATTAAAAGCCAACGTGGCGAAGAATTTCCTGTTTCTCGAACGTGCAGTATCAACGACGATACTAAAACCAGACGAAACATTAAAAGCAAATAGATCACCCAGTAGAAGTAGGTGCACCCGCACACGTATACACATGGCCCTTTATGTAAGACACATTCGGCAGCGAGACGTTCAATTTCAACCAGAGACTTCCTGCAAGCGTTATTGGTACTGCTGACTTCGTCCCCTGTGAACTTCCATCCATCGGTGTTCTTCCAGTTTCCTCCTTTCCGCTTCCGTCAATTTCTAATTGTCCTTGACGAGATTTCGTTTCCGTGAAACTCGTTTTCCGAAACGAAGCTCCTCCTTTCTCCCCTTTGAATCTATTAGATTTTACACACAACGTGGAGACAGTTGCAGGCAACGAGCAGCAATATTTCTAAATTTCTTCCAATACTTCTGCAAGAAGATTCGACGATCGAAGTCGAATATCTGCGGCACGAAACTCTTCCTTTCTCTCTTTGAATCTTTCTTGAGTCTATTATATATGACTATCGGAAATAAAGCAGTTTCTTAATTTCTGTGAATCGTTCTCCGAGAAAATCCAACGATCGGAGCCGAATATTTCCCGGCAAAAAACTCCCCTCTACGTTCTGTCTTTCAAACACTTGCATTTTACATACAACGAGGAGGCTATATTGCAAGTAACAAACGATAGCGTTTCTTAGTTTCTTCGAGTCGTTGTGCAAGAAAATTCAACGATCGGAGCGGAATATTTTCCGGCGCAAAACTGCTGTCGTTCTCTCTTTGAGACTGTTGCATTTTACACTGAACGCGGACACTGTCGCAAGTAACAAGCGATAACGTTTCTTAGTTTCTTGCAATCGTTGTGCAAGAAAATTCAACAATCGCAACCGGATATTTTCCGGCACAAAGCTGCTCTCGTTTTCTCTTTGAATCCGTTACATGTTGCGCGCAACGCGGAGACTGTTGCGAGTAACAAGCAGCAATGTTTTTCGATTTCTTTAGATCGCAGCCCAAGAGGACGGAAATTCAACGATCGAAGCCGGATATTCCGAATATTTGCCGACGATAGACGGCTCGGTAAATAGGCTGTCTCTCGTGTTGCCCTCTCTTTTCCACTCTGGCTGCAGTTATAGCGAGATATACGGGCAAGCTCATACCGTAAGTCAGCCCGTGCAACTACACAAGATGTTAAACTCAAGGAAGATGAAAGTACAAAGTCTGCTCGTGACACGAGTTAACTTCAAAATGGCTCGAAATGCCAAGATTTCAACTTGCTCGGTTGATGACAGCTTTGTTACCGACTGTTCCATGCCGACTCGCCTCTCTACGAGCAAAAACATTTAGCACTTCTTGCTCGGTGTCAGTCGCCCAAAATTCCCTCTCAGAAATTCGTTCTACATTTCCTTCCAATTTCCTTCCACGAAAATGTCCAAAACTTTTGGATTTCGTAACAGTTATCTCTGTTGGCATGCGAAATCTTCCACCTCGCTCTTATTCTTCCAACGATGTTACATTCGCTAACTTTGAAACCTCGCTGTACATCGAATTTACAACTAATTTCGTTGAAAAAATTCATCAGAAATTGTACGTTTGATCGTCTGCGAAGGAGCAGATAGATATCTCGTGGAAAAACCGAGGAAACGCGAAGCAAAGAGACGACGATGTTCCATATCTACTTTCATCGATAGCGCGATCGTTGCTTTCGCCTTGATTATTTGCAAAGTATCTTAAAAAGACACAAAAGCTATCTTAAAAGTATCTTAAAAAGCTACAAAGATCTGCGAGGAGAAACGAGTATTTCAATAGAAGAGTTTTACCGAAAAGTATTCGTCATATAACAAACATCGTTGTTATCGGCGCGATGAAAAGTCAAGGGGAAATTGTTGAAATTTTCATACATATTTATTCGTTACGTCTATATATCGTGGGATGGTTGTGAAAAAGACTCACAGAGAATGAAAGAAACGAAAGGTCGAGGAAAACCGGAGGAGAGATAATCTCCGCAGCCTGTGTCCCAACGTAACGAGGCAACGTAAGTGGAATAACTCGCAAGTTAAGATAAACAGAATTTACAATGGAAATTTCTTTTCATAATCAGTCGAGTTTTACGGAACTCCGTGCATATTTTAATGCCGGATTCACAGGCCACGGTTAACCGGTGACCTGGTTGCCGTTGGATTAACCGGAAAGTAAGAGGAAACGTATCGAAATTTCTCGAGTTTTCAAAGCACGGTCTTTGGTTGCTGTTGCGGTCGCAATTTCCGTATCCATTTTTCTAGCTGTCGCCTTGCTCCGTTAAGTGTACTCCTAATAATACAACGGAGCTAAATCATTGTTACGGCTGACCATCACCGAACCAATCTACTTTGTGCCTTTGTAAAACGAAGAGCAGATCGAAAAGGCTTTTAACGTGATAACCGAATTTACTTAAACAACAAACTCTCGACATACACTGTCGGTAGCTCGCGAATCTACTTGGACATTTATCGCGAAAGATTTCTCCGAATGTATCGCACGTATTATACGAAACGTTTCCAAGTGATTTCATCAAAGTTGTAATAAAAGTACGTGACAATTGTGTTACCTTTGACTGTTTCGTGTTCCTTTAACTTGTCGTTTAATCTCCGTTGAAAGGCGTAAAAACGATAAGTTGGAAACGATTGAGTAGAGGAACTCGGCAAAATTCAAGATCATCTGGGTAACCAGGTTATTTCTTGCAAAGATAATTTGCAAAAATTCCACGTGAAAGCGCTGGTAATCCGAAGAATTTCGCCGTCTGTAAAAATTTCCAACCGTTAGAATCTTAAGAGTTCACGTTCCGGCAAGGGCAAAGAATATTTGCGTAGCCGTAGGAATTCGCAGAGAAACGGAATGATTAACGTTACCATGAAATCGTTTCGCTCTTCGACTTCACCGCGTTATGCACGACCCGGTTAAAAATAGCTCCACCAGACGCAAAACGAGCCCGTGAACGCGTAATTATGATCACCAGGGAACGATGGTAACGGCTCTGTTTTCCAAACAGCAGGAGTTTTCATTAAAGGACAAACAGTATCCCGAGCCATTCGTTATCGCTTTATCTAAACCTCGTAACAGTTCGAGAGCACTTCGCGCCGTACGGACCTCTTGCACAATAGAACTGGTACGCAATTAGCCAAGTGTCGCTCTAATAAGGATTTGTAGGATAGGTTGGGTCAGGTTAAATCGGCCTGTTTACAGTTAAGCAGCTGGACAGACTGTCCTCGGATTCGTGGTTCGACCGTTCGCTGTCGCACAGTTCGCGTTTATATGATGAACAGCGCGACTCGTTTCACGTCCTCGAAATTAGTTTACCCTAGAAACCGGACGAAAAGTTAGTTAATCCCCGATGAACTCTGAAACCGAGGACTTTGTTCCTTCTGCTCTTCTTTTGTTTCCCTTTTTTTCTTCTTTTTTTCTTTTACGTTATTGTTTCACCGTTGTCTGGCGTTTCGTCTTTGACCTTCTCAGATTTCGCTTTTATTTTGTCTTTTTCTTCTATTATTGTTTCTTACGACGGCGAAGACTAAGTCAAGCGTGACTCATACGAACGTCATGCGACTCGTTTCGATGTTTGCAAATTATCCTCAGAGGATACTGTGATTCGACCTTAGACTTTGTTTGCCGTTTTCTTTCGAATCTCTGCTGTCTGTTCAAGCGTAAATTCAGAAAGAAGAATTGAATTTTCATTTTTCTTGAAGAAGAACACGATGATTTCGTAGCGGATTCTTCTAATATTTCTCGAAAGGAAAAACGAAGCGATCCAGCTATTTATTTTCATCGATACGAGAACATTGTTATCCTCGCGTTACGAACTAAAGAGTAAAAGAGATAAGAAGCGATAAAACGCGTAAAAAGTACTGCGATTTCAACGACCTTACACAATTTTTTTTACTCTTTCGTATTCAATTTCTTCTCTCGATTAAAAAAAAAAAAAAAAAAAGAAACGAAAGCAACGTCCGATAAGGAAGCAATGGTGTTTTATCTTTCTTTTTCTATCTTCATCGATGGTAGAGAACCAGAAGCATCGTTGCGGATACACCATAACGCTTCGTAATATTATACCTTGATGGGAGCGCAGGCTATCGGTTATCAACTTTTTGAATTATCAACGGGCCAAGTTAGACATGTTTGTAACGGATCGGCAGGAAGATACAAACTTACGATGCACCGGTTTCGTGCTTCCGCTGTAAAGTTTCCCACGTTACGTTTATAGTTTACGCCCGCTTACATTAGAATTAGACCTAATTTCTCTGCACGTAACTGTGCGCAAAGCGTGTACAAGTGTACGTATACAAACTAACTGCCATTATTAGCTATTTACGTGTCTAGGTCTTCATATCCACCCAGTTCCTAATTCAACTTTTATCCGTCGTATTTGAAATTGCTATTTCTTTGATTTCTTCCTGATACTTGGTAAAATCGTCGAATATTCTACGAATAGGAATTTTATTTTCATGCAAAGTCGTTTCAACGTTTCCCTCTCTTTCTATGCTGGAACTTGTACCAAGTACCTTTGATATTTCCGCCGATGTGCATTTTTAATCACCTTTTTCTATTTTCTGTCCTCGAATCACCGCGCTGCTGTTTCTCTCTTTACCACTTTCCATTCCACCCATAGCGTCCTTGCGGAACTCCTTTCCCCCTTTTATTACCCTGAAATTTCGATATCTCTGTTTCTTTCATTTTTGATACCTCGCAGTGAATTTTTTTTTTTTTTTTTTTTTTGTTGCTCAAACGTTCCCGCCTCCTTTCGTTTTATCGCGGAAATTTCTTTCTTCTTTTTTTTTTTTTATCACCTTCCCCTTATTGAAATTTGTCCTCCTTTTGGTGTCCTTGCATCGCTACTTCTGATTGCCGTAATCCCCTTTGCCATTGTCCTTGCATTCCCCTTTTTATTACCGCCACCCCTTTTTCAATGTCCTTGCGCCGATCTTTGCTAATTAAATTTTTCTATCGTTGGAACATTGGTGGCTTCCACGTCCACTGATTTCACATTCTCCTCCAGGATTATATCAATATGCCGCGGCAATAGGCTGCGCATTTTTACGCTTCTATGGGAAATTTCAAGGTGGAAAAGTTCGTAGAAAACGCATCACGCGCGTAAAATATATAAAACAGCCGAAATACCAGTAGCTGTTACAATATTCCATAGATAAAACAAATCCCTGTTTTATCTTTTCATTATCTTCATAGAAATTTGCATAAATGTGCCTGGCTGTCGCTCTATGGCGACATATTGGGTTGGCAGCTAAGCGATTGAGTATTTTAAATAAGAGGGAAAATTCAAAATTTTTGCTTAAAAATATAACTTTATTCAATTAGGTATTGTCCGTTTTTGTCGATGACCTTTTGCCATCTTTCAGGCAGTGTTATAATTCTATGTTCATACATCTTCTGATTTCTGCCAGTAAATGTGATTTTACATGTGTGTTTGAATTTAATGCGATTTTACATCATCAGCGTCAATAAAAATTAGTATTAATATTAGTAATATATATATATAGTAATTAGTATTAGAGTATATATACAGGATGGTTGGTAACTGGTGGTACAAGCGGAAAGGGGGTAATTCTACGCGAAAAAAGAAGTCGAAAATATAGAATAACAATTTTTCGTTCGAGGCTTTGTATTCGAGAAAATCGACTTTGAATTTTCGCCCGGTACGCGTGCACTTTACACGTCTCGTTATAACGAATCTCACTGTAGATCGTTGTCTCGATGGAAAAATTTAAAAAAAAAAGAACAAATTTTATTCTATATTTTCGACTTCTTTTTTCGCGTAGAATCACCCCCTTTCCGCTTGTACCACCAGTTACCAACCACCCTGTATATATATATATATATATATGTCGGAGATGAAAGGACATCGGGGCATTTCTTTTGGAATTTTGGGAAAATCCTCAATACTTTAGTCTAGACTATCTATTATAGCTGTACTTAAATAATAAAATTTAGGGGTAGTTGTTATGATTCAATCCGATTATGTTTGCCCAAGATTTGTGACGGTGGGCTTAGGCTCGAGATGAAACAACTGGTCGCCGGACGTAGCCACGGTCACGGGATGAACGTTTTTACCTAACAGAGAAGTGCCAATATTGCAGGACACTCGTTTATTAACCCCTTCTCGTACTTTAGCGAGTCAGACTCGCGATGAAGATTTTCGCCCAAACACGAATATCGCGAGTCAGACTCGCGATGAAGATTTTGGCCCAAACACGAATATCGCGAGTCAGACTCGCGATGAAGATTTTGGCCCAAACACGAATATCGCGAGTCTGACTCGCGACCAGATACTTGGGTCAAACGTAAACATAACAAGCCGAGCTCGCGGACTGTTTTTTGCCCGTTACGACCGTGACTGAATGTTAGTTGCTATTTGCGAGCATTAGGCTGATCTGTTTAGCGCGCGTCTACCGCTTGGGCCCGAGTTTCGTCGAACTAAATAGCACGGGAAGGAGTTAACAATCAAACTCCGAGCAGGAGCAATGTCAGCTCTACGCGGGTCTACCTAGCAACGGCGGCTGGAATTTTGTTAATATCCTCGGCCAATATGCAACGAACAAACGCGATCGTAAGGAGAGGAAAATTTCCATCAGTCTTTTATTCCTACGATCACCTTGGAGAGTTTCCACATCGTCTTTACGTGCAGTATTATACCGAGCGTCACAGCAAACGTTAATTTGGGCTTCCAAAATATATTCTACATTTAACAAAGAGTTGCCCCGTTGATTAACCCCGTGGATTCGTTATTGAACCTAGGAACATTGTCTTTAACGACTCGAGTGTTTAGTCATCACGGTTATTCGTCAAACTTTGTAAAAATCATATTTATAGCAGTAAATATAGTCTTTGTTGCACAAGAACGATGGCTAGTCCGAATAAAGATTCGTTACACGCCCCTAAACCTGACGCTAACCCGACATATATATGTCGGGTATACATTGTATACACATATGTCGACATATATATTAGGATTTAAGGCGCGTAATGATTCTTCGTTTGAATTAGCCATTGTTTTACAAAACAGAGAATATATTTACGCGAATAAACAAGATTTTACAAAATATTAAGAATAATGAGTTTAATAAATGATAAGATTAACTAACGATGAGTTTAATTAATAATTAGATTAAAGAATAATAAGTTTAACGAACAATAAGAGGAACGAATAATATGTCTTACGAATAATGAATTTAACGAATAATGAGATTAACGATTGATAGGTTTTACGAATAATGAATTTAATTTACGCTATTAACAATGTTCCGGGGTTCAAACGAATCCACGGTCAACGGGATAACTCTTTACTATGCGTAGAATAATTTTAAACACAAAAATACGATTGCTTAGACACTCGGTAAATTGCTCGATGTATCACTTTCCAAGGCGATCACACGAACGAATATCTGATGAAAATCTTTTTCGCTATACGACTGCATTTGTTTGTTATATGCTCGCTGGAGACATCGAGAAGGTCCCAATCGTAGTTGCTAGGCAATTTCTGTCAAAAGTTTGTTGTATACTCTTTGGAAATATCGAGAAAGATCCAAACGCCGTTACTAGGCAGTTTCTGTCTGGAGATTAATTCCTAATACAACGTGTGTCCCATTATATCAGCATCTCTAAAGTACAATTCTATGTGATTTCCAGGGAGAACGATACAACCGATCCACACCTTCGTCAGGCAAAACGTTTATCCCGTGACCGTGGCTACGTTCGGCGACCAGTTGTCACCTCGAACCCACTTTCGCTTTCACAAATGTCAAACAATTACAAATGACAATTGCTTAATTACAGTTATGATAAAATCTAGGCTAAAGCATTAGAAGGCTTCCTCAAAATTGCAAAGGGAAGGCTCCGGTTTTCCTTTCATCTCCGACATATATATTAATTAACTACTAATCTATATACTAATAGAGTATATATATATATATAGTAATTTTATTTCCAATTTTAATCCTTCAATATATAAAAATTGTTAATGTCAAATAGCAATACGCAATACGATCGGTAATACGATCAGTGTAGAACTTGCGTATCATGCGGTTTTCCTGGTATCAAGAAGCGGGCTTTAACGGATACGATTTAATGGATACGGCGAAAGAAATATGACGAGCGATAAAGTTTATACGTTCGATCATTTTTACTGTCGAATCGGTAAAAAGTTGTAAAGATAAGGACTCGTAGGTTCAATTACAGTCACATTAAATATAAGTAAGTCTGGATAATATTTCCAGACATCACCGTACTAACGCGTTACTTTTTCTCAAATAAATGATTATTGTCTTTCATTTATTACTACGTCATAAATGTGTTCTAAAGTCTATAGCTGGCCATGTACATAGCACGTGAATGAAACGTATGTTCAGTTTCTTTCGCGATGATCGCAAATGCAAGGACGTTAGCGTTAACCAAAAAAAAAAAAAAAAAAGAACGTACCGATAGAGAAAAGGATTAAACAACCTCGTTCCTTCTTCCCTGAATGATGAATGAACAGATAAAGAATGCTAATGATACAAGCTCGATTCTTCGTCTACGTGTGTTCAACTGAGAAACGAAGCGAACATAAAGGTTATAGCTACGATAAGTTCGAAACAGAGAGGATGGATATCGCTTAAAACGAATGAAATAGAAAATAAAGGATTGCGCAATGATCCTTTGACATTTAAAATTGTACAGAAGTATGGTACGTTTGTCTCGGTTTTAATCCGCTGGATAAAGCAAGAATCCGGATGACCGGTAGCCAGATAAACGAGCTGCCACAGCGGCAACCTACTAAACGTATTTTCTGAATTTAACAACGCCGTTAAGTTGAGGCTGAAAGTGCGTATAACGATCCGCGTAATATCATTGAAATTGTTGAGAGACACTTCAGCCTGTACTTCCGGTTAAAACCGTTCATCGCCGCTCAAGATTAAAACACGCCAGCCTCCACATCTTCCTCCTCCCTCCCCACCCCCATAAATTCTTAAATGAAAACGCCAGTTCCCCGTTGCCGAGCGATAAACGTGACATTATTTTTTTAACCTCGTTAATTGAAACGTTGCGAACATGCAAATTGCAAAAGCGAATAAATAAAGCCGGTATTTTTCCATTATCTTGACTCGGCTCGGATAAAACTCATTTGTACAGCTTCATTAATCCCCTGATTCTGCTTAGCTCCGATACGCTAAACACTTTGCAAAAAAAAAAAAAAAAAAAGATTATTGTCGATGATATTGAGATTGAAAACATTGGAATTATTATATAGCGAAATTACTTGGCAATAAAGAACAATACAATTAAATAAAAAAAAATACAATGGAGTGAAATTATGAGAATTGAATATGAAAATATCGACAGACAGATACAAAGATATGGCTCGTGTGTAATGTAATTGTTTCGCGTTTTGTATGATATCCGGCACACGCATGATGCAGCGATATTAAAGCTAATCTCACAGATGTATTTTTCTCAAGTACTTAATTCCACGTAATGAAAGTGGCACTCGGAAAACACGTGCAATTCTAATAATTCAACGTATAAACGCAAAGAACGAATACGAAAAGTGTCTTTCATTTACGGACACGTCTTTCACAACGACGCGTCTCTATACAAACATGAAACCTAATCTGTCGAATAACGTTGTGATCTTTAGTTTGATGGAACAAAATTGATCATACGTAATTCGATAAAGTAATATAAAACGGAAAATGTTGTGCATCCATTATCTTCTTACAAAACGAAAGGAAGTTTTATTTTAGGACGACCTAAAATATACGAAAAGTTCGATAGTATTAAAATTAGCTTCGTATAGTTTCATCAAATATTTCATTGCACGTAATGAAAATGGTAGCGTGTCGTTCAAAGGAATCCGATCCTTTGTTCGGCACAATAGTTGCTAATTCCATGGTGGACGTGAAAAAATGAACATTTTCTTAATCATTCAATTTGAATCCTTGCAAGACACAAGGAGGAAACCCGTACGAGCGAAGCTTTTAAAATCGGCCACTTTAAGAGAGAAGAAAGATGTACGACGAGACCTGAAGATAGAGGGGGCAGGGAAACGAAAGTTCGCTGATAAGAAACGAACACGGAGGGCTGAAGGGAAATCTAAGGGAGAAGAAACACCAACGAGAGGGAAGATCGGCGAAAGAAAGAGAAAACGCACAAAAGGGAAAAGCCAGCAAAAGAACGACTTTCACAGGCGGAACCCATAAGCGGACTTAGCAAAAGAGTGATGTGACGAGAGAAGAAATTGTACAATTCTGCAAGTAAGAAAATAGAAATAGACAATGATGCGTTCTTTGTTTCGTTGTTAAAATATTTATCTGAAAAATAATTTAAGTGGGGAGAACGTGAAGAAGGAAACGATTTAAAAATTGTCCAAGTGGAAGAAGAAAAGTAGAAAATAATGCGTTGTCTGTTTCGTTATTAATCTTTAACTACAACCTCGGCTGACTCGATACCCTTTTTTTTGTTAAATCATTCTGTTGTAAAAATTAATCCAACATAGATTCGTCCATCGACATTTCTTTGCCACTGATAATGAAATTCTGATAATCAAATGTATGGAAATTTATTCTTCTCAGAAAAAACAGACCTGTAATCGTCAGAGAGTTGAAATATTTGCTGTGAGATTATAAAATTATAAAAGAGAAGTCTATAACATATTATCTTGTAATTTATCTCGCTCTCTCTCTCTCTCTCTCTCTCAATTCACAAATATTATTAATTATTGCGCAAGATGGTGATGAAGAAAGGTCTGGATTTGAGGGAAGGTGTGGAGGCAAGTAACGCGAAGAATGAAATAGAAGGTGGATACAGGATATTGGTAATCTTGGTAATTGCTTGGTAAAGCTTGAATCGTCACAGTTTACAGTCTGTGAAATTGCGTAAAGTGAAATTGCGTAAAGTGAAATTATCTGTTACTCACGCTTATGTTCGGTCCGCCTTCCGTCATCGTTGTCGTGTTTCTCTTGCGTTCTTCTTACTGACAGCAGCACACTCACCTTTTTTCTTGCACATTGCAGTTCGCACTTTAGTTTTTTCGCCTTTTCACTTTCCTACTTTCCCCTCGTTTGAGTGAAACATCGGATCGCACGTGTCAATAACTTCTTCGAGAATGGTACTCTTGTTCCCTAATCGAGCAACTTCTGCAAATTTATCAGAGAACGAGCCAATGTTTTTAAGTATACGAAATTATCTAACGATCGAAAAATATATAACTCGATAACGATTGTTTTATCGCTCTTAATCCTACTTCGTTCTAAAAATTCCAATACTTTTCCCTGTTATATTCTATCGTCACACGAGAGGACGAAGAATTGAACCGTCTACAGTGCTACGTAACATGAAACCTATGTATTCGTTCCCTTTTTAGTTTTATTTTATCTGTTCACCAACGTGTTGCTATATTTTATTACTACGTTATATCGTACTGGCAACAGAACATTTATTTATAGCTATCACCGCTGAAATTTCGAATCGAGGAGAAGAATTATAATAAATTACCTTGATAATTGTTAATTAATCAAACGAAATTTTGGTCGTAAATAAATTAAACACGGTTTTCAAACGATATTCGTGTTTTATTTGCAAGCTTACAAAATAATCCGTTTTACGAAATTTTTGTTTAACGTCTTCCTTTTCCTTTTTCTAGAGTCATACCCCCACCCCGATTTCCATAATTCTCCGTTTCCCCAGAGATTATTTCAGAAGAAGGAAAGTCAGGCGAAATGAAATACAACTTCTTACTTGGAACGAATTACTTCATTAATCACGGAACTTTTGAATTACCTCTTTTTTTCTCGCGGCGTCTCTCTTCGCGTCCTTTAAACTCCGCAATAATTAACGAGAATCAGTTCTCGAGGTATCACGGATGCAATATATAAGGATTTCCCGTGTTAAAACACCGGGCTTCTTCGCAAACATTTGCCGATCTTTTTTACGAAGCACATTTTAATACCTGTCTGCTACATAAACTACTCGAAAGTGGGCAATTTAACCACACAATGGCGAGTAAAGATTATGTATTGATGAACAGTGATTACATTATATGTAACGAGGAATTGTTATTTTATTATTATGAGTTGATAAAACTAATTTTACAGATATTACTAGGTATGCAATGAAATATCGACATTTGCAAGAGCCAAATAGTTATGGAACGATTTTTCAATCAAATTTATATCTAGACCGTGGATATGTATGCATTTATTGGGAATTTAAATGCACAAAAATATCTAGAATACGTATAATATGCAAAACTATAAATTAGTTGTTTTATTAAATCCACTGAAATAAAAATAAATAGATATATTTGTAACCATTGTATCATTTGAAACCACACTTGAATTAAATAAAGGCTAAACACGTATATACATATGTATGTGTATCAATATGCACCGAGCAATTGATTTACTAATCGTACAAAAATAACCTATACATTTATAACCATTGTATGTTTCGGAGACATTCTCCAATTAAATAAAAGCTAAATGTGTATGTACATATGTGCGCTGTATGTACATTATTGCATCCCTTGAAAGATTAATTTACTACAATGAAATAAAAACTAAACATGTACGTACATTATTACGTCCCGTGAAAGGTTAACTCGTCAAACCGATTTATCGTTAATTTTTTCACATTTTTTCGCAAACCCACGTACACATGCGTAAACCAATTCGTACTTAACAAAAGTGACACATTAAGAAAGAAAGGAGACAATTAATAACATCGATTTGAAAATTAGAGGAGGGGGGATGTAAGCGCGGGAATACAAATGTACATAGATAAGTAAAAAATGAAAAATAGCTAGCACGGCAATTCTGTGTTGAAAAAATAACCTCTACGACAAACACGTCTACCATGTATTGCCAATGCAACTTTTAAACATTGCGAAAGATCGCTCCGTTGGCAAACTTTATCCTTGATAAATCTGTTTACGTACACATTCAGCTAACTGCGACACGATTTCTCTTCCAAAAATGTCGCCTTTCAAACTTCCGTCACTCTTGTACCATTCCCGTAGAATTCACTGGTCCGAACCATCGAAAAACATGCCCCGAATAACATCTCCAAATACATCGCACTTTCTCCGTCACATGACCTCTAATTGCGAGCTACGAATTCGTTTATTCGCTTTCACGACGTTTATTGACAAGCTATAATACCGAGGAATCAATGCACGATCTAACAATCTCCAAAAATCCACTCATCTCATATTAGAACACGGTTTAACGAATTGTATCGAATTGAACGCAAAATCGAATCGTATCGATAGTTATCGGACACTAGATGAGATCGAAAATTCTATAAGAACGATCGCCCCGAGCTATTTGTCGTCGATTTCACAGACAATACACGCGCACGACTTAAATTAATATACGTCGCTCGCTCAATTCAAAGTCGAGTTTCATACAAAAACCGGTCACGTAAACAAAAATAACGCATTCGACCGTTCAAAGTACGATCGAAAGATCATCCAGCTTCGACGGCTGGCGGCGTACTAATAACGGACAGCCACGAAACGCGGAGAGTCTGCCTTACCGGCGCAAGCGTCTCTTCGAAGGAAGCGCAGATCACTGATACCAACACAACACCGCCATGGGAAATACCACGGAACACAAACACATCGATTGTATAGATACCTGTTGAATGTCGGGAGTCACCGACACGTTGGCGGTCAACTAAATCGAAAAGAGAGCGAACCGGCATCAAGTAGATAGATAGGCTACAACCTTTTGTAATCTCAGGACATGTCCTTCTTCGAAATCTGTGATCGCCTTCGTTAACCCTTAACACTACAACTAGGCTTTATTAATAAACTGTGGATTTTTATACAAACTCAGAATATAATTAATACAATTAAAAACGTAGAATTTTGATAGAGAATTGTCTTTTATAAAAAGCATTATACTTTAATTATTTTATGAAATTTTTCATATTGCGTTTTTTCAATTTCAATTGCGTTGCAACTTCTTGTAAATGTATACAAATCCGCAGTGTAACGATTAAAATATTTATCAAGTTTGTATCAAAGAAATGAACATGAAAGATTTGTGAGAAAATACACGATGAAAGAAGGAAATACGTTTCTGTCTATACATTTTACAACAAGTTATTAGAGTGCCTAAAACTGAAGTGTAAAAATTTCTATGAAATATCAAGAATTGGTCATTACGGTAGTTGTGACGTTAAATACGAGTTTCGTTAAAAGACAACAGGAACATTTTATGAATTTCGACAAGTTCAATGATAATTATGTGATCAGATAATGAAATTGAGAAACTTATAAAATGTAGACGCGATCAGTTTGGCTTCTGAGAGACTCAGATATAATTTTGTATTTATATAGCCTATACCTTTTTTTTATAAAATAAATCTTTGTGTCTGTATGTAAGCGCGTATACTTCCATATGAAGATTCCGTGGAACCTTGTTTCTAAAAATTAAGTTCGCTTATCGACATGGTGATAATGATGACGTAACTGGCCCTGTTGTTTTTTTTACAGAGGAAACATTTTTAGAAGAACAATTTATGAGAATATATGACACGTGCCTGTACACGAAATGTGCCTTTAGAATGTCCTAACGAGGATATGGAAACACTATAGAAATGAAAACATAAAATAATAAAGATCGATTATGCGGAAGGCAGAAAGACGGGTGTGTAGACTGGTTTAATATTTTCATTGAAGTAGTTGAACATACGACGTAATAAATATATCTGAAAAGTAAAAGGTGAAATTTCTTTATTTCTTTTTCAAGAATTTCAAGGATTGAATATAAGAATAAAATAACAGGGACCTTGTACACGAACCGGATACCGATGTATACATTTTATTTCTTCTTATGTATACTTTCAAAGACCTTCGGATATTATTCAAAGAGTAAGCTGGACTGTAGAAATATTCCCGGCGACATCTGATAAAAAGTCATGTAAATTGAAACTCGGGATTGCCCTGTATCGTGGACGCAAGCTGTGGAATCCTGCGGTTTCTCCCAACACGTACTGACGAAAAAGGAAAGAAAACTGCAGCTGGTCTGAGTGCAACGTTCAGGATGCCATGTAACCACAGTTTATAATCCGTGCACCGACGAATGCTCTCTGTCTCCAGTTTTAAAGCGAATTTATAACTGTACCGCCGTAGACAATGGTTTTTACTAAGAAAGGACAGAAATTTCAGGGATTATAAAGTCGTAGGATTTTGGAGAATTCATGGCTGCAAGAAAATCATGCCGTTTCATTATAATGATTTATTTATTATAAAATTATGCTTCCAACAAATTGTAAAGGAATATATGCATGCATGGAAACGAATCGATCGGACAGGCGATCATTAAAAAAATTTTGTTAATCGAACATTGATACACAGTCCTGTACGCGTTCCATCATAAATTCGTACCTTTAGTTTTGAAGCGAGTCACTGTACATATGGGTCTCTTTATATTTTATAAACATTCCTTTCTTCCCTTCCTTTCTTTTTTTTTTCTTTTTTTTTTTTTTTTCGTTTTCATTCTCCATCGAATAATAGTTCTCCCGAATATCTCTTCGTAGAACTTTACGTAAGGAAGAACAGAGACGTTTCTACAAAATTCGAAAGCTGCCTACGATAGCGTGATTGCTCATTTTCTGAATTCAGAAAATCCTTGCTCCTCCTTACATAAAACATTTAAAATCATTCTTTCGCATAATAGGTTGTTTTTCTTTCTATCTACAAAATACACGATTATTGGCTGACTTTCATATCATAAAAAACGTATAAAACATTGCTGAAAATGAACCTTTAAACTCACTCGAGGTAACCCATACAGGAGTTACAAGAGAACGATCTACATCGAATGAAATCAAATTTCATTTTCTCTCTCTCTCTCTCTCTCTCTCATTCTCTTTTTTTCTTCTTTATGTTCTCTCTCTCTCTCTCTCTCTCGTTTCTGTTTTATATTATTTAAACCTGGCACAATTTGCGGGAACGGAAGTCAGGAAAATTCGATAATACTCGATCAACGATGAGCCAGTAACAGTCTTCTTGAATATTTAAGCACGAGAAATTCGAATGGTCTTCTGATTCTACTATAAAATTCGTAAACTTCAAAGACGTATCATGATGATGATACAAGTGAAAGAATAGACGCAGTAAGAGACGAAACCTCGAAACATGCATTACCGGAGGGACGCTTCTATCGAACAGTATTATGTATTTATTCTTCATCGCGATTGACTTCAACGATTGAGAAATACAATGTAATCCCGATAATCCACATTAGCGATTTCGCTGTCGGAAGCTAACAAAGAGAGAAAATAAAATAGAAATGAACAGAAACGATATCATCGAATATTACATGGATCGAATGCAATTTAGTTACTTATTGTTCATTGAAAGGAGTATCATTGAAAATGCAAACCTATTCAAATAAAATAGTTTTACTAAAAATACTTTTATTATTAAATACTTGTTGCACAAGATACAGTGTGTTTTCAATGAGATTTATCGAGATTACACTGCACTTGATAATAAAAAGTATCGACAAGAATACTTATCGTTTAATGGTTTTCCGTAACAAAAACAGCCATTCTCCTCCTGAAGGGGCGATTAAATAGTAAATAATTTTTCTTTTTTTATATTTATCTCATTTGGTTTTAATTTTCGTTATTTAATAATAAGTGCTAACCGTATTTCTATTCTCAACAAGTTCATTCCTTACAATGTTTAAACATAACAGCCTGCCAGCAGCGCAAAGACTAAAGATATTTCGCTTAGATCGTAATTCTTTTTTTCTTTTTAAACTTCACTATTTTCACGGTATCGGAATCTCTATATCCAATAAACAAGAGTAACACGAGGAATTAGCCAAAAAGCCTTTAGTAAAGATGCTGAGGACGTAGCTGGACCACTGCTCAATGGCCATCCTCGTTATTTTTTCCTCGACTCCTAAATTTGCTTCTATTCTTCGCATTTCTTTTTCGTTTCCTTTGCTTCTCTTGCCAGCGACAAACTACTATATAACGTTTTACTTCTCTCTTTATTTTGTTAACCGCGAAACTGACGGAGCAACGACGCAACGTTTTGTGTAAGCGTTCTTGAAAAAACTCGTGATGCAATCACCACACCATTTTGGTAACGTCGCGTATAACTCGTTGCTTATTATTTCATTTTTTTTTTTATTTTCTTTTGTTTTAACGATTCTTAATTATAGGCCTCTGGCAGAGGCGATTCTTGCGAATGCGTTCCACAGGCATCTAGGCACGACAGATATAAAAGTAGTACGTTCAGGAATATTCAGATTTATAACAATCGATATTCTAAAATAGTGCTATCACGTTCATCTAACTCTAAAACGACGTTTTCATTTCTTTTTGCAATTTTTTTCGTTTTTCTTTCTTTTTTTATCATTATTATTATTATTATTTGCCGCTAAATTACGAGCTGGTAGCGTTGAAGCAACTATATATCACTTGTGTGTCATTAAATGTCTGTCGTTTGCGCATCAGTGGAAACCTCGCTCAAAAGAGTAACGCCTCAAACTTGCATTCTAAAATTTGTATTCTTATCTTTTTTTTTATTATTGTTAATTATTACGACATCAAGCACGCGGCCATTCTTTCTGACCTTTCGAATTCGTATAAAATTTGTTTGTTTATTTAGAGTATATATACAAGATGTATATCACCGCAAGTGAACAAAAATTTATCAATTAATTCGAAAGGTGATTCTGAATAAAAAATATCATGTAGAAGTAGTTAAAGCTTTGATGTGTTTTTAGAAGAATGTTTAACTCTGAAATAGTTTATCAGAAATTATTGTTTCATCACTTTACTTAGTGATATTTACATTTCATACGCTTTTAATATATAAAAAAATAAAAGAATTTGTTCACTCTTTTAGATAAAACTTGTAAAAGAATCAACTTGTAAAATTTTGTCCACGCATTGTGACTCACCCTGTATATATGGTGTTCGATAAACCATAAATTCCTATGATATGAAGAAAATCCCCCGCCAAAAGCAAGACAACCTGTTTTAAAACAATTACGAATAAATCTTAGTAAGTAAATCGTTTGAGCTTTCGGTTCGATCATTAACTTCGTGTATGATCTAACCTGTATGCCAAGTATCTATTGAACATCGAGCACAGATAATTTAAGAATGTAAAGACGTACATATGAGTGTGAAAAAACTGTCTTATTGTCAGCGATAGATTTCTCCATACGCAAGAAATCTACAATTTATAAAATACTCTGTGTATTATTTAATACACTTAGGACCCTTATTTACTAGGTTTCTTTTACATCTCATGTTTTTTTTTTTTTTCATTTCTTTGATAGCGAGTATGTAGTATTTTCATAAATCTCGCGATACCTTACGTAAATCAACTCGAAGAGTATATAGGAAGTTATCAGCATTTTTCCTTCCTTTTCTTTTTTATAGATTACTACGGACATGGATACATCTTCCGAATGTGCTGGGTGCAATGAGAGAAAGCTTTTTTTCGTTTACCGAGATACAAAGAAAAAGATATTACAATACACATCTTGATACTTTCTGATACAAGAGGGAGGGTGGGGAAAGAGGAGAGAGATAATTATGACAATGTTGACTTCTCTAAACGATCAAATTCTGTTGCAGACGGTTGTCGTCGAATGTTGTGACTGCTCGATTGATTAGATCCGACTCATCGCTGTTTCGTTTCTCTCTTCGAAAAAGCTAACTCCCAAAATCACTGCAGCAAAAGAGAGGATATATGGGAAGAGATTGCGGTAGAGACTAGCAATTGTTAGGATCCGGTGGCGTAACAAGATATTCGTCTGCGCGTTTGTGATCGGACAATGCCCGCATTGTGTACGTGTCTTGGGGTAAGTCGCTTTTCCTTCGCAAAAGTGGCTTTGTTTTATTGGAGTTGGTCATTTTTTTTGCCTATGGCAAAAAAGATTAATTTAGACTCCTGAATAAACAAACGATCAAGGACGAGAGAAAGATCGATTCCGATCTGTCATACCTCGTTCGCTTTCGCTTCTATCTTTTCCAATGTGAGCGGAGTCTGATCTGTATCACCGTCTTCGTCAGGTGGAGGGCTGTCTAATTGTTGTTGCAATATCGTGCCAGATGTTGTATTCGTAATACCTTTTAGAGTCGCGTTGTAATTCGGATGTCTCATTGCTAATGCTTCAACGCGCATCCAAGCTTCGTCCCTGTCTTTCATAAACTTCCTTTCTCTCTGTCGATCCTACGAATATTTCAATCAACATTATTCCTTCGTCCTTGTTTCGTAATAATTAAAAACGTACCTGATAATACTGTTGTGTACACTCGTCGAATACTTTCTGATTCATCTCCATGAATAGTTTCAATGCATTATAAATCAAGCCGTGAATAGTTTTGTTCCAATGATTTCGAGAATTTCTGTAGAATGCTGGATACATGATTGGTAGGATGACTGCATAGTTATCCGATATAAGGGACATTATGTATTCGTTGTTCCAGTAATACAGAGCCCTTTCAGCCACCTGATAAAAACACGATAAAATATTTTTTATAAATATTAATTCATATAATATCAAAAATTGCAATTTATATGATGTATAACTAATAAAAAGAATATCGACAATACCTGAAAGTGTGGAGATGATACACATTTCGCTAATTGTCTAAATAATGGGTCCATGACTTTTTGAAATTCCGCAGGTTCAATCACATCGAGAATTTCTTCAAGCTCATTCAAAAACATTACTTCTTTAGGGGAATGTGTTTTCGGCCAAAATTTCAGCAGGCTTCTAATAACAGGTTCAGTCAATGATGGGTCCTTCTCCAGGAACTGAACCACGCAGTATGCTAATTGCGGATGATATACAGAGAGCGATTTGGCTTTGTGTAAAGGTAAAAGTACCTTTAATAGAAATATTTTGTGTTCTTCTTTTAATGGTAGCGCGAACCCATTGATTATACTAAACAAACAAACAATCGATAAACATATAGCATACTATAAAACAATTATCGTTTACAATGAAAAATTCAAAGTTACCTTCCCAAAATTTCAAGGAGTTCGGCAATTCCATTATGGTGTTCGGTTTCATATATAAATCGATAAAAAACATTATTTATTTGCTTCCTGATGTACGCTCTAAGTCCCAAAAACTTCCCATAAATCCTATGAAGCGTTGTCTTCAGGAAATCTCTTTCCCGTGGATCCTCCGAGTCAAATAGTTCCAAAAGTTGCAACACGAACTTCTGGTCTATGTAACGTCTAGCGATGGAGGGCTGGAAATCCTGAGACTCGAGCAATCGTAAGAAGAATTCGTAAACTAGTTGCAAGTGAGGCCAGGCTGCTTCCAACGTTGGCTCATCCTCTTCCGGATCGAACTCCGCTCCGTTCGGATTCGACGATGGTGGAAGAGTGCGAAACAGATTCACTGCAAACTGAAAAATTTTGAATTCTGAATTAGTAAAGTCGCATACGAGTAATAGTTACAAAAAGTATTTACACGCCACTGTATTTGTTATAACATTTACATACTAAGTAATTGGACCCAAGTACATGCATTACATTTCGCATCATACAATTACAAAAATTTAATATGTATTACTGAATTGTAATAATGAAAATGAAACGTAGGCCCTAACAATAAATTCATTAAAAAATAACAGTGCCACGTATATACGTGCCATATATTTTTTATGACCACTATAAATTCATTACATCTGCAGAAATCCTTCTTTCATGAAACAATCTGTTAGTAATGGACTTATGACCTTACTGGCAATGCATTAAGCAGTTCAGGTTAGATCATACTCACCATGTTCACCGCTTCAGGGTAGATCGCCTCCGTGATCACGTTTTTGTTCTTGGTGACATATTCGACCATCTCGTTGAGGGCAGTACGCTTCACCTCTTTCCATTTTAGATCCGAAAGAGGATCGGACTCGAAGTCGAATAGCACACAACATTGCCGTAGTTTCTGGATGAATAATTCTTCTCTTTCGTTTCCTTGTTGAGTTTCTAAAGAAAAATATTAGATTTTTAATTATCTAGTGAGTTCATGGATTTTGTGTATTTACTAATATCTGATGAACACATTTCAGATTTCAGGTACATTGTATACTCACATAGACCTTAAGTTTTCCCTCTCTGAGGATACATACGCGCACACATGCGCACACTCTACGTCACTTACATATACAAACATGCATACCTTGGATAGATCCCTGGACTCTTTCTCTTGGACTCCTCTCCCTCTTTCATACTTCTGTTTCCCCCCATAAATTCCTCTCCCTCCTCTATACAAACAGACCCATGAACATGCATACACACGATTCACACCAACCATGGACTCTCTCTCATGGACTCTTTCTATCCCTGTTATACCTTGTTTTCTCTCACACTCGTAAACTCTTATCTCAAACTTTCTCTCGTATTAAGTACATTCCCCTTTCTCCCGCATTCTTGCATAGATTTCCATTCTTCTGCTCAATGAATTCCCACCTTTTCTACATTTCTTTTTCTCGTACATTCTCTCCCTTATCCTCTTAAACGCTCTCATGAAACTCCCTTTCTCAATTGTTTGCTACTTGTCTTGAACTTTTCGTAATTTCATACGCCTGCCTCGTAAATTTATTCATTGTCTTTTTCATTAATAATTTCTCCCTCTTTGGAGATTCTTTCATAGATCCTATCCGTCTCTCTTGGACTCTACCGTTTCTCACGTCTCACCTTATTTCACTGACCTACGTCTTTCTCTTTCTTTCACACACTCGTATCCTCTCCCTCTTTACACGTTTCTAAATACACAAGTTCATACAATCGGGGAAAAAATAAGTGAACAGTTAGTGAAAATAAGTACCAATGAAGTTTTGTTAAATGCGGTCTATTTACACAAGAATGTAGACATTGCTTTTATTTATTTACTATCTAATCTATATGCTATAAGGATATATAAACAATAGAATATATGTATGTATATAATATAATATATATACACATTTATATATCCATATATATAGGAAAACGTAGTTATAGGTCTGATGAGTGCAATGTAGGCTGTATATGATGTAAGAAAGGGAATGAAGAAATGTGTCGAAAATTAATTTGTGGGCCAAACTCCATCTTGTAACCGGCAGAAAAAATGACTAATAAATGTATTAATTAAAACGACATATAATAAGTAAAAGTTAAATATATAACACCAGTAGTAGTTTAATCAAACTTCATTGATACCCACTTCCACTATCTGTCCACTTATTTTTGTCCCTGACTGTATATTTTGACAATTACTGGAATTAAGACAAGAAGCAAACTTCAGAGGTTTCATTACCGATTAATAGGGGTCGTAACGGTTGATAATGCGAAGTGAAGTTGGTCAAGTAAGGTTTATTCGATTCTCGAGATAAAACAGTAGCCAAGGCGAGCCCCTGGTGGAAGCTTGGACTTTTTGGCAGGCCACCAGTCGAAAAAGGAATATATCCATCCACGTGAACCATCTTATTGCCCAACAGTGTCTAACGTTCTCTGATATCGGTCACCGGAACTTGTCTCCTTTTCCCCGGCTCGGTTCACGGTAAATTACATCCCTATACGCACCGGTTTCCTTGTTCACATAACAATCTGTTGCTTCGACGTAACTGACCGTTCTTTCGGAGCAAGAACAAGTCACATCTCCATTCGTTCGTCGATATTAATGCACGAGGATTTCGTAAACGTTTCGTCACCTAACTTATCGGTTTGTAATGGACGCAGTGGAATCAAGGGGAAAGACGCGTTGCGAATTCGAATAGACAAAATACCGCTGCTATCAAAGGCCGTTTGAACGAGAAAGGACTGTTTATGTTAGAAAAGTAGGAATCGCGAATGACGCTGCGCGCATGCGTGAACCACCGCGCCTTACAATCGATACGTTCTGACGTAGCTGCTTTCGCAATCCTCTGCGACCGGGATTAAAACAGCAAAAGTAACTTAATTAATTGTCTTTTTTGCATCACAGTTATATCAATTTTAATTTGATTTATAAATTAAAAAATAGACTAATTTTTTAAACAGTCAATTGAAAAAAGTACGCAGTAGTACTTATCACTGTGTGTATGTACATACATGTATTAAAAAGTTACTGTTTCCATGATGGCAACGATGATACACATATATATTGTTGATATCGTTTTCATGAATGAAAGCGAATTTAATTTTATAAAGTGTTCGCTATTGGAACGACGTTAAGGATTATTTGAATCCAGATATCATTTAAAATGCATCAAGCAAACGGAAGTCTGTAGATTTCTGGTCGATACATCGATCACTTAAATGCTACCGTCCATACACCAATTTCCCCACGGATTTCTGTTCCATGGATAAAGTTCCCTATCTGATTGATAATGATCAAAGAATATTCGATATCCTTTCACTTTTTAACTCTCGTTCCTGCTACCTCCTCCGCTTCTTAAATATCCTATTCCTTTTTTCGCAATTAAATTTCGCTTTCATTCATGTTACTTATTCAAATATCTCGATTACGCGCCGCAAGATTTTTTTTAACTAAAGTTCTTCAAGATACCTCCGATCAGTCGGAAATGTAGGTCAGTTATACATTTCACGATGTATATTTCTAGATCAAAATCGTCTCTCACGAAAAATTTGAAAACTCTCTTAAGTCCCAGCAGGCGCATACAATGCACCGGGAAATTTTAAATTAGAATGGCGACATTAATCACTCTGATATCTTTTCACATTCAATTATTTTTTTATACTTCAACGAGTACTCGAAGGTTTAGATATAAAAATTATTGAGACATTTCGATTTATCAAAACGGCAAAATGCACTGCAATTTAACTTACATAAAACACCGGTATATACCTATAAGTAACTATATACACTTCAATATACGCTCGGTGCATTCATTAAGTATATTGCGGTTTATTCCTGGCAAAGGATAATAATGATAAGGTTTATTGCTCCTACTTTGGCGACTTGTTACACTAATCAATCATTATGTGGCAATCATTGCTGAAGAAAGCGGAATTACTCGCTTAGAGAACATTGAAGACATTAATAAATCTTGATGAATTTGTCGCAGGATGAAATTTCTAAGGAAATTGTCTGATCATAATTCGAGCTGAGAACTATTACGACTTTTTTTAAGTCGTTCCAAAAATCAAGCGTATTATAGTAATTATTAAACTGCGAAATTTTATGTAGTTTCATAGATTTATTAACGTGACTAAAGAAATAGTACCCATGCAAAGACTTATTCCACCTATTAAATATTATAGAATGTAGTTCACTTTGAAGATTTTTTTATATTTTTGTATATTAGGAGTACCTATTTTATACATTTTTTAATTACATTTTTTAATTTCCTATAAATACATAGAAATCCGCAGTTTAATAATTATAAAAACTAATATTTTTGCAATTTATCTGGAAAAATCTTCTATCCTGAATATTTTTAATAATAATATTGTAATTAACAATTAAATATTAATAATTAAAATAGTTGTAATTTATTTTTTCTATAAATAGCTAGAAACCTTTTTACTTAATTTTTTATCAGATTTTCAAGTAACAAAATTTATTTAGTAGACTTACCGGATAGAAGCGGCAACTTTTGAAGTTCACGATTTTTCGATATGTTAAATCTTGAGCTACTTTGCCGTTTATCTTTCTTTATCACAGGGCCTCCGGGTTGGTATTTGATTTTGTTAATCAACGTCGGTGGTGGTGGTGCGGCGGTTACCGGTGGTCCTCCTGCTACCTTATTCGTCTATGAAAGAATAGAAATAATTTTATAATAATAAAAACTTAAGGATACAACATTTTTTTATATAAAGATTTGTTAAAAGTCTTATAATGCAATGTAAAATTGCTGATACAATGTGTGCATGAAAATTGCATATGTGAAGCAACAAATAATTTGCCAATTTGACTATTAAGAAAGAGAATTCCTTGTCTAAATGTGCACTTGATCTATGTTTCAACAATGGAACAACTTAAAATAGAAATAGGTGCAACTTTTATTTGGTTTAATGACTTACATTCTTTTATAGTACTCATCAAAGTATAGTATGTTCTTTGAAAATGTTTCATATCGTATAAAGAGATGTCATCAAGAGAAATTTCATCGTGCTCCATTATATATAATTCAGAAATGATAAACAAAAATTGTCCGCTAAAAGCAAATGTATATGTCAGTCTATGTGTAATCCTCATTACATTCAACACAATTGTTCCAACGTTGTATTAATGCCTGGCTTCCTTGAAAGAAGTTTTGTGGTTGATCTTGAAACCATTTATGCACTATTGGTCTTGACTCTTCGTCTGAGCTGTTGTCCATTTAGAGTATCCTCTAGTGGCCAAAAAAGATGACAATTACTTGTGAATGATTTTTAGACAATTATATAGTATATAGTAACACTTTTATTAATATTTTGGATCTACTAGTGTAAAATGAAAAAATTGAGATAGAGGTGCAAGAATGACTTCAACACCAATCACAAAACTTCTTCTTGAGGAACCTAGTTGACGGTGGTAGTCCTTGAGTAAGTGTATCCCATAACAATTAGGCATAAGTATATTCCCTCTTGGCTGTGTAAGATGAATTTTAATCTTTCTTGCTTCTATATTTGCTGTTAACATGCTACATTAAATCTTTTGCTCTGTTAAATATTTTTGTGATTGATTGAATATTCTTGAAAATACATGCATATATGTATATAATTTTGAAAGTTTCTACCTTGCTTTTTACCATTACAAGAATAAACAAATTTATTAAGACAAATTAAAAAATGCACTACAATACGAAAATTATCATGGATACATGATTAATAATTTATATGCTTTAAATAATAAATTATTATTATTATTGTAATAATTATTGTTAATTACGAGATCAATTGTCGTTTATTATAATATAATTAATAATATCGTAATTGTAAAATAATATTGCATACACAGAGCAAATTTATGAATCAAACATGAAATAATTTTTCGCATTTCAGTACAATCAATTGATAATTAATCGATTATAAATTTTTTTCGTTATCGGCAATCGATAATTGAACAGATGCGACGCACTTTAGTTTCTTAAGCAGTGAATTACGCAATATTTACATAAATATTTAATTTTCATAAATAATACCATGCTACTTCATAATATTATTTGTTATAAATCACGCGAGGTCAATTTTATCGTATTAACCATAAATATTATAAATCACATTCTTTAATCGATATACTAAAACCAATTATTTACATTGTAGAAATTAGAAGAAATTAGAAGAAATTAGAAAAAATGTAATATAAAATACATCGCAAAAGAACCGACTAAATTTACATACCAATCAGCGAATAAGATAAAAATTATATAAATATAATGCCAAACTCACAAGCTGAATTAATTTGCTATACAATAATGAACATATTATTCTTTGCAGTTTATTAACATTGTTTAGCATATATTTAATTGCGCGGTAATTCCATGCTTGGAATTCGCTCCATTCATACCGTAAGTGATTGCACTCCACATAGATTGTACATTAATTATGTTCAGGAAGCGTGTTAGAAAATAACGCATTATTCCGCTTATCTTTGAAATCATAAATTATTTTAACGAGGAAAGCCACATATGCTCGCGTGTAACGAAATGATAAGAAACATAAGCCAAAGAGAAATATATATCAGTTAATTCGTAAGGCATCTTTCGTTTACATCGTTTTCTATTTATCAACTAAGTCCACGCTTAAGCGCCACCTGTGCCAAGCAACATTTTTTTCAATGAGAACTTTAAAATTGTTTTACGAAACAGAATTCGTGTAATACTCGCTAAATAAAAAAACAATACTGAGTAATTATATGGCAAGAGAAGCGTGTATTTTGAAATAAACGCGTGTACACAGCTCGGTGAAGAGAAACATTTCAGGTGGCACACGATGTCGAAGATGGACTCTGGATCGTTTTCAGAGGATAAATGATAAATGAAGTTTCTCAGAGAAATGACACGACACCAAATAATTTTAATAAACGAATCGGTGACGTGCGTAAACATGAAAAGAAAAGATCCGCGACAGAAAGAATCAACTATGACAGAAGTCGACTCGAATTGAATCGAGCCACATCAATAAGAACATAGAAGAACGATATAACCTCACCTCGTCACTGGTCTCGCCGTCCTTGCCGTTCTTTCCCTTGTCCTTGCCAATCTTCGTCGCATCCTAGAACAAAACGAGTTAATTGCACCGCTTTATACCAGCGTACAATGCCACGACAGCACCGATTCACATTCAAGACGCGATCCGCAAATAGACGAGAACTCGCACTTGCGATGTCACACGGAACGGAAACGCGAGAATTAGTTAAAAGTACCATTGTCAGGTTCTTGAAACGTTTGCTCGAGAAAAATGCGCCAGCGAAACGAATATCAAGAAATCAGAATCACGCTACACCCTTCGGTGTCTCGGCTACCGGGGTTGTTTCCCCGTACTCTCTTTACTCTCCCTTCTTTCTTTTCTCTCCTATCCCTGTCATCGTCTAACTATCTATATCTCTCTCATGCCCATAGACACATAGAGACTACGGACTACGGACTCCTTCTTTCTCTGAAGCGCGCGCGTGCCCGCGATCTCTTCTCGTCCAAGGAACACTGTTTTCACGTATGCGAGAGTACCAATCGCATAAGAGACGATTAGAGGAGACAGGAGCGACATGCAGCATAATGAACGCACCTTTTCTTTTTTCGACTGCCGACTCGACATATTATCGATCAAAAATTAGGAGTACGCGTGATCGAGTCAAATGCGAGTTAGCACAGTTCGAAAACACGTAGTAACACATCGATCAGCAGGAACCGAGCCGACACGAGACACTCAGAAGCGGCGGCCATTGGCTACGCTTAGCCATTGTACTTTCAGCCGGCGATTCGCGCCACTCACTGAGAACGCTTAAGCTTACAACTTTTCCCTAGTTCTTCGCTTCAGAAACTTCTTTTTATATGCTCCTTTTATTTCAGCAAAAGAATTCTCGCCGTTATTCGAATTATCCGCGCGTAACACGTGCTAATTAAATATTTCATGAGTACTACGAGTTAACGTTACAGGGATCCGATAATTTGTAACGCGTCTCTGCTATGTTCTACGATAACACAGGTTATAGTATTATTAATATGTATACGATACACCATTGAAAGAATCATTATTATAAATCGCAATTTTGAGCTTTATTATGTTGAGAACTGTTGAAATTGAAAGTGTGATTTTACAGGAAAATAAAAATTATTTCCATTATCTTACCTGATAAATTGTAAAATTGTTATTCAAAGTATGAAATCCGAGATTTAATTGTACCGTTTTAAATGCATTCAAAATGATATGCGTGAAGTTGCTGCTGATATTTATAAATACAAAAATTGTGCGGCATCTCGAGACATTTCCTTATGTTTCATTTTAAACAAAGAAATAATTCGCTATTGATCATACAAAGCGCTATTTTAAAATTGAGTACTTTATTAATAGCTTTGTATATTAAATTATATGTTTTCAATACAAATTTTCTAGTACTTTATACAAGCAATAGATAATAATTTCTGTATAATTTTCAATATTTTGGATTCTTCGTATAATTATCGTAATTATAAAAATAATAAGTAAAATAATTTTTAAATTACGTACTTCTATTATATTTAAACATCTTAGTGATTTCATGACTTTCAATTGGCTACACTGCTTCATATAGGGGACCCTAGATTAAACTAAATAATTTACACGTGTTAATTTATTTTGATCACTATGTTTTCTAAGTGTTTAAGAAATAGTAATTTGAGCTTACAAAATTGTATTTAGCAGGCAAACGTACAATAAGAAAGCGTAAAAGCATTGATCAGCATATATCGATAATCTAACTCAATTTTACTTAAAACAGATTTTTTACATAAATCTAGTATATACATTCTATATAACCAAAATATGGCAGTAGATCAAAAACAAAGTACTGAAGCAAAAGCAAAACCAATATTTCGTGATTTGTCGGCTGAAGATCCGGAGCCAGAAACAACAGAGATAGAGAGTCTCTGTATGAATTGCGAAAAAAATGTATGGTAAATTTACAATTAAGAACAAAATACCTGTGACTCATCTAACCAATATACTATTTTGTAAATACAGGGTGTTACTAGATTACTCTTGACAAAGATTCCGCATTACAAAGATATTGTGGTGATGTCCTTTGATTGTGAACACTGTGGCTTCCAAAATAATGAGATACAAAATAGTGGAAAAATTGCAGACAAGGGAATTAGGATAACGCTGCAAGTTAAAACTCCTAGGGATCTGAATCGTCAAATAGTTAAATCAGACTACACTAGTGTAAAAATTCCATCCTTGGACTTTGAGATTCCATCTAGATCACAAAAAGGAGAGATTACGACAATTGAGGGAATAATAGAAAGAACTATTGTGGGATTGGAGCAAGATCAGTCTGCAAGGAGACAAAAATGTCCAGATGCTGCGTCCCAAATTGACCACTTTCTTGAGAAGATAAGGAAGCTTAAATCTTTAGAGAAGCCCTTTACTATAATATTTGAAGATATATCAGGCGAATGTCATGTAGAGAATCCAAAAGCCATGTTAAAAGATGAAGGATGTACTACAGTGCAGTTTAAAAGAACAACGGAGCAAGATCATATTTTAGGAATCTACTCGGAAAATGATACAGATGATACTTTGTTAAAACCTATACAAGAAGGAGAATATCCTTTGGAACAAATTGAAGGAGAAGTACTTTCTTTCAGAACAAATTGTCCAGAGTGTAATTTTCCATGTGAAACAAACATGAAATTAACCAGTATCCTTTTCATACTACTTAACATTACAACATACTTTCTAAATTAGTTTACAATTACTAGTACTTGCTTTTGTTTTGTCATGTATAGTTTCATTTTCAGAAAAAAAGACTTTATCTTTAACTCAATGTATAGAAATTCCACATTTTAAGGAAGTTGTAATTATGGCAACGGTTTGCGAGTCTTGTGGACACAGAACGAACGAAGTCAAGAGCGGAGGAGGTATCGAACCCACGGGAGTGAAAATAGAAGTCACAATTATAGGAAGAGAGGACTTTAGCCGTGACTTGTTGAAATCTGAAACTTGCCATATGGAAATTCCCGAACTGGAGGTGGAAATCGGTCCCGCTGCCTTAGGTGGACGTTTCACTACAGTAGAAGGCATTTTAGTAGCGATAAAAGAGCAATTATCATCATCGACAGCTTTCAGCGGTGATAGTAGCGATCCAGAAACTGTTAAACGGATGGAAGCCTTCATATCTCACTTAAATGAGGTTTTGGAAGGGAAACAAAAGATCACGCTTGTATTAGATGATCCAGCAGGCAATAGTTACATTCAGAGCCTGTCAGATGAAGGTTTAGATAGCGGTTTAAAAATCATTAAATATGAAAGAAGTTTCGATCAGAACGAAGAACTGGGGTTGAACGATATGAAAGTCGAAGACTATTAATTGTTCATCGCAAAGATTCACGAAATAAGGCAATGCCGATAATGTCAATATAATGTATTATATTTGAACGTGAAAAGAAAATGTATTATAAATGTACACTATATTGTGTAAATATACATTTTGCAATTTTATTGCAAAATTTTTTATCGAGACACAAATTTCTATCTTCATTCCGTGTAATGATTAAGAGATAATTATACAACCGGTATAGCATCAAGTTTCTTTAGTTTTGGAAGTCTTCTGGTTGCCTGACTACGCCAAGATTCCGTGTCCATATTTTCACAAATAGGATTATTAATAAACAATAAATCTTCGAGATTCGGTATTTCTTGTAGACGATTAAACTCCGCCCAGTCTTTTACCAAATTATTTGACATGTAAAGTACTTTCAGCGCTTTTAATACGTTAACACCTTTAATTTTTTCGATCTGATTATATGAAATCCATAATTCTTCTAAATGTTCTCCAACTGCTTCCAATCCGGAGAACGTCTTAAGATTGTTACGGCTCAGAGATAGAATTTTTAAATTCTTTAAAGAATTGATACCAGTAATTTTCTCTATCATATTCGTTGAGAGAGATAATTTCCTAGAAAACAGTAAAAGTTGTTGACTTCAATATTTTTGTGAAAACCATTGTGAAAAAATGTAACTAACTCGACGGCGGTAAGTGCCGCTAAATTATTATCCATTCTTTCAATCGGAGGCCATTGAAAAGACAAAATGATTTCTTTCTGTTCGCTGGCGATCAAACCAGTTTTTTCTTCCCACCGTTGAATAGCGTCTTTACATGTTGTTGCTTTAGCCTATGTAAAACGTACACTATAGATTTTTAGAAAAAATAAAGAATGCAATATCGTAAAAAAGCGAGTACCATGATTTATAGATCCATTCCTATTATATTAACCAGAGGGAACTTTTATAAATGTTATGTTGTTAAAGTATTAACAATGTATAAACGTAATTACTTCTGGTTAACTTCACTCGCTGCACAAAAATGGCAATTCATTAATTTCATAGTATTAATTTTCTCTTTACAGTATTACATCATTCTTTCCTATTATTATATTTTTGGAACTCAAAATTAATAAAAATTCTAGTACAAAATAAAAGTATGAAACGTAAACAGAAATTGTAGTTAATGAGCAATTGACAAATATAAATTTATCATCGTTAATAATGCCGTACAATATCAACTGAAAGGTATACTTAAATTTGTAATAAGACGATGAACGTCAGCGAAAGAATCGATATTGATAAACCATTATGGGATCAGTCTACGTATATTGGTAGACTGAAACATTTCGCTTTCATTACTGATTGCCGTATGATTTTTGTGAACGATCAGAAATTAAGAGAAGCTAAACAATTCTGTGATGATTACAAGTAGGTAAATTTTAATTGCTCAGTTACTTTAAAATTTCAAATGATTAACTTTTGTCAGAAGAGGCAATATACCTCCTGGAACACGAATGTCCGATGTTATTCGTGCAAAACAACTCAGAGACGGTGCATTTCATCCACAAACTGGTGAATTAGTACCCGTTGTTACTAGATTGTCCTTTCAAATGCCTACTTCGGTTATACTTACGGCGTCTATGTTAGCGTGTCAAAAGTAAGTTTATAAGAACTTTTATCTTACAAAAACAGAATACTTTTTTTAAACAAAAGATTTAATAAATCCTCCCAGTAATTATTATATCCTATTACTAGAAGTACCCTTGCTATAATAATAATTCAAGCAGTACATCAAATACATAATGCTATTGTAAATGACGTATACAAAAGTAAGCTAAATGGCGATGATAAAAGTGTAAAAAAAGCTTATTTATGTGCAGTTGCAACAGGCTCTATCATGACTATTTGTTGCAAAAGAATATTGGCTCAAAAATCATATACTTTTACTGTTAGTTGCTTGTTGCTTCTTTATACTTTTTAGCGTCTTACATTATACTTCCTCTTATACTTTTCTGTCATCAGAGGTGTTTACCATTTTGTGCAGTGACTACTGGTCACATAATAAATTTGCCAGTCATACGTTACAAAGAGATCACAACAGGAATTCCAATATACATGAAAGACAAAACAGAACCTTTCATGAAATCAAAAGTAGCAGCTGTAAAAAGTATTTGTGAATGTTTAGTCTCAAGAATAGCTATGTCCATACCATGCTTTCTTCTCATTCCAATCATCACTCAAAAACTTATGCCCTATTGTTTTTCTCAGCATCGACCATGGATCTTAATTCCAATTCAAACTGGTTTATGTGCTATAGGGTAATTTCTCAACTTTAATTTCATTGGTCTTTCACTCTAATCGTTTCTTATTAGATGTAATTTATTTTTATAGCTGCATATTTGCAATTCCATCCGCCCTTGCGATTTTCCCCGAACGAAGGTAAGAAATTTTATATCTTATTTCTTGTTCACATGCGAAAACATGCGATAATGCATTTTAATTGTTAAGCTCTATGAGTCCGATATTGATGAAGTTGTATCCATCCGAATATGAACAGTTTAAGGAACATGCGAAAGAACATATAGACAAAGTGTATTATAATAAAGGTATATAACATGTCCATTCGCACCTTTTTTTGATTTTGTTAGTAAATAACGTGTAATGTTTTTATAATGAAAAAATAAATATATTTTAGTAAAAAATACAATTAATGTACTATATCTACATTCTTTTTCTTTTTTTTCATTTTCATGGGAATAGGTCCTGGTATTTTGAACACTGTGCTGTAAGAAAGAGAAAGGAATGAAACACATAAATTAAGACTGTTATGATAAATTGAAACATTATTAGAATACTTACTGACACGTTGTGCATATTGGACTAAATTTACAAAATACTGGAAAAATATTTGTTTCATTTATTATTTTTTGCATAGACTTATATTAAAATATATTTTATTTTTACGTTTGTCTTACTTGATAAACATATGGAGCATACATAGCCAATATCAATTAGTTCTTGGTGACAAAAGCATGCTGCTCTATAATCTACTTTCACAGGTGGTGGAAGTACTAACTTTGATCTAACGTTTGGGTCTGGTAAAAATATCCACTGAAATATGATTATAGACAAATAAAGTATTTACCAACAAATAACTAAATTATTTTTTTTTCTTCTTACCAATAAATACTGTAATAATCCATTAAGTTGGGGCACTTTTAGATAATTCCCACCAGTAATATCACAGCCTTGTTGAAGTAAAGTCAATTCTTGATCTAAGCTGCATACATCCAATATTATTCCCTATTTATTCAACAAAGATATTAAGTTCAAGTTAGAGTCACGTGGATATTAAAATACAAAAGTATGACATACCATTTTTTGGGCAGTGAAGAATATGTTCATGTAATTCATATATTGCGTTGCTGAATCATTACTAGCTGTGATCACAAGGATTCTGGAATATATTTTTTCACTAGCAACTTTCTCCCTTTCTAACCTTGCAACATAACACAATGCCATAGTCAATGCTCCGGATATAAGACTTTCTCCATTTAATGGTTTATCCATGGAAATTTCATTGATAACTTGTTGCAATTGTTGCCGTATGGTACGTTCAATCATGGTAAACTTTTCATATTGTCCGTCAATTTGTCTAATTTCTAGTGGTTTTTCACAAGGATATAAGAATTTTGCTCCATGACTATGACATGCTATCACGGCAAGTTGATTATTAGATGATTGCATTAAATGAGCATTCGCAAAAACAACAGTAGAGTCTAAGCATTGCGTCAATATCCTTGTTTCCTGTTTTATAATTCTTTGCACAGGGTTTACGTCTAATACAACTATTAATAAACTTGTTTCTATTTCTAAAATAAATAGGACAATTGTATTTACATAACAAAATTATAAAAATAATTTGTACATTTCAATAAAATAACTTTGGTGAAGGAAAACATATATTACAGCTTTTTCATAGGTTAGATAACCTCTACGTACCATTTGACATCTTGAATTAACGCAATTGTTTGATGTAAACATAAATTTAACTTGCTAAAAACATATTTCTACAAATTTATCACCTTTCTCTTCTAATATTAAATTTTAATAGCTTAAATTTCAGAAAATAAACGTTCAATCCTTCCTATACGTATTGTCAAGTTCGTAAGAACCCACCTACTAACTAGCGTTACCACAGAAATATTCTGGAAGATTCAAATATGTTTAATTTTTCAAATATAATCAAAATACAGATAAAACATTTTACTCCAAATTAATTAATTTTTCTTTTATATTTAATAATGAATTGAAAATGCAGTTTTAGAAAATACTTAAAAATAATAAAACAAATATCATATTTTAACAAATATAACAAAACAAAAAGTTACTAAAATATTTTATTTTTGAAAGGTAAGGCGATACAATTGTTAAAACTATAGTAAATTGCAATTTACATAATGATTTCTTAAAGAATTGGCGCGCAAATGTTCCCGACTTGCGCAAATTGTTCACACGAAACTACGCATGCTCATATACATATTTGAAGATAACAGATTGACGATTGGACGAAGTGAAACAAGTGTGAAATGGCATTGAGGCTATTGAGGTCATCGGAGGAGTGTCTTTGAAAGGTTATCGAGTTTTGTCTGAAATTTGAAATCAGCCGCATTTGTGATCAGGAAGTCACAGAGAACATGCTGCCACGATACCTGAAGCCTGTGTTAAGCGTTGCTCAACAAGGAGCAAAGCGATTATCCACCAGCGCCAGAGTAAGTCTTATATAGCAATTGAAAGCTCTATTAAGCATCATATTGGCCAAGTAGTTTACTCTACTTTGTACCTCTATCATGTGCTTAATTCTTTATCAAACTTAGAATTACAACAATGCTTATCGATCATATCACTTAAAATATACGTGAAGTACATTAGTTATGCAACTGTGAACATCATTGAAACGATTGAATGTCATTTGATTCTTAAAATATGTATTCAATATGTATATAATATATAAATTTCTCTGGAAATCTTTTGTGTAAAATTCCAGTTATGGTATTTTTTAGAAAGTAAACTATCGTAAATTAATTTCACGATTACGCATGCGTATATGCCTTATATCTCTGTTTCTCTCTAATCTTTTTCGGGATATTTCGTTACAGTGCAACGCCAAGGTCGCGGTTTTGGGAGCAAGCGGAGGAATTGGACAGCCGCTATCGTTACTTCTCAAAGAATCATGCCTTATAAACGAATTATCGTTGTATGATATCGTGCATACGCCAGGTGTCGCCGCTGATTTATCGCACATAAATACTCCATCCAAAGTAAAAGGATACACTGGTCCAGATGAACTGAAAGATTGTGTTAAAGGAGCACAGGTGTTTATTTTATCCAATGCATTCGAAATATTTACAAAGCATTCAAAATTTTTGTTCATTGTGTAATGTCTTTGTAGCTGGTCATTATTCCTGCTGGTGTTCCACGTAAACCTGGAATGACCAGAGATGACCTCTTTGACACAAATGCTTCGATAGTGAGAGATCTTACTAAGGCTATAGCAGAAGCATCCCCAAAAGCTATCATTGCCATTATTTCAAATCCAGTCAATAGCACTGTGCCTATCGCCAGTGAAGTCTTGAAAAAAGCTGGTGTTTATGACCCCAATAGAGTATTTGGTGTAACTACTCTTGATATTGTTAGAGCAAACACCTTTATCGCAGAAGCCAAGGTTCGTAAGTAATATAATAGTAAATGAATCTTACATAATGAGTAAACTTGGGAGTTTTATGCATTTATGGGAAATTTAAACATTCATAGAATGCACATAATATGCAAAAGTATGTAAAATAGCCAAAATACAGTTACACTGTTTAATAAGTGAAATATATCTCTATTTTGGTTCCATTTTTGTTACTGCGTTTACAGAAGTATGAATGAAATGCTAAACATCTACAAAGTATATATAATGTCAATTATATTATTTTCAGGGCCTTGACCCACAAAAAGTAAATGTGCCAGTTATCGGTGGTCACAGTGGTGTCACTATTATTCCATTGATTTCACAAACCAACCCCTCAGTTTCTTTCCCAGAAGATAAACTGAAGGCTCTCACTACCAGAATTCAGGAGGCTGGTACAGAGGTCGTTAAAGCCAAGGCTGGCACAGGTTCTGCGACGCTTTCAATGGCGTATGCTGGTGCTCGATTTGGTCTCTCTGTACTCAGAGCGCTTAACGGAGAACAGGGTATCGTAGAATGCACTTACGTTAAATCAGACGTCTGCGACACCAAGTACTTCTCAACACCGTGTCTCTTGGGTGTAAGTATAATTATTAAACAATAATGTATTTTAATATTTAAGTGTATTTAAGTAATAATATTTCTATTAAATTTCAGAAAAACGGACTCGAAAAGAATCTTGGTATCGGCAAACTTAGCGAATTTGAGAAGAAACTGCTGGATGCAGCGATCCCAGAGCTTAAGAAAAACATTAAAAAGGGAGAGGATTTCGCGAACAAGAAATGAATATCGTTATTTTGCTCATATAATTGTTAATGAACTAAATAGCGAGTGATAAATTTGTCAAATGAAACTCGACTGTATTCAGTAATGATTATAAAGCAGATTCGCGTTGTACGCGAAAAAGGAATTTTAATAAAAAGGAAAGGTGGATCCTTTGCCAATAAGTAGACATATACCTCGTTTTAAACGAAGTGGAATTTTAAAACACGAAGTGTTCTAATTTTAACATAAACGTATACAATTGTAATTAAAGATAAACTTTGTTAATTATAAAATAAATCTTCTTTTAAGTGAAAAACAGTCCTCATCGATCTTCTTTATATTTTATCATTCTATTAACTTTATAGAAAACAATAGCACATAAACGATACAAATTTAGGGAATTATATGGTCAGGAAAATTACCTATTATACTATTTCTTCTATTAGAATCAAAACAAATATAAATAGATAACCTTTAGTACAATGTCATTAGTGTATCAAATAAATAGAACAGTTTCATACTCGTTCGGTAGATCAACGAAAGCAGTTTAAAAATTCGTGATCCATATCGTGCAAATCAACTTCTCAAAAAAGTCTGCGTGAACTTACTTTCAAAATGTTGATACCTTCTTGACTAATCATTCATGAGCCCTTGGACTCGCATAAACATCAAACAGCAGTTTAAGAGGAAACCACAATGACAAAGAGGAAAGCTTACAAACAATCTCGACGTAAGCAATATCTTCATCAATCCCAGGAAAGTTTATTACAAAAATCAGATACCTCTGACGAGGTCGATTGCGTGCAACACAAATGTACTCCATTCAAGAAAAGGTCGAGGTCCACTGAACGACTTTTGCATCAGAGATCCCCAGAATCTGTGCTCTTCGAATCCGATCAACCTGATTTGTCATGCTATGACGATTTAAGTCTAGAAATCGTGCCCACATTTCATGAAATAGAATTAGATCTAAATAAATTAGACAAAAATGAGAAAGAAAAAGAAGTTGAACAAAAGGGACCAGAACTGATCGAAATAAAACAGGTAAAAAATTTATTTAAGCAGAATATCGACAAGTCTACAGAAAAATGCTTTCCATTGGACAAAACTTTGTCAATGAACGATGAAATAAAATTAGAAATGAATGACTGCCAGTCTCTGCAGGAGGAAAAATCTTTTTCAAGGACTAGGCTCGACGTTTATAGTTGCAATAACCAACTTTGTTCCTCGAAATCGGCTTACAATTTTCCTTGCGACTATACATCAGAACTAATACCGCAATTTGCTAACTTTAATTCAGAATCAGAACCTCAAAATGGATACCACAATTTTTTTGATGAATTTCAAACTACAATCTCTGCTTGCGAGTCTGTGGGTCGATATGAAGAAAAATGGGACGGACGGGATCGAGATACGAGATATGAAATAGTAAATGAGAAGAACTCGCAGAATTCGGCTGGAAAAAAATTTATTAGTAATTGGAACGAGTGTAGACGAATTCTTTCCAATTTACGGCACTTGAATAGTTTGAAGGTTCGAACGGCGAATCAAGAATTTTTTGGGAATCTTTTACCAAAATATAAGAAATGTGACGAAACAAGATTACTGCAGATGAGCCCATTTTCTTATAATACACCATCTTCGGAAGAAAATTCAAACGAACGAACGAATAAGCGTCCTTTTGTAGATGAAACTGACAAGATCGATAATAAAGTCGATGACATACGAGATTATAGGGAAGTAGAGAGTAATACGAGAGTTAGAGCTCATTCGTATACTCCGTGCAGTGGCTCTCCACCACCTGCCAAAAGATGTCGAACCACGCTGAAATTTGACGATGAAGAAGATATGGAGAGGTTAAAAAAACCTGTTGCTACTAACACGGTTACTAATTTATTACCAATGGAGAAAAAAAATGTTCAGAAACATCTTTGTTCTAAACCGACAATAACGAAGACGCCTTGGAGCGCTGACAGCTCTGAATCCCCCACCACTTTAATTTTGGATCTTCCGGCTGTGCCTAATTCTAATGGATGCAACAAATGTCTCAAAGATGTAATTTTTTTTATCACTGAATTACGAATTTTTATGATTTATGGAAAATTTAAAAATTCACGATACTGTATATATGCAAAATATGCAAAATATGCAAACTATGCAATACTATATCTAAGCTGTAAATATGCAGAAATATTTACAGCTTAGATATAGTAGGTATTTAGCAGTTGAAACAAATCTCTGACGAAGTTTTTTATTTTTATTTTCAACTTATGTTCATAAAAATATGAATTTGCATAAATATTCGTAACCTATTCATTACGTTGTTTTTTAAATTTCTTAAATTCCAATAGGTAGATACTTATGAATTGTTTATACATGAAAATGATAAAAAATATGATTGTAATGTAATCATTTGCAGCCCACATGCGCCAGCTTCCATGGAAACAAAAAGTTTCAAAGATTTCGTTCAGCCAAGAAACCCATCGCTAAAATCGTTCTGTTCTGCGTCTGGATGATAAAAAGAATAACGGCTGTGTTGAAAGAGGCAAGTGTGCTTACGTAATAAGCAATCTATATCTATCATCTGGTTAACAATTATTTCAGAGTTACGAAAACTTCAAAGCCGCTACAACATCAACATCGACGAGGCGGCAAATGGAGGAGCTCAGTCAAATCATGATAAAGTTACGCTCGGAGAACGAGCAGATGATCAACACATTCCTGGACAAAGTTACTCGTTTGTCTGACCAAATTACCCAGGTACATTATCCATTATTATTACGACAACTATTTATAACTCAAATCTATCTCGATACAAAAAAATGTTATCGAGCAAAATGTTAAAAGGCTTTAACAATACAAAATAGAGTATACAGTATCATAGCGGTGAGAAACGTTTATACGTTCCTCCTTAAAACGAAAAATTGAAAAGAGTATAAATAGCTACCCTTCATTTGCAATTCTCCGCATTCTACGACAGCCGCGTATTAAATCAGCCTTATTAGCATATCTTTTTATCGTAGGTGCGTGCAAGCAACGTAAGTGTCATCGGTGCTTTAACCGCAGAGGTTAGCGGCATGCAAGACATCATCAAGAAGTTGGCCAGTGGTAACGAAACTTTGATACAGGAACTACAAAGATTGCAGCAAGCGTTGGAAGATACGCGAACAAAATCTCCAAAGAAATCTCCGTCGCCTCCACCACCGATACCATCAGTTTCACTATCATCTACCCCGTTTGCTGTTTTTCCTCCACCTCCTCCACCTCCCCCACCTCCCCCGCCACCTCCAGCACCTCCTTTGCCATTTCTGCCTCCACCAGCTCCTGCACTTCCGCCAGCACAGCTGCCGGCGCAGCCGATTACACCGATCACCCCGAACAACGGCAGAAGCGTCAGGATGCCCTCGAGAAAGTGCTCAACACCGCTGTTTAATAGGCCAGCTATAACCGTCGAGGATTTGCTGAAGGTGACCCTAAAAAAAGCACCGCAGAACGTTAAGGTAAATCCGAGAATTGTTACACGCCGCTTCGTTAATTGGAGTATATGAACAAGTGGTGTGGAGAACTCTGTCCTTTCGAAGCTAGACCTTGCTATAGTTCGGAGGATTAGTCGGCTTTCAGTTAGAAAAGTCGCTTAAGTTGTCCTGACAGAATTACCGTTCTTTATCTTTCGAGAATTGGGTTTTACGTATTTGATCGTAGATTATTGTTGGTTAATATCCGAGAAAAGTTGCGCTCAGTAGCGGATAAAAGAAAAATTAAGTATAAATGATGCAAAAAATACCATAACTGTATAAAAGAGAATTGTATTTTAGAGTAGCGAATATATGTTCGCTTGGATGTTCGTTGAAGTATTTTAAATACTCCGGTAGATCTAACCACTCGTTAAAGCGGCACAATTTTCAGTCTAGTTAATTGTTTCTCGACCCTCGTTGCTATTCGACCGGACACTCGAGGGGTTATTTAAAAATCCCAAGGTGATCTTTACATGTTTGAAAAATAAAACGCGGATTTTCTCGAGAGATCTCCACGCAATTATACATCCCCCAGATATTGCAAGAAACTAATTATACAAAAATAATACAAAATACATTTGTCAAAAACTTAGAATATACGAAGGATAAATTTTAATTTCAGGAGAACAGAAGAAACACAATACCAGGACCAAAGGGGCCAGTGGTTTCCTTGGACATGCTACGTAGCGTAAAATTAAAATCTGCCAGGCGCAGAACGAGCGATCAGATGTCAAGATCGCCGAGGAGCGGACGAATAATTAAAACGCGAACAGCACCGAGTCTCAGCTTGTCTCCGATCATGAAGGGCACAGATAACTCGTTGAGTCGAATTCTGAAGCAGGTGGATATTAATAAACGACCACGACGTCTGTTGACGAACTCGTCGAGTTTTCGCGAGAACATTATCGGAAAAGATAATCAGTCGCAGAAAGTGGAAGCCAGTGGTGGTTCGCGATCGATGATTGTGTAAGCGCGTTATAGTTGATAATCGTGGATTAAAGGAATCTCGCGCGGTCAATGCAAAAGATATGTATACAATATTAGGAAATTAAATTATTCCGTGATTAAGTAATCGATATACAACAGATTGGGTCACCTAATATATAAAGAATATGTTTGTTTGTGATATCAGAGGATTTAATGTATGCCGAGTGTTCTCTTATAGCATCGTAACTTCACAAAAATGTAGAACATAAGACGATGGTATTTTACAGCGTGTAATTAAGATAGTTGTATTCCACACCCTGTAATAATGCCTGTCTCTAATTGCTATCAGCATTGGATTCGTTTATATATATATATGTATATTTTTTTTATGTATTAAATTATGATTCTGTGACGTTCATTAGAATTGTTATTGAAGATCCTGGTTTCAGGTGACTCCCTCTGAACCGATGACACATGACGCGATACAGACAATATTTTATATATTTAATTATAACTTTTAACAGTGACGCGTATGTTGATATTTAGTAATATATATTAATAAAGATCCGAAGAAACGATTAGAGAGTTGTAATTACTTTATTTGTAGCTTTCACGTGTGTGTGTGGTTTTACAGAAAAAGGTCGTATCCGGTGTAATCGCATTGATTGTAATAATAGTTAGTAGTAGTAATAGTACAGAGCGTGAGAACGCATACGAATCCGAAAAAAGAAACGACAGATTTAGTTCTCCTCCAAATGACGATAAATTTCGATATCCAGGTCTAATTATTCGCTCTCGTGAACTGGGTTAGCGACAAGATGGAATGATCCGAAGATAATTATAAGAAGAAATAGAAAGAGATACACAACTAATGTTTAGAATACAGAGATAAGAGCAAATATATTACATCTAGAAAGATGGAACAATAGATGTGTAATGTGGTATGTGTTATTTCCTTTTTACCGTCTTTCTCTTCCGTGTTTTTTCTTTTTTTATAAAAATTGACTAAGCACGCACAACGATAATGAATAAAGGATAAAAGCGGTCTCAATCGATACACCGATCATCTATTATTCGTCCCTAATAATCCTACAGTGAAATTCAGGTGGTATCAATGCCTACCTACGATTTTATTTTATTTTAGCCGAGAACACTACATTTACGTTTTTTGTTTTTTTATTAATTTCATTATGAATCACACGCTACATCGTCGACGATAATAATAATGTTATCGCGTTTGGCTACTCATCTTGTTTTTAATCCATCGTGTAAGCAAGTAATTGGATGAGGTATCTCACAGTTTATCGTCGTTTGGAATTCAATTTATGCCACATTCAACTGCCACTGACAAGTTTTCTTTACTGTACCTTAAAATTTTGCTTTTTCTTTTTTTTTTTTTCTTTTTCAAAGATTTATCGCTCGTACGCGTGGTATGTTATGCACGTATTACGTATATTTTACGTAAACTATATATATATAATATATATTATATGCAATTCTTATCCAATGATTCCGATATTTTCTTTGCTCCTCCACTGTTCTTTATTCTTCCCTTCTTACGGTTCCATTACCTTTCATGGCGTGTTTCTCACACGATTATCAAAATTACTTTCGGGATGGTAATTTCTTTTTTGCTTTTTATTCCACGATACGCTCTAAACTGTTCGTTTCTCTCCACATTATCGCTTGAACGATTCGCGTCGATTAAATTCTTGTTCCTTTTTTTTTTTTCTTTCAATACCTTAATTTTATGATCTTAAGATTACTCGCATATACTTACTTACGGTGCCGTTGATATTACTTTGAGTTATTCTTTGTAACGTTACTTTATAACATGATTATCAATTTGTATCGTGTTATTAATACCTAAATACAGGGGCACGATGTACACCAAAAAATTTCTAGGCAGAGTTCTCGATTTTTCATTTTTCATTTAGCGCGTTCCCTTCGGCTTCTGTTTCTCTCTTCAGGTATACACCTCGCTTTTTTGCTGCACGCTTACACGAACGTCATCGACATTTTCTCGATCGCGAGAGAAAACTGCACGAATTGAAGGTTTTTTTCTACATGTAACACAGTGACGGTCAGAAACATATTTGTTACGACTGAGATATGCAAGCACGCAACTTTGCACATGTAACTTCTTTGCATGTTTGAATCATCAAGCAAGACGTTACTATTCTTGAACACAGAAACATTGCACTTAAAGGATCGTTTTACAACGCTGACATAACAAATTTTCGACCGACACTATTTACCTTGACAAACAAATAATTCTACTGTTGTATCGCTAAGCTTACCTCGATTAAGATGCGCAAACAAATTCTTCGCGTAAAGACTAATGAAGTCCGTCTAACGTTTTATCATTGGAATGTTTCCCGGCTGTTTTTTTAATATATATATTTCTTTTTCTCGTAAGCGAAAATCGACGGAATGGTTCATCGATAAAAAGGTGAATGGACGCACGGCTAAGATCAACTAAGATACAGTGGAATCGAGGACAGTGATAATAGCAAAAGTGAGCGCGGGTGAAGAACGAGTCGGGATACAATCGTTTATTCTGTAATTCGTTATACCACAGTGATCGTTATAGTTTACAGAGGGGGGCGTATGAAAAAGTACAACCACAATTACAGACTAGCTAGATAGCTACTTGTTTCCTGCTATTTCCTGTCTGTGAAACGTAATTTGCCCATTCTTTCTCTTCTTCGTGTTAAAAATTCATTTACCGTGATTTCTTTGTTTTCAACCCTCCTCTCGACGACCAGAGTGCTCTTTCGTCGTGATGGAGTACGACTGATCGGAGTATGAAAGAGCACGTCGAGAATAGTGTACATTTTACTTCTCACTCACAATTAAAAGAATTTGTTCTCGATTTTAACATGAAATTTGATTCTGCGAAAGCCAGACTTAAGACAGACTGATGTTATTGCGTTTTGTTAAGTACGTCGCTTTCGCGGTAAGCGCATGTTCTTAAATCATATTTAAAAGTGACTACACGAGAGAACCCATGCTCGAAATCTATATGGTGTATGAAATTACTTGGTTTGCAAACCGGGACACTTCGTCGGAAGTACATTCATAATATCTTATACAGAAAGCAGAGATGAAGGCGCGTGGTTCTATTTTGACTGTTTTCTTAGCCAACACATCGATCAACCACGTATCTCCAACTCTGGAGGAGACGCGTTTATCCCTTAGATAAACAGATGATTTACACTCGATTTACACGCATACATTAATAATAACGTTATTTATTATAGTATGCGAGAGTAATGATGCGCGCAGTAAAAAAGCGGGGAAGAGGACGAGGAGGAGATTGGGGATGGGTGAAAACAAACGAACACAATATGCACTTAGATCGACGTCGAGCCATTAACATGTTTCGTTATTGGTGAAACGTTATGGGTGAGGGATAATGCTATTCGTTCTCACTCACTGAAACCAACAAAAAATGAGAGTTTATTCCGACTGGGTTAGCGCATATTCTTCTCTCTTTTTGTTTCTTTCATTTCGTGTTCTTCTTCTTTGTTGTTTTGTTTAATTAATATGGATGAATATATGCGCATAACGTCAGTCGGCGCCAACTCAACATTCTCGACATCGTCCACTGAAAAAGACAGCATTTTTGTTTTCTTCTCAATACGTAAAGAAGGCAAAGAATAGTGCCACTCTAAATGCTCTTGCAGTCTCCCTATTTACCGCAGAGTGTACGTCCTTTTTTACGTTGTTACTTTTCTGCGCGCTCCTTAATTCAATGTGTGTATGTTATTTCGAATGATTTTTTTTCTTTTTTGTTTGTATTTTTTTTGGAGTAACCGTACGTGCGTGCTTAGGGTCACGCAATGGCTAAACATCTCCCCTTCCCACCCCGAACTGCCACCTGCTGAATTGTTTTCTTTTGCTTACAAGTTATTAAGAGTTTTTTGCTTTCTTGTGTTTTTTCAGTTTTATATGCGCAAGATAACACTCACTACAGTTAGAGTTACGATACGTCCTGATCTTCCACATCTTGCAACTGCTCCTTCTGTTCGCCCTCCCCTGCGCAACATAAGAAGAAAATTCGTTAATAAACACATTCCACTTCAATCACGATAAAATATTGGTTGTATAACCCAGTAGGGTAGGGTCGGCTCAACTACTAATCAAAAACTGGGTGTGAGTTATTTTGACCCTAATCTGCTAATTGTAGGATCTAAATGGTTAAGGAGAAAGAAGGAGAAGGATCGATCGGGTTGCTCACCAGGTGACTTTATAATGCAAGGGCGTATTGGACAGGATATGCCTGAATTCAAACGTTGGTGGAAACAGCCGCAGCCTCGTTTTCGCGATCAGCCTCGAACTCTAAATCACAGACTAATCATTCTAATACCCCATCACCCATACACATATGATTTCAATAATTAAATTAAATGCCATAATACAGAGTCATTTGCGATCAATGGATTAGTAACGTAATACAAAATTTGGAGCTTCTAAAGAAGCTTTACCATCCCAATATCATCTTTTCTTCAAGCGTCGAAGCTTTCAATCGCATTACTTTTATATCATTCTGCATAAAATATAAATTTTATCATGAAATAAATCAACCTACTCTTCCTACACGAGTCTGTTGTTTTATGAAAAATCTAATATAACGAGAAGATTTTATCGCGCTGCTGCAATACATATTATTGATCGTGCGACGTCGCTTCTACAGTCTGGTGTAGTGGTGGTGAACATTTTAAACGCAACGAGCGATTTTTTTCACGAAAAGATATACTAACCGTCTCCTTGCATATCCGACGTCCAGAGAGTAAGATTGTCCCTGAGAAGCTGCATGATGAGGGTAGAATCTTTGTAACTCTCCTCGGACAACGTGTCTAGTTCCGCGATCGCGTCGTCAAAGGCAGCTTTCGCGAGACGACACGCTCTGTCGGGACTATTGAGGATCTCATAATAGAACACGGAGAAGTTGAGCGCCAATCCTAAGCGGATGGGATGAGTCGGTGGAAGGTCGGTCATAGCGGTGTCGCTCGCCGCTTTGTAAGCGACCAGAGAGTTCTCTGCCGCTTCCTTCCTGTCGTTGCCGACGGCGAACTCAGCAAGGTAACGGTGATAATCGCCCTTCCTACAAAAACAAAAGAGTGGAAATTTGAACCTGGTCAACTTTTATTATAAAAAAATTAAAAATTAAATATCAAGACGACAGTAGATGCACATTTTCTATCTTTTTATACAAGTTTTGTACAAAAAGAATTTTGAAACAATTCAGTTATGTTGTCAATTAATTCTATTTTATCAAAATTATATCTTTATATGGTCTTGCAGGTACGCGTGGGATTTTTCATTTACTTCAAAATTTCCAAAATAGTGTTTGTCTTAATAATTATACCTTTCGCTTCTAAAAAATATTGCCAACTTATCAGCTATTTTTAACAGATTTACGTCTTTGAATAGACAATAGCTTGTTTCCATCTTCAGTTGTATCATATTAAAATCCTCCAGTTTAATTCTAAAGTTATATTAAAATTAGAAAATCAACAAAAATTACTTATTACATTTAGCTCCTGTGGTTTCCATATATATATATATATATATATATATATATATATATATGGAATATATATATCGATATATATATATATATCGTGCTAATCTTCAGTTATAATCTGTTACTAGAATACATAGAGCATAATTTCTTAAAAGATTATGATCTCGTAAAAATGTCTCAGCCTTGTTAAGAATTTCCTTCGCTAGTTTCTTTCATTCATGCCCGGCATATTTTATACAACATACATGTATGTTATTAATATTCATTGTAACATTAAGTTTAATGAGCTGCGGCGTAGATGTTCGTAAAAGTACTGATTATTTGTAATTAAATCGTGCGAATCACGCACAATACATACGGATGGTGAAATCGACGAGCTAATTTCAAATATTAGATAAAAGATTTCCAAGAGACTACTGTACACAAATATTCTTTACTGTTAATACAGTAAAATCAAATCTCTAGCTTATTCATAAGCCATAGTCGTTAAATAACGAGTATCGTACCGTCATTTAATTATCGAAACAGTAGCTGAAAGTTTTAGAAAATAATATACCTCAAAAATCAGTGACCGAAACGGAAAGTTCTTCCGTGTTGCTTGTTACTTCTTAATTTAAACTGCCTCGCTCTCCAGAATCTTGAATGCTATCTTAAAAAACTAACTCTCTTTTTGACTTTACAATATAACTCCAACGATTTCACAATCGATGACATTCAACATACAAATTAATTCGAATGTTCTGGTCAATACTCCTTTGGCCTTAATTCAATTTGATACATATATTAGGTCGTCCGAAAAGTTTCTTTCGTTTTATAAGGAAATAATGGATGCGTAACATTTTTCGTTTTATATTATTTTATCGAATTACGTATGATTCGTTTTGTTCTATCAAAATAAAGATCACAACGTTCGACAAATTAGGTTTCATGTTTGTATAAAGATGCATCGTTGTAAAAGACGTGTCTGTAAAAGAAAGACGCTTTTCGAACAACCTAACATATATATAGTAATTGTTTCGTAATAGCACGTGTAACATACCTCTAATTATATAATTAAAACACGAGGAACTTTAAATTTTTCAATATATGTCTCTTGAAAACTAAGAAAATGTTAGATAGAACATTCTTGTAAGAATACAAAGCAAAAATGGAATCCCCGGTTTAAGGTCAGCAGTTTTCTTACATTTTGTAATAGAAGACTTTCGACTCTCCAGTAGACGCACATGGGAGCAGATGTTTGTCCAAAACTCCGAGGATATCAGCGCAGATGTCTTTCAGTTCTTTTTCGACCTGAGATCGGTACTGGCGGATCATCTCCAGCTTTCTCTCGGCGCCTTTGTTCTCCTCCTTTTGTTCAATGCTAGATATTATTCTCCAAGACGCCCTTCTCGCACCGATCACATTTTTGTAGGCGACAGAAAGGAGATTCCTCTCCTCGACGGTCAGCTCCACGTCCAGCGAGGCAACCTTCTTCATCGCCTCGACCATTTCTGCAAAATCACGCCGGCGTCACCGTCGACGAAAGTGTAGTTAAATTGAAATTTTTAAAATTTCTAAGGAATAAAGGGCAAGCAACAGTAATAAATATAAAAAATGAGAAAGAATTGTAGATAAGATAAGAAATTAATATAGATAAGATAAACATCTTTTTTAAACTAATATTTTACAAATAGATTTCAAAAGATATTTTTTCAAATAATAATGTTTTGTTGAAGTGATGAAAATTAAGATGAAAGAATGTATGTTCGATGTTTTGATAAAGGTATCGAACTTATCGAGGTACGCTACATGCAATCATGGGAAATTAATGAATCGGAAATGATTTATTGATTATTAATAAGTGGTTACCCTGTGTGTAAATATATTATTAGTTTCATCTGAGATATTAGAGAGGCTCTGCGCGAGAAAGAGGATAAAGTGGCGCACAAGCATATATTAACCTGCTGCCCCTTGAACTTTGCAAGGAAGTTGGTTAGCATTATGTATTTATTATCTATAGATACATAATGTTCGAGAATAATGATATCGATCTGGGTACACGTACTTTTGTCTGCGTCTCATTATTCACATCACTTGCAGAAAATAAGTCTGATTAACGATACGTTTACATTGTCATCTATCATTTGAAAAGTGGACATCAACTTTGATACGTCAATGCGTTGTTGCATCTTATATTCAAGCGACATTAAAATCTGTGGTTCCGCGATAGGATCGATAGCTGGTTGTAAAAGTTATTACGGGAGCGTGCAATAAGCGGAGAACTGATTAAAGACGATGATGGACACGGGCTCCTACTTCCGGAATACAAAATACAATTCAAAATCTCTCAAATTCTTTACGATAACTCTATTCATAAAAAAAAAGAAAAGAAACGGATGCCCTTAGAATAATCAATTATTATCATTGAAGTAACATAATTCATCGACCATTAAATGTATAAATATTTGAATTACAGAGAAGATTAATCTATATCCTCTCTTTATTATCGGCCGGCTAAGATCAACAGAGGTTTCATGATGACATTTATGAGAAGAGATCAGGCTCAAGTTCATGATGGTTCCGGACGGCAAGAATTACTGTGAACATGGTATACCCGGTGACGGAGGTGTACAGAAACGTAGGATAGCTAGTACAGATCAATACTTTCCTTCTGCTATGGCCCCTCTTTTCCCCCACTCTGCCCGCATATCTCACCCCTTCCCGTTCTCACCCTCCACTCGTAATCTCGCCCGTCGTCCTTTCCTCTCCCTTCTCTATCCCCCTCCGGTGTCTTGCTCTCGCTCAACCCTCAAATTTGCCCACCGCCCTTCCTTCTCCTCATCCCGGGAGAATCGCAATAGCTCCGCTCCCTTCTACCCTGTCATTCTTCACGCTTAGCGGCCGTTTCAACCAGGGATCTTCTACATGCCAGTATTTCTACCCTTTAATATGCCTGTCTCGATTAACGTGCTCACGCGGTGACGAAAACAGCGAAATTATGAAAAGCAGCTTCACAGAATAAATGAAAACGCTATTCCCTTTGTCCGCGTCGTTAACTCGTTCCTTTCTTCATTTTCAACCTTAAAAAGGTGTAACATGGTTTCTAGTAATTTTTAGTTTACTAAAGTAGAATATATAGGATGAGTTTAGGTATGAGATTGCTAGAATGTGTATCTATGAAGAATTTATTGGAAGGATTTTCTTTAGTTATCGAAAAAAAAATGTTACAATTCACTAGCAGACACATTCGGATACGTTTGTTCTTAAAATGAAATTAGTTTACAAGAAATATGAGAAACCAAATGGTTGCAAGAAATTTATATGTAGATACATTGTACTTCCGCAAAATGTCAAACGCGTGTGCTTGATTTGCAGGCTCGATAACATCCCACGAGACAAAGCGGTATTTAGTAAAATACATCTAGGGAGAAATGCAAAACGAGAGAGGTTTGTAAAACGAAGAGATTTGACGGTTCCCCCTACCGCAACTACCGCAACGAGTGACCCCACTACGAGTTGCTTTCGCCAGAAGCGATGTAAAAATTTCTACAATCGAAATTATTACCTTACTGCGTAGATACTACGTAATAAGAAATGATACACGAGAAAATTAAATATAGAGGAAAAGCTACGAGGCTACAATTTTCTGAAGGTGTTATCGTCGATTCCATAGATCGGTCGGTCGATCGACTAAATGATTTCTCTCGGCTTTCAAGGCCAAATGCCACGAGCAGAGCACGCGTTACTACGTGTCTAAGGAGTAACCCGGCAGCGATTGGTAAGTATCGTGCCGTGTCTATGCGTCATACACGTCGGTGAAGGACCGACTTGTCTCGTTATCTTGCGAGGGACCCCGTAAAGTAATGAACACAGCACGCCTAGCAACGCTGTCTCGGCGTTAGCTAACTTGTTTCGACGAAACCAATATAACCCAAAAACGACGAAACTTTTTTCATGCCTTCTTGCTCGATCCTTCGAAAGAGCTCTGGATAACTTGAGTATCTTGACAGATTCTAACAAGCCTCAAACTCAGTGACAGAGAATCTAAGAACAAACCTACCCTTTAATAAAAAAAAAACACCGGTTACGAACCGGCAACTTGGCCAACACCGTGTATGGATTAGTCATATTTGACGTTTCACAGGTTTTTGACAGATCCAATGAGACATGATCCCAGTTCGAGGTTCTCGATTCTCAGAAGAGGATCGTTACATATCCGATGAAATCGTACGGCAGGCACGTCACGAGGGCGGTGCTACCTCCTTTCTCTTTGTGGCAGTGCTTTGTGGTCGATTTCGTGGATTTCATTTTGGCGCAGGCCGGGTCCTTTTCCCGGAAAATATGTACTCACCGTCGTAGCGTTCCGCTTGCTCAGCCAATTTCGCTTTATAAACGTTGTCCTCCCGTTCCGACATCTTGGATGCTCGTGGATTTCACGGGTAGACGAAAGGTTTCAGGGAAATCGCACCAAATACTCGTTTCACCGAAATACGTACACCTCGTCGTACAGCCACTCGCAAGCTCACTGACCAAGATGGCGGCGCCCGCCAACAATCGAAAGCAGTTCCCACTTCGCGCAGCCTCTGCAGACGCTCCACTCGCCATGCGCTCTCGACGTGTATTACTACGCGTGACGTCATCCGATTACTGACGCCGCGCGCATGTCGGTTCAATTCACTGAATATCCGGTAAAACTGTAGAAACAAAAATATCGGCGTATCTATCAGACCGTTTTCCTCTTAATTACGATAAGCGAGGAATTCTTAATATATATTTCATTCATACGTCATAAAATCGATGACGTCTTGGTCTTATCGGAATAGGGAACTAGATGCGAAAAACGCGGAATAAAAGAGAAATTCTTTAACAAATACTTCGACCTTTTCCATCATACACGTTTCCATTTTTTTATTTAAAGTAATTTCAGTAATAAGCTCTTCTCATGTTTTACGAAAATTGATTTTATTTTTTATAACGGAAGTATAATAAAGGTCATGGATGTTAATGATTTCGCGCGCGTCAGAATGAAAAGCAAACTATAAAACGAAGCAGAATAACATTCCAATGTATTCCATTATAGCATGCGAGATATCAAACGACGGCTTTTGGTAATGGTAGGTAAATGGACCGATCGTTGGATAGTAATGAAATATTCAATGATAGATATTACCCGTTCAAGATCGTATTTAATTTGTTACAATAAGTCAATACAATTTGTTTGATGGAACAAAAAGAAAACTACAGTTATTTATCGTATAAATAATTGCACCATATCCTTTTTTGTGCGACCAACGGGTATTACATAGGAGATGCCAAAAGGCAATTATGTGAATGCTACGAAGATATTTTCTCGATTTTTTGTAGCGAAGCATTTTGTATTTATCGTTCCACACGAATAGCTAATGTACAAGCACTATATAATTCAAACATCTGTTCTATCCGTCTTATTGTATTTTCTTTAAATTATTTATTTTTATAGTTAATTTGTATTTATATGTATACAGATATATCCGATTATAATCAACTATTAAAATTATAATACAGCCAAATACTTAATTATAACAATCATTGTAGACATTGGTTGCAAGCTAGATGTTCCGTTGAATGCGATCCTATACAGACTGAAATATATAGTTGTCAATATACAAATACTATGAACGGAACAACTGTATGATGTGCTCATAAGAGGGATATACAATGGGTTTTATTAATTATCATATGTACATACGAGCATACATACATACATGCACACATACGTACGTACGTACATACACACATACACACATACATACATACAGACAAACATACATACATACATACGTACGTACGTACGTACACAATCGCTCGCGCAGTTTGTACCTGTGTATGGATGTGTGCGTGTCTACATAATGTAGCTTGGAAAAAGGACCTGGGCTTTTAATGAATGTTAATGCTCTGAGTTGAAGCGTTCCCTTAAAAAAGAAGTGAGAAAGAGAAAAGAACTTACTACAACTTATGAGCCTTTAGTGTGACTTTATATTCTCCTTACACTCTTCCCGTAATAATATTGATTATGTTTTGTAACATTAGCTCGACGGAGTGTATAGTAATTAGGCTGGTTAGGTAACCAGTCAATATTTTGTGGAACATTCAAGAGTCTACCTCTGCATGGTAAAATGCAGAATTTTGGAAGCATACTCATTTATACCATCTGCTTCTTCTTTCTTATTTTCACCGTATGTGAAATAGTAACAAATACGCCATTCGAGTAAATCACCGAGATGATGTTTCAACATAGTGAGTTCTCTCATTGCTACGATCACTTTATCCGCAGGAACATTTCTTTTCGTAGCGGTTACAGATTGTCGTATCAACGTAAACGAATGCCACCTCTTATCCAGTTTTTGTGCAAAGGCTAAGACGAGGCAATCGAATGAACAGTCTGGCCGCACCACACGTATAAATAACCAATATCGTAAAAACATGTTTACCTATTAATATCTACTTTAAATAATTCAATAAGGCTTTAGTTACATTCAACGCGATTATTTCTTACTTATAATTTACTCAGCAATACTATTAAAAATTTAATTTCAATTAATTTTTTTTAAATATCTTCAGCATCGCGTCAAGCATCAAAAATACATTTTACAGTCTATGTAAGTACTTTCCGCGATGGATACGTGATAACCATGTTATCAGAAAGTTATGGAAATTTTCCGAAATTGCTATTACGATCGGCTTCTTAGAACTTATGAATTCAGTTCCATTTTTTAAAAAAAGAGAAATTTAAATATACCTAAATTTGTTTAAAACAAATTGTGAATACTGTAATTGCATTAAGCGGGTTCTCGTATTCAAACTTAAACTCCCAATAACTATAGTTTTAATTTCTAATATATTATTAATGTTCTCGTAATAAAAATTATCATTGTTATTGCTATATCAGTTATGAACTGAATTAACAAAATTTTCGCGCATTATTTGCTTATCATCGTATCTGAATTTCTCGTGAATGTATTATGACACATTTAGCTTAATAATGGAACCTAATAAGAAATACAGGAAATTTTTAAGCCTATACAAACATTGTATGCAAAGCGCTAATTGGGCCATATGGATAGTATATGATAATGTTCTTGGTTGTTTAGAAAAGTGGACAAAAGAGAGGGATGCAGCGGCAATATGAACAGACAAAAGGATGTGTAGGAGAATGGAAATAATGATATACTACAAAACGCTCATTTCATGTGTTAGAATGCCAACTTCGACCAGTTCATTGGAAGAAATAACGACTATGCCATGTCCTCTAACAACCCGATTATATCATATCAGCATTTTTTTTCAGAAGCAGTGATTTCTAAATCGGCTATCTTCGCGTAAAACAAATTCAAACATTTCTGCATTGTATATTGGCGGTCACAATATTGATATAATTATATAGTAAGCTAAAATATGTTTGGACATCGTGACCAATCACCTTTACTCTTACATTCCCAGTATTCACCACCGTATACGTAGCACAGACTGTCCGTGTAAGGATCCTGCTCTTTCTTAAACCATAAAGGTTCGTAAGTTTCATATGGTAAACCTAATATAAATTAAATTTTCAATTATAAAATATCTCAATATTAAATAATTCTACCTTAAATTATTTTAGAAAATATATTTTTAGAATACCTTGAACGGCCGCTTTTTCAGCTTCGTGTTCCCTTGCACGTCGAACAGCTCTTTGTTTTTCTTCTAATCGAAGTTTTTCCGCATTCGCTTTGTCCCATTCACCATTTTCCATTAATCTTTGATCAGGCCTAAATCGAGAATCTGTTGGAGCTATACCTTCCTCAGGCTCATTAAGTTGACACGCTAATTCGGTGAAATTATAATACTTTTCGCTATCTTCACTGTGATAGTAGAAATATTATAATGCATGAAAATGTATGAGCTTTCTTCTTTAACATAAACCTTAATTTAATAAAATACTTACGATGGCATACGACGCTTCCATGCGAGTATGTAAGGCCCTGTTTTGTATACTGGATTGTCTGGTGTACCAGACGTACTGATAACAGGAGCGATTTCTATCTTCGAGTCCCACGTACCTTGTACTACCCATTTAACTTCATTACTTGAGTTCATGACTACCCCTTTTACTTTACGCTGACTATCTCTCGAAAAGTATGAATAGGGCGTGTATTTCAAATGGCACTTGATACCTTGTTTGTGATTCACAATATCTGTATCACCACTTTGATCAACCCATAATTTTCCTACTATAATATTGTGTACCGTAGTAGTAACTTTTCGCCACGTGTAGTGATGTGTACCACCTTCCATTTCAAGATGAGCAGTTCCTAACGGTATTACCTATTGAGCCATAACGGGATTAAATGTTGAACGTTTGTTTACAATATTAGAAAAGGTTGCTTCTTTAGTGATTTATAAAGAATACCTGGAGGTATTTCCCACGAAATTTAGATGCCATGGTAAACTCTTGCCAACAACGCCACTTTCGGCCTTCGCAATGTTGCGCTAACATTGGAGGGTGATGAGATACTTGTTCTGAAATCGCACGCCATCCTAGATCATCAATTCGATCGCACTCATACGTTTCACCTAATAAAGGATTAAAAGGCTTGCCAGTTCTGGAAGCAGTTGTGGAATAACTAGATATGGTAAATGCAGCAACATAAGCCATTTGTTCATAGCCATCTGTACATTCTGCTGCCCTGTAAGAGATCAAAATAGATATTTTTTCTTTTTTTTATACACAATAAAATAAATAAAAATTGAGACAAAATATACCTGTCAAGAATATCTGCATATTCATAATCTTCTGTAAGCCGCTGAAGCATACTAAGCGGCTCAGAAAAATTGACAGGCATTGGAATTTTTGACAAATCTTTGCCAATGCAATTTTTCATAATACTCCATAAATTTAATGGATAATTTGGTTTCTCAGGTACTCTAGTTCTCCGTTTTTGTTTAAGACCTGTTACCCCGGTGCTGCCACTGCTGCCATTGTTAGACTCCCAATTTGTCTGATACAAAATGAATGAAATTACATAAAGATAAATGAAAAGTCAATTTAATTAAAATTTGATAATCAAATGGTAAGCAAAATTCACTTACATTGTCCAGATTGTCAGTATTTGCAGCAGTGGTAGGAGTTACTACTGTAGAATCGGTCACAATGCGAAAGGAATTTGTGGTAGCTGTATCTGACAAAGGCAAAGGTGTCTGATCTCCTTCTGAACTAGAGCCATCGTCACTACCTTGAGAATCAGTTCGATCTCTTGAATTATTCGCTTGGACACCGGGTATACTCAAGGTAAAAGTATCAGATTCTTGTGCATCATAAAACTCAACGTTATCTTCTTCGTCTTCTGATGGGGAAGTTGTGACTGTTGTATCTACAAAGATAACCAAAATTTTGCTTAGTTTGAATGAATGGTTAATTAAATAAGTAGCGGTAAACGTATATATGCAAAGCTAAATGAGATTTAGTCAATCAATAAAACAGAGAGAGAGTTATTCAATTACAATCTTACAGTAAACTTTATAATTGAAAATGGAGATAAACCTTTATATATCATGACTCATATTCCTTGTTAGAATTAGAGATAAAACGCGAATACATAAACATAAAATACAATTAAAGCTATTATTAAGATTACGCAATGGAACACATTTCGCGCCAACGAAAAGTGTAACACAAAGTGAGAAATTTATTGAACCTATATAACCGCGCATGCCACTGCTCAAATTTATTTCACTTTACTTCTCTGCTTTGAAATAATTCTTCAACCCCTCCCCTGTTCTTATTATTTGTATCACTCCCCTTCCTAACCGATTGAATCGTGGTATGACAACTGGCTGTTGCCATTAAGTTGTACCGTCCTCTACCCCCTCCAAACTCGGTCCACACCTGCAGTACTGGTTAAAGTAACGAATAATGAATCACTAAAGATGCTCGTACACTGTGATTTTTTTTATAGGCAACTATAATGTACCACCCATTAGGTTATGCTACGTTCGAGAATAAGTTCGGCGCTCTTATATATTTTGGCCCTTGCTATCAATTTGATTGAAGCTGCGGACCGTTCTAAACCCGTTGATGATAAACTTCTTCCCTTCGCCCCGTTTAACTATCAGTTTAGCATCTTTCCACTGATCTTCTCGTCGCACAATCGTCGATGATTTCGACGCTCGATTCAGCTTTATCACATCGAATTTAATGGTAAAGTCGCGAAAAAAAGCTGTCAAAAAAATATTCACACAAAACGGAAATTTGCAAGGCCATCTGAGTCTGATGAAGTACTAAACTTGGGAGAAATGAAAGCACACCCGTGCATGTGTATATTATGTATATATATATCTCTAGATGTATATATATATATATGTACATATAAGCCTTGTATACATTACTGTAATATGCCATACAATATATGTAGTAGAATATAGAATGTACTGCACGTCTTGCATGCATAGACTTTAGGCTGCGTAAGTCGCGACACCGTTCAAAGCAAATAGAGTTTCACGACTGCCATCTGGTTAAAGAACGATAAGGCACTCGAAGGCGCGAAAAATCAAATTCACGTGCTACACAGCTAAGCGTATGATCAAACAGTCGGTATATTAAGTAAGATGAAACTATGCAGCTGTGCACTATTATCTAATGAATACAGCATCTCACACTCGGTAGATACACACTTATGTGACCATGTGTATTTAACATACATTTCTATTAGAATCTCAGGTCAATGTTACAGAGTTAAAAGGCCTATAGCACAATCAGAGTATTGTGTTGCGTACAATGTACAAAGGTAAAAGCTCGGCACAGTGTGGAAAATGAACGAACACTCGAGTCCGTCTTTCTTAGCATCGTTACACGCAACGACTGTTCGCAAACGCAACACTTGCATCAAAATATTAATTACAGCATTAGCAATTGCGTTAATATAAAAAAAGAAATTATTACGCGAAGCTCTGTGTCCCCCTGCTGGAGCTGCCGAGGGTAGGGCATGTTGCGCAGCCTCTTCCAAGTGAGAATGTTGCCTGGCCAATTGCTCGACCATTTTTTCTATTCTCACTTTCTGGTCACGCTCGTGCTGCAGCATCTTCTTCCATTTTGGTTCCTGCTGCTGCGCTAGTTGCAAGTAGTCGTGACTTGCCTGAAATCAGAATTAGTTCTCTATGTGATTTTATAAATATACATATACTTCCAAAATCAATATCTTTAATATAATATTCAGATTTTTATAACTTTATAAATTTAATGGAAATAGAAATAAATATTTGGTTGTATTCTACAAACCAATAACATAAGCAACTACACTGATAAATTAAAAACTGCTTAGAAATATTAATTAGCACATAAGAAGGAGTCTTTTGAACCTAATATTTAGCGACAAAGCTGCACGGTTGCTACGCGCAGCGAATGAGCTAATTTTATACATCGTTGGCCAGAAATTTTCATCTGTATATTAGTCTTAACGATGGCCTTTCAACTTACATTAACCATAGCACCGGCCGCGATGCGAAAGAGCGTGGCTCGTTCACTGACTGTCTTGACTTTCGCAGCTAGCTCAGGCGACGGGGGCTCCAACGTTTCGAGCTCGTTTAAAACTCGCTGAAGCATAGTCCCTTTCTTTATCAGTAAATCATTACAGGCCTGCAAGTTTTCTAAGCGCTGCGATAAGTCCTTCACAGTAACTTGTTCTGGTTTTTGGCTATCATTATCCTGAAATTCTTCCTCCTCTTCTTCTGAAACAAATTTTACTTTACATAACGTAACTGTTTTAACGTCCTCTAAGAGCAATTTAACTCTCGTTCAACTCAATATTTTATTAAAGACAACGGAGAATCTTTTATTGTCTATGATACTTCAACAAAAGGGAACGTGACTATAATTCAATATCGTCTTCTACAATTACATATGATTCAGTATCATTTATTAAATTGCGAAATCAATTTCTTTTGAGTTAAAGGATGAAGATAAAATAGATAGACAAAGATATCTGTGTACAAATATATAAGTATTTGAATGTATTATCTGTTAATGAAAAGGAAATGTTGTGTAACAACAGAGATCGATAACAAAGGAAAACACAAGTAAATGTAGTTGTAAATGTAGATCAAGACGTGTTTGCTTTTCTTTTCGTTTCGCTTATCATCCAGACTTCCCCGTGCGTTATCTTTTATTGAAATACTTTATTTGTGTAGAAAAAATTATGTATTCAAGAAAGCAAATTTATAAATTTATAATAATACAATTTCAATGGAGATACCAATTATTATGCTCTAAAGATTGATGATCTTTTTAGTAATATTATAAATTGTATGGTAGGAACGATCATTATATCATTGGTATATTAAGAATATTTAGCAAATAACTTGTAAAATTCACAACTGCAAAAAATGAAATTCATTATAAAAGTGAAATATTATGATCAGTATTCCATTTTGAATATTTATGCATTCTGTGCATTTTTAAGTATTCCACAGACGCATAAAAATTCCGCAGTCAGTAACCGTTAGTTAACAGATACTGCAGGGACGACCAGTTTCCATAAAGAATATTTGAGCGTATCCTTAAATGTTTTAGATAAAAAAATAGCATTGAAAAAATATAAATCTACTTTATGTCTAATTCTAAATTACAATTAAGATTTTCATGATTACATAATTGTATCTCGCGTCGATTAAATCGTCATTTATCTTCGTGAAAAACTACCAGGCTGTCAATTGCGTAAATGTTAGAAGAGTTACTATAGACAATTGCCTTTAATGCTATTTCATACGGTTCGCAAACTGTTAATAGATTCATTGATTCTTCAAATAGCAAATGTTTCCTACTCAGTATCAGTAGCCAGTAAATCATAAGAGAGAAAAAATCAGTCGGAATCATGCGACTCTAAATCAAAATCGTGCATCGTCTATCAAAGTTATATATAATTACTCGATTATATATTGACGATCGACCGATATCGTCTGCAAACCTAATATTCGCAATAAGAGACACCTACTGTTCAATCAGTCTAATAAATACGACCATCGTCGTCCTTTAACGATTAAAATTAGATTTCCTGTGGAATTCAAAGTTAAAGAGAGCGTGATAAATTCCATTTTTAGAAATAACGAAGTCACTTCTCTTTTCAGACGACTGAGCTTCTTCATTTCCTCGTTTGTTAGAAGATCAAGACGGAGAACTGTTTCGAAGAGTGTTTACAGCCCCATGAATCGTTCGTTTACAGAAATGAAAAGCGACGTTGTTGCTAACATTACTTAAACTACATTTCTGCATAATTTAACATTTTTCAGCTGCTGAACTTTCCCTGTTAGTTCCAAGTTCCAGCCCAATCTAGCCCTTTTTCAGTTACAGTAACTTGCAGAAATATTTAAACAATTATATTTTTTACAAATAAATTATGCGTATCTAATTATGTACGAATAAATTATGCAGAAAACGTCTTGAAATTTCCTTCACACCGCAATAAAATACGACTATCATGATTGTAGCGATAAATTGTACGTAGAAATGTACACATAAGTTACAAAGAACTCAATGTTTTGCAGAGATCGCAAAAGTATTTAAACATTCAATTATCCAGTATATTCATAAGCCTGAATATTCAGTGAGACTATCTTTAACACTTATTGTACAATGGCTATTCATACCGTGTACCAACTATTTACTGAATTTATGTTTGCTATAGATGTCTTGCAACTTCTATATACATTACCAGATCGGTTTCAAATTTTACCACTATAATTATAATAGTAATATTTCATTACAGTATTAACGAGATTCCAAAATGTGTCGTATACAATTTTCTCTGATAAGTGTTGAAATATTTTGACGAGCTACTGTAGATACATAATCGACAAAGATTGACGATTGATTCTCTCTCTCCCCCTGACCCTCTCTCTCTCTTTCTCTCTCTGGTGAACGCCTGATAGAAAATGGATGATATTTCGTTGATACAGACCAGATTCCATCGCCTGGATGGCCTTGGCCTTCGCCAACTCGAGGGCCGTGACCCATTGCTGACGTTCTACCTCTGTCGCCGCCTTGATATGGAAGGTTTGCGTGCCACCGTTGCTCACAACGAACGTGCAAGCGTCGACGGTGTGTATTAAGGCCCCATGCAAGGATATCGTGCCGCGGCACGTGTGCGACATCTCCGTGGGATTTCTAAACAGAGAAGGAAAATAGCGACAGTTCCCCGGACATATTCTTCAATCGATTGAGAACCGAATGACACAGAGAAAGACAGACGTGAGTTTGCAAAATTAGTCCGTTTGCTGCGTCTAATGCAAGCCTGAGGTTTATCCAAGCCAAAAATAAAACACTTTTGATTCGCCCCAGAAATGATTACACGTAATTAGATTATACGCAGGCACGAGGTTGTACATGTTACCGTGAAAGTAATTAATCCTTCCGACTCTCTCTCTCTCTCTCTCTCATTCTCTGTCTATCTCGGAAAACTTGGTCCTGTCTTGAGCAAAAATTTAGATCTGTTACAATAAATAAGATAATCAAATAATTTGTAGCTTATGAGATTTATTTTTGTAACGTTGTACCTTTTTAATTATCAACTTGCGACTTGTCAAATTTTAATAATAATATTAGTTCAACTGTACAAGAAGGCTCTGATATTTGTTCAGTTAGACGCGTGATCGTTTTACTGTGAACTTCAGCTGAAACGAGGCGACAGAGTACGCTTAACTCTACAGTAACACGAAACTTGTACAAATAAAATCTCTTTAGTCAGGTTGGTGTATATAAAATTTGGTTTCTTCGAAATTAGACTTTAATAGGCCAGTAAATCTAGTTTATGGTCTTATTGAGGTTTTATTTGAACAAAGGAAATTTTATATAAAATTCCACTATTAACGCAAACATTTCTTTCGTTCGCTAGGTTCTATCTGATGACTAACCGTAACTCCTTGCAGGGATTCTATGAAACCGCAAGAGATTTCTATAGAACCACGCTATGGGACCATCTATCTATTATATAGAATTATCAAACTAGATACTTTCACCGTAACATGTACAGCGTAGCAAACGAGATGAACACACGACAGTCTGTGTTAATCTGTGGCACTATGGTGTGAATACTCAAAGAGCTTTGAAAACGAAGTTCGTGTAAATAAAATTAGTAGGAGGTCGATTAACTCTTTTTCCAAGCAGTCCCATTACCATTTGTCCGACTATGACACCACCATATTTTCTTACACACAATCTACAAAAAAAGGAACCCAATGGTGTAATTTGTGTGAAGAGAAAACAAAAAGGAGTACAGGAAAAAAAAAAATAAAGAAAGAAAGAATGTACAATGCTCAATAGCCGGCCTGATGATTGAAAGAAGGGGAACAGATAGCTCGCGGATCATGTCATGCACTTTAGGGTCAGTGGAATTAAATCTAACACGCAAGGGATCGAGACTTTGTACACGATGAAAGAATAATCATACTCATGCTAACGCGTTCAGAAATTATTATTGCATATTGTCCGCATAGACCACAGGCATTCGCGCAAAATTTGTTTCTTCTGGTTTTTTGATTTTCTTCCTCCTTCCACCTATTATGATAAAAATTTGTAGAACTCGTCATTGTATTTCGAAACTATTTGACAGTAAGTAAGTAATCTTAACTATGTGTTTTATTGCAGTGTGAGGTACATGTACTTATGTGATTCAAATCTATCGATTGTAGAGGATTCGTATGTGTATTCGATGGGCGAGGGAAGTGCGGGTATATAAAACGTACGAACATAAATTGTGCGCATAAGTAAAACATCGAAAAGGCAGAACAAGGAATAAAAAATACATATCCATAAAAATAATCGCATCTCATCGTTTTATTGTCGTTCTGTTGCACATTGTTCCAAGCGTAACGAGTAAACGATTAGATAAAATGACTGGGCTAAACACAACAATTTAGTATAAATTGAGAGAAAATTAAAGTGCAAAGTGTATCTTGGAGGATCTGATATATGCTTTTACTGACCGATGATTTTAGACAATTGAACAGTTATCAATGTTATTAAATATTGGCATTTAAATAGCAAGGCTACTCTTTAAAAAAAAAAAAAAAACTAAACTTACTTTGCTAATATTAAAGAAGATATTACATCAATAAAAGACTATTACGTCACTGTCTGAATATTACGAAACCAAAAGTAGTAGAATAGGAAGAATAAATTCTGCATACGTTATGTAAAACAGGGAATAAGTTGACCGAGGAAAATTCGCATTAACCGCGTCAATAAGAATTAATCAATGAAATAAATATTTGTTTCCTCTGTTGAAACTATTCGACAAATTAAGATTATCGGTATTCCTTGATACCAGCTCATCTATTCGTGCTATAATTATTTCTTGGAACATTCCCAACGAGCCAGTAAAAGCTTTACACGGTCTGCAAAGACCTTCGGAATACCTCCTCAACAGAACTGGAACTATTAGACAATATAAAGCAGTGTGTGTGTGTTTTATATCTGTGTGTGGTAAACATGTATATATGCACGTATATATGTACACATAGAACATAAAAAATATACAAGTTTTACCACCTTTTTAGAGTAACTGAGATTTAATTAAGAAGAGAGGGGTGGACTGAGGAGAATCGGTCTGTAAAATTAGATCTATGATAAAAGGGTAAGAAATGGACAGGAAGCAAGTAAAATTATTAGGAATATTGACAACGTTGTATTAATAATACGTAGCTCAAATATATATATATACATGTATATACACATATACATATACATATATATAATATGGCAAGGACTGTATAATGAAATGAAAATGAAAACTCGAACATCGTCTTTGTCTGTTTTAATTAAAAAGTTTGATTCAAAGAATAGTCAGGATATTTCGGTTTTTTCGATAATTTTACTTACTCGGAGGCTCTGCCAGCCTTCCGCTTGCGTCGTGTTGATATCTTTGGCCCCCCTGTTGGTTCAGCCCTAAACAGTCCATAAAACAAATAGACCCTATTCACATTGTGTAATATTGTATCGAAGCGATAATTTTTTTTATCTGTTTCGAGAAAAAATTGTATCTCTGTCGCTGTTTATCCATGAATTTTCGCGATATAGCGATGTTCCTTTTCTTTCTTTCATATTTCGTTTCTTGATTACTTTCTCTCTCTCTCTCTCCCTCGCTCCTTCCCTCCCTCTCTCTCTCTCTCTCTCTCTCGCACACTCTCTCATATACACACATACATTCACTTAGTCTCTTTTTCTTTCTATTCTCTCCTGTTTACATAGCAATATAGCCAAAAGTGCAACCATCACGTTCGTGCGTTGCGTGTACACACTTTGTGCGAGAAGCAGTTTCACCGATCACGAAGTTTGAAAAATTCGTGTAAAAATAAAGTTGCAGGACATTCTGTTTTTGCAATTTGGAAAGGCGTTGCAAACTCAAATCACACAACTGTGCCAAGCGGAAAATTAAAAGATGTGGGCATTGCATGTTGTCAGGGAACGCGCATGTTCTAAATATAAAGAAATAGAATAGTGGAATCATCGACATATACGTTATACTCGTTTAGAACTATCTCACCTGTATCCACAACCGGTAACTGTGAGACCGGGGTGACCTAAGTTTCGTCCGCGAAAATAAAACGTTGCAACACTTTTTACGTGACTAACGATGGTTAAATAATGTTTAGCGATTTTTTTACTCTCCCACATAACTATATACAAAAGTAAACCAAAAATCATTCAACGTAAAGTTTCGCTGTACTGGAAAAAAAGAATAGTAAAAAGGCAAATATGCAATAAATCTTCTCTGATGCGTGTGATATATATAAGCGAGTATGTATGTATGTGGGTGTATGTGTGTATATATATATATACACACAAAAAATATGGTCCTTGCGACCAGCCACTCTTTCTTTCAATGCTTTTCAACCATTTTAACGTAGATCTCAATGTGTTCTGCGGCATGTACATGCTCAAGGATGTTGCTCAAACTAAAATGGATAAGTATGGAATATGTAAATATGAGTTTTGGACAAAATCATGATTAAGATTCAGTTAAATATACTTGGATAAACCATATCAATAATATCCATGATCCAGCCTTCATTGGCTGCTTACATACATGCAATTTCAAACTGTTAAATGTTTAGTATTGTATTTCACTTGTTGTGTTTTTAAATACCAACTGTTTAAGTCATTGACAGAATCACAAGCATGATTGAACACTATGTCAGATACGTAATCCAAAGCTGTTCCTTAAACTTTTCAATGCAAGATCTTTTTCTTTGAACCATAATTACACGATGACTTAGTGTCATATTTAAGTTGAAAATCAAATATTTGTACTTATAGCATTACATATATAATACACAAGATGAAAGCATACGCATGCAGCTGTAAACATGCATGTGTTTATAAGCATAACATTATGCTTATATGTTACATTTCATAGAAGTAATAGATTCATTCAAGAAATTTATAACTTTTCTTTGTTTAACTAGAAGTAAAACATTATAAACTAAACTCAATGTGGCTATATTTTCATCTAATATATATATGTAAATAATAAATACCTAATTAAGGTTATATAGCTATGACAGTAATCATTACAATTTCTTTTCAAATTTTACTCCGATATAAGATCAACTTGAAAGTGTAAGATTCTATTAGAAAATATACACACAGTGCTTTGGTAAGTATGTAATAATGAAAAAAAGGGAACAGCTCCGTATTGTATCCAAATAAATTTTGTCTGTCAATAATTGTTATTATGCTGTTGGAAACCACATCACGGGACTGGAACCCGTGTTAAAATAATCACGTTACGAATAGAAATCACATTGATTTTTGGCGTGATTGAACACGCGATTAAAAGTGAAGGTAAACTGAAACGAAAGTAACTGACACATAGAAAACTACCTGTAATACGACAGTAGGCCATTTGACAGGACGAACCATCTTCGTTGATAACCTTTTAAATAATTAGTCCATTTAAAGAGCCAGCCTTTCATCTCCTGTGTACCGTGTTGCGCCTTCGAGTCACCCATTTTTGTATATGTTGTGTGTTCGCACGTGTTTTTCCTGAAATTACAATGCACTCCAATATCTGCGTACACATCACCCGTATCGTACAGCCACCATTTTGGTATTTTTCCAGCCCACAGACTGTACGCTCTTAGATCGAAATTCGTACTTATACACTGTTTGTTAGTCGCAATAACACCAGCAGCGATACCAACAGACTCGAAGAACGTGCCTTAAAAGCACGGTATTTGGATATAGTATGGGTCTCTCCTTTTGCACAGCGTGGTAACCTGCCACGTTCCTTAGTGACGGCGCCTAACCTTTATTACCGAGTCACCTATATAATGTTCGTGTATACGAACACATACAAATTTGATTACGGGTAATCTGTGATTTTGCAAATTTCTTCGATTCGTTCTCCTTCTATCCTTCTCGTTATTTTTCATGAGAAAAGATCGTTTCAGTGTATCACAAACAAATATAATAATCGATAGCTTATGTGATCATAAAGAATCTTTACACGATGAATTTCGAGAGATAAATTGTAATAAATGTTTTTGCAATATGTAGCATATGTTGTCTTTGTTTTCATAGCATTATTTGGACTACATCGAAACTAGGTTGTAAGTTAACGAAAAAAGTTACTAGTTGTTATCGAAACGAGAAAGATCGTATTGGGTCACTGTCATTCTTGACGTTTTCCTATTTGATCTTAAAACGAGAATTCTATACATGTCACATGTGTTAAAGTCATAGTCGACGATGCCAAAGTCAAACAATGGAACATACATATAATTATTTAACGTCATACGGATAGATTTATCACGCGACAGGAATCTAACGAAATTCTTTTTTTACGTACTTTTTAGAACGAACACGCCAACGAAAAGATATTCGTTCTGTCATTTGGTGAAATATGCGTACGTTCTGCTGGAGCGAATTGCCCGAAATGTCATGAAGAAGCACTCAGTACACTCTTCGATTAGATGTTTGATACTGACCATTATCTTCAAATGAAACCAAGCTCTTAATTTATCTGAGCAGATCACACGAGTAAGAAGTGTTCGAGTGCCTCTTCGTTTTACCGTACGAAGAGTATATTACGAATTTCGATGTATTAATAACTAGGTAGTCACCTCACGTATTCGTAGTGTATATATACGAAACACAGAAATGCGAAAACTTCAATCGACTACATGTATTAATCGTTTGATTCAGATAATTTAATGTTTCTTATTTCGATAAGGTTTAATAAGCAAAGTTATGAAAGATAGAGTTCAATGTTATTTTACTTTATCGATAATATGAAAACGAATACCAACGTTACCGACTCAACTCCCGTCATCCGTCATCAAAAACATGCTAAAATCATCACTGTAAATCACAGGGGACGCAAAAACCACTACTTCTTCTCAGTCGGTATTTTAGTACAAATGATACAAATTCTCTTAAGATATTACATACGTGTTATATTTAGTTTATGGTTGTAAATTTTAATTTCATTGAATCAAATCAAAATTTAAAATATTTCTTAATCCGTAATACAAGTCACCTTTCGAGTACCGTTCCCTTACTTCGCATATATATATATATATATATATATATATATATATATATATATATATATATAATATAAAACAGTTTATGATATGCATATATATTTCCTCTTTGATATTTCTAATGAGAACTTATTTTTAAAATAAAGCTATTTTTAAGCATTTTTGTTAAGTGTTTTAAGATTCTCATAAATATAACTACCAATATAGTCAAAAATTTAATAAATAAAATGCTAAGTTGTATAGACATATAATTTTCTTACATACATTATCCCCAAGATTTATATGTATATAAATACATATGCTCTACTGACGTAATCTAAATTTTCTTGAAATTATGAAGAAAAAGGTAAAATGTACAATAAAAATCCCCGTTATAACTCAATACTTAAAAATTATTTCATTAATGTAAATTTACGACACTTTCCTTTAAATTAAATATACTCTGTAATTAAAGGGATATAATCATTCTTTCACTATATTATAATATACGAAATATATAACTATTACATAATGAAACACAGTTTCGTGCACCGACTGTTGCATGTTTCAACGTGAAATTCATTATTGGCAGATAATATTAGAAATTCGTCGAAAATACCTTTTGTACATTTAAAAAAAAAAGTATTGCTTATTTAAAATAAACGAAACGGATGTACATGCTGCTTGCTACTGCCTTACTATTGCAGATATTAATTTGTTAAAGTTAATGCATTTCGAACACCCAGTAGAGAATCTTGACGCAGGTCTGCGCCTGTCAACCAACAGTTGACCTGTGTAGTTAACTGTGGTAGTTGACCGATCGCGCGCTAATATACTTTTCTCGTGTTTTCGTATTCTCTCGTGACTTTTACTCGTTATCACGGAAATCGTGAATATATGAGGTGATGAGAGAACGTACAAAAGGGCCAAACTTCGGACCGCCCAGGTGAGATGTCTGGGTCTCTAAAATATCGCGTCGAGACATAATCTAGGGTAAGGGAGTAGCAACCTCTTGGGGCCACAGCTAGTCACGTGACCCTTCTGTTTACCAAAATGGTGTACATCTATGTTTTACAAATAATTTTCATTTCTTTCTAATATTTGTTCCATTTACTTATGATACATTCAATGAAATGGCAGTGGAATTGCAGTAAACTTACTGCTAGCGTTAACATCTCGTAAAAGAGCAATCGTAGCTCATATTACACTTGCACCGCGTTTGGTTGTTACAAACGAGTGTAGCGAAAGTTTGAAAGTAGCTGTACGAAAGTGTCTTCCGCGTCTAATATCTCAGTGGTTTTTACTGATGGACGTAAATTATTCTGAGTTATTGCGAGCATTCCGAGCGCATTTTCTCACGTTGCGATCACTGCCATATTAGTTACACGACTTTTCGAAAACTCATAAAACTCATTGACCTATTGAATTACTATTTTTTTTTTGCGTTCCCATTTTAGATGACTGGACTCCGTATCTTTATGTAATTACCTTGGTAGTAATTTTGACTGTTTTATTTCGTCGTTTAATATCACTGATGTTGTATTTTTGTTTTATTTTTTAAAGGGGGTGACCGAAGTTACACAAGGCCTAATTTCATTACTGACAATGTTGAATGCACAGCGTTGCAGGTACAGCAGCTATGTATTATATGTATTTCTGTTTTGGAGATTTTTATGTTGTAGATGTTAACGCGTTATATTTATAGTGATTACAGATGATCTCTGATGTAGGTTAGTGCAGGCAGAAAGCACTTTCAAATAGGACATCTCAATGTCAGAAGGTGTCCTAGCATAGCGTTTCATGCTTTGGCCAGGCATTTTTAAAGATGGCCACGTATCAAATTGACTATCAGTGGTTAGTCTTACAATTAATATTTATTTTAGAATCAAAATATTATTGAGTAATAAACTAAGTAGTACTTGATTGAAGTTAATACTGGTGTTCAACGGTCATTTACCATTTTAGGGCTTATACCATAATGGATTCATCTAGGATATCCACTTTCCTAATATCAATTTTATTGATAGTCTATGGCAGTTTCCGATCTTTAAACATGGAACAGGAAGCTAGAGAAAGAGAAAAAGAAAAGGAACGTGATAATTTATTGACTGGAATTTTGAGTAACAGTAGCACAGCAAATGCAGATGGTGCTAATGGAAGAGTTCAAACACTAAATACAATGCATGCTCTTTGTCTACCTCTTGGTGCTTCCATTTCTCTACTCGTCATGTTTTTCTTTTTTGATAGCATGCAAATGCTTGTAGCAATCTGTACAGCCAGTAAGTTTCATAGAATGATAGATTTTATGATTATTATTATCATTCATATAAAAAATAGCATCTAATCAAGGACATTTATTTTGCAGTCGTAGCTGCAGTTGCGTTGGCATTTCTTCTTTTGCCCATGTGTCAATATATCATTAGACCATGTTCGGATGGTAATAAAATATCCTTTGGTGTTTGTGGAAGGTTTACTGGTGCAGAATTACTTTCATTTTCATTGAGTGTGAGTATAGTATGCATATGGGTACTGACTGGACATTGGCTACTCATGGACGCAATGGGTATGGGACTTTGTGTAGCATTCATTGCATTTATTCGATTACCTAGTCTAAAGGTATCCACCATACTCTTAACTGGATTACTCATTTATGATGTCTTCTGGGTTTTCTTTTCGTCTTATATATTCAGCACAAACGTAATGGTTAAGGTAAGTTTCAACAAATTTGCGATAAATGGACGTTTGTATTAAAGTGTTTTATGTATTATTATTTACAGGTAGCAACTAGACCAGCAGATAATCCAGTGAATCTTGTGGCTAGAAGGTTGCACTTAGGCGGTGTAGCAAGAGAAGCACCAAAACTTCCTTTACCTGGGAAATTAGTGTTTCCATCGATGCATCAAGCAGGACATTTTTCAATGTTAGGTCTTGGCGATGTTGTTATGCCAGGCCTGCTGCTTTGCTTCGTTTTACGATATGACGCGTACAAAAAGACTCAATTGTTGCCCGGTGGTTGTGAAACAGGACTTCCACCGCCACGACACATCAATCGCATTAGTTATTTTCATTGTTCACTCATCGGTTATTTTCTTGGTTTACTTACTGCTACTGTAAGCTCTGAGGTGTTCAAAGCTGCGCAACCTGCCTTATTGTACCTTGTGCCCTTTACTTTATTGCCATTGCTCACAATGGCATATTTGAAGGTACTTTTACATAGTACTTCTAATTTCTTTTTATGCAAACGACGTAAATTGTAACGAATGTGATATTTACAGGGAGATTTACGTCGAATGTGGAGCGAACCATTCATATCTCAACAACCTTCCAAACACATGGAAGTTTGACAACAGTCATGGGTTTGTGTATATTACACATTATGGGAGGAAAGCTACTAATAGAATCCCATTGTCACTTATCATAACGTCCTTATTTTTATCAATGTCATTTAATGTAAGTAATTTTTTTTACACATGCGTCTTTTAATGCCACAATGCAAATTACGATTTAATACATGGGAAACGTAAAGGTATACTACACTACGACATTGATTTAATATGATATTAAGAATACAATACAAATTACGACAAAGTTTTTTTATTAAAGTGATAGATAAAGCAATTTGCGGAAAGCATATTTAGAATACTGTCTATTATCAATATGTCATTGGTATTCATTTTGTGTCTTAAATTCGATGTTGAGTAAATAAATGAATTACGTCTAATAGATAAAGTAAATGGTAAAGTAATATACCGTTTACTAATTACTCTTTCATGGTTTAGTAAATACGTAAAAACGTGTTCTGAAATTCACTTACAAAAAACGGATAGGTATCTCTTTCTTTTTTTTAGTTTTACAATGGCTTTACTATACAAATTTTTAATATTTCATAATACACAATTTTTGTATTCCTTCTTTTTTACACTAAACCAATAACACATATACATATTAATAATTTTGCTATAACTCTGTTATAAATGTGTGTGATATTCTTTACGCAGAAAGGTTCTTTTTAATTTATTGTTCAATCAATATCAAACTAATTGTATGTAACGTGTAGTTATGGATAGAGTAATTTAATAATTATTCGACGATTTCCATGAAAATCTAGTGAACGTATGTGTGTAGGTTGTGACTTTCTTTTACTTGGAGCTAGCATTGAACAGAGCATTCTCTACACAAACGTGTATATAAATTTTGGTTTTTATAAACTTAAGAACAAAAATTTACAGTTCGTTATTAGGATAAACAGCAAGCATTTCAACTTGCCAAACATCTTGCTAACTTTGTACAGCACGATGTAAAATTGCAAACAATTTTTAGGGGAATGAAAAGTGGATGTTGTAGAATTTTATTGTCAACAAAAAAAAAAAAAAAAAAATGAGAAAATTGCGTATTTGTGTCTTGATTTTCAAGGACTATTTCGTGATAAGAAAGAAGGATTTATGATGGAAAAATAGAGTGTTTTAACTAAGCTCTTGCTATGGATGGGCACCAGAAAGACTTTATATGTTTATTTAGAAACAAGACTGAAGGAGAGAGTAAATTGTATGAAAGCCAACATATTTAGAGGTCTCTCAAAAAGATATAATTAATCAATCTTTTTTGTTTAATTTTTCTCAATTTATAATACCATAGATTGATATGATATAACATAATATGATATATAATACAATATTACGCAATGTGTCACAAAGTAAATTAATTGCTTTCATAATTCCTATTATTTACCGTAGATTACGAAGGAATCTAGAATCTAAAAAAAGTTAGTTGTTTACTGTTTGTTTTTATAATACTTTATTCATCACATTCTAAAGATTACGAACGAATTACATATATGTATATTTGAATTTTGGTCTGTGAATATATTTTATGGATAAGAATATTTTAAGGAAAGCGATACGTTTCTTAATCTGTAATGTAATTTGTTTTGCACCTAGAATGGTATAATATGATGATAGGTGCAGTATATCATTGGGTACAGAAATACAATATCTTGTACACCTGTATATTGAGATAGAAAGTAAACTCTAAACTGTAACGTGGACGAAGGAAAAAAGAAAAGAATATTATACTTGTAATCTTGTTCATTAGAAAAATTTCGATATTTCATTTTTCTTTTAAGTATTTTGTCCTTACTTTTATAAGGTTAATAGATTAATGTTAAATTAATATAGATTAATGTACAAACACTAATAATTCTAAACTTTAAAAAAAAGAACAAAAGATTATTTGCATATGTGATTGTTTTTATTTTTTTCTCTTGCTTGTGTTAACGTGGATGAAAGGAATTTAAGCAATTTATACGATATATTAAATATTACACTGATAAAAATACTCCTTTTTATACAATCTAATTAGTTTTTGTATAAAATTGTGATTCTTCCTATACTTTATTCGTTTACCTGTCCATAGCACAAGCAATTTATTCTCATTCATTACTCGTCTAGATGAAGTAATCTTTGGATGAGTCGTACAGAAGAAATATCTACATATTTCTCTCATAAGATATAAGGATATAAGTGATAAAGTATATTTTAACTACTTCCGTTGTAAACATAAAAGAAGAAGACTTGAGATCATCCATAAACTGGATGCGTTTAACTCCGTTCTATTAAAGTTCAGAAAGCTTAAAACTCATTTTATGGTTTGTTCTTCTTTCTATTTCTTCTTTTTTTTTTCTTCAATATAGGGTTAATGTTTTCATAATGTATATTTTGAGTTCTTTTATTTCATTGAATGTACATACATACTATATTATGTTAACTCTATGCATTAATTTTGTATCATCAATTTTTCGTTCACTTTGTAATCAAAGATGCGATTTATTGAATAAAATTTTGTTTCAACAAATTTAAGTAGTTAGTTAAACATTTTAGTTAAAAAGAGAAAAAACCATGATGTATATCTTTATATAGAGATATCATGCAATAATAAAATGTGTTTCAATGCTTTCGTTATTAGGGCTGCATCAATAAATTACTTTTTCATATAGGGAAATGATTGTATCATGTTCTTGCTTTAATTCTCTTCTTTAATTAGTATTGCTTTTTTTTGTACAAACAGAATTTAACGCATAACAATATAGAAAATATCGGTCGATAAGATTATAACTTAGTTTATGGCGAAAATGAAAGATGTGTAAAATTATATTTTTTTCTTTTTTATAAACTTACGTAACGAGCCACGTTTTAATTAACGAGAGTCTTCAAGTCTGATGGATTATTTATTTTGACTAGGATAACAAGTTTCAGAATGGGAAGCATGTACATAAATAACAGACTCGACTGTCCTTCAGTTTTCCCACAAACTAAGTGACAAAAAAATGACATATATTATATATATTATATATATACATATTAGTGATACGATGTATGAAATAAAAAGCAAGGTAAATGAGAAAAATACATTTAAAAGAAGAAATCGGGAATTATAAGTCATAAATAGAATATAATTAAATGCTAAAATAATATAGCTAATATACTTATAAGAGCACTTTGCTTGTACTGTTGCAATTCTCGACTTGCATGTGTACAGCTATGTACATTTTTATATATAATAAAAAAACACGATCACGCCTCGCGCGTGTTCGCGTTAAATAAGTAAAGTTATTGAATAAACTTACGTGTGTTCTTTTTTCATCACTGTTTACGTGTATTCGGATATATATCATTAAGTACAATTACGATACTACGGAATGAAACGCGAGTAAATAACGTACAGTCTGGGGCATATTTTAGGAGGCAAGGACTCAACGATCAATGAACGTCAATGGCAATCTTTTACAGAATCGTCATACGCTGCTCTGTCTCATCGTCACGTTATCTAAATTTCTCTTGATGCTCTCCAGCTCGTTCATATCAGATACCGAGGACTCGCATTTGTATACAACTAACGAATGATAGAAGTGAACGGCGAAGGCAATGAACACTATAAGGACCGGGATAACTATAATCGTACTGGCAGTGGCGGCTGTGAACGAGTAATCCCAGAATTTCACCCAGCACAGTATAGCCACCTCCACTAAGAACAGAAATAATCCTAACACCGTAGAAAATGCCCAAGCCAACTCGATGAAGCCGCGCATTCTCTCATGAGGAGATTCCGTGACAAGCCGAGATACCTGAAGTTTACTGATGGCCTCGATATTGGGCAATAAATACGTGCTTATCATTAAAGCAAAGATGTGTACTGATACTAAGACGGTTGTGCAAACAGCGAACATCACAAACAGCCACTCCGGCACCGCGGTTGGCTCATTTATTTGCAGCTCAACCATAGCTACCTGGAAAGATAAAAAAAAAGCAAATGAAAGTTACATCGGATTTTATTACCGGCCAATAAAAACAAGTATCTTCCGAGAAATGTTGCTGTCAACTGATTTATACGATTTGTACGTGCGGTTACGAATGAGATCACAGATTCGACGCTATTTGCGAAACCCATTGTAAAATCAATTATGTCTACGTCAAGCCGAGGTGTATTGTTAAAGAAAGTGATATTTGTCTTATGTAATCATAGACGAGACTGAAGATTACACGGAATTGTCGTCCACTTCTGTCTAATGATTTTCAGGAAACGTTGTGTAACCCGTCGTGGATTTTCTGATTATACAAACACAGATTTTCTTGAAATATTTACTCGCTAGAATGTTCAGTAACACGCATTTTGAAATTTGTTATAATGGAATTCCCCCTTCTGTCACGAAAATTCACTGATTAAAATCAATACACGTTTCTGTTGTCGGATCGATATCTAATATTTGTGCGCATCGACAATTAGGATCATCAAGGGCCACGTGTGGACGGTTAATAGCGTAATTAATCACCACTGCGTAAACAGTCGTCCGAGGAATTTTAATAGACGATTATATACTACGACGAGATGTGATGCTCACCATAGCGAAACCGCTTAATAATTCTGACGTTGTTGCAGTTGCTTTCAATTTAGCTCTGCTCATGTGAAGTCTCCTCCATGAGAGACCCTCAGGACCATCTTGTTCCTCCGTCTGCTGTGAGGAAGATGTTGGAGGCACAGGTGGCCCCACACACGTACAACAACATGTGTATGGCATATTATTTACCGAGGTATGACTATTTGATAATGGGAAACTACCCATAGATCTCATATCTAAAGCTACATAACGACTATTCCTGTTCCTTGGCGATAGAACTAATTCACTCTGAGACGGGCATAAGGAGGAGTTCTTGGAGTAACAGGGATAACCGGATTCGCTCGCCTGTCTGGGCAAATAAGCCAGAGAAGTCGGCTTGATTCTTTGTGTACCGTAAGACAATTGGATGAGATCAATCTGAGTCGCTTTGCTTGATTTACTGGCTATTTCTTCGGTGCTCCTCTGGATGGAAACCGTGTTGCCCTTGCTATACCTCTCGCCCGATGTTCTTTCGTCCTGCATCAAAATACTGTTCCTGTTTGGAGACTCTTTTTCAGCTAGATTATTGTTCGGCATAATTTCTTATTTATCTCTCGTTTCCTGTTTCGCTAAACTCCCCGTATCGTCTGTTACAAATGCTGTTTGCCACCTCGTCGCAAAACCAAGTCAAAGAATCCTTACACAGTTTTCACGAACGTCCATCGTTATCATTGTTTCCTTTCCAATGGATTGAGTCACAGCAACGTGCATACATTTACACAATCACCGCGCGACTACCGTGCATTTCAGTTCTTCCACCGCATTCCATATCTGTTGCCCGATCACCGCCGAATTTAGGATTCTTTCTGCAATCAGCGAATTAAACGAAACGTAGAGAGCCCATATCGAATCGAACGATCACTTGTCGATACCATACTATGTACTCTCACGACACTGAACTGTTAATTACATCCGTTCCGGGTGGCAGGCGCGCACACATTTCCCAAGACATTATTTAGAAAGCCATTAATGCGCAAACGGAGCGGTGCTCGTTTCGCAGGGCGAGCAGGACCAGGGAGCAAGCAGCCGCGAGTCTCTATGGTCGAATACATACTAATCGAAACGCGGCGGTTGCATCGCCGTTCAAGCACACATGACGTATTCGTCTGAATCATAACAATAGTATTAATTGCCTCGGAACCATATCGGCTACATAATAACCGGCTACACGGCCTTAACATACGTGAGCTCGCTCTGTGTCTTGTACGTCTCTACTTTCTCACGTGTCTCCACTGAGAGATGCGACTACGGGCAATGACGCTTGTTTTTTGCCGTCGTAATGGTGATACGGTAAGCGAGGGAGTATCTGGCCAGGTATCGAGACGCCACCGTGTACCACCGGCACAACAATGTAATTAATCACGCCGCAAAAAGGGAAATCCCTCCTCGTAATTGTCACGTAGCGCGCAGTTGACCACTCATTTTATATCTTATTTTTAAATGGAAGTTTATTTGTCTCGATCATCAGGGTGATTTGTTTTCTGTTCAATCATCCTCTCCTTGACACAATTAAAAGTTATTCGACGTAGAGGCGTACATGTAAATAGTTCGAGTGATTTACAATTAGAAATATTGGTTCGTTCGAGCGATAATTAATTATATAACTCACTTTGGATATTTATATATAGCCGCGGTACGATCAAAGAATATACAAGAAAATCTTACGGTACTCGATTTTACTGTTAGAATTTTCCTATAACGAAAAAATATTTCAGAGGAATTTTAAAATTCGTTGGAATCAATTATATGAGATGTGCATTTTATGCTTGCAAATGGCACGACGTATATTTTTCGCGTGTTTGTATGCAGATAAGTGATGTATTATAAAAGTGGATTCACAGAAACGCGAGGCAACCGAGAATCACCGTGGAAAATCCACTTTCGATCCTGACTACACGGCGAAGGATGAGACGGGAACTTTATTTATGAAAGGCTATTCTTGAGGAAACGCATACGAACCGATACGATCGTCATTGAGTTGTGAACGAACGACAGCTGATATCAATCAGGCTACGAAGTGCATTAATTGTATTTTCAATTTCCATATCATTCAAATAAAAGGTCGTTTATACCAATTGACCATTTTACACAGTTCAAAATTATTCCATGGTTACTATGCATTTCTTTATTTGTATTCTGTGCAGCAGGTGAACGACGATGCAAGACAGGTTTCAAGGAGTCGTGCGTAAATTTGTGCCATCGACGATTTACAAGAAAAGTTTTATCTATTCATGGCCTCATTTGCATAATTGTACGCTCAAAGTTAGCGTGAACTAGACGAACTGGAAAAACCTAATTGGATTATTTTTATTTTTTTTTCAAAAGGATCAATATATTTCTAAATATATTTTAAGAAATGATTATTGAATATATTTATTTGTCGATGAGGAAATAGTGTTTGTAATTAAAAGATGTAAGGTTGCATATATTTCAAAGTTAGCGAGAACTAATCGAGTTGGAAGAATCCTGATTAGATTATTTTCACTTTCTATGCGAGGTTTAATATCTTTATCAATATCTTTCTACAAATACTTTTCGAATTTTTTTGAAGATAAAAGAATGATGTTTATAAGTAAGAGAAATAAGATTGGAGATTTATATTATCTTGAGTCAACTGTTTCTAGGAAGGTTTACGGAGCCAAGACTGAGGCCTGAATAAAAGGAGAATAATGATAGACGGAGCAATTTTTTCTTATTTCACGCACCGAACTTTCACAGCTAAACAGGTTTTATACTACTGTCAAATTAAGATCCAGCAGGTATATTTTCGGTTCTATCCATGACAAAAACTTAAAGTATACAATTAACGTTATAACGTCATGTCTCTTATACAGGATGTTCATGCAGATATTTCTATTGTAGTAAAAATGACAATGCATAATTTTTGATTGATGACTGTAATTTGCGAAGAATGTTGTTATTTCCGACTTTTTCTTATTTTAAAATATCGATGAAAGATAATGTTAAGAAATTACTCAAATCTGAGTTTTTTACAAAATAAAATTACAATTAATTCATAGAATGAATAATTTTTTTGAGTTTACAGCGAGATAACATAATTCTTTTGCAGTCTTGCGAGTGTGGTTGCATTTTCTAAGGCGCCAGTGAATTGTATTATTGCGCATTTAACAACACGTGTTTTCTTTACACTTGTCAGATACTTATACATTCTCAAAGTATTCTAAAGTTGCCAAATTATATTTATAATACTATAAAAATATATTATCTCTGAACCAAAAGTTCTATTTGAAGGCTTCGTCAAAAGTTTACGAAGCTGTAAAACGATATTTTGTATTTTTAAACTACTGTGAATCAAATCAAAAATATTCAAAGAGCTAATTATTCATTAAACTGGGACCATCTTTAACATTTATTATACATTTAAGATGGCTATTCATACTGCGTACTAATTTTTTATTAGATATATGTTTGCAATAAATATTTTGTAACTCTTATATACATTTTCAGATTGGTTCCAAATTTTACCAATTATAGTTATAACAATCGTGTTTCATTACAGTGTTAATGAAATTTCAAAATATTTTATACATCACACATACACACACACACATATATATATATAAGTTTTCTATCATCACTATTCAAATACTTTTGCGAACTACTTTATTTAAGATGAATTTCCAATTTTTTATAAGTTTTGTCTACACACGAGAATATTCGAAAGTTTTGTAAAAACATATTTCGCCGCGATGAGTTCGCGCATGCGCGAACATCTTACTACAGGTCAAGTTCGTAGTTTAAAGGCTTAGAATCCATGCGTATGGTTAAGTAAAGCAGCGAATGAGTATTATTGTTTTGCGGTGAGGTTGATCTTGAAATTTATGTTTGCAAAGGATTCCTAGAAACTCTTGCGTGGATTTACACAGTGTAGATACAGTCACGCGGATTATTTATTAAATACTATATCGACCATAGGTACCACCATCTGTTCTATCAAACCTATCGTGACATTTCGAGACGAAAACAAACAATTAGTTCTGTGCGATCTTTCTCGAAAAGCGTGTCGCGTATTATAGAGTATACGTTGCAGATAAATATATCGTTGGGAGTAATATTTCAATTTCCATCACTCTCGGTTTAGCACGCATTTACGTATCGTTATACGCATTACAGTAAGTGCCGTGCATTTCCTGATTAACGGCAAGTGAACAATAGAGGTTAGCGTCTGAAAAATAGTTCAAGGATTCGCTTTGTGTGACGAAGTGTCTTCTAACGTATTTTATCATACACTCTTTTTTCACGAGACTTGCGCCAAAAACGTATATGTTACACAACGCCGATGCTTTTGTGAGATTCTTCATAAGCACTGCCTGTGAAGACGTACACTCGAAGGCCAAAGCACGTTCTCTTCAGTTCTCGGTGGTTCCAAATGACAGTAGGCAATTTACTATTTACAAATTTTACATATTGATTCAATATTCATATTGATCAAATCCAAATAAAATACTCTATGAAGAAAGCATTTTATTTTCATTCAGAATTCCGTTGAACTTGTCAATATGATATTTACATACGAAAACGATCCAAAGCTACTACCCATCGCAAATACTGTTATTTTTGTAACAGATAAAATTGAATATTCGAAGAATTGTTATGTTATAAATTTTTTAAAACAAATTGTTGTACTTGAAATTGTTTGTTGATTATAGTTAATACTTAAAAGTATGCAGCAGTATCTAAATAGTATGAAATCTATTTTCCTACTCTGGTTCAGAATGCAATGGGAGGAACGAATCTCCATACACCTCCATCCATATTTCAACATATGATGAGTCAGCAAAATACATCGCAACAACCAGAGACATGGATGCAAATGCCACAGGTGCCACCAATGTCTATACCATGGAGTGTACCATCTTTCCAACAACCAGAATTAGTCAGATTTACCGGGGGACCAAGTTTCGAATCAGTTCTTCATCAGAAGAGAAAACTTGAGACCTGCGATCTGCTAGATATGTAAGTAATTTATATAATGATATATATTATAGAAAAACCTTTCTATTTTTTCAATTTGATATGTAATGGATGATATAATGTAATGGATGATTACAGGAGACAAACGAAACAATTTATAACAGAAGAAAAAATGGCTGCACATTTTAAAGGTTTACATATTAGTTCCAATTATCAACAGTCTTCAGTGCCATCAACTTCAACAGCTGACTCACAACCAGTTAATCCTAGGGAGTTGAATATGGAACTAGAATTGGATGCAGCTAATGCAGATCAAATCAAAACTGGACCCAGGCTAGTTCTTTCAGAGGAACTGAAGAGAATCCAACAAGAACCAATCCTTCCAAATTCCTTGTTATCCAAATTGTGAGTAACATATTTTAATTAAATTAATCTAAATTAAATCAAATATTTTATTTCTCTCATTATGATGCAATTTCTGTTAGTAAATAAGATAAAGTGTGAAGGTTTACAGTTTTTCTCTTTCAGGGAAAGGCCCTCCATGGCTTTAGTCCTTTGGGAACCACCGAGCAAGCATCTTCGTATATTTCCAACTAGAGATACACCAACTCCGATTCCTAATGCGTCAGACGATAACAATAACAACAATAATAACAACAATAATAATAATAACGAAGCGATTGCTGATCTGAATCAGACGATATCGAGCAATTCATCAATTTTCGAGCCAATGGAATTATGAAGGCAATTCGTTAGTGAGTTACTTTTACATCTTTGTATATCGTTAACAAACGAAGAACGCGATATCGAGTTGTATTATGTACGAAAGTTAAAAAAAAACGAAAGTTATACATTATATTTTTTATCTGACATTACATGTTTGTGTAAGGTTGTGCGAGATATATGGAATGAAGCCTTTCTATTAAATAGAACTATTCTCTACTAGTTACCTAATTATTTAGTTATTTGAGACATATGTACGTATCAATTATTATATAAAGATAAAAGCTAAAGATCAAGTTCCTTTCATATAATATGATTTGTGTGTGAAAATTGATTAAAGATAAAAAGAAATATAACAATGGGATTCGTTAATAAATACGTTCATGGGTTTAATGTGAAACTCAGTATTATTGTAATTATTATTAACACAGCATAATTGTATGATCATTATTAATTTTGCGTTATCATTTGTGCTTTCTTGTGAATGCAGTATGTTGCGTTTGATTGCGATTAAAATTGTAGTATGATAAACATGCAATACATATAAAAAAGAAAAAGAAAATAAAAAACATAAAAGAATGCGCAAAAACAGGGATAAAATAGAAAAAAAGATTATTCGTAATAAGGTAGCTTTATTTATACACTATGTGTATGTTACATATATATAATATTAAGGTTGTGTGAAATACAATTCAATTTACTGTATGGGTGATACGTAGATCGTTTGTCGTATGAATGAATTTACTGTGTTTCTGAATGTATGATGATTTTGCATAAAGATATGACAACATTTCATTAATATTGAGTTTTTCATTCATTTGTAATGAATGGAAAGTATGGAATGATAGGTATCGTTGAAGAATGAATCATTCTTACTCATTTTTACGATAACCCCATAAAATTTTCATTCTTTCCATGTAATTCCAGTTCAGAACTTGCGAAATTTAGGGTCTCTTTGAAAGTTTTCGCATCTTCCAAAGGTTCGCCATTAATTGCTGCCGCGGTAATCTTATCATCCAATATGGAAATGTGGTTTCCTTCGATCTTGTGTATTTCTACTTTTCCGTGAGTTAACTAAACAAGAAAAATAGTTTCATTATATTCATTCACAAGTCAGCTACTAATACTGTTTAATATTAATAGATATTACCTTCTGCAAACCGTAATCTGAATTTGGAAGTATTACAGCTGGTGTCGTTGGTACCAGTAACGTGATAGGCGTTCTAAGAGGCGGTACAGAAGAAGGATCGTATTTATCTAACACACAGAGACGGTTATAAATAAATGATATAATTTTCTTTTGAGTTTCTGCCGAATAGACCTTATGAATTTCGTCGGTTGTGTATTTGGTTACTAGATCCAACTTTTCATTCCAATTACTACAATTTTTCAGCTTTAATGCGATCTATGAGAACGAATTAGTTATTAATTATTAATTAGACCTAAATTTTGTAGTAGCCGACTGGTACTGAAAAGATATTTCACCTCTGTGATGATTGGCGTTTTGATAACATTCAATATTTCAATCAGAAATGTATTTTGATATTCGTCTTCCGTAGGCGATGCAAGGTGCTCTGATTTTATGGCTTTCATATAATCGGGAGATCCGTCTATTAATATGAGTTGACCTATTAGTATGTAAGGTTCTAATCTCCTTGTTAATTCTATGGCTATCAGTGATCCATATGAATAGCCAACGATTGTGAAATCTCTGCGACCTTTACTCCTTGCTAAAACATACTGAAAGAGAAAGAGGAATATTATATTTTTTTATACTGTGAAATCTTTCTTTTTTGTTAAAACATACTGGTAAAAGACGTTCAGCCATTTCTTCCACTGACTCATTAATGTTGTATATTCCTAATTGCAAACAAGTGGCAGGGAATTTTAATTTTGATGCTAATTCAGCGAAAATCGCAGCAGACCCTTCAATACCCGGTATAAGAAATATTTCATTTCTTTTTTCACCACATTTAACTGGAAGCTCTACGCAATACTGTCCATCTAGTATGGAAACATTCAAGGTCTTCATCAGCAATCTCATGCCAATTACTTTTTCTGTCTTTGTCGTTGTTTTTTTGATTTGTTTTGTTTGCTTCTTTGTATCTTTTGCAGACATTTCTACAAGCTTGGCAATGTTCAAGAGTCTAATATCTTGTGCAGTTAGAAACACCTCAAAGTCTCTTTCTAGTGTCTGTTTGATCTCCACAGCCATCATGGAATCCATGCCCAGCTCAGCCAAAGAAGAATTTTGACTCACGGTCTTCATATCCTTTATATCTATAATAGAAGAATATTTTCATTGCATGAAAATTTAACTACAAGTGAACTTACATGACACATATATAAAGAATACTTACTCATAATATTCATCACTGCTTCAAGAACATTACTGACTTCATTAGCACTAGGTACCTTCTCTGCAACCACCATGCTAGCCACAATTGGTCTATTCTGACACATGAACTTGTCTAATTCTTCTAAACACGAGGATATCTTCTGAGCCAAGGTTCCACCGATTACCAGCTGGTGTTTGTTCTCCAGCATCTCTGCAGCAATACCCACATCCCCCACAGCGCCCCATTGAATGGCCATGCCAGGAAGACCTTGTTCCACTCTTCTTTCGCAAATCCTCTCTAACACCGCGTTTCCCATACCATAATTAGATTGACCAGCAGATCCTCTTCCACATGACAAAGAAGAAAACACCACAAAATGTCGAAGATTTGGACAAATCTTCCTAGAAAGTTCATCCAGCTTTTTGGTGATTCTGGCTTTGGGTTTCATGCTTTCTTCAAATGATTCCATAGTTTGGTTTACCATCAGACAGTCTTTCAACAGAGCTGCCAGGTTGAAGATACCATCCACAGGTGCCTGTTCTTCTGCTGATTTCAAGATAAACTCGCAGTCATCTGTTTTTGACGCGTCTACACCAGGAATTATAAGGATTTTCGCTCCATAGGATTTCCAGATATCTATCCTTAATTTCTGATAGCCTGTTTTGACTCCGTTTCGAGTAACTATTACCAGGTTCCTGGCACCGCGTAGGACTAACCAGTCTGCAAGTTCTAGACCTAATCCTCCTAAACCACCTATGATTACGTAACTCTTGCTACTCGTAGCGTTGAAGCGAGGGTAAGCAAGAATTGGTGTATTCAAAGGTGCTTTCTCATCTGCTATCTTAATCAGAATCTGTGAACAATTGGGTAATACTTATTTACGAGATATCAATTATAGGGAACAAATAATATTTATACCTTTCCAATGTGTTTGCCTGCCGCCATATACCTGAAAGCTTCTTCTAATTGGTTCTTTTCAAAACACTTTCTTACCAAAGGCTTGATACATTTTCGATTCACCTGGGCATTAAGAAAATGATGTACCTCTTCTCTTATATGAGGTAAGGTACCATGGATCATGGCATCGAGCATGATTCCATGAAAGCTAATCTCTTTCAAAAACACTTCCATTCCAAGTTGATTATTGACAGACATATCGAATTTACCGATTTCCAAGAAACGTCCACGATAACCTAGGCAACGAATCGATGCCTGGAGCTTGTCTTCAGCCAGGGAATTTAGAACTATGTCTACTCCCTTTCCATGTGTCTGTTTCATTATCATCTGTTCGAAGCTGGTATCTCTGGAATTTCCAATGTGATCATCATCTATACTGGGGAACGTTTCTCTGATATATTTCCGTTTTTCAGGTGTTCCTACTGTCGTGAACACTTCACATCCTTCAGCGAGGGCCACGTTGATAGCAGCTTGACCTACTGCACCGCTTCCACCGTGGATCAACACCTTCTCACCTTTCCTTAATTTTCCAAAGTAGTAAAAGGCGTAGAAAACGGTAAAGTAGGCAGACGGAACAGTTGCTGCATCCTCCAGGGACCATTCGTCTGGTACTGGCCACAGAGTGAATTTATGGGGAGTAACCAGGTTTGATATACCCCTGAAGATGTAATTAATCTATCAAATTAGCAGAAGACCTATGTTACTGACGTGTAAGGTTCCGATATTTGAGGTATATCTTACTTGCTCTCAACAAAACCCATCACGCGTTTTCCATTAGAGTCGATTCCACTGAACTCAAACCCAATCAGGCAATCGCTCATTTCTCGCTTCTTCACTATAGTTTCCGCCATCAATTTTCCAGTGGCCAACATCACATCTCTGAAGTTCAACGAAGAGTATATTACTTTGATGATGTTATCCTGGCACTTTTCATTCGGTTGTATCCAACCCTCGAACCACTGGATGGAACTCAAATCTCCTCTGACCTATTGCATAACTCTTGTAAATTTTGAAAGATTACAAATTTTTTGTTTTAAATAACAAGAGATATTTACGTACTCTTAAATTGGCATAGCCATGAGAAGTCAAAGTTGGCTGCAGCTCTGGATAAGGCAGGTGTTTATAGGTTCCCCAGATTTTCCCTGGTCTTAAGACATTATAGCCAATGTCTATATCAAGCTGCTTGGAGTAGAATGGATCTTTCAGTGAAAACTTGGGAGCGTTCTCGTCTTGGATTATCACAGTTTTCACGATCTCACCATTGGGCTCTCTTCTTAAACACTTAACTAATCCTAGGGCACCATTCTCCATATCTCCTTCTGCGACTAGTACCAATCTTACCGTGTCATTACTATTTTTATCTTTTTCATTGTTTAAGACTTTCTTCACATCTTCCAGCCAGGTGAATTCATTGTTGTTCACGTATATTACTTCTGTCTTCTGAGGCGGCTTCTCTGCTTTCTTCAGGAGCAACAGAGTCTGATTCTTGAAACTCTTCTCCAGTACAACATTCAGATCACAAACTTCAAGATAAGAGAAAGTATCTTTATTGACAACACTTTCTCGAAGCAGGATAAATCCATGACCCATTGTTGCAGCTAGAAGTTGGTCCAGAATGTCAGTCGTTTTATTGGATAGAATATTATGAGCAGCTGCTATGAAGACACTGGCATCCTCCGGTAATTTCTTTGGTGTTATTACTGTAATATTTTCAGGAAGCAATAACTTTTCGCCTCGTTCTGATTCTGCGGCAAGTGTCAAATTCGGACGAATCATGGGTATGTTACTTAATACTTTCATAAAGATTGGAGTGAGGGTTTCTTCAGTTGGTACTTTCTCCTCCTGATCGATCACTTCGAGGATCTTTGGCGTGTTTATAATGTGACTCTCCAACGCAAGCTGCGTAGACAAGATGATCATTTCTTCTAATGATGTTTGTGCTTTGTCACGATTGGCTATAAATTTATATTCTTCCAAAATGGGAACAGACGTTAATCTTCGATGCTGAATCGCGTTGGCCTTTATTCCATGGATTTCGATTCCGCCAGATACTACGACATCGTAGTCGTTGTACACTGAGATTGGGATTTCTGTAAAACAAAGTTTTATTATTTATTATAACTCGTTACGACTCGGATGTTTATGCAGTTCTATATTTTTATATCGTAAGCGTTTCTTATCAGAGCGCCATCCGAGCTACTCGATAATATTGTACAAGTATTTCTAACGTTTCAACATTTGTTTAAACTTTTGAAATTACCATTATTATCTTCGGTAAGGTTCCGAATCGTTTCGTTATGAACTTTCACATCAATTACTAGCTTCCTAATAGCTGTTGGTACATAAAGCGCTCTGGTATCGAGATTCAATATCTTCATCTGTAACATATTATCCATAAACACGGCCCAGTTCTTCGTCCAAGCGATACGTCCCCTGGTTCCCTTGAGTGAAGCGCTCTTCAGCGAACGGAACGGTCCAGTATATTGGTAACCACGAAGTTTTAACTCCTTATAGATATCCTTGCTAGTCAGAACTTCCTCATCCTCAATTTCAGTCAAGAATTTGGCTGGAATCTTCTCCTGCGCAGGATTCGTTTGTACGCGAATTGATCCTGTCACTACTGTCGTGGATCCTTCTGATATTTCGAATTTTCCAGATCCTGAAAATGTTTTATGTTATCTGTAATCTGCCGAGTGCAATTAAACAAGTTAAAATTTATTTATTAATTTTAAATCAGGTGTATCTTATAAGTTCTCGTTGTAAGAATAGGCTTCGATGTCTGAGTACAGTAATGTATACAAACGTAAACTCAAGAATACCGCTTCGCGTCTTTCCTTCTCTTTCATGCATTAAACATGACAGTTTAAAGTTAAGATATCTCCCGAACTAATCATTTTTTGATATAGAAAATATGCTTTCTTTTATAGAGAATGCCGAGCTGCATCGATTAATGTATTAAATAATAGGTATGATTCCATTTAAAAAAACAAAGTTGACCTTCACATGACCTTCACTCGCCGATCTACAGAAAAATTAACGCCAGAATATACCCCCTCCCCCCTTAAAACCATTCAATTTTTATCTAAAACATTTTTCAATATAATTAATAGTATCGAAAATATTTCAGCTTCGACTCTTAGATGACTTACCCTGTACATGTAAAATAATTATTCTGCGCGAAGAACAAGATGGGAACAGCGGAGGATATAAATATATATATAGAAAAAGAAATGGATGAGTTAGAGTCGAGCAGAGTGTGAGTAAATGCCTGATACCTCTTAATTCTTTATCAAAGTATTAATGTGTAGATATCGCGATTTTTTTTCAGTTTCGATAATTTAATTTCCTCTTCTCATTTTATATCTCTCTTTACGAACTCCAAAAGTGGGATTAGTGAACGGAATTTCAGTTAAATCGACGAAAAAGACAGAGAAAACGTGCGCGGACTTTGGTGATTGAAAAAAATTCTTATGGGTTAAATGCGGAAGTGATCTCTTGCGATAAACTGAAGCAAGATGAATCCTAGTGATTTTAGAGTGGTTGAACTCTAAGATGATCTGGAAAAAGTGGACTTATCGATTTCAGGTACAAAATTTGGCTAAGGTATCACTCGTATAGTAAATTAGGGATTATAATATGTACCTCGGAATTTTTCCAGATCTTTTTAAAGCTCCAAACAATAAGAAATTAGGCAGAGAATTGAAGATCCTTTATGCAAACCACGTTTGTGAATAACGATATTGTCGACGAAGGGTTAATTCTTTGCTCTCATTTTACTTCCTTCCTTACGTCACTAATGTCTTAGAATTAAAAACCTAATAAAAAGATGTATACCTCTTTGAACCATGACAGTTAATGAAATAGAACCGGATTCGGGCATGTTTGTTGCACGTTCGAATTTCACATTCTCAAAAACCACTGATACTTCGTCATAAAGTGCTCCTTGCAGCAAACTAACCGTCTCCCAGACCATAATAAGGTAACCTGTGGCTGGGACTAAGTTTCTTCCGTCGATCACATGATGCATTATATATTCGTAGTTCTCATCTTTCAGAGCTACATCAATCATTCGCTCTGCCGTGGTAATCTTCTGACGTTGAGTATACACTGGTACGAACCAGTCTTCAGAATGCTCCCATCTGAAATTTGACAACAATTTTAGATCTATGTTGCGATCTTTATTTCTTTTTAAAAAGACCTAAAAAAACCCCAAGTCGTTTGGCCCAATTTTAGAGAAAGTTATTCATTTTCAAAAAGTGTTGTAATAGTTTTGAAAGTCATCGTATTTCCAAAAATATTCAAAATCTTTTTGCTTGTTGAAACAAGAGTGAAGTTGGAACGTACAAATCTGGAAACTTAATGTTATATGTATATATGTTATTTTATTATATTCACCTAATGTAAGGAGAGACCATGGAAGTGCCACGACTAACAGGAAACTCTACGTGCGGATAAATATTCGCAAGTTGTGGCTGTAGACCAACGTCGTATAATTTTCCAAGGGCTTGCAGGAAGCATTCGGCATTGTCTTTATGGCCTCTCTGAGTCAGTGCAATATTCGTTACAGACTGACTTAAGGATCTCTTTAAAATTGCCTGTAGCAGACCATGAGGTGCAATTTCTATGGTTATAGCGTCAGATGGTATCATTGTCGCTGTTTCCGCGAATAGGACAGAGCTCAACAGGTTATTGGTGTGATATTCGGCGGAAGAATACTTGGCAGCTTCCGTGTACCATTGACTGCGTGGTACGGAAGTGCTCATCCACTTGGAACTTCTTGCTTGTGGCTTGGGAATCACTTTCTTCAGATACGATAATAATCTTGGTCCTGCGTCCGCGATGTAGCGACTGTGATACGCTATGTTGCTGCATGCTACTTCCTTTGCAAAGATCTTGTTGGCCTGGAAAAATTAGAAAATCACAGAGAAAACTCAATTTGTAGATTTTGAGCGTTTCATATTACTAGTATTACGATATACCTACTACTGTTCTACAAGAAATCAAAGGATCATTTTCTGAAGAATTGTTATTGACTTTTACAGAATCATATCCTTCAAAACAAACCTGTAACTGGGCAACGAATTGCTTCATGGACTCAGCTGGGCCACTTATGGTACAACTATCGGAACTGTTATGGCAAGCAACCTCTATATCCGATGGACATATATCTTTGATCTCTTCATATCCAAGACCAACTGCTGCCATAGATCCTCGAATCATTTTGGTCTCGATAGACGCTAAACCTCTCGAATATGCTGCAAGCACCATTTGCTCGGCCGTAAAGCATCCATCCGCATAAGCACAACCAAGTTCTCCGACAGAATGACCGATTATATTATCCGGTTCGATACCCACGGATGTTAATAGATCCACGAGACCAATCTGAAGAAACATCCCTCGTTACTACTGCGCAAGAGTTGGAAATCATTTTTCGAAGAATTACAATCGATTTACCTGAATAACAGCGATTCCAACGAACGAGTTCAAAATATTATCGAAGGTCTTTTTGTCCTTGTTGGTGATGATATTAACGATATCGATGCCATGTGGTTTTAATACCGCGTCACATTTCTGAACGGCCTTCGCGAAGATGGGGAATCTCATCAATGATTCACCTTTTAGATTTCAAAATGATTAATTATTTTTTTAATTATTTCCTTGCAAATTGTTTACGAATTTTGCTGTTAACATTTCTATATGTACCCATGCCAGGCCACTGTGACCCCATTCCAGAGAACACAAACCAAATTGGTCTCTTTATGCCAGAGTACTCTTGGATGTCTCTTGGTGGTTTCTCTGATGTTTTAGATCCAACCATTGTGTACCCTCTAAATAGATGGCCAGTTATATTTTCGGAGTGAATATCGTGCAAAAGTCGAATGTACTCCACGTCCACTGGTATACTTTCGATCTGGAAAAGTAATCGTTATATTTTCCTAGAATTTTCTACTATTTTATGCTTCAATTTACTTACATGATTGAGGAGAGTTTCTACTGCTTCTTGTGTACGTCCTGATACTACCACTAATCTAGGCAAATCGTCGGAGGGCGCACCATTATTCACTTTCTCCTTCGTGTAGGATTTTAATAAGACGTGAGCGTTGGCCCCACCGAAACCAAACGAATTTATTCCTACGTAACCACCCTTCCATGGGGTTGGTTCTGTAACTACTTCGACCTTTCCTTCGTCGAAGCACGTCACGCCTTTCATGGGACTTTTGAAGTTTATATTTGGTGGGATCAAGCCACTTTCCATCGCAATAATGATCTTAAAATATTTATTTGTAATTATATTTGACTTTTATATATTATTATTTTATTATATTCTCATCCTGCCATTAGCATTGTTCTTATATACTATTTTTATTCATTTAACTCGAAGTATATCTTAAAATTCTATACTTTTACTCTATCGTCTCTAGTCCATTTTTAAAGAAAAGTTTCAACATTTTTAGAGAATTTCCAACAACAGTCTCATACCTTGGCTACTGAACAGAGACCACTGGCGGGTTCAGTATGACCCATGTTCGACTTAATCGAACCGATTTTGAGAGGAGTGGTTCTGTTCTGACAGAAGACTTTGTCAATAGCGTTCAATTCTTCAGGATCACCGACGCTAGTTCCGGTACCATGAGCCTCCAAAAAAGCCAGTTCATTAGGAGATATCTTGCACTCTTTGTAGAAGTCTGTCAGAAGCATTTTCTGGACGTTACTGGCAGGGAATGTGATTCCTTGTTCCTTGTAGCCATCGCAGTTGCTTTTCGTGTAGACGACCTGCGCGTAAATTCTCTTTGCGTTTTTCGCCTTCTGCAAGATGATCACGCTGATAGCCTCACTGCGGACGTACCCATTCGCTCTTGCGTCAAAGGATTTGCAATGACAGTCAGTGGACAATACACCTGATATTAGATATCAATTTATTAGTACGAGACTCCATCATTTAGGCATCTAAATGTCTTATTGCGAAGAATATCCAAATTACTGTAATTAATGAGAATCTAATGCATGCGACTGATAATCCACTTGATTAAAACAAATTTGACGGATTCCATCTTTTGTTGAGATTATGCAAGCGAAGACTTATTGATTTAATAAAATTATTATAGTTTACCGAGACGAGCGAACTGAAGAGATACATAGGGATGAAGACAAAGATTGGATGCTCCGACGATTACAGTCTCGCATACCCCAGTTCGTATCAATCTGTAAGCTTGATCCAATGCGATTAAGCTAGAACTGCAAGCTGTATCAATCGCGTAAGATGGACCATGTAAACCAAAAAAATAGGAGATCCTGTTGGCCAACATGGCTCTGCTGCATCCAGTAATACCAAAACCATTCGCCTGAAATATATTTGGAGTAGAAGCATATTCAGACTATTATCTTTTAATATTTACAAAGTATTTATAAAACATTAGGGAACTATAATTTACGAATGACGCCAAAAACGTTTACTTGTAATTTTTCGTAAAACCAAGTCTTCTCTGACTCGCTGATACAAGATCCTATAACAACTGCCGTATTGGTCCCTTTGAGCTGTCTAGGATTTAATCCTGCATCGACGATGGCTTCGTACGCATTCTCCAGTAAAATCCGACACATAGGATCCAACGTATGAGCTTGTTTGTAATGGACGCCGAAGAAGATAGCGTCGAACTTGGATAAGCCAGACAGCTTACCACCGGCCTTTGGAATTTCCGCATGATCTGTCAACGTACAAGGTTTCATCGTCGTTCTGAATGACTCTAAGTTAAGTCACACTTACCTTGTCTCCATCTTGAATAGTTTTCCGTGATAAGGTCTACCTTGTTCATTAAATTGTTTTTTAACTCTATTATATTGTTACTTTCCGGAAACCTCCCAGAGATGCCAGTAATCACCACTTCTTCTCCTGGTTCCGTCACCGCGTAGTTCACCTTCAACGGATCTACTTGTGTGTTACAAGACATCCTTCTTTTCTCTTTACAGTTTGCTTTATTTATAAATTTTGATTTCTTTAATTGTTTGATTATCTTTATATCTTCTTTCGATCTTGTTCAGTCAGTCGTGCATATATTAATGAAGTGTTTTCGAGTAATCAATCAGTATCAATATTGTCGCCAAGACCATGGATACAATTGAAGACTGGAGAAACGGAGAAAGGCTTCTTATAACAGACTTTCCCCTCCATGTGGTAATTCGAATTCTCTTCTGAATATTCCTGAAGTTAATCTGTATAACGATTACCGGTCGAAATGACCCCTGAAAATCTAATGGACTGAATTTCGTTGCCCAAAGAGCTCGACGAATTAAAAAATATGCAATAAGATATATTTAGTAGTGATATTGATGTTTATTTTTATAATAAAAAGGTTGACGGACAAGAAGAAAGGAATTAATAAGGGTTTATTCACTTCGTTACTTATTTGCTATAAATCAGTCGAGAATATTACGTTTTTATAATGAATTTTTATAATTAATCAATATACAATATTAAAAATTGTTCCTTCTTTTACGAAACATCTTCTTGTTTTATTAATAACAATGTGGAAGATAGGAAAATAATAAGTAATTAACTATTTATGCACGCAATAATTTTATCAAATAAAATTGAATATTAAGTCAGAACTGAGAAAATGTTAAAGTCATGTCAATAATTTCTCGGATTTTTATTTTATATGAACATAGAACTAGCATATTCTGATATGCCAGATCTAGTTTTCATTTTTTATTTGTCACGTGACAATATATTCTATTAAACAGTAGTATGACTTCCTAAAAACTTACGTCCTCCTGTTCCATAAAATTATTAGGTTGCCCAAAAGTTCTTTTCGTTTTATAAGAAAATAATAGATGCAACATTATTTACTTTATATTATTTTATTGAATTATGTATGATCTATTTTGTAGTAATAGAACAAAATGGATCATACATAATTCAATTAGGGGCACAAACAGGATGCATACATAGTGATGTAGAGTAATGCGATATCCGGCCACCCTTGACATTTATAGTATTGAAATAATGAATATTCACGGAGAAGAGCGGCAACTGTTCAACCCACCACTTACTGTGACGCATTGATTAGTATTTAATATATTTTCTGTCGTATGACATAATATTGTAGTTTTGGCATTAATAAAATTATATTAGGTTGTCCCAAAAGTTTCTTTCATTTAATAAGGAAATAATAGATGCACAACATTTTTTGTTTTGTATTATTTTATTGAATTATGTATGCATACATAATATGTTATAAGATGTGCAATAAAGATGTGTTTAAATTTCTATATATATAAAAATCAAGTTAAAAATATAGCTTAATCTGTATCTAGTGAACCAGTATGTAATTATTACAAAATTATCGTTGAATATAGTTAGAAAATAGTAGTACAGTACAATCGGTAGTCAGTCATACTAGAATTACACATTGCTTCTAAAGATATTCTTTTGTATTAGCCGTAATTGAAATTGTACGAACAGTTAATTAAAAAACTGAAAACGTAAAATGAATCATGACCATGATAACATCAGTTATCAAAATATGAATGATCACTTAAGTAACAACATAGATTTTTGATTTTTTTCATATAAATCTTTATTCTATTAATATTAGTATTTTATTTTACAATACAAAATTACAAAATTTTTGTCATCAATATAGAAATTCGAAAATATATTATTGTCACATTTTTTAAATAACAATACTATTATAGTATTAACATTACGATTCTTAATTTACGCATGTAGTACTATAAGTATTAACTTCAGATCTCTGTAAAAGCTAATGAAGCTTGTAGACAGTAAAATGCATATTATTTTTGAGACACGTGTAAATACATTTGGTTAATTAATACTACACAATACAAGTTCTCCTGTATAGCAAACATTTGAGATCTGACTACATAACCATTAGAAAGAAAATTAAATACAAAGTAAATATAAAACAAAATTTCCTGTTTAAACAAAAGATTCTTGTACATTCGTTTATTATGCATTAATTATCGGTTACGTATTGGCAAGAATGGACTATTTAAATTAAGTGTACAAAAACACAGCTTGCAACATATTGATTAAAACATATTTCTCTTAATTGTTACAAAATGTTTACAGTCTTGATCTCAATTTTTTTGCTATTCCTACAATTATATCAAAAATAGAATTTTTATTATTTTTAATATCAAAATGTATTAATATTTGGAAACACCGGTAAAATGTACTTTTTTCCCTTGACCATCTAAAGCCTCCATTAAACTCGACGTAAAACTGAACTCTGAACTGCTTTCGTCCTCTTGATTTCTGTAAAATACATCAATATGAATAAATTCGTATTTCACGACAATTTTAAGTATACAGCATTATGATGACATACAAAGTATCTAAACTGGTAAGACTGCCATTTGATTCGGGTATGATAGAAGATCCTTCAATCTTTAATAGTTCCAAGAAAGAGTTCATTGCCGTTACGTAAATTCCTTTTGTGCCAGCAGCTCCCAAATAACGTAGACTAGATAACTCGATTAAAATTCGTTCTGGACTTTTTGACAAAATATATGTATCTTGATCGAGTTTTACAATCTCCACGGATGAAAAATGAATGACAAACAAATATGGTTTTCGGAAAGCTGTAAGAATACAAATATTATTTTTTATGCAACATGTAAGATTATTGTATTTTAAGAAACGTTACAAGATTTCTTACCAAAAGCAAAAGGTAAATGATTCCATGTTGGATCAATGTTTCGAGTTCTTTGGCCACTTTCATTCACAAACATTCCAAATTCATTATAACAAAGCAAAAGCTCTACTTTTCCAGGTACAAGAGAAACGTTTAAAACGCAAACTGGGAAAATGCCTAGCTTGGCTACTCCCGATAGTGCAGCTTTGACTGAATTATCATCTTCTTCTGGAAATTCTGCAACACCATGAATTATTAATTGCATGGAATGAATGAATTCACTAAATAATAAATAGTATTTATTACTTACCATCGACACAATAATTTTTAAGATCAATTTGGAAAAATTTATTACATCCTACTATAAGAACATTTTGTGTAAATATAGCACAACTACATGGTTCGGATGTTTCAAGTTCACGGACTACAATAAATTCTCCAGAATCATCTTCAATGTACCATTTAAGTAATCTGTATTTATAACATAACAAAATTTTTATATAATATATGATATTGAAAATCAAATGAAAATATATCTGTTTCAAAAAACCTACATTACGTGGGACTCAGTTGCTGCGCAAAGCATATCCCGTTGTAATTGATATAAATGGTAGCTATCAGTGCCAGTTAAAACTGCCTTCGTATTAATTGCTGGCCTTGAGCATTCGGCAGCCACTGCGTTACTCTTTAATTGCCTTAGACTACAAGATACTAATTGCCTATTTTCACCAGCTATCATTAAAGCTATTCCTAAATGGGGATGTAAAGTTAATTGGTGCACCTTTTTCACTCCACGAATCATAGTAAGAGTTCGTGATTTAGCACCGCTATACGAAAACAGACCCTCTTCTGCACCCAATAAAAGTACATTTTCTTCTGTCAAATTTACGGCACAATTTAAATCCAACTATAAAATATTTATATGTTAAAAATGAATTTAATATAAATACAATTGTTCGAACGTAAACAAAATTGCTCACTTGATTTTTTGCTAGTCTTAATATAGTTTGATACTTCTTACTTCTATGAACATTACTCAGTATATTTTGACTAGTAATAGACTTTAAGGACTTTAACCAATTTTTCTTATCAGTCTGGCTCAAAGCCATGACATCTAAGCGTGGTGTCGGCCAACAGGTGGTCGATGAATTGGATTCTATTCTAAAAATAAATGGTATGTCCGATTTTGCTGTTCCCATTACATCTGGATTAATTACTGTATCAAATACAGTAAATCCATCCTTTTCGATTAAATCGATACGATTTATTGGTGCCATTCCGGGAGATGGCTGGTGATCGTAAGTACATAAACACGGTCCTTCCAACCTAAGGTACTTTCTTTCCCAACAAGTATTCGAGCGGTCTGGGAGTTTCACCCAACTTTCCATCGGCACGCTATTGTTTTTACTTTCTACATCACACACATCCTATTATCAACAATAATCATATATTAGTGTAAAATATAGGATTGCACGGTTAAAATATTAAATATCATACCGTGTCGGGTTTATCCGGTTGATCTATAGCTAACGTTTGAACGCTTTCAGTCAATGACGATAAACTTTCGTCACTATTTCTCCAGCTTTTACCAAACTGCTTAGCAAAACCTCCGGGTAAACCGCAAGTGGCAGGTGCGGTAACCATGCACTTTAAATGCGTCATTACTTGACATTCGTTGCAAATAGCTGCGCGTTTTCCAAAATGAATGGAATCCAAACACGTGGAGCATTTCCCCGCTCGCATTGGTAGACCGACATCAAATCGGTGTGGAATGTGGTGTCCAATTCTTTGCGGCGACAAACGTTTAGATAATGAGGTAGTTGATGATTCTGTGGTATAATTCACGTTTTTTATATCGGGTGCTGAGGGAGACGATGGAGAGGTCGAAGCGTGGATAGCTTTCAGTGCTAATAACTGTTCAGTTAATGTTTTAACTTTGGCGCGTTCTTTCGCTAACTGATTTTCCAATTCGCGATATCCAACTGGCATTCCAGTACCACTAGGAGGAATAGTCTCTTTCTGCTTAGTACCGAGTATTTTATCACATACCGTTTTCTTCTTCTTACTGCACTCTTCTAATTTAAATTGCAAGTAATCTATCAACTTTGTTTGTTGTTGTCTGGTACTCTCGGCTTTCACTTCCCTTTCCTGATAGAATTGCCGCATTTCCTCCAAGATACTTTCCAATTCTGTGATCCTTATCCGAAGTTCCTGACCTTGATCTATGCTATTCTGCAAATCATTCATCAACACGAAATTCGCCTCTTTCAATTCGTGAACTCGTGTTAAGTGTTGACTACTTTCTTCTTTAACGACTCTTGTTTCTGCTTTAGTGATATCTAAAGCACGTTTCATTTCTGAAAGATTACATTCTAATTCCCCGCATTTATTTGTGGAACTTTCGACTTGTTCGCTTAAGTCTTGTACAAGCTTCTTGTATTGATCTCTCTGGGCTATCAAATTATTTCTTTCACTCTCTATATCGCTTATCTCCGATGCAAGTCTCTCGATATTCCGTTCTGCTGTTAGTTTCAGTGACCTTTCTTCGTTTTGTGCGGTTTGTGCTTCGCGAAGTTTCACCTCAGTCGTTTCCAGATCCTTTTGTAACTTCATTTTATCTTGAATTAGTATATTTTCTCGTGTTTCGTGATCACTTGTTAGTCTTTCGTAATCTGTTAGTTGTTCTTCAAGTACTGTACAGGTTTCTTTCAAAAGTTCAGTATTCAATTCATAGCCTTTAATCTCTTGTTCTAATTTACCTATTTTTGATTCCAATTCACGTATTTCTTCAGTATGTTTTGCGATGATCTGCGTCAAACGGTTGTTTTCACTACTTAAACTGTCGACCCGATCTTGATTTACTTTCGATTGCTTCCGCGCCGCGTCTAATTCTCTGCGTAAAGAAGCACTTGAAGACTGTAATTCTTCTATTTGATGATTGGTCTCAGTTAACGCTCTTTGGGCCGAATCAGCTTGCATTTTGTTTCTAGTAGATTCTTTTGTAATATCATTCAATGACGCTTTTGCACTGTCTAACTCTTTAAGTAGCTTCCTTGACTTTTCTTCTCCCTCTTTCATTTTATGATCTAATTTTTCGGTCAGCTTTTGCTTTTCTTCCTGTAATGTTTTAACTCTTTCTTCTGCTTTCTTAGCTTCCCTTGTTGCAATTCGTTTGTCTAAATTTGCATCCGATAGTTCCTTTTCCTTCTTCCATAAATTGATTTGTGCTTGCTTCGCTGTCTGACGTTCTGTGTTCAAGTTTTCTTTCATTGTTTGGAGGTCTCGTTCTAATTTCTTCATTTGCTCTTCTAAATGCGTATCTTTTTTTATTACAGACATCCTACTTGTACTTGGTTGTATAGTTTCCATCTTAAGAGTAGCATTCTCTGATTCTAGTTTAGTAACACTCTGTTCCAAGCGTCGTAATAATTCTTCTAAATTGCCAACCTTACGCAAATGCTCCTCTTCTTTCTGTAGAGAATCCTGTAATCTTCTTTGTAGAGCGGCTTTATCTTGTGTGGCTTGTTCTAAGTTCAGAGCAAGGGCTTCCTTCTGTTCCAAGTTCATCATTGTTTCATTTAAATCAGACTTTATCACTTGTAATTGTTGTTTCAGTTGCTCATTTTCAAGTTTTGACATTTCCAATTGTTCTTGTATTGTGGCAACTGCCTGTTCTGATGCTATAGCATTATCTAACTGCTTTGCCCTATCTTGTAATTGTTTTTTTAAAGCTTCTATCTCTGCATCTCTGGCTGGTATTGTAGCCTGTATGCTACGTAACTGTTCCTGACAGTCTTTCAATTCATTTTGAGCTAATTCTAAAGCAACATTCAACCTTGATTGACGACAATGGTTAGAATCTTGTTCATTTCTTAGCTTAGTCTCCAAATCTGTATTCTTGGCAACTTCTAAATCCAATTTTGCTCTAAGTTCAGCTAATTGATTATGTGAACGTGTAGCTATTTCTTCCAGTTTAGTTTCAACACCTTGAACGCTTTGCCGACTTAGTTCTCTTGTTTTGGCTAGTGATTCTTTATATTGCATCTAATAAAATAAATAATTATTTCAATATTTTTCCTTTAAATTTAAATTAGATAAATTTTACTAAACTATATTACTATATGTATGAACTATATTACTTATGTATCACTATATATATGTACATATATTTTACTAACCTGAAATACTCTGAGTTTATGTAATTCTGCATTTGCTGTCTGAAGTTCACATTCTGTTCTTTGCAACCTTGAACTCATCTCATTGTTACTAGTACATAATTCTGTGATTCTTACAGTTTGTGTTTCTATATGTTTATTCAATTGTGCAACTTTTTCCTTTTCTGCATTCTCCCATTTACGTTTAGCATCTTTTATCAAGCTTAAAGCTCTGGTTTCTAAATCTCTTCTTTCTTGACGCTCTAGTTCTGACATTACAAAATAATTATTGTATATAGTTTTACATATACAAATAAAACATAGCTTTATATATATATGAAAGATTCTATTATTTACAATTACTACTATATCTAAGTATATAATAATAGCCACTTTTAATATGATTAAAAAATTTTAGAAATTAAATATCAGATACTTAAAAATAATACAATAATTTTATAATGAATTATAATCATGGGCTAATTAAAAAAATTCCATGATTTTTCTATTGATTAATGTAGTAATATGTAAGTTTGATAATATTGAAATTTAGATTATATGGAAGAAAAATAGATGAAGAAGTTAAAATAAAAAAAAGAAATTTCTTAAAATTTCTACGCATGAATTGCAAGTCAATTTACCTAATGTTCTTTTTATTCCATTTAACTCTGACTTTGTTGCAATTAATTCTCTTTCAAGAATATCTCTCTCTTTATTGAAAGCTTCTAATCTTTTTGATTTTTCTTGGAGCTGAGCTTCCAATTGCGTCATGCAACTGATTTTTTCCTGTAATTCAAATATCTTCTTTTGTTTCTCTTGGATCTCTTTCTTCTTACTATCTAATTGTGCTTCTAATTCACTTTTCTCTTTAGAGAATTTGTCAGACTGAGAGGAATGATGCTTATGAAACTTAAACTCAAAAAAGGAAGAGCAGTCTTTCTCAATATCTTTAAATTGATCATTTGAATCTGATGCACGTGTGCTTCTATCACCACCTATAAATACAGAATGTACCAGATTAAAATAGATATAGACAAAATTGTTAAAGGAATTTTGGTAATAGTTTTACCAAGACTTCGCCGAATTACTTCCAGATCACATTTTGCTGTGTTTAATTCCTTTTCCAACTGTTCTTTGTCTTTCTTGGATATCTCCACTTTTTTCGTTTTTTCCTCTTGTTGAGTTTCATTGTTAGTGGTGGACCGTCTATTTTTCCCACAGATTTTTCTGTAACGTTCCTCAAATTCCTTTTCTCTGCTCTCAAAATCCATTCTTTTTATTGTTCATTTGTGGTCGAATAATTTTCGATATTTTTTATCTCACGTTTGTTAGATAAACTGTCAAAATATGTGGTTAAAAAATGTTTTATTTCATAACAATCAACGTATCCATTTCATTGACTAGACTAATCGAAAGAATCGAGATTGATACATGAAAATATAGGAACAAATCAAACGTAATTTAGTCAAGTTTAAATCGAACTTTTATTATATCTATACTATATATTAAACTTTGCAAAATTCCCGCGATTTGTAACCTGTATGAATTAAAAAACACAAATAAACACGATCTTATCGAGTGTGTAATGTTCTTCGGTTGTATAACAACGTTTTTGTATGGTTATACATCATGGAAATATTATATTTAATGTTACACGTTTTGTTTTACACTATCGTATTCATAACCACAGCGTATTTATAACGGTTGCGGACATAGAAGCCGTTAACTACGGTCACGTGGTACTTTGGCGCCGTATTGACAATTGGTTGAGATCGCGCAAGCGCAATTTTATTTTTATCGAGTAAGAGCGTGTCAGAGAAGATAGGAAAAGTTTTGTTATGAAAATTATTGATAATACACCCTAATATCCTTATGTAACAGATATTTATAACTGTACAATTATTCAGTTATACAGTTATCAAATCTATAATTGCGGATCAAACTTTATTTTGTAATTCAAAATTCTGTTTGATTCTGAGGAATCATATTTACGATAGATGGCGACAAAATTATCGGATTGCACTGCCCTCTGGATTAGTGAATGAATGGAGCTTGCTCAGTTTGAAATCCAAGAAAGAATTCAAGTGTCAGAATAGAATTTTAATATACATGTGAGTACTTTTCTATATTTACATATTTACTTTGTTTACTTAAATATTTTTCTAAAAACTTCTCCATAAATAGTACGTGTGTACTTGGATTTGTGTGTTTTATTTTACAAGCACTCGAATCCAATCAAAGTACGATTATAAATAAATAAATAATTTCAAATAAAATTTATGCTATTCATACTATTGTTAATATACTTTTATATTAACATTCATTCTATTGCGTATATTTAATGTTTTTCTCCACTTTCTGAAGTATTATCTCATAATACTGATAATTATTTCATAATATTGATAGAAATTCTATTCGCATATGCAAACATAGAAATATCATTGATATGTTACTTAATGTCTTGTACAGAAGAGGTAGTAAGAATACAGAAATACAGAATAGACGAAACATTTTACGACACTATACTATGCCATTTATGATTAAGAACAATGAGTATAGACATTAAATATATTAATGTTTAATATTAACTTTTGCGTGATTAAAGTGTTTGTGGATTGAAATTACATTGTATGTGTGATTTTTGATACTAAAATCGAGCACGTATGAAGTAATTATGTATGTTGCGTGGAATATGTTAAAATTATATTTATTCGTATTGGTTTAGGAATACAGGTGTTTTAAATCGAACAAAAGAATTATAAACGTTAAACAGCGTCTCTTGGCTTTATATTTGTAAACGTTTTATCAACAATTCACCTAACTCGTTTTGGCGCGCAATTCGAACATAGTTAACCGCGCTCTTACATTATCTTATCTAATTTATGATTACAGTATCCGATCATCTTTAAGATGATACACAAAATAAAATAAATATTATATATTTACACAAATTTACACGTTGTTGCACGAAGTAAAAACGGACTTTCCTTATTAAAAATTCTTCACGATCTTATAAAAATCGAAACATTCGCAGATATCGAAGTGCTTATCGTTTTCTTCGATCATTATTATCGCAATACAGTGCTAGTTTTTGTCAAGAACTTCTCCTATAGAAGAACGATCCTTCTCAACGTGTATCAATTGTACTTCCACTTCTGGAAATACTTTTATCGTTCGATTCTCTTCAAGAGACGAGTCGTTCTTCGATTATTCGAGGGTTTCTTTACCTGTTTTGGGTAACAGGAAAGACATAAACCCGCATACTAAAAAGGAAGTAATAAAAAATTAATTAGTATATTTATTGTACATACATCCCTATTGTAAAAATAAAATATGATCTTCTTTATCACAAGTGAAAAGCATGACAAGTTTCGATGGTTATTCAAAAGAGATATTCTTAGTATCCATCTTCAATTTATAAACTTTGACAATTAGTTTTCAATCATTTGCATCATTGATATTTGTAAATTTTATATAATTTACTATTCAATTGTTCAATGAATTATTTTGTTAGAGGCAATTTATAATATGTACTTACTGAATAAAAATGCTGCGAATAAAATGATAGGAACCACGCAGGCTAAATCAATCAGGTAGCCGAATACTAAGTTACCGACTAACGCGCCTAATCGACCCATGGTAAGGGAGAGGGCTGCAGCCATTACTCTGAAAATTCAATAAATTCATAGTTTTAGTTCTCAAAAATAAACACCAAAATATAAAATATCCCTCAAAATATAACAATATTAAAAGTATGTATACTACTCATGATATTTAATATGAACGAATGAAATATTCTGATACTGGTTTTTCGGGATAAGCAAATGTTTCGATTTTGCATTTGCACTTGGCATTTGCAATTTGAACCGACGTTTCGTAAACATTGCAATTCACCTTTTCAAGGGAGACCTGAAACTGATGGTTTTAGATCTCTCTGTCTTCGTTTATATTCTATGATGACTCGCTTGACCGATCAAACCGACGAGTGAATCAGTGTCCATTTGGCCTGCTTCGGGCTGAGCCAAATGGGCACGTTCCACGGTATGCAGTCCAAACCTTATGAGAATCTGCACTGTTTTTATAAGTCCCTAAAGAGGCTCATTAGGGAAGTCATAAAGTAGCCGTCCATAATACAAATTTTCCACAACGCGCAATCGTCGAAAATATAGAAACGTCGATTAATTTTTGAAAATTATGAAAATTATGAAATATAAAAATGCTTTCCATTCCGCGACTGACTCGGTGGCACGGACGAACAAATAGTACGTTATTTTTTTATGTTGTAACGACACGACACGGCGACGATGCAAGTGGGTAAACTATGAGATTATACGATTAAAAGGCGTGTAAACGTGTCTTTCATTATATTGTGTCCTTGTTTTGTCCTCGGCTGTCGCCGATATAATTAACTTGAGGAACGATTGTAAATCACTGGGGATTGTGCGTTTGCTTGTTTCCCTAATAAATAAATCAGAAGAGTGTGCGTGATTGCTCACCTGAGATTCGTCGGAAACATGTCGACGATTATGCAATAGACCAACGAGATACCGAGGGACGTCAGTGCCTCGAACACGCAGGATAATATTAGGTTTTGCGTCGCATTGACCACAAAATAGAAGGCGACAGTCACAGCGCCGGATACCATTAATGACATGACTGAAATTCAGTAGTATCACTCTTAATTGTAGGATGGAACGAGGCAAGAGATATTTCTTAAAATATTATTCTTATTTACAAGAATGATATTTATTGCACGCATATACAGGTTGTCCCATAACACCTGGGACCTACTTCAGGAGTGAACAGGAGGCACGAAAACAACGAATAAAGTTCATACAAACATGTACCTTATCCGAGCTTTTTTCAATATTATAGCCATTTGTGTTTCAATAATAATAATCCGTAACTGTTTATTACGGTCTATATCATTCAACATATACCTGAAACAAGATCTGATAGGACACGTCTCCATACGAACTTCTTTTTTATTATTCTTGTACCTCTTGTCTACTCTTCGAGTGGGTCCCATATGTTAAGATACATCCTGTATGTATTTATACAGTATGTATTTATAATTGTATACTTACATACTACTAATACAAATATATACTAATTATACAGTATGTATTTATAATTGTATACTTACTCAAAAAGAACTTGGCGCCGAGTTTGTGCACGAAAATCGGTAGAATAATGGAGCCGGGAATACAAGCAAGTCCTATGTAAACTGTGTGAAGATAAACGGAAGGCGCTATTACAGTGTCGCATCCGTAATCCTGGACTGTAGTTCCATTATCACTCGATAAAGACGATACTATGCAAACCGACGTGGATTCGCCAGGATATTCGTGTTCAAATTGTTCGAATCTATTGAAACAGTTAGATGTTCAATCCCGCTGAGTCAATTAAACAATCGATTTAATAAATCCGCCAGGCGCAATAACTTTTGAAAGGAACATAAAAATATTTTTCGGAAGGAATATACGCACCTGGTGAATAATTCTGGGAACCAAACCATGAGGGTGTAGTAACTACTGGTAAGGCCAAATTGAATTCCACAGGCGAGCAATGTGTTCCTAAGGTACGGCGATTTACAGAGAGCAGCAGTTAGATCACGTACTTCCTTTAAAAGCACCTTTAGATCCTTTCGTTTGTGTAGTTTCAACAACCTCGTGCTTTTGTCTTTGGTTTTTTCTTGCAGTGATTTTACCTGAATGAAGAAACGGATGATTACACAAACAAGACGTTAGAAATAAAAAAGAAGACGATACGAGTTAAATTCTCGTTAATCCATTAATTTTTTATTAGTTGATTTTAGTAGTTGCTAACACGAGAAACTTGCGAAACGAGAAATTGTTCGTCCTGAAAAGACAATGTCGGAGAATAAATCTAACGAAATCTGAAAAGATCTGGACTAGGTGTTTTTGTGTACTTCATTACCGGGTAAGAGTCAGCGTCTTTTCCAGTGTTCTGCGAGTAGATCCATTTAAATACTTCGAGGGCAGCTTCCGTTTCGCCGCATTCGAGGAGAAATTTCGGGCTCTCCGGGAATGCAAACAACCACAGGCCCAACATTATCGAGGGCAGAGCGCACAGCGCTACGAAGAGATTCCATGATTTAAAGTAGAACATGTCCGAGACGTACATGAAGTTCATCGGTATGATCAGCCATGCTATCACTGAATAAACGAAGAGAAAAGATAGTGATTAAATTGCAAAGCTAATTAGATTAAAAAATCTGATTAACAGTTTTAATAGAACGGTGAATTAATAAAACAGTCTAGATTATTCGATCATTAATACTTTGAATAAAGTAGTACGTTGTAAGAGAACAATTCAAATTATTCAAATTTCTCACCACTTCGTATTACAATAATATTTGTTGAAGAATATCTGGAATGGAACGACGAGCTAAGAAATTTATTTGAATTATCCAAGTTTCCCGCCGCACCATATTGATGCTGTTGTTATTCGCGAAAGTTCATACAGATTTACTTTATTCAATATTAAGAAGGAATATTACGTATAAATGAAATTACAAGATGAGACTCACGTGGTAATACTATGACTCCGACTGTCCAGAACATTTCCATCCAACAAAGACATTTTTCGCGATATTTTGTCGCCTGAAATTCCCCTAAATACGGAAAACAAATTCCCATAGCTCCGGTAACGCTGTATATATAAAATAAAAGAGTAAAAATAGGAACAAAACGAAAAGAAAAATAAAAAGTGTCTGAGGTGGGGAACATAAGATATAAAGGATTTAACATTCAATTACAGTACACTTACGCGAAACCGTTAAAGAAACGGAATATCAGGAAAACCCAAAAGTACTGGACAAAGGAAGAAGCAATGCCAACAATGCCATCCATTAACAATGTAGCGATTAATACAACTTTCCTTCCTTTGGTATCAGCCAGGCACCCCCATATGTAAGAACCAATCACCATCCCTATGAATAAGAAAGTAAAAGTTAGTTTTCTATTTTTAAACTAGTTCTATATCGTATGGTTTACGGTAAAAGAAAGGAATGAGAGAATCGAAAAGCGTATGAAATAGTATCATATGGTTTCTTAACTTTGGTTCTTTCCTAATAGATTATTGCTGATAATAAAATAATTTCCACGTGATACACATGCGGCATGTGATTTTCTTCGTTAAACACGTTTCGACGTGTTAAGCGCTGAGCGATAAAAGTTTGAGTAGAAATATTCGCTATGAGTCAGACACCTCCATTCATCAGGAGATAGAGATGTTATAATACCAAGTCTGATCAATAATGCTCACTTTTAAGAGGCTATTCCTTCATATTAAGGAAATTTCATTCGATAAAAATCAAAATTATATATTTCTGACAGGGAATTAAATAAATTTGAGAATTGAACAATAGTATTTTTGATAAATGTCTCAGCGTAGGTTAAAAATTGATCATTGGAAAATATTTTCTTTCGTTTAAATTAAATAAAATAAAATTTAAATTAAATAAAATTTATCGTTTAAAAAATTTTCCTGTTAGGAAAACATGGAAACTGATCGTGGGAAAAATTTTTTCTCAGCACAAATTCAAAAATTCTTTAAAAAATTCTCCCTTCTGAATTGAAGAATTCTAAGCTTATTAAGCAAAGAAAGTAAAAATACGTAAAGATATTAATTTTGTAAAGATTTTATGGTGCTCACCCAGCATTGGTGATGCTGTTAGCCAGCCTTTCGCGGTGGAATCCATTTCCAGGTCGCATTGTGCTGCTGGTAATACAAACGAAAGTATCGTGACTCCAATGGCGGTATCCATATAAATTAAACCGCAAACCGCCAACAGCATGTAGTGAAATTTCCCGAATCCTGATAAGAAAAATATAATCTTATAAATATTTATTCAAATCTTAAAGAAGTTACAAGGAAAGGATTTATCGTTGCAATCAAGAAACTATTTGATCTTTGATTCATACTGTAAGCTTTTGTTAAATCTTCTAAGAGTCAACATTAACTTGTTTCCAACTTTCTTCTTTTTTCCTGATACGCATAATGGAATAAAAGATAAGATAATCATTTGCAGTCGTTGTCTCGAAAAATTTGCAAGATTTTACGACTCGTAATTTTAACATTATGCTTAAAATTTGACTCGAGATAATTCCCCGATTATCTAAATTTAGGTGAACAATATTTTGATTACAGGATTCTCTCTCTTTTTCGAAGAAGAAGAAGAGCAGAATTTGTGTAAAGTGAGCATTTTGAAAGAATTATTACGACGCCTGGAACAGACGCCTGTTACTAAACTAGAATCAGAGAATGCTACTCTTAAGATGGAAACCGTACAACCAAATACAACAGGGATGATGTCCATAATAGAAATGGATATGCATTTAGATGAGCAAACAAAGAAATTGGACCGAGAAATTCACAGAATGAAAGGGAACTTGAACGCGGAACATCAGACAGTGAAGCAAGAACGGATAAGTTTATCGAGAATAAGGATGGATTTACTGTATTGTATGCAATAACTAATCCAGGTGTAATGGAAACAACGAAGACGGACCTACCATTTATGTTCAGAGTAGAATTCAATTCATCGACCATTTGTTGACCAACACCACGTTTGGATGTCATGGTTTTGAGCCAGACTGATAAGAAAAACTGGTTGAAATCCTTAAACTTTATTACTAACTCAGGAAGTTAGGAAGAATGCATGAATAAGTATAATAAGTAAGTACTAACTTCTTTTGCAAGATTTAAAATTTTCTTGCAATTTAGTATCTGTATGTGTTAATTAATTACATATGATTAATACTTTGTGATATTACAGAATTTAGGAGAAGAAGATGATAGCTCAGCTATTTCCCAGGTAGTGTTTTAAACATTTTTTTTGTACGTGGAAGAGTAGAAGTCTCGTTTTGCTATGGGATGAATTTGGAATGTCTGTGAATGAACGTGGCCAAAGAACTGGAAACATCGATCGAACATAACATCATTTACCTTTTTGCTTTTGGTAAGAATCCTTGTAACGTTTCTTAAAATACAATAATCTTATATTTTTTATTGCATAAGGAAACATATTTATATTTTTACAACTTTCCGAAAACAATATTTGTTTGTCATTTCGTTTTTCATCAAGACGCGTATACTTAACTAATACAAAGAATCCAGAATGAATCGTAATCGAATTATCTAGCCTGTGTTATTTGGAAGCAGTTGGCTCAAAAGGAATTTATATAGCGGCAATAAACTCCTTCTTGGAGTTATCAAAGATTACAGACTTTTCTGGTATACCGGAATTAAATAACAGTCTTACCAGTTTCAATACTTTGTATATCATCATAATACAGTGTATAATGTAAAGTTGTCGTGAAATATGAATTTATGCGTATTGCTGTACTTTGCAGAGATCAAGAGGGTGAAAGTAATTCGAAGATTAGTTGTACGATTTAAAAATAATAAACATCTCTATTTCCGGATTAAAAAAGATAAATTTTCATTTAAGAATTTAAGAAACAATTGATAATATGAAAATATAAATATCTTTTATTCAAGTTTTGCAATTTGTAAATGAGAATTGATTAAGATTCATATATAATTGAAATTTTTTCATCATAATCATAATAGAATTATATCGAGACAAAAGAAATATCGTTCTTCCGCGTGAATCAGCATTTTTCAAGAAGAGTAACAAGTTTGATCCGGTTTTGATGCTGACGTTAATTGTATTTATGCAAATACAATACGTAAATCAAACAGTGCTCTTGAACTAGATATCCCCTGTATTTTACAATCTCATTATTCAAATACTTACACACTTTAAACCATACCACTAGCGTAATTAAATGCAATTGACACTAAAACTACCGATCATTTACGTCTAAATTAAAATGTTAAGAATCAACGTTAAGATATACTTATCATCAAATTTAGTCTCAAATTAACTAAACGAAAAATTTGATTGGAAGAAAAGATGTCATTAAACATATGTAACATATCTTTAAACAATCCACGTTGGCTGAATATTTAATTAGAAATTGTGATAAATTCAATTCTCATTTGCATTTCAAAAGTGATGATTATTAATCGTGTACATTCCGTACAAGGAAATCATTGATTCGTAGAAATGAGTGTAATCAAAATTATTTTTGTAAACGCAGTTTTGCAATGATATTTTCTATTCCCGTTGATCAAGATCAAATTTTATTATGATAAAGCTTTGGTTTTCTTCGATGATTAATACTTAATCAATACGGAAAAGAGGATTGATTACCTGTTACGGTGATTGCATGCTCGAAATCGGCACCTCCGTCTGCCAAGAAGTCGAGCCCTGTCAAAGACCAAAAGATTTATGAGCTTCTTAAAATATCATGTTTTCTATTGTTATTTGAGGAAAGATCGCGATAGTGTATCAGTGTATCAGTATGTTTCGTGGACACGTGTTTGCCATGGAATTTTTACGTTGAGTAAGATATTTAAAGAATTGATGTTTGATAGATCGTGCAAAGTTTACTTGGATGATGATCGTTACAAATGCTTTTTTGACTTGCTAAATGTCGAATTCTCGCTAAAGTTTAGTACAGTGTTTTACATTAAATAAATAATTGATAACGTACAATGCAAATTTTATTCGGTAATGATTGGAAACATGTTTTTGATAAATATATTAAAATATATTAAAATTTTTATTTTCATGTAGATACGTGTTCACGATAATGAACAAAGTATTATATGAAGTAATGAATAATTATCAGTTAATAGATCATGGAAAATTATTCCTATAATGTTTCAAGAGATTTTTGGTACATAGAAAAGTGCAATTTGTTGTTAGCGGCGATATAAAAGATTATGATTTATATCTTTCCAATTATTATAGAAATAATTTTGGACAATAAATTAAATGCGACTATATAAAAAATTTTTAATTGGAAAAATTTTAATATAGACACATGATATTTGATTAAAGTCACTTAATTCGTTATTTTGATTTTTTTAATCTAAATATCCAAAGATTTTTATCATAAATATATTTCATAATCTTTCGAGACGATTATCCTTTGCTATCAAAAAGAAATCAGTGGTTGAGTAATGTTATATTAATAGCTACAGCAATATGTTGATTAGTAATGATGGTATCGCTAGCAAAGCAGTGATAGCAAATACATTAATGGCACTAAGAATGAAATAGAAAAACCGCAACAATATTATCTTGTATTGCAATCAGTAAAACATGTATGTACGGTGATAATATCCATCTATTCTATTATATACTATCATAGATATATGTGATTATGTTAATGTCGGTAATAATAATAATAGTTTATTTTTCAGTCTATCAGCCATCAAAATGAACTCGATTTAGAATTGTTTGTTAATGTCAGTAATCATTACTAAATTTGATCGCAATTGTTTATCTAATAACTACTTCAGAAAATAAAAAGAATTATTAGAAAGACAGAGAAAGCCTCTAAAAAGTGCTGGTGGTGATTCTTACAATTTCTAATTCAAAATCAACTTTCAGACTTGTAACTATTCTTATTTTACTTATTTCATAAAAATTCCACCAACTAATTCCAAACAAATAAAAAAAAAATAAATAAATATGCAGAAGAAAATATAAGTATAAAATAAATCAGTAAATGGAAGAAAATCCATAGAAATATTATTAAATAATTTCGAACGAACAGCAAACTAATATTTCTCAAATTCTTAGCATTCTCATAAACAACAAAATTAATATTAAAGAATCTACAATTCAAAATCAACCCTTAAAGCCATAGCTATTCTTATTCTACATATTCATAAATAAGAAAATGATTCAAGAATCTAAGAATCTAAGAATCTAAGAATCTAAGAATCTAAAGATCTAAATATCCAGAATCAGAAACGTATACAACCACTACTCTCATTCTACCATGATCATTATTATCGTCATCTTCATCGTTATCATTATACGACAGTATTTTCTATATTTTAAATCGTCATGAAAACCTACCCATGGTTTGCGGTTACGTTGCGGAGATGTACGTTAGTCTCTCGTGAAGTGATGAGGTCAGGTGGTGTCGGTGAGAATTCGGGACTCTGGAGGACCCCGGTCGCCAAAGTATAGCACTCTCTGTTCCTTGTTCGTGTTCCACGGTTTTGTCCTCGTCTGCAACCACCGTACGCCACGCTCATTGGTGAACACTCGGTGGTATTTGATCGCCGTTTTTATCGCCCAAGCGAATTTTGGCGATGACTTTCCACCGGGGAGTATTCCCTTTTTATACCCTCACGAAATTCTTCCACCTTCTCGTACAAAATCTTCTACCTTTTATTATTGATCGATAATCGATCTTTATAAAGTTCCTCTCCCTTCGAGTTTCTCTTTGTAAATGAAAGTTACAACTTTCAAATTCGATGAATTGCAGATACTTCTGGAACGAAATAAAGACGAAGGTTGCACTAGAAACGTGTTATAGTCTTCATAACTAAGTTTTTGATCCAAGCACGACCCTCGGTGGTGAACGAACGACTGACCAAAAAATCGATCGTGCCCCAGCATATATCTCCTCTCTTTTTAGTTATTAGTCTTCTCCCCAGATAAGATATAAAGCTTCGTCTGTCTCTGTCACTCTTACCTGTCTGTTTTTTTCCTCCTTCTTCTTTGTCTTCGCTTTTCCCTCTAGTTAAAGGTACTTGAGGCTTTTGTTGAGAAAAATTTGATCGAGCAAAAAAAGAAAAGAAAAGAGAAAGGAAGCAAGAACGGAAAGAAATCTGAGTGTTCTGAAAATTCCTGATATCCACCCCGTTTGTTTACACAGGGTTTAGTGTGTATGTGTACGGAAGAGTGTAAGTATAGAGAAGAGTATAGAACTGTGTGCGTTAAGAACAGTTTTGCAATAATTGTTTATGTCATACGATACAGTCGTGCACCTAATTGATAAGACAGTTGTAACAAGTATCACGGGATTTCTAATTGCTTCAGATTACTTTGATTAAAATACACCGGTTTACTCTTACGAGGTTGTTTTATTACGTACGAGAATTCTGTCCGCATTATGCATCGGCGATACCTTTATCTGACATGGTCGCCGAATTGAACTTACTATTTTGCATAAAAGCTTATTCTGTTTTTTATTAATAAAGGATGTTATTCTAGCTTACAAATGTATTTGAATACTTTACTATAAAAATCTTTACGGATATATTATGCGTGTTATATGAAACATTTTGAAACTTCATTAGCGACGTTGTAACGAGACACGTTATGACTATGCGCATTATTTAAAATGCATATGATGCAATATTTAAAATCAATCTGAAAATTTAGAAATACATACTTAAATACAGAGTTTGAAATTAATTCTACCAATATCATTAATAATATCCTTTACTTTAATCAAATTATTTATAATTGTTCTACCAATATGGGAATACTAAATTGACTTTGTTTATAGAGTATATAGAGTATAAGGAAAAATCACTGATTAATTACCTTTTCGTCATTCGATGTGTAATACTAAATAACCGAGTGGTCATTTAGAGTTCTTTATGCAAGTTTTCCAACCAACTTCTTAGTTCTTGACTAGTCCTAATTTTTGATAAAAATTGGATTAAATTATTACTATTATTAACACGTTTGCTCCTAATGATGGAAACGTATGTGTCACGAGTGGGTTTTTCGTACTGTACATCTACGTCGGTACGTCTGCGTCATTGATTCTCATCAAAGAAATTTGGAACTGGAAGATTCTTCTATTAGCAAAGTTTTTACACACGTTTAGTATTGTAAATGAATGTATTTTATTTTTACAAAAGTAGCTACAGTGCATGGTTTCAAATTTTTTTCTCCCATCATTCAACTCTTAAGATCACATTTAATTATTTTTTTAATGTAACTAAAGGAGGTAGCACCATAGTTAGCTACCTAATGATTGGCTTTATAACTTTCATGGGTAGCCTTCTTTGGATTCTATATATATTAATTGACCGGCACACGTATTTTAATTTTATCTCTTCTAGGAGAAAATGTTAATGCGTAAATTTTTATAATTGGTTAAATGATTATATGACTCTTATCATAACGATCAATTTAAACGCATTAAAACAAATATAAAGACACTCGTTTTTCACAACGTATCCATTTAAACATTAGCGATTATTTGGATATTCGACCTATTTTCAGTAGTTCAATTTCCTGCCACCAGTTGGCACATCGAAATTCTCTGTTTTCCATAATACTGATAGGGCTGCTTAATAGAAGAATTTTTAATAATTTCATCAAAGTAAAGGATATTGTAGAATCAATTTCAAATTAATAATATAATTGGTAGATCATTTAATATGAATGTATCTTTTTAACTGAGTGTAATTTGTTTGATAGTGCACAAATGTTCAAGAGATTTCGATGCGTGGAATGAAACTGACGACTGACAACGCGTGACGACGTACTTTTTTACTGTATTATGTAGGTATGTATATGATTTATAACGATAAAAAGATAAGCTACATTTTCAGGGTCTGTATGCACGTTGTCCAAATATGTAATAAGATTTGCAGTAAATAAATAAAGTGTTTGGACGAAATTCGGTTAGATGTGTGAGGTAACCTGTTTATCACATAGTATATCATGCTTGGAATGCCATCTACGATTATTTTGCACTCTTTGATATCTAAGGATATCTCATCTAGTTTTGATTTAATATTCTATTTCACGTGATGAAGAATATTTACAGCATTTGTACCTTATATAGATGAATATTGAACACCTTGAACTTATATAACCTAATGATAATATTACAAATGATAATATGTTACTATGAAATAAAACTGTACCCGAAACCATTCATCGCATCAGCTTTGAAAAGACCTGTAGTAATTAAAATTATGTAGAAACAGAAATTTCACAAAAATAACAGATGTTAGCATATTTGTAATTAGCTTTAAAATGATATCTTTAAATGTGAAAATCATATAATTATCTTAATACTATTTGGGCAACTATGGTCAATAAATTTATAGGCTTTGTACCTTTATTACCTATTACTTTTGCCCTTATGATTTTATTATCCTTTACCCACTTTATTGTAGCCTTTACAAAGTTGGTTTTTGACTTAATCTTTTATCATTGGACATTTCTTAAAAAGAAGACGCGATACGCTAGATCTAATACCAATCTGATAAAAAACAAATACGTATAACAACATGTTATAACATTGACGAATATCATTTAGTTAATCGACAGTTTGTTGAGGTATAATATTACGAAATTAATAATATACGACAGAATTCGATCTAAAACTGTCAAATTTCATTATGAATTGTTAAAAGATGGATGCCACACAAAATTCGTCCAACCGTATCTTTACAACCGGTATTTCGGTCCAAATTTTACCCGGTTATTTCTACAAGCCAATTATAAACGTCACGCATGAAACAGCATATTGCATTTGGAAATCTCGACGGAATGTTTAAGCAGACAGTAGTACGAGTGACTGAAGAAAACATGACGTTTTATCGGGGCCAAGTATGACGGAAGGGATTTTTCGATAATACGCCCACAAATATGTAGTAAATCTTATAAATGAGATAGGGATATAGGTAATAATAGTTGACATTTGTATATTGGTTAAATTAACCATTCGTGAGTAATTTTAGCTACATTAACATCTTGATTACCAGGTGGGCAGTGTTTTTAGATATTTCGGAGGGAGCAGACATCTTAAGTCCCTACTTGATACTTGTAATAAATTGATCGATAAGAAAATGCAAGTAGCTATATCAATATATAAAATTGTTCGTTTTCTTTCAAGTGGTATAAATCCCACTTTTATTGTTTCGAGACACTTAAGAGTCTGAAACCTAAGCTATTTGAACGTAATAATCGTTAAGATATTAACGAGATATTTATTAATAATAAATCTTAATGTAATACATCTTAGGAATACAATTTATACTTATGTTTATCTTGTTAATGTATTGCTGGTGTGTTAGCGTAATCGATGTAATAAAAGGAATTAAATTTTTTTATTACGAAACATTTAAGAGAATGAGTAGCTAGATATAGCGATATAAGAACATTATTAGCTATCATATTCCTCATCTTTCATTTTGTTTCAATTTAATTGAATTTTATTTTAATTTCATTATATCCATTCAATTTTATCAATCAAATTTCCATTGAACTTATACTTTATAAATTCTTTTGTCTTTCATTTTATACTATTTCGTATAATCTTTTAATTAAAGTCCGATACGAAATCCCAGTTAAAACCCCAGATTATTTCTTAATTAACTTAATCTCAGACTCTATTATGTTACATTTCGATTTACCTATAATTCAATTTTGATCTACATAAAAACAATACAAAAAGTATTGGCATATATCCTTACTTCTCACTGAAGTGATTATTTTATCAAATTTCATAGTACCTAATTTTTCTAGTCATATGAATCACAACCAAGTGCAATTAACTCTTTGCCTCATAATATTGAATTACATATATGGTATGTTTTATGGATGAAATACGCGAAGACAGACCGGATTCAAATTAAAGTACCAAAGTATCAAATTTCAATGATATACTTTCATTTTTTACTTTCATATTGCAAGACCGTGATCACTGAAAAGACATCGCGTACAATAATTCAATGTCTCGTTTCAACGATATTCGTTTCAACAGCAAACAGATAAAAGCTAAGGCTAGCAGAAGATTACAAGAGGTTAATCAATATGCAAATGCTATAATAAATATAGTTGTCTGCCGATACATTTTGTAGCCACTGTACTTATTATTTCATGCTGTAGATATCAAATTTATATTATTTCATAGATAACCCAATTAAGTCTAGATACATTTGATACAATTTTCTAGATCTTTCATTCGAAGCAAGATCACGACAATTTATGTTGTTACTCCATATGTTTCTCCGATAAGCCTGTTTACGGCTAAATGAAAATGATGACGCGTGGCTAGTTTTATCCAGATAATAATCGGTCACATCAAGTCTAGTCACGTCTAGGTCAAGTTGGTGCATATTTTTTTGATATAAGATTCAGTTATATTTCTTCTATTATAATCTGCGAACTATTGACAGTTACGTTCATTGTGTTAACACCTATTTACAGATGTTTTTAGTGAAAAATTCAATTGTTTATAACTTGAAAAATAAATTTCAAGCGATATTTTTGCATATTAATACTCATCTTTATTTAAGTGTCTAAAATCTGAAACTGTAGTCCTCCAAAGGCGAATGTAAGGTAACATTAACTTTGTTAAAAATATCTGTACAGCGATCGTAAAAACAATATAAAACCACATAAGTCTGAGTAATTTACAATACCAACGATCATTATGTACGCTTGTTTTCCCTGATTAATGCGTATACAATGTAGCGTTATAAGACTTATCACTAATTATCGTCGATTATGTCGCGAAAATCGCAAAAAGCGGAAGTTTACACGATTTAAAAGCCATAAACCACAAATCGATTAAACAGGCTACGTTATCGTTTCATGGAATTTGTAAGATCGACGACTTAGCTGAGCTAACAAAACATGTTTCCATTCTCTAAAACACAATACTGTTTCAGCGTCTTTTTATGAAATTTTCTAGATATTTTATTGTATTCTTCAGACATGAGTTGCTTCGATGGAATTTTTTTTCGAATCGATAGAAATCTTATTTAAATTTTATTTATTCGAACTTTATCTTGATTTTACTTGGATCTTAAGTCGTAAAATTGGAGATTGTTAAATGGGTTTTTTTCTGTAATATTTCAGTATTTTGTTTTCGTATCGTACTCTTGTTGATCGAGATCGTTGCAACATTATCACAGAATCGTACGGTTAAAGTCCCCGAATTAGAGAGATTTATCTGCTCTCTTATCGAGCTGGAATATGTCGGTAGAGTGGATCGAACCATTAAACACGAATATCTTCGTTTGCTTAGGAAACGAATTTGTCAAGTTCGAGTTGATACTTGAACGAAAATTTTGTTTCTCAAATGAATTGATAGAAACAATCGAGATATTAATCGAGTGGCAATAAAACGAATATTTGTTATTTTTAAATCGCATTGTACGATACTGAGTCATATTGGAGTTATTCCACTACAGATTCATACATTACATACATACATCAGTGTATAGTCGTAGATTATGTGATAACTACAAGTATACTGATTTGTAAATTTCGATGGAACATTATTTTAGACTGTTCAATTTTAGTTTATGCGATTTTTGTAGAACCAGGAATTGGTAAATCCAACTTCTTTGTAATATTTCCCTTTGGATTAGGTTGCATTAGGAATTTACAGTGATCACGAATCCCAATCATAAAGTTTTATACCAAAAGAGCAAACCACCGGAAAAACAGGGGACGTTAATCAAACTTTTTATTTTCTAATTACCTCAAATAAGAAAAATCCAAAATCTTTTCTTCTTTGATGTCTTTAAAACAACCAGTTCTTCAAGTTTTTTTCCAAAATATTCGAAAATGTAACAAATTCAACATCTTTCCTCTCTATCAAATCTTTCTTTCTTCACTACATTTGAGAGAATCACTAGAAATTTTTTCGAAACACCAAAAGAAACAAAAGAAGGAAAAGAAGTAGAAAATATATTTCTACCGTAACAACGTTTCGCATAACAAACATGTTATCGTTAACAGTCAAAACACACGACGATTTCCATCTCGCACAGGCCGATACATCAACTTTGACATCTGTCGAATCAATGACCACCCTTGATTTGTGTCATCATTCATAATTCGTCATTCCAATCCGTCAATTTTTCCCCATAACAAAGCCAACAATATCCGCAATGGGATTAAACACGACAAAATTAATCGCGATTATCGTGGTCAACGAGTGAGTGAATGAAAACTGTGGCCATTTTACTCGGACTATGGCCAAGATTCTGTATTACGTAATCAGGACGACGATTTAGATGTCTGTTTTATCAGACACACGTGTACGTCGCCTGAATATGATCCAAACATCGAATCAAAGGATCACCGTGATTTTTATGACACGAAATAACCGGAGATAACGAGAAATTTGCGAAATGATATAAATATAGATGAAAATTGCCATTGCGATCTTTTCTTATAAATTTATTTATTTATGGGGACAAGTATTTTTATTAATATTTTTGTTAGAATCGATGGTTATATGTACACTTTTTGAAAATGAAAGTGTATCATATTTATATCAAGCGAAATATATTTATTTCATAAATTAATGCCAGTTATTTGTAGGAAAAAAATGTTAGCCGCTGCAAGAGTTAAGAAATTTAATTCATGATCTGCTATTTAATGTTATCTATAGCAAGGGTTAAATTGTACATAATTTATGATTTTTTTTATTTAACTGTAACAATACACACACATTATTAGATATTTCACATTATTATTATCATTGAAATTCTTGTTAAAGCAGTAAAGAAATTTCGAATTTTATTTAGTATTCGAGAGACTCCGGGGGAAATTGGTATAAATAACAAAATCATACTCTCAAGAATAGAAGTTCTTTCAAAAAGATAGTTTTGCAAATAATTTGAATAACGTTCGTACAACAAATTTTGCGTGTAAATTTCACGAAATTTGATAAACGCTTTAAAATACATATACTGATAATAGAATCCTCTAGTTCCAATCTTATATTTTCTATGTTACCCGCATTTATCTCATTTTCCAACTTACATACAACTCGTTGCAGCTTTTCCACCGAGTCTCTCATAAACCACCAAATTCACAAATTTATTTCAAAAAAACACAAACTGAACCACAACAAACTGACTGCGCATTAAATGCAAAAACATTTCAAGCGTAGTATTCGTTGTAATATCTGCTGGATAAAACAGATATTTTCTAAATTTTACTCAGAGAGATACGAATTTGCATAAATACCCGCAGTTTATTAATCGAACTCACATTGGCTAAGTGAAATTAGTTTTCAAGACGAAATCGTCGTATCGTGTCTTCTTCTTGTAACACAAAACAAAAGAGTTGGTCGGTATACATATATATCGGAATGGAATTAGTATGAAAGGGCAACTAATCGAGAAGTAATAGTCGCGTCAGGTATGAAACGAAACTAAGCGTTTAAATCGTAGATCGACAAGGTAAGCCTGTAATTTTCCTTAAGTTCGCATATCGTGCATGCGCGCGAACGCTGTGTTGGCAAGCGATCGGTGGATTCGCGCCAAATATTCGATCGCCATCCCAATATCTCCGTCATCGATGCGTCGCGAGAGAAAAATAATAATTAATTGCCATCATCCAAACAACGATATTCGTCATTACGATATTTAATTAAGATTTCATTGTGAAACAGAGGAACGCGAAAATGAAAAAAAGAACCGCTAAGTAGATCGGAAAGAATTAGAAGTATTTCTTTAAAAATGGCCATGGTCCAATTGCAAAACACACCGTTTAGGCTTCGTGTCAATGTCAACAATGTTGAACGAGTAGGCTGATACAAAGTGGTAAAATACGGTTACGAAAATAGAATGAGTTTTTGGTACAAATAGGTTTTCGAGAGGAGGGACGAGGTTTAGGAGGTGTTTATGAATTAGAGTATTTCGTAAGGGAGAGATTTATAGTTGCACGCGAATGTCTTCGAAAACATAAAATGATACGAACTCTTATCAGTAAGCGGTTATGAAATTAATAGATTCTTTTTTTTCTTTGTGTCCCATAAAATCAATGGTTTCAAAAAGATCGTAGACAAGACTTTTATTTCAACTGAAATTTCTAGATTTATTGATAGCAGAATATAAATGAACTCTTCTCGGACATAAAGGATTTCGAAATTCCAAAATTATTATCCATATCTTCTATCACTCTTTGTAGATAAAAACGTTGTTTCAAAATTTATACGAATAGTAGAAATCTTGATTGAAGTAGCCTTCTTTCCTGTAGTCCTTTTAAGATCATTGATAAGAAATATTAATAAATTTTCCTTTATACGGTAACAACATTTTGAAATCACTTTATATAAATTTCTAACTTTCAAAAAATAATAGACGACAATTGATTTTGATAGGTTCAGCAAGAACATATTTTTTATTGTACTTCGATGGCCGGCATATAAACAGTCTACAATATAAAAAGTCTCGTACATAGAAAAATAGAAGAATAACACACGTCGGGAATACGATCGTCGCGTTCGATATTCATTTACATAGAGTTCGAGGCTGATCGATCGAATCAAGCTTCGTAAAGAGATCTGCACACGATGAATACTGTTTGACAATACTTGGCGATATTGGCAATATTATTAATCGTATGCGGGCCCCTTAACACCGTACAATTTGCAATGTTGAAGAAATATCGTGGCACTGTGTTAACAATACGAGAGATCGTCGTGATAATGGTTTATATAATTGAGCATTTATTTCCTGCCTAGCTTTTTTAGCTGTATGTGTATTAAGTACTAAATACGTTAATCTATTTATTCGAAGATCTTTTTCGTTGTATATAATATTTTAACAGAATATTCTACAGGTTATTTCAGAACGAGTGTAGTAAGTTTTTAAACGATCGTTTAATTATTTTCACGGTAATTATACGTACAGGTATTACAACTTAAAATTGTTCTGTTGTCACAGAAAAATGATAAGTTTAATGTCAAATGATTTTTAAAATACTAAGACAAAGTCGAACAATTTACTTTCAGGTCAGTTTTGCGATAAATTCTGTAGATTTATCATTCTCTACTTTCTTTATTCTTTGAGAAAATTTGCCATTCTTATTACGACAGAATGCTTTTCACGTTCTAGTAAAATGTAAAATCCAAATTTCTCAAAGTTTACCAAAGGACACTTCATATTAATTTTATTCCCTCGTTATGACAACAATAGAAATTCGAACCGCGACAGTTTCTCTAAGTTTTATTCATACTCCTTCCAAATCGCTCTGTAAATTCTGAAGAGAACAAAGTAGCCATTTCTCTTCTTCCATAAATTAGAAGAATAAAGTACAATATCCTGGAATACATGTTACGAGATTTTAATTACGAAACAAAGATTCTGTATACTTTTTAACTACCGTATACGACGCTCGATGAAGATATTAATATTTTAGAAATGTAGAAAAATATGTAACACATATATACTTTCATCATCGTGAACCTCTCGAATTTGCTGAGTATTCACAAACATTGTGTGCGTTACGTGAAACTGTCACGTAAAATTTTCATAGCAGCTACAAATATCTATATGGCTACAAAATATATTGGCATAGTATTGTACGTATTGATCATAATATTTACGTACTAATTAATTAATTCCGAGTACGTAAGATTTCGTACTATATGACTGTAAAAATTTAATACTGTGAAAATGAAATGTACGACCTGATAAAAAAAGATGCTTCATCGGAAAATACGTGCCGCTACTTTTTGTAGCCATTGTATAGGAAGAATAATCTTCACTTGCAAAATACACTCGATCAATAACAGGCATCCTCTTATAGTATACTAAATTATGTCCGGTGTGTATTAAGAAAAATGTATAAAATAACGCAGACACCGGCCGTGATAAAGTATACGCAGAAAGTACACAGGCACGATAGTTTAGTTATTAGAAGATGGTGTTTCTATATATGTATATGTATATAGATAAGTATATAATTCGTTAACAAGAAATGAAGACATTAACGTTCTTAACCATTACGAGAAAGAAATACTGTAAATTTAACACTAATATCTTTCCTCTAAATTTAAGTTGTAATATTATATCGTACATTTAAGTAATAACATGTTTTCATACTCTTAACTTGACAGAACTTAAGGGAAAGTAAAAATGTTTTAACACCAGAAGCACCGTAGCTTAAAGAGTTGCAAATAATTATGTCACGCTTACTAATGAAAATAATAATTTTTATCAATCGTTGTGAATTAGTCGTTTTGATTGGACTTTCTGGTGTTAAATAAGAGATCATCTAATTATTTCGAGTTTAATTAAATTCTCTCATCAATAAAATTGCCTATATTTCTTGTTTCCAAGCGAAATGCGTTTATATTATTAAAAAAAAAAGAAAAATGGAAAAGTAAATTATATAGAATTCTTCTTGTGAATGTAAAAACCTTTTTGATTGTTTCTTTTCTTTCGTCCCACTTTCTTTAGCTTAATCCGTACTATCGTTAAGATTTCTCAACGTCTATCGCTTTCGATTTCTTTCTTCCTGGTGTAAACAGGGCTAGCAAACCACTCACTGGAATAAATAAATAAATGTCACGCATATAAATATTCGATAAGACATTATATAAGGAAGAAAGCATTAAATTAAAAGTAACTTATAAATATATTTGCAGATATTGAATGAATTTGAGTAGTCTAACAGATGTAACAAGTATTGTCACGACATTATCGCTATTTAAACGCGATAAGTAGATACAACACAATACATCTGTATGGAGATAATTTAAGACCTAATTAAAAAAATGGAGAGGTCGGAATTTGAATACATACGGAATAATTGAGCAGCTACGATAACAATCACCAATGTACAATAGTCGTCGATCAAGTATCCGATCATTAGAGTACCACTAATAGCACCTATTCTACTGATAAAGGCAGACAAACCGGATGCCATTGCTCTGAAACAGAATTATATTTGAAAATTATTGAGCTTTATTCAATATCATTAATTTTGTGACAGTTTCGGGTAATTATTTTTCTTATATTCGGTAAGAATCATAAGTTTACGTCGATGATAACACGATTCTGTTACAAAATAGTAAATGGTAATGATCGTAATTAACTTTCAATATTTTTACATTATAATTGAGTTAATGTATAACGAAGAAACAACGAATTTTGTAAATTTCCCTAAGGACGTAATTTCTATTTTAATCATAGATCTCTACCTAATATTCCAACGATAAGGTCTCTCTGTTACGATAATAACGTTTATTCCAGTTACATAATTCCAAAGATACCTAACAACAGCTACATAAATCTCAATTTATGAAAGAAATATCAATGACGAAAATTTCAATCACATTTCGCAATAGAACGTAACTGCAATTTCGATCTGCAAAAATCAAGTTGCATAACGTTCTCTAACAACTATAATGATAGTATTAATAAACGATAACGATAATAATAATATAAGAAGACAAGTATTTTATCGTAGGTATTGAAAGCAAGAACACTCGAGATAATGTTTCAAGATCGACAGATTAGTTCAATATTCGATCGTCGAAAAGAATGATCGTTTCTATTATAAATAAACCAGTTGACACAGACGAAAAAATAAGTATTATATACCGGGATATTTATATCGATCGATAAGCACACAATAAACTTTCTTTCATATCTTTGGAGAGAATAAACAAGTGGCGATCTTTTTTTAGAAAACTCGTGCGGAAGGATGAAATTTTTTCAAGTTTCTACAGTAAATCACAGAGGTATTCATGCTCTCGCAATTATCGAATTCACGAACGATCTCTTTGAATTCCCTTGAAATATTTACGAAACGATTAAGAAAATAAAGATACTTTAAATTTATTTTTATTCTTGGGATTTATTTTATATTTTTATTATTAGAATTATTAAGTATAGGAAAAAAGTAAGAATCCTGGGTGGGTAGATTACCTTAAATGCGTTGGATACAGATCGACTAAAAGGCAATATACGACGCTCAAGCAAACGGAAGTGACGGACTCATAGGCACACGAAAGAACCAAGTTTTGGGTGGACGTCTCCACCAGAAAGAGGCAAGCCGTCACGACAGCAGGAATGAAAGCTGTTATCACTGAAATGACAGACAAAATTATTCGATATCTGTCGATAGACTAATTTCTCAAGTTAAGCAAGGAAATTAAATCAATTAGAGATTAAAGAGATAAATTCGAATTGCTCGATAGTATACTTATGAAGTCAATTAGAATTTCAAAAATATATTTAACACATCCACTGCTTTTGGCGCATATGGTGTATAGATTCGATCAATTTAAACAATGCCACTGATATAATTGTTGATAACATCCTTGATGAAAATAGGAAGGCAAAGAATTCAGGGATAAATAGTTGTATTTTAATAGCAACGGATGTGTTAGAGATAAAAATATATTTTGAACTAAAAATATATATATCTCGTAATGGTAGAAAGAAAAAGATATTTGTTTGCTTACCGAGGAAAAATTTATATCCTAAGTAGTTAACAAATAATGGCAATATTAGCCCTGTCGGAATACACGAGGCACCCAAAATAAATGTGTGCACGAACACGCTAGTTTGTACTCTGGAATTACAGCCGAACGGATCGTCTGACATATCCTGTGCAAAATTTTTCCCATTAAATCACTATAATAGTATTTAATATTTTATTATATTAAGAAATTTTTAAGTTATCCTAGAATTCAATTAAAATCGCGTAACATACTATAAATAGAGTTTTATGTATAGATAATAACGCAATGAAGAACGAACATCTGATCTTTGTATTCCATCTACATATCGCAAACTATTCCGTGCTTTTGCCTATTTTGCAATTGCTTCTTGGCAATCATCCTAATATCACTTTAATTTCAATTCTAAATGTAGAACAATACAATTTCTTCTTCATAGAATAATTACAATTGCAAACTACATATCTACTCTATACGAGGTTTCATTGCAAAATTCAATTCAACGAATAACAAATGAATAATTATCTACTAAATTTTATATAAAAATTTTCATTTGTTTATTCTGTAATGCCTCCTTGGCAATCGTCCCAATATCTCTCTTCCTAGTTTCTAACCTTAGAACAATTACAATTACAAATTGCAAATTTAATTTATGCGACATTTCGTTGCGAGAGCCAACTCTCTACTAGAAAAAATTCCTATTACAATGATTTCCACCTTTTTGTCTAATATATATACGTATAGTTTTTTCCTTTTTTTTTTCTTTCGTCTAACGATAAAAAAAATTATGAACGAGATATTTAGGAAATGTTGAAAAATTCCTCTAAATTTCACCTAAAAATCATATTTATATTTGTTATTCGATCACTCACTATTTCTGTAACATTTTTCGCGCTCTTCAATGTGCAAACGCTAGCTGTTTGATTGGGATACGCCTCCTGAAAGTCCGCGTATCTATGAAAAAGTTCTGGCAGCCATAAAGTCAGCGTGTAATAAGAGGACGTGACGAAACATGCGATCAGACACATTACAATCGTTCTACAAAGAAACGGTGGCTTCAATATCATCATGGTTTTCATGTATATGTCAGTTATCATCACTTGGAAGGATTTCTCGCTCACATCTTCTCTCTCTTTGGTGTGCATTATTCGATGCACCAAATCGTTTAAATTGTTATTCTCGCAGTTCCGAAGCTTCGTCTGAAAATGGAAGATCAGAAATTTTTGTTTTTTTCCTTTCATTGCTATTGCAGGAATATTTTTATCAAATAAACAAATCAAGAATTAAAAGAAATATCACTCGCGTTTAGCTTAATTTACATAGGATTTCGAGTTCGAGAGAAATTTACTTGAGGATCGAATTCTCTCATTTTCAAAATATTTTTACAGCTTCTGAGAAATTCTTTAATGATTTCTGTTACTCGAAAAGCGAATATAAATACTTACTATGTACTCTTTCGGTGGCTCTCCACTGTTTTCAGAGTACATTCTCATTAAAACGTCCAGCATCTGAACGTTGTGTCCAGTCTCCGCGAGATATTTTGGTGTTTCAGGGAAAAACAGCAACCAAGTTCCGGTCAACAAGGCTGGAAGGGAGCATATGAACACGAAAAGATTCCACGAATGGAAAAAGAAACCGCCGTCCGTTTCGATGTTCACGTTCAACGGAATAATAATCCAACCGACGCCTGAAATTTCCAAACAGTTTGCAATGTTGAACAAATTTTGAGAAAGAAACGCAGGCAAAGTGAAATATTTAAAAATAATACAGGATTATGTTTTCGAGCTTTTATTCCTAATAAAAATTACTTAAGATTTATTATCATTAAGATCGTTATCGTTAGATTATTATCGTTAAAACTTAACGTAAGACATATACATTATACACCCATTAAAACTGATTTCAATAGAAAATTTAATACTTTGATCTCTTTACTGAATCTTATAAAAATTTATAAACGAAACAAACATTTAGACTTTACGTTAAATCAACGATATATTATAATTCGTAAAGTTTGGCAGTAATTACCTGCTAAAATGATCATTCCAACCACCCAAGCCATTTCCATCCACGAGAGCATTTTGTCCCGATATTTAGTCGGTTGAAATTCACCCAAATACAGAAAAACGACGGCCGATTGTCCATTCATACTGAAGCAATAATTAAACACGGTCGTGAAATAAAATGTTCCGCTTTGGACACAGGGAATCAAGATCGTCAATCGTGTGTTATTTAACTTTTGTGAAATAAAACGTATCACAACCAAACTTTTACTGTGTAAAGTATTATACGGTCGTTAAATTTATCATCTATCTGTTATTCTGCTTAAGTTGGATAAAATGTAATAATACTAACGCTGCACCGCTTAGAAATTTCAAAAACAGGAAGATCCAATAAAATGGCACCACCGACGCCAATAATTCAGAGATACCATGTAGAAATAACGCGACCAATAGTGACATCCTTCGCCCTTTGATAGCTGCGTAGCAACCCCATATGTACGAACCTGCTAACATACCTATAAATTCATAATTAGAGAGATTGATAAGGCTTAAGGAAACCATATTGGTTATTTAATTACTTTTGCTGATAGAAAATGTTGTCAGGACAATGTTAGTTGGTTATTTACTTTCAATCTTTCATAAATGCATAAATATCCGTAGACTGTTCTTTGTATTTTAGAAAATTAGCATATTCTTTTCTAATGGATATTTCTCATGAATATTCCTTATCTATCGCGTAATAATCGATAGTTGTTGCATAGAAATAGCAGAAAACGATCAAAGAGTCACGTTCTTGCATCATGTAACCTTTCAAGGCTTAATTATTCGTATTCGACAGGTGTCATCTAGACGATTGTAGTAATTCTTTGATCGTGTCTCCTGCCACTGCTTTCATGAATATGTTAGTCGTTCTTACTACGTGCTAGTGGTATGTTTGAATAATTAGCTTTATTCCTTAAACGATTTATTATGCTAACGGCGAACGGAAAAATTCGTGGCAAACAAGTTCAATGACTTATTCTTTGTTCGTGATATATTAACTAAATGTGAAGAAGGATTATAGAGAGAGCATTTATGTTTAACACAAGAGAATATGATAATAATAATCTAATATTTAATATTAGAATAATAGTGAATTAAATATTAATTTAACACTGAAATTCATAATAGTAAAATAACATGAATTTGTAACACCCGATGAAATATCAATTAACCGACTAGGTAATTAAATAATATGAAGAACTAAGTGATAAAAGAATATAAAAGTAAAGCTATAAATATTGCAACATCGATATGTTCAACCGTGTGGAAAATTTTAATTGAAAAATCAATTTTCTGACAAAGTGGAAACCATGTATGGACATTTTAACGATACGTCCCTGGTTTTCGCGCATTACGATTCAATTAATTTATGTTGCATTCCATTTGAAGAGCATTGGTGTCTGGATACTTTTGCACAAGAGTTTTCCTCTCGTACGTTCATCCACACCGCGATGAATCAACTGTATCTCGCCGCGTACCTTTTCTTTGTGCAAATTACTGTTTGTACATTAGTTGTCATCTTTAAAAAAGACGATGCTAAAGAACGTCTTCGCGCGTGATCGAACGTGGACAAATGTATAAAAAAGTATTAATTCGATAGAAATTAAAGGATATTATTAATACTATTTACTGTTCACATTGCTAACAAAGCGATAATATGAAATAAATTACTATAATGAAGCTAAAATTTCATGGAAATATAGAGATGTGTTTATATTGTAAATTATACTAATTGAGTTATGAGACGAAGGAGAGAGAATGGGCCGTTTTATCTTCAGAAACGATTTGAACAATGAAGTGAATCATGATAAAAGTGAATAAATAGAGAGAAAAATTTAAATCCAATACATCGTCATCAATATTTATACCGCATAAAGTGGAATAACACAGACAAAGGAACGAACGATGGCAAACAGGAATGAATGGATGAAAAAGACTGGATTCGATAGAAATAGGCTGCGGAATTTTTTTATGCAGTTACGGGAAATTTAAAAGTGCAAAAATGCACGTAATATGCAAAAGTATATGAAATATATAAAGTTGAGCATCTATTATAATATTTATTAAGTACAAGAAATTTGTATTTAAGTTTTATTCCTTCAATCGTTTTTATGAAAATAATTCTTTTATTTATAATTGCCATTATTTATATAAATATTTGCATGAATATCCGCCTGTCTGTATCTAAATAAGGAAAGTGAGAAGGCTTGAACGAGTGGAAAATAACTTGCAATTTCACAAGGATTTTTATGTAACTCGAAAGGAACGCGGTTTGATGTCCTGTTCGAGCTAATGTAAGCAACGCAACGTGTTGGCGAAACACCATGGAAATCGATTCCAGGGCGTGTGGCGTTCGCGAGCCTCGGAAAGGCACGCAACACATTTTCATTCCAGTGATAAGGTGAATGCAATATATATACGCTATTTTCATATTTGATAACAGTATTAAAGTGATATCGATCGAATAAAGAAACATTATACGAAGCAAATATGCCATATTAAAGCACGAAAATGGAACTTTTGTAAGTGACATATCTTCTTTCTTTTAACAAGAATTATTATAGAATTATCATTTTATTATTTGTTTATTTACTTTTTATAAGTCCTTTTCAGACTTGTATTTCTTATTTCATATTTCTCTTTGGTACCAAAAAATGTATTTCTCAACTACAAGCAACAATATATAAAATGACGTTAAAAATAAATTACATAATCCTCGTTCATATTTACAAATAACACACGCGATAAGAACGATTAGCGATTCAATAAAAATCGATAACCCATAAGAAAAATATAATTTGTAATTAAATTAAATAGATTATTACATGACAACGCAAAAACATACAGAAACAACACAATCATAAAATTCTTACATGATCATAAAATAATTGCCAAGCAAATGTCAGCGACGGACAAGGATTGTTGTTGTCATGTGTGTATGCAAAAATGAAAGTAGTTAATAATATCGTTGATATGCCGGAAGGAACATTGATATATAGTTAATAAGATGCTGATTATTCGAGTGTTACCTAACATGGGGGCGGCGCTCATGCGTCCCTTGTCAACAGTGGTCATTCTGAAGTCGCATGCCGCTGATGGTAATACAAAACCGATACTTGTTATACTAAAAGCCACGTTCATGAAGATCAGACTGCAGACGGCCATAACCTTAAGGTTAAACTTGCCAAACCCTGTGGAAAGATACCACGAATCATTAGAATAAATCGTATTTATCGTTGCATACTCGTACTTGATATTGTGAATTGCGAACTTATACAAATAAGATACAAGAAATTAAGTTGGAGGAAGACGGATGAGAATAAAAATTTCTAGATATACAAAATTATTTACTATTTCGTCTCTATTCCAATATCGTAAAAATAAAAACTCGGCTAATAACAACAGTAGTAGTATTTTCCCCCTTTATTAGGTTACGGGGTCTTCAATTGACTCATTTACGACAACACCAAACGACTTTCCCTTAATAAGTTCAATTATATTTATTCGTCTCAAAGATGATAGCTCGCTATGGAGATAAGCTATAAACCATAAAATAATATTATAAAATAACGAAAGAATTACGTCTATCATAAAAATCAAAAATTCAATCGTATTCGAGTCAATTCATCTTTGCTCTTTAACATCCTCAAACTAAAAACCCAAGAAACGCATACCTGTTTGGTCGACGGCATCTTGAGCTACGCTTTCCGCCGTTTGCTTGGTGCCTGTGAATACGAGAAAATAACGCGGTTACTCATAAAAAGAATAAGAGAGAAAGAGAGAAAGAGGGGGAGATAGAGGAAAGAAAGATGAAATGAGAAACCGTACAGGCTGACGTGAAAGTCAGACCCGCCACCGTGATCATATGTTCATTCCAAGAATAAAAACATTCCTCGAATGTGCTACGTCCCTCTGCCAGTCCGTTGAAAACAAAAGCGTACCAAGTCTTTCCGAAGGCTTTTCTTGCCTATAAATTATAAATCGTTCCTCTCGCTCGCGTCTTTGTAGCAGTTCGTAACGCTACTCAAAACACTTCTTTGTTCTTGCAACACACTGGGATTACACACTTGTTTGTCACCTTTGATACATTACGCTTCTCTGACCTTTATTAGCGATAATCCATTAAAATGTGCATAAAATACATAAAGACGTACGAAGATACGTAAAGATTCGTAATACGTCGAGTATACTCGTCGAGTATTTGCTAGACGAGAGGAATATCTGTTTAGGAACCAATTTATCATCCATTTGGCAAAGTTCATGAAAAAAAGAATTTTTTGGGGTGGCAATTAAGTGATTGCGGAATTTTTTTGGTTAGTTGGTATTGACAAAATCCGCAATCGCTTAGTTGTCAACCCAATACTTTTTCGAATAGCGTAGAGTTTGCGAGATAATTGCGCTGATCGATGGCAATGAACCGGCCTCTACATAAACACGACGTTGTTTATGGAAATGACCTAATTACGTATATCTCTAATTATGTCTCTAACACATTAACATGGGTACAGGTTTGGGTTAATGCATTCTTTTGTTTTAGTTTTCAGAAGGTCGAGTTTAAGTCTAACATTGAGACGAAGATTAGGCTTCAGATTAAGTTTTGCACGATATTTGAGTCAAGATTATTCTACGAGATTAAACTCGACTAGAATTCTATTTGCGATTTAGTTTTTATTACTATTAGCGGTTAATCGAGCTTCCGCCTGAGATCTTTAATCAGAGAGATTGAGCCAAAGCTAAATACCTATGTAGATAATTATTTGTAAGCCGTTGCTTATTTTGAAATTTTGATACGACAAGAACAGTTTCGAGTTACGTTTGGATTATACCGCGTTAGATGTGACGATCGTTATTTATTTTTTGATTAAGTTTGGCTTAAACGCGGATTAACTTCGAATTGAATTCCGATCATGATTGTGCGACTTTTTGGCTGAAGTTGTGAGCCATTAAAATGGTATTGAGTTAAGCTAAATAAAATTTAAATACACCGCTCCGTTTTAGTCTTTGGAATTAAGTCTTAGATTACGCTGAATTTTTAGATTAATCATCAGCATTGGTAACTGGATATCGGAATTTTTCTTTCTTTTCCTTTAGTCCCCGTGTATCAACAGTAGTATCAAATTAAGCTCGAATTAGACGGACAGCGAATCACCATCGGTAACACTTATGACTGATTATATTTGTCTCTTATGGCTATAACTCATTGATAGTAATTTTTTATTAACGCTATTGATGTTTCTTTGTTTTCGCTGGTGATTATTTATCTATTATTATAATAATATAAAATAACACACGAATATTCCCAGAAAAATAAATGTTACAATTTTGTTGTATAAAGAAATTCAATTCGAATTCACAAGATCTTCCAATTTTATTTTTTGAAATTTACTATTCTCTAATTTGTGGTACAAATGAGGCGTTTCATCTTCGAGAAAAAAGAAAAAGCGCCTACACGTGCGTCTGATACTTGGTGTAAATAAATTTTTTAACTTCATAATACAGTGTCAGTTCTTCCAATAGCAAGCAAATCGTTATGCTATATTGACGCAAGTAAGAAGCGGGTAAAGCAATTCAGATAAAAATAAACCACCAAAAGCAACGGGCCAGGCAAATATCTCTCAAACTGCCAGTCAAATACCGCAATGCGTCAATGCCGTTTTATTACAACGATTGTAATCATGCTTGTTTATGAATTTCATAGAATAATGTTTCTATAAAGTTTGTACGATAAAAATGTATAATATCTGGCAAAAATAATAATATTTTTGCATCATAGTAATTATTGTAGCATCATTCTGTTCTTTAACATGTTTACGTTATTCTCGTATGATAAGCTTTATGATTTTCCGTGGACCACCGTTTCTGACGTTAGTACAATGTCACAGCTTCTAATAACAAGCAAATTTTTATACGTCCAATACAGAAACACATGTAGTATAATAATTTATAGTGGAAGGTAACATACAAAGTATCGATCACGTGTAAGCAACCCGTTTAAATTTTCGAAGCTATTTCTTCATAAGACATCATTTCCACTTGTTTCGAGTCATAGAATTTGCACGTTGTACTTTATTTTTATCCCGGGTCATAATTCATCCTATATATCTATAGATATATGTACATACATATGTATTTATCTATAACTAGACTATGCATTTGTATGCATCTATGGGAAATTTGCAAATATAAGAACGTGCAGAATTGAAACGTAAATGCCGTTTCGACCATTGTTCGTCGAATCGAATGCTCTAAAAATCCTCTTATTCTATTGTATTATATTTATCTATTTCAGCCTGATAGTCTAGGAATTAGATTTTGGTTTTACGATAAAATGCAATCTAGGTAAGAAATCGTTTTACTTACTAAACGCTATAGCGAGTATTGTACTTGAATAGTTCGTATATTTCTACGTACTACGCGAGACTCTGCGCACTTTTGCATTTTCAAATTTCTCACGATAAACATTCTAATCCATCCATCGAACATCGTTGTCACAGGTTCGAGCGAAGATCGAATCGAGAATATAACCATCGCGTATTCTATAGATGCTCGGTCTAATCTCCCCGAACGTTCGTTCGCGTTCGTTGTGGGGAAACGTTTTTTGGTGTAAATGACTTTGCACTAAACGGACACGAGCGAATGCTCTTGCTCGTTTCCCTTAGACGCGCGTTAAGAAGAAGAAAGGGCACAAAACAAACGTGCGACGTACGCGAAGAAAAAAAGTTACCTTGCAACGTGGAAACGGCGTCCGACACTAGCGGGTCGGAGGCGGCCGGCTCGCTCTCGAATCGAGCGATATCGCCCGACATCGTACGCGCGCGCAACTAACGCATCGCTGCGCTGTGCTGTGTCGCTGATCTCCCTAGCGGGTATAATAGCACGGTAGTAACGCGTCCTTGCTCTCGTCGAACCACCGTCGAACCGACCTAAACCGAGTGTCCGCGGTCGTCGAGTTTCGCTCGCCACGAGATCGGCCGACCGACTGCGCCGCCCCCCTCAACAGTTCTCGACAATAAACCTGCTGCCGCCGTTCCATAGGCTTTAGCTAGGCTTTTCGATATTCTCGGTTATCTTTCGTGTGTGAGCCTTCTGCTCGCCAGCTGCTCGAACGGCTGTTTCTTATCTCCGTTATAAAAAGTGGTCGGAAACTCGCACATCGCGTCAGTTCCTCCTCGTCATTTGAACCAAACCGAACATTCGCAAGAATACTTCATGAAACCGATCGCACGCTATTTCTGCCGTTAAACGCTTAAAAGAATCGAACAAGCATTTTCTGGTGCACTCTTAGAACGTTCCAATGAGGCGTTTAGAGTTTAGATGAAACGAGCGAGCGCTCCGCCTTAGTGAAATTTAGAAATGCAAGGGTGGACGAACGATTCGTTCGTCATTTGGCGATCCCTCGCATAGCCGGAAATTGATTGCTTCTATCGACGGCGAGCGCGATCGAACGTTCGTAAACATGGATCCTCTTGAAGCATCGAACAAGTATTTTCGCAGCGTTCTGAAGGAATTGCAACTCCTGTCATGCCAAATCAGAAACATTTTGCTGCGATATCTGCGACGAGGCGATGTCCTTTTTATTAATACACATATAGAAGATCCTGTATTTTCGTCGCTCTATGTGTATTTCACTGTATTATCGAATAGCGGATTACGATCCATAATCTTTTTTACATCGGTGGCTTACAGAGATAGCAATAGAATTCATTGATTCGCGATTTCAATCCTCGTCCAGCGGAAGTTCATTTTTTTCATATTCGTCACGAGTATTTATATATATCTTTTTATTTGTTGTGAATGTTTGTTTTATAACGATTATATTATCATAGAAACAAAATGAGAAGTCAAATTCATTTGGACTTAGGTTTTCCCCCTTTCTTTCTGTTTTTTTCTTTTTTCTGAGAAAAGTAACTTTTGGATAGGAATGTCGAGTGTAAGCGATGTCGATATACCTCGCCTTCCGTACATCAACCTTCAAACAGTGACGTCATTCGCAGTTGCCTTTCATTCATCTAGGCATATATGTACTCGCAGATGTTTCTCTGTATCCTACGTCTCGTACAAAGAGCATTCACTCACCCTTGTTCTTCCATGAAACACCTATCCTACTTACAACCCCCGTTAACTCCCACGAACTTCCTTCTTCGTTTCTATTTCGAAACAAATAGGTACATGAACTACTTAGAAGCAAAATTAATCTACTCCATTTAATAAATAATTAATTAATGTCGACCATTTTCTGTCATGAAATAAGTCGAATAGCTGAAGTAGCAGTTCCGATTCTATTATACCACGAGAATGAAAGATTAAACGAGGAAGATTCCAAGAATGACGTCGATTATAGTAGATACCGAATGGAAACTCGAGTCTCTTCGAATTTCAAATCTTACTTACGTAAGAAACAAATATACTTAGTTGGAAAATGATCTGGCTGAATGATAATTTCCGATTATTAATTGGTTCATTAATCTCATTTGATATACGTTCAATGAAATCATTAGCTCTTCGTTCTTGTCTTATACATATTTTATGTAAATTGCAATCACCTTGTTTAACTCGTTTCCGTCTATTTCATATTTGCAATAATCTACGAACGATACTTTATTTGCAAGGACGAAAACGAGGAATCTTAATCGAAAGCTGAAAATTCATAGATATATTATCAGCACTATTATCCTATTAATTAATAGATTAATTTTGCAACAAAGTTATAGTTTGTGTGATGTAGTTTAATAATATTTTTCGACTTTCGCCGTTCACTCTAAAGCCAATTAGGACATAAATCCGGGTTACCACGATAATTATAATTTAATCAAATATTTAATCAAATCAATAGCTGGAGCTGTGAGATACCTTCGATCTCGTAAAAAAAACCGAGAATCGTTGGCTCGCACTGTCCCTACATAGCTTCGCAAGTTTCTTCGTTCATTTGTTTTATTTTATAAGTTTGAAAAGAGGTGCTTGTTTCTTTCGAGTTGTGACGAAGTTAAACATTATCGTTAATTAACCGTATAGATAGCGCAGAAATTTAGTTATAGTGTGTTTACGTTTCACGTGTGTGTATAACGTGTTTTAGTTTTAGTATAGTGCATCGGACACGGCAATTGAGATAAACTAATCTACCCGATTAAAGTCTGGAAAAGTTGCATGAGACTCACAGATAAATATCCACTTGAAGTTCAATGTTTACTTATGCCAACTTTCCTTTTTCAATCTGTCTTACATATCGTATAAAATTCTGCTAAATTTTTCTATTAAATATAATTGTTACTTCCTTGGTCAGTTCTTTAAACAGCAACGAAACTCTTTTTTTAACAGAAAATGACTAAAGATAAGGACTGAAATGCTATAAGTATACGAGCTTAAAATATGTACATGACCATCGACTCTCAAAATAAAAGCAAGGTTTCTCTTTTGCTAGAAAATTATTAAAGGAGGCGACTTAAAATATTTAAGAAATATTTGAAATTATACATCTGCGTTATGAAATAATCTTTTACAAGGACATTGTAGCTACTGAATTTTTCATGAATAAGTCTGTACTACCAGTGAAGAATTTATTTTTTCCACCACAGCGAATATGTTTTCAACACATTCGCAGCAGTTGACGCAAAGTTACATCATTTTCCATATTTTATGTAGTAGATTTCAAAAATCTACATTTCGTGGATTTTGCATCTCATGTAAGAGATTTTAGAAATCTAGATATCATAGATTTCATATTTCGTGTCGACAGATTTGAGAAATCGAAATTCTAAGCGACGCGTTCGCCTATTATATTGATTCCGCTTGAAAAAGTCGAACGAAAGGAGGGATAGAAATGGCAGAAAACCTGTCCAATGCCGGTTTACGCGCGACGAAAAAAAAAAAGCAGAACGTATAACGGAGCGCATATAATTAGACTGTGGGCTAAATCTTTGTGTTTTATGGCACCAGGAAATTCCATCTTGAGACACTCGATCGATTACTATCTTCTGCTCGTTTTTACATATGTATCTTTTTTATTATTATTATTATTATTTCCGTGTTAAGCTTTCGCTCATTACATGCTTAGGAAATAAACTGGCTGCAAATACTGGTTACTGTTAGTTACATATGATTCTTTATATAAGAATATAGAATAATATTTTTTTCATTTTCGACTTAGTTCCTGTGAAAAAAGAAATTGGAAAATTTATCATGCGCATGTACTAGGCCGATTTTTAATTAAACATGTTCTGACTCTATCTTCTTGAAAATGAATTCTTAAACGAAAAAATAATATTCCACGTTTTCTGTATAGTTTCACACATAGAACGACATCCTGTCCCGATTATCTAGTTCTGTCCAGTCCGCAATTAGCCATATTCAAGTATACTTTATCAATTTTCAAACTCGATTTTCTTAAAAACTAAACCGAATATGAGAAAATTTTATTCCACATCATTTTCTTATTTTTACACAAGGAATCGCATCATTCCGTCATGAATAAATATAGCTAAATATATGTGTATAAGTGACAATCTTTCTTTGACGTAGCGTTGATCTGTACGATGTCTTTGAGTTTTATTCCTTTCCTTATTATTAGTAATTCGTATCACTATCTTAATACTCTAGACGAACTGCTGAAATTCTCATTGCACTCCGTATGAGGTAGAGTAGAGTCTTCGTTTTTGCATATCGTAGCTTTGAGAGAAGAACGACACAGTTAAAAAAAATGCAACTTTTGAGTTATAACTATGAAAATATTACAGAGACACTTCTCGACCAATTGCGAAACTTTTATTCGTTTATCTTCGTAATTTGGCCGATACAAAGCAGTTATGTCGCTCTTCCTGATTTATACGACACTGTGCCGTATCCTACAAATGCGTCTTGTCGTTAATAATTGTGTCCTGACCAGAAGGATGATTTCCTACGGTTTAGAGCTAAATATGAAAAAAGAAGAAGAACATTTAAACCTATTTTATAAACATTACTCTTCTTGTTCATAAATTTGATTTAATTACATTTGGAAGTAGTTTTTCGTTAGTTTCTTCCGCAAGAAAACATACTTTAAGAAAAAAACGTACTGTAAGAAAGTGATATATATTTTTCAGTGGTGATTCTAGATTATAATTTATAGTTATACGTTGTAATCCATTTAAATTCAAACAGGCATTATACGCATAGCTCTATTTCGTTTGTTACATACTATATGTGTAAAAATGACGAAGATCTTTGTGTCGAAAACACGAAGAAGAAAATCTTCCAGGTCATCTTTTTAGCGTGAAGAGTGAATCACATTCTCAGTCATTGGCGAAAGAAGAGAAGAAACGAGATACAAGGATTCCTGTTTACGATCTAATAACAAACGATAAATCTAGCTGTTGAGAGTCTTGTTCAGATGATTTAGACACCTCGCAATCGTTTGATAAATATAAATCACACTAATTAAGGGAAGCCCGCTTCAGGTTTGCAACTACAGCCTTATCGATCCTGATAAAGGCAATTAAACTGATAAACGCAGACATACATACGTCGATTCGACGACTTTTCTACGCAAATTCTAAAGTTATATATAATTACACAATCAGGTGGCAATTAACAATAAAGACACTAAATAACGATTTAAAATAAGGAATGCCTTCCTTAATATTTCATCCAAGTGACGCTCTAATAATTAATATATTTTAATATGGTTTAACGATAATATTTTAACATTTTTTAGAAACATTATTTTTGTGTAATTATTTCGAGTATTTCATTGTAAGCAATATTTTAGTACAATTAATTTTAATGTGGATCAACAGTATGACTTTAGTATTCTAAATTTCATTTAAATAATCAATTTCCGTAATAAACATCGTATTAAAAATGTTATTAAAATCTGGTTATAATCACGCGTTTCTCGAACAAATAGTATAAGAAAACGAAAAAGGATAGGGAAATGACGGAAAAATGTGCATTGAACGTTTGACCGAAAGCATTCTCAACTTCCGTCGAACAAACGAAACGCAGTCGCGTCGGGGTTTATTTCACCATTGACTATTTTTGCGCGCGTGCCAGCACGTTAAATCGAAACGATGTCAAGAACACAACTATGCTATTGCATCTTGAAGGATGGTTCGTTGTTTGTTTGTACAAGGTTGCAGAAAACTACAAATTATTTTTTAGAAATTTATTTCCTGATTCCTTTGCTTGCGTTATATAATGCTTGTTTTTAAATATTTATTTCATCTTTTTCCTTTCTTTTTCTCGCATGACGAGTGGAATTTTTCAAATTGATATAAAAATTGATAATTCACGTTAATTTATCTATGGATTAGAAAACGTTGATTGATATCTTTCCATTTCTTTTTCTTTTTTTTTTTTGTTTATAATCCCTGGATTACTAACGTCTGAAAGTAATATATCGAAAATTCTGATATGTTCGGTATTTTTTTTTTTTTTTTTTTGAAAATAACAAACATTATGTATTGCCTGAAAAAGCGAAACTGCTTAAAAGAAATTCATGAATCCTCATTTGACGATGTAATCTGATTGGTATCTTTTTGGGTCACAGGTGACTACTTGCGACAAATTTCGATTAAGTAGATCATTTAAGTTTAATTTTCTTTCGTACCATATATTTTACACGATAAAAATCTTTAATAACTTGTATAGAGTAAAAGTCAGAATAGAAATTGGTGTTGCATTTGGAAGAATTACGGCCATGTAAATCTTTGGTAAAAATAAAGAAAGATTTATACGTGTTATGAGGTGAAACAAGCAAAATCCTCGTTTCGAATATCAACTTTTGTATCATCCTGTATATCGTACCTTACTTACTGATATGCACATACGTATAACATATAAATCGATATTTGACGCTTTTATACATCATTTAAATTTATTGAAGCTTATTTATTCGTATACTATAACTGCTTTAACGTTTCATTCAATTTTAGAGACTTATGTATAGATTTCATAAATCTTATATTTCGTACAAATAGATTTCATATAATAAATGTTAAACACATTTCGTGTTTTTTGTATTTTCATATGTATTTCAAAAATTCAAATTTCGTAGATTCCACAGAGATTCCTATATCTATAAACAATATTCATATTTTTTTTTTACACAATGTAAGGTCGAAAGATTTTTTTCTTAACTTTTCTTAATCTATTCGATGAAGAGAATCGTTTGACGAAACGTAGAAACGCAAAATGCAAAAGGAACACATACTGATAAACCGGATCGGTTCAAGTCTGTTCATTCTAGTTCATTTGCGAATTGTTATTGGCGCGCTGCATTATTATATCACTCGATAACGAGTTTATTTGACGATAAAAATGCTGCCCGCTAATAATTCATGCACTCCGCGCCATTAGGTAGTCAGCAGTCTCTACAGGTTTATCCATTTACCACGTATCGGTCGTTTTAAATGAGAAATCATACAAATTTCATAATATTTCATCTTATTGCGAATTTTTATATCCCAATCTCACATTCATCTTAATGAAGATAGGCTCTTAATGGCTTAAAAAAATATATTTATATAAAGTTGAACAAAGAAATTGCACATATTAACAATGATCGTTACATATTCTTATTAGATCGAAGATATTTGTTTATTTTTAAATAATTTTTACATCTTCTACGGTTCATTCTCTTTTTTATTTTCTATAGATTTATTACATATTCATGAGGTTTTATCCAGCTGGAATTTTATTTCATTTTATCTTGGTAAATTTCATTTGTTACACATCTTGTTTGTTGCTCAAGAATTTCTTCTTTCTCGCTATTGGCCCTCTGCCATAAATCGATGTAGATTATAGAACTACTACTTGGACTTTTCTCCTGCGACAAAGAGCTCTCTTTTTAGACTACTATTTTTTAAAGTCAAGATGCGAAACGTCTTTGTCACTTGGATTAAGTTCAATGACAGACATTATTATTGTTTATTAATTTATCCGTATCTCACTTTCTTTTTTCACTTTTTGACTTAATCACATAACAATGACATATTATCGTTGTTATTTACATTAAGTGCATCTCTGTGTGCACGATACACGAGCTGTATACTAAAACAGGAAATATATGCTTCCGCCAGCAACACGATAAAACATCTTCGTAAATACATACTGGTGCTTCTAGAAATCGTTTCCACGATATCTCTTTGTATCCACGATACTGTTTTATTTCGTTATTATGACGTTACTATTGCATTTTAAGTTTTCTTTGTTTTCCAAATATAACACATATTGTATGGAAGTTTGGGTATTTGGAGATTTGGAAATTTGGAAGTTTGAAGATTTTCTGGAAACTTGGAAATTTTATAATTTAAAAATTTCGAGAGAATTTTTTTTTTAACTAGAAACTTCAAAAAATGTTGACGTTTGTATTTACGTTGATATCTATATTTTTACATATAGCTCTTAAAGAAAGACAAGTCGTAAACGCTGCGAGATGTTTTATTTCATTAGATAAATCAACGAGAATGGTAAATTAAAAGCAATTTAGATAGTTCTAGTTCAGTGTCCTTGACATTGTAATGTGCGGAAAGACCAAGATAGAGAATTCCCATCCTATACTTTTCGTTCGTTTATTATGTTATTCCAGTATAACAATGCTGTATTCCTTTATTCCTATTTTCATCATAATATCGATCATTAATTAATTGTAATAATATTAGAATATGGATATAAAAATGGAAATATAGAAATTTAGAGATTCGAAAATTTTGAAATTTGGATGTTTGAAACAATAGCAACGTCTTCTGTTATTTTAAATATTCATCTTTTGATTTTCTTTCTCTTTAGAATAAATGTTGATACAATTTGCTAATTAAAATTTCTAATTCATTGATATGTCAGTATTGTGTAATTCATTAACATTACTTTAGATTGAAGATGCTGCGATAGATAATAATCGATGATCTAAGACTTCTAAATATATATTGCGGCAATTTAATCCCAATACCAATTCCAATATCAATTCTTAATTGATTTGCAAATGACGAATAATGCATGGAACTTCTGATAACTAGCGATGTTGCAAGTCATAAAGCGAATCATAGACACTTTCTATGTTAGTACATTTTAATTATACAAGATTAATCAGTGCTCGATTGATTAATAGTATTGATATATTTAGTTATTATTGATACAAATAGTATTTTTTATCAATAGACAGATATTCTTAACTTTTTATTTATATTTAAATTTGTTTCACTGTGTTATTAGGAAAATTGTTTTGCTAATATTCTTTTAGCAAAATTTATTATTTTTGTTATTAAGTAAAATATATAAAGGTTAAAAATAGCGTTCGGCAATACTATAGGTGGTATCCAAATATCATATGTTGTCCTGAAGTGTCGTAATCGAAAGATCTCTTATTTCATTACGCTTTGCATTTTTCCTCAATTAAGTCTGCAGAAATGTGCTATTAAAGGTGCTATAAATACAAAGAAGAATACCTCATACGTTATCTCCTTTTTCAATGACAGACAAAGAATCGAATTATACAGCAAAGAACGTTTTACATAATCCAATTAAAAAACGCGGTGTAATCCAATTAAAGCAAAATATGTTTTGCATAATCTAATTGAACAATAAACAATATAATGAACCTTTCGTAAGAATGCCCTCAGACGATCAAGAATATTGTCAATATTTCAACGTTCTCAATGAAAATGCGGTTTGTCAATAAATATTGACAATATTGTATTAATAATACACATTGATTTTTTGAATTGAGAACATTGAAATATTGACAATATATATCGATAGACTGAGAACACTAAAATAGTACACCAACTTCTTTATATTGAAGACAGAGGCAAAGAAAGATAGAAAATCTTAAATATAGAAAATATAAAGAATATTTAAAAAATATAAAAAAATGACGGCATCTGAAAGTTATTAAAACAAAATAAGTTACAGATTGAAATATTCTGTATAACACTTTCCCATTTCTCAACATATGTTAAGAAATTTGAACTTCTCCATATTTTCTATCTTTTGGTTGAAATTATATTATACACTACAAAACAAAATACAATACAATACAAAATACAATACAAAAGAACAATCAAATTTCGCTTTTCCTCGAAAGGAACATTTTACATAACTAAGGCAATATAGTAATCCAAAAATGATCCAACTTACCTGTTTCATTCTGAATTTCTATATCGGCCATTGCAAACTTCCTCAAACTGTCTTCACAGCAAAGTTAAAATTAAAAATACAAAAAGAAAAATTATCTTTTCTACTAGAAAAAGATATTTTTCTAGCAATCTCTTCCTCTTCTTTTTCTTCTTCTTCTCAATTTAAATCAGCCAAAAGAGCAAAATTTGGTCCCAACCACTTCCCTGTCATATCCTCTCATCAAGGATCACAGAGAAACTGATCGAACACACGATGAATCAGCCCTGGGATCACGACGTTGACTGAGCTTCGAAATTAAACGAGAGCATCGGTGTGTCGTTGTCCGAGCTTCCGAAGAAACATCAAGAGAGAGAGAGAGACATTCAGCTGGCACCAGATACACGTGCCATAAATAAGAACTGTGAAAATGCTCATGAAAGGTTATTTCATTTGTGTAGGTTTTCCCATTAACATCGATTCGTCGGAGGACATCGTTTCTCTCTTCGTTCTTCCTTGCTTTCAAAACACACCCAGGGGCTAAATTTGATTTCGTTCTGTTCGTCGTTCTTGGTATTTACGACGAAAGCAAGCCACCGTGAAGCAAATTCACGTTTATAGTTACACGTTACTATTGTTTTGAAGTCCTTCCGATTTTTTAAGCTTTCGTATATCATGCGGAAATTTTGAGACTTAAAGAGTCGAAGATTTATAAATTTGACTATTTGGAAACTTGGGAACTTGGAAATTTGGAAATTTGGACATTTGAAAATTTGGAAAGTTTAGAAATCGGCAAGTTATGAACAGAGACGATGAATATTTGGAGAATATGAGGTTGAATAGATTTTAAGATAATTAGGCGGTTAGAATGGACAGTTTGTAGAAACGTAGTAAATTTGCAAGAACGAAATAATGGAGATACCTGACAATATGAGATTGAATGAACTTTAGGAGTGGAATGAGAATCGTGGGTGAAGGTAGAAAATTTATAGAATTTACAGATCTACGATGGTACTTAGTTTAACTCTTAATTAGACTACTTTACTTAGTTACTGTTAACCAGACTCAATTAGAAAAACTAAATCAAACACTGTACAGACTATTGTAAACAGACTATTGTAAAATTTGAATGATGACAATAGAAAGTGAAGATACAGAAATTACGAGATTGGACGGATTTTGAGGGAACTGGAATTCAGAGATCAGGATGGAAAATTTTTAGAAATTTAGAATTAACATGATATATTTGATTTTGAAAAAGTGTTTCTTGTGAATAATAGCGCCTTCAATTTGATTCCACATAACAGAAACTGTTTCTAGGCATAGTGGAAAACCGCGATGTAAAATGTTGCCTGTTTAATATTCATCTCTTAATTCTTATGGTTAATTAAATTAATTAGGAACGAGCCGATCCTCTCGAGAAGAAAGATTAAACTGTTGTCGGCGATAATTGTCACCGGTGTTCCCCTCGTTTTCAACACACTTGTTTGCCCGTTTAACCCTGTGATAATTGGCACAATTGCCAGAATTATGTCGCGTAACAACCGTTTGAAAAAGGAGACACGAATGAGAAGATTATTAATTAGTGGTGGATTAAACCAAGACAAATGCAGATCTTCTAGGAAGAACACGCTCCAAAACCTCATTTTCAGTTTTATTCGCGAAAGAAGTTCTTCGTATTTTAAGATTGATCCCTATTTGTTACTTGAGATACCTGACAGGTATTTGAAAAACCTTAATTTTTACCCTTATCACCTGCTCCCACCAAACATCATTTTTACCACGAAGACTCGGATATTATTTCGAAAATAATCTGTAACAGAGAATCAGTCGACTAACGATATAAGTAAATTATTTCCTTTAATTTTCCATCGTCTTTCCCAGCGAATCCATAGGATTTAAAACTTCTTGAATAAGAGGTAGGAACGAGAGCGAAGACCATCGAGCCCATCGAACCTTCTTCGATTTCTGTGCAAGCGAAGTTCACCGAACGATTTCTGTCTTCTTCCTCGAAATTTCCTGTTAACCTTGCTTCATCTTCTCATTGATTCGTTCGAAGATTTGATGAGAATCGTTACGTTCTTTAAAGATTACTACACCGTAACGTTGTGTACACGATTAATCGATTTTAATTTGACATATTCTTAGATCGGATAACGTCACAGAGAACGTCACGGATCATAGAGAATCAACGAGAAACACGAATCACATATCGTTGAATTTATCGTATTGATATAACTTGTGCAGATAAGAAACGATATTAGAAAATTATCGAGAATGTTCCCCTTTCTAGAAACTGTCTACAATAGAGATTGAAATTGGTGTAACGAATAGCCTCTGTATATGCAATTAAACGTTTATCTAGACTTTTCATTCGGGAAAGGTATTTTTAAAAAACGATAATTTCGAGTAACTTCTTACTCGCAAATATTTCAGAGGATATAAAATTGAAAGTTTGCTTAAGTGCCAATAAAAATCACTTTCAGCTCGGGTATATCGTCGTAAGTTGAATCGTAAATTTATCGATCGTGTCTTTATCGTGAAGAAAATTGGAATCTGTGAACGTTTATTAGACGGATAGTAGGATAAATAGCGAGGATAAACGTTAGAAAAGGGATATACGTGATTGAATAAGGATCAACGACGCATCATCGCTGTGAAATTGATTGATGTTTCGTTTTATCGAGGTAGCTGACAAGAAAATTGTGTTTTCTTCGGAGAAAAGGAAACAGCTCATAATTTTTAGTTACCTTCTCTTTTTAAAATAGAAAACTCGAGTTCCTTCAAAGTTCTATAATTTTACGCAGGAATTATTTTAATCTCTGGTAAGTTCGTAGAATCATAGAAATTTGTAAAGTGGTGAATTTCAAAAATTGTAACGTTATAAAGATCTGATTCCCTTAAATTGTTTCGTCGTGTCCTCTCCGAAGAATTATCTTCATTTCGAAGAATTATCCCTGTTAAAATCAAAATTAGCTTGGGGAAAATTATTCTTCCCTAAATCTTATACCTGCGCACATACAAGAGTGTAAGAAAATCCTGCTTTTCATCGTTATCGCGGTCTTACAAGAACGAACCGAGAACTTGATAAGATTTAATAAAATAATCGGATCGAAAAAGATGTTTCATCTTTATTAACAGTCTTTCGAAAAGATTCTTCGAAGATGATAAAAACACGATTAAGAAAAGTGGGAAACTGCCAATTATCTTCAAAATATTTTATAATAAATTCTATATGACCATACATTCGACCTCTCCTTTTATATCAACTTAAATCTGTAATGTTACTCTTGATACATTAGTTTAATTATTTCCTTTTAACGTAATTTTCTCGTCAATTAATTACGTAACTTTCTTGCTTAATTTTGAGTGCATCGGAAAGAAGAAAAATTACGCGCGATTGGGATAGGATAATATCTAATCCTGAAGAAATGTTAATTTCCGTGTGTCATTCCGTTTCAAATGAAGCTTAAGCCTGATTACACAACGCAGATTGGTTCTTGCGAGCGAGGCACGTCGTTAAGAAATAAGACGGCATTTGCGTGTGCCTTCAATCAGAGGGAATGTTAAATCATTAACAAATCAGATTGCCATTGACTCGTGCAAGGCTAACTAACAATACGTTCGTACTAAAGCCTTTAGAGGAACGAAAGGATAGTATACGATAAAGAATAGTTGATGAAACTTTGTCAGTCTCTAATTAATTCAAATTACGATTGCATACATAGTTTCCATTGCGCGAGAAAGTATTTTTACGTGTGTAACGCTAGAATAAAGAAATTATATTGAAACATCTTTCGTACTTGCAATTTGAAAATAGCCTATTGCATTTGAAGGAATTATGCATTCAAAAATTGAAACAAGTAATATTTCTTTTTGTTATTTTTAACGCCAAGTATACTGTTGCTCCTCTCTCTTTCGTTTTCCATGATTAAATAATTTTCTTAGAAAATAAACGCATACAGGCAAGAAACGAAAGGCTGAAATCGATGTTGTCCATTGTGGCTACAATGCAACGACTTCATCGGAAGTCCATCGAGGAAAAGAGTGAAACGTTCAACCGATGAACGTATTATCGATGCGTATTGCTATCGTAAGCTCTGACAAAGGCGAAGCTCGTGCCAAGGCCACATACGCAACAAGACCTACTTTGTAGGACTTCCTTGTCGACTAATACGATAGCTCGATATGTTTGCCAATGTGTTATATGTTTCCTGAAAAAAAAGGAAAAAAAAAATAAAAATATAATATAATAATGTAAATAAATGTAAGTAAATTGCAAATACAGGGAATTAGAAATACTCTCCTAGAATTCAATATGCGATATAATAAATCAAGTGAAAATAAATATTCTTCTCTAGAGAAGATAAAGTATACAGCATCTATCAAATTGTATCTAAATGTATAGAATATATGTAGAACATCTTTCGGTGGTAAATCGAATCGAAAATCCTGGTGGAAAGGAGAGAATGGACAAAGTGCAATTTCCGCGGCGGAAATTACATCTACGACCAACGGTGGAAAGCATTGTTGAAAACCTGTCCGTGTGTACACGCGTAAACCATGATATAGCTGTGTGTTACGAGAATAGAGCAAATGTTTCACAGGGACACAGAAAGAGGAGCAGCTGATTCGATATTTGATTATTTATGTCAGACACATATAATCTTTATAGGATACTGAATGACGATTTCTGCCATTCTAATCTTTTTCTTTCTTCTCGAAACGATATGCAAAAAAAAAAAAATATTACTTAGAAGAGAAACTTTTCCTCTTATAGTCATCGTTAAGTATAAGGCTGTTATTCTTTGAAGAGTCACAAAAGGAACCTTTTCTTCTATGGTCATTGTTAAGTATGAGGTTGTTATTCGTAAAAAAAACCATAAATGGAATGAGGAAACGATGTGCAAAAAGATATTTAAAAAAGAAACGTTTCCTCTTATGGTCATTGTTTAGTATAAAGCTGTTATTCTTAGAAGAGTCACAAAAGAAATCTTCTCTACTATGATCATTGTTAAGTATGATGTTGTTATACTATCAATAAGTATAAGGTTGTTATTCTTAGAAGAACCACAAAAGGAACGATGCACAGAAAAATATTATGACATCCTCTTATGATTATTCTATAAAGTTTCTTTTTTAATTTTTTTTCTTATAAGTTTCTTTTTTAATTTTATACCATCCAGATACTTTCCAGTGCTATGTGTATATTTTTGTATATTTTATATGTGTACATACTTTTACTGAACAAAAAATTGTTTCACATTTTTCCAAAGGTAAATCACGAACAAACGACCGAACCGATTTTAATCAAGAGTAACAAGCAGCTGGCTGATAAGTAGGTTTCCCTTGGTACACGGGAAGCTCATTTTACGTCCTACCGGAACACGAATGGAGGGACTAGGTATGTAACTAGGTATCCACGGTGAAAGGCGACGTCGGTCGAGCTTTCGTCTTAGTCGCGAGCTTGCGGAACCACCAGTCGTTTCTCGCGTCTCGTCGACGAAACACATCCCCCAACCCTCTACGGGAAACATCCCTTCGCGTCATTTCTTTCTCGTGAAATTTTATTCTATTTTTATCGAACGCGATGAATCTACGAAAATGAACGTTTTCAATCTAATTCTCACGCTAATTTCTGTTTAATTAAACTGGCTATTTTTCTTTTTCGAAGAAGAAGGAGAAGAATCGAGAAGGAGTATATTATTTTGTACGATGTTCATTCGTAAAGATTGATCTTTCTGTAAAATCAATTCGATTATCGTTTTCTTTGTATTCTTGTTTAATATTTTCGTTTATTTAAAGGAAAGTGATAAGAATAAAAAGAATATTGTTTCTTGATTTAATCCTTTTCTCCGTATTTTTTTCGGAGCAAACGAAGGAATAGTAGAAATATGAAGGATATTACTTTGTCTGATCGATGTTTACCCGTAATTTATTCATAAGGGTTGATGGGGAATTTTAACGAAGTGACGATTAGTTTTGGTGTTTCGTTGAATTTTCTGTGACACAATGAGAGATAGAACATTTAGCTGAGAAAGAGAGAAAAAGTTTAAATCGTGAGTCATGGTGGATAAATTGCACGAATACGAGGGTTTCGCTGGCAGGGTGCACGATGTTAGAGACAAGTTTAAAGAAAAATGGGAGACGTGGAAAGAGTGGAAGAATGGGATACCGATGGACCAGGGGATTAAAGGGTTCTTGAATCATCTACGAGGACCACCCAAATTGGAGAGAAGTTTGAATGATTACGCGCATATTTACAGGTATTTGTTCAATTATTCGCGCGAAGGTCCTGAAAATAATTAACTTTAAACGATAGAAAAATACAAAGGATATATTTTAGTTTATACTTTCACCTCTAGAGAATTCATTTTCTGAAAAAAAATCAGTTTCTCGGCTTATAATATGATGTAATGTATTAAAGTTCAGTAAAAAAGGACAAATCTAAAATAACATAGGCCATAGCAACGTATAAATATCTTGTAGAAAAAAGACACGAGGAGAATTGGTACGAATATCCGCAGCTGTGATGGGAATCGAATTTTCTTACGCCGCAGAAACAGCGTTTGTTTCACCGACTTTATTAAAAATCGGCGTAGATCATCAGCATATGACCCTCGTCTGGGCACTCAGCCCTCTCATTGGTTTCTTCGTCACACCGATTTTGGGAAGTCTAAGTGATAGATGCAGACTAAAATATGGAAGAAGAAGACCGTTCATTCTATTGCTGGCTCTTGGAGTTTTGATAGGTAAAATGTTTTTGTGTAATTTATGATAATCGTTTATAGAAAATTGAAAACTGGAAAAATGCGCAGAATGAAAATAGTAATTACAATATATGTAAAATATTTGTAAATGGCAAAGTGCAGTATTCATTATGATATTTATTTGTGAAATAGCCAATGAAATAAATGAAGTAAGTTTTGTATGCTTACGCGATTATTAAAAATGACTTATTTTACGATTACTTTCTACTTAATTTTCAAGGATTAATATTAGTTCCAAATGGGGAAGATATGGGATATGCCTTCGGGGATGTTCCACCTACGTGGACCAACTATACAGTTCCCTTAGGACATCGAACTACGGCGAAACATGCGAAAGAAGAGTCAGTGAAACCTCCGTCTCACTCTTGGGGAATTTTCTTCACTATCCTAGGCACAGTTCTGCTCGATTTCGATGCTGATGCCTGCCAAAGTCCAGCCAGAGCATATTTACTCGACGTCACTGTACCTGGCAAGTAATTAAAGTTGTTATTTATAATATTATTTAATTATCTACACACTAACTAATATTTACTATCGTTTAATTATTCATCATACAATTTATATTAATTACTAGATAGATATTTATTGTAATTCCAGCCATTAGGAGGCCATAAAATACTTGATTTACATATATTAATTATTATTTAGCTACTTATCTTGAATAAAACAAAACTTTTATTCTGAATAAAATATTTTATATTTGTGTTTTAAACTAAAATTGAAATAAAATTAATATAATTTGATGCGATGGTTACAAGAATTGTTTATGATCCCATAACCGTTATTGCAAATTTTTCTTTTCACAGATGACCATGCTAAAGGTTTAAGTACGTTCACCATAATGGCAGGCTTGGGAGGATTCATGGGATACGGACTAGGTGGAATTAATTGGGATGCTACTACGATAGGAGTTATGTTAGGTGGACATCTTCATGCTACTTTCACTTTAATTACGATTATTTTTGTTATTTGTGTATCCTGTACCATTACCAGCTTCAAAGAAATCCCATTGGAATTGTTGGAAAGCGACGAATATCGTCAGTTACAGGAACAAAAGGTTCGTTTAGTATTAATTAATTATTAAGAATAATATTAATAAATATACTACTACTAACATTAATAACGATTAATTTATATTGCTTTAGAAATAAAGAATTAGTTTGGATAGTTTTCCTGCATTTTTTAAGAATTTTTTTTTTATTCTCGAAATTAATTCAGGCATCTGCTGAAGAATCGGAGGATCAGCCAAAGGAACATGAAAAAATCATCACAGATGATTGTGCTTCTTATGGCACCTTGGGCAATGATCAAGAGATTGCTACGAAAAAGGATGTAAGTCGATATATTTGTTCCACAGACTATAAATCAAAAATAAAGTGGTAATGATAAATAAGGTAATTGTATCTTTTTTCTCTTTTTCATAGGAGTTTGCTCTGAAACCTCTTCCAGTTCAAGAACCAGAGAAAAGAGTTGGTCAAGTTCCTATGATACCAGATATACCCATCCAAGACACAAATTACGTTGAACATGGTTTCGATGAAAGTATCGAAGGAAATCCAAAAGCCACATTAAGGGAATATCTTCTTTCTATCGTATATATGCCACATAGTCTTCGTATGGTGTGTCTAACTAATTTATTTTGTTGGATGGCACATGTATGTTATTCCCTGTACTTCACTGATTTCGTTGGGGAAGCTGTTTATGGGGGAAACCCACAGGTATTTATTCATTAATCAATTACTATACTTTTATTACTTAGTTTTAAAAATTATACGTTTGCATAATGTATATAATTGAATTTTTATATTTGTATAATTTAATGTATTATTTGTGCAAATTATAGGCTCCAGAAGGTAGCAAGGAAAGAGAATTATACGAAAGTGGAGTTCGCTTTGGATGTTGGGGAATGTCTATGTATTCATTATCCTGTTCCTGTTATTCAATGATTATCGAGAAGCTCATAGAACGCTACAAGTAAATATCTTCTTTTTTTTTTAAAGAAGTAATTTTTATTTGACAGAATAATTCCTAATTAATGATAGTATAGTTTCACTTGAAGTTTAAATTTCATTTTATTTTCTATTTAGATTCTTTTTCATCAAAATAATTCTTCATATCAATATTATATGTTCAAAAATTAGTTTTCTAGTTCGTATTTTATTTAAGTCCTTCAGATTTTTTTAAACAAAGGACTGTAATAAAAAAGAATCGTTTTTCTGGTAAAAGTAAATGTATCATGTGATTTAACAGAGCCCGAAGGGTATACATTTGCGGCCTGCTGTTCTATAGTACTGGTATGATGATGATGGCGTTGACGAAACATCCCGCGGGAGTGATCATATTCTCTTGGACCGCAGGTGTTATGTACTCCACATTATTCACTATGCCGTATCTTCTAGTTGCACATTATCATGCTTCATCAACAGTAAGTGGTATCCTGTATCTTGAAAGAGTAATCCCAAAGGAATCGATCAAAAAATTTAAATCATTCAACTAACAATGTCGTGATTAAAAAATAAAAATTTGTTCAATTCGCAATTTTATCTTAGATTGGATCAGGATCAGAATGTTCCTTAATTATGAAAAAATATATATAATTTAAAACAAACCATGTTTTCTCTTAACAAATAACATTCAGAATTTCAATAAATCTTAATAATTTCCAAAGATTAATAACACGTACCATATAATATATCCAATTTTTATATTATTAGAATTATTTTATAAATAACAAGAATAATTTAATAAAACTCAATGGAGGGGAAATGTAATGCCATTAAATAACGTAACGTAGTAATGTAACAGACGTATATATCAAGGAGAAATTGAATTAGTCGACTTTGTAGTTCGAGGTGACAGCCGAGGGTGAAGCCGTTCAAAGCGGGGGAGTGCGTGGTCTTGGCACAGACGTCGCAATCGTCTCCTCTATGGTGTTTCTGGCGCAGTTCCTTCTGTCCTGCTGCCTAGGAACGATCGTCAGTAAATCTGGGACCACTACAGCCGTTGTATGCGTGGCTAGTACCCTCGCCGCCTGCGGAGCCATTTCTGCAACACAGATTATGTATCTGGATCTTTGAAGTTCCTTTGGTAAACAGACGTTAATTATTTTTATTTTTGTAATTTATTAATTTAAAGAATGGATTTTATATTTGACTAATTCGAAATAATAGCCCTGGAGGAATTATCACATTATATATTATGATTTATTATTATTAATGGAAACTAATTTAAATTTAGAATTTAAGTTATTGAAATTTAAGGAGAAGTGTCTTATTTTTATATTTAATTAACAAATCTCTTCTAAAATCACTTTTGAAAAAATTAGACTGTCGTCAAACTGATCTATTTTTCTTTCTCTTTTTCCTTTTCTTTTTAGTGACACTGAAATATTTGAATTATTTTTATTCTTCAAATTAATACTAAATTATAGTATATATCATATATATATATATATTAATGCTGAAGAGATTTTATTACTCTGATACTTTTGAAGTAGACTACACATTTGGCGACGTTGATTATTTTTATTTTTACTACCAAGTATAAGAAGAATAGTGCTGTCGTAAAAACTGTTCAAAATAATAATTGTTGCTAAAGTGATGTATACATATTGTGTGATTCTCTCTATATAAATATCTGCTGTATTAACATTTCTACATTTATTGTTATTAGCATTATTTACATAACGAAAGAGAATTTCAATGATTTGGAAAGATCTATGAAACCTTATGATTAGGAAATGTAATAACGATATAATAACGATAACGATGCACAAATAGTGGCTCCGTGTATCTACGATACATCGTACAATTACGATTCTATATAATTTAAAGATACTTGTAAATAAATGTAACTTGTAAAAACGTAATAAAATACGTAGCATAATCTATACACGAATGAAGGATATACCTTATTTAGGATCAATTGATATTATACCACAAATTTTATAGGCAATCTCGATTTCCCTAAAAATCAACCTACTTAGATCCACAATGTACCGCAGAACGTACCGATCCATATCAAAATCCTGTAAAATTACACAAAAAAATTATATTTTCATTTTTTAATATTTTTATATTTCTATATTTTACATTTCTTTATTATTCATATAAAAATTTTTGATATATGAGGGGAGATAAAAGGAGTGAAAAGAACATAGTCTTTAAAATAATAATCTTGAAGTTCTCCACAAATTAATTAATCAAAAAGAATCACATTTACGACTGAACACGAAATTAATTTAATGAACCATCACAAATGAATTTACTTGTAGATCCAACTAACAATTGTCATACCTGTACTATTTCATACTGCCTGTTCTTACAAATTACGGGATAAGAGAAAAATATTCCAGATCGAATCGAATAAGAATAATCAGACATAACACCCATAGAGGTCCATTCATTCTCTGGAGTGCCATTCCATAAGATTTTACAGTGTTCTGCCAACGCATAAGCTATGGAATTAATGAGGCTTGGTCTGTGAACAACATTTCGAATAGTCTAAAAAAAGGAGGAAAATATCTTAATTAATATCGAATATTTAATTCTATTTCATTTTCACGAAAATAATGACTATACTACATCACTTCACATCATCTTACAACCATTTAATGCAACTATTCCAATTTATAACTCCATACACGATTCACATTCGGAAAATTTGAAACTTGAATGAAAGATTAAAACAAAGTCCCAAATACAATTAATACACATTTTCACATTTGTATATAGAATTTAATAAATGTAAGCGGTAAAGGTCAAATTAAGAAACCTTTATGTATCCTGAAAGGGCAATATTTAAAAAAAGAAATATATACGTATATAGTTTAATAATTTTGATTTTTTAATTACAATTTTTAATATTAAATATCTTATTTTCATATATCAAAAGGTCGAAGGTCTTACTTGTGGAAGAACGTCAGTAATCCAAACTTTCATAACATCAGCCAAAGGTTTTCCATGGGTGAAGTACATATATCTGCAATCGGGATAACTATACGAGCCATTCGAACCCCAGATTATTATATTCTTTACTTCTGTTGGAAGACACTGCGCTCGTGCAGCAATCTGAAATTTGAAGAAAAAACTGTTTGTTTAAAAATAAATTGAAATCATTAATAAATTAAATTATTTAAATATCAAACACATATAAGAAACACCAGAAGTACCTGACCTGCAGCAATATTTAAATTAAGCAAAGATAATGTAGTTATATTCTTGATAGGAATAGATTTCACATATTTGGATATGATTGTGGCAGCAGTAGTTCCTAGTACAATAATTCTTGCATCCCTTTTTACATACTTTTCTATAACTTCACCCTACAGATGGTATAAGATTTATAAATACTGGAAATGTTAATATTATATCTGAACAAGATAGGAATAATTAATATACATAAAACTTGGAAGTCAGAACGTATTCTTCAAAAAATGGTTCAAGGTATTCATTGTCCTTAAAGTCATACTCTCTTGCATAACCAATACAAATTACAACATCTGCATCCTTAAATTCAATGGAAGCATCATGACCATAACTGATGCCTATTGATATTAAAATATCTTAGTAATTGATTATGTTGTTATTTAACTTAACATAATGCACTGAATAATATTAAACAAAAATAAACCATCTTTTTATTACTGCATGGGTATTTACCATTTAAAACTTTGGGGCTAAAGGAAGTGAGTTCAATTGCAACACTTTCCAAGAAGGTCATCTTGTTCGGTAATTCATAAAGGCTGACAAAGACAGATTGATTTTCACCAAACACATTATCATTCAACATTCTATACAAAAATGCACGTGCAAGATCTGTTGTACCATCTGTAACTACTACTTTTAAAACATTCTCTTTACGTCGAAAATAATTTCTAAGTATATGATCATTCTTTTCTAAATGTAATTTTTCATTCAACATTTTATTGCAAGTTTATATTCTCTATTTAATTATTTACCAAACGAATATCGACATAAATCATAGTATTATTTTGTTTTAATTCGCAAGAAATGGAGAAAAAAGAAGGTTTCTAAATATATAAATAAAGACATAATTACAATGAAGACATAATTGTTTATTAAGTACGTAAGTTATTAATACATTTTTCCAAAATCTCCTTCTTGATGCGTGGATAATCAGGACTCTGTTTCAAAACTTCATTACAAGCTTCTATCCCGTCTGCGTAAGCTTTCGCTTTCATTGAGCAATAAGCTAATTTATAAGCCACAGACAATTTCGATTTTCCACCATACTTCCATGCTTCGCTATACTGTGATGCAGCTTCGCGATAATTTTGCTCTTTTTCTGCAATGTATGCAGACAATTCATGAGCTCTAACACAAGTGGCATTATGTTGTAAAACACGTCTTAAAAGATCATTTGCCAATTCATATTTGTTGGATTGAACATAAATATCTGCTAAAAGTAACCAACAACGTTCCAGGTATTCTGCATCCTCAAAGGTCCATGTGTTTTTGCTGACACGTTTTAGATGGTTTCGAGCTCTAGGAGTTTGTTTCAAAAGAATGTGGGCCATAGCCATGCCTAAAGCTGGTCCTACGTGATCTCTCAATGTTTCTTGACTAGCTAATGCAGTACAATCATGCAATGCTTTTTCCACATTGGATTTTTGCTTTGTAGCAAGCATAAAGAAATTGCTTAACAATCTGTGCGTCAACATTTCATGTGGACTACCTTTAGGATTTAATTCCTGTAATAATAAAGTAATGTTTTTAAAACTCAAATTTTATAATACACTATTTTATTAAAAATTTTAAATCATAGATTTACTATGTTCTTTTTGCTCTTTTTTAAGTACCTGTAGCAAACGATAGGCTGTTTTCAGAGCCATCGTTCTAGAGTCTTGATATTCAGCATCATCGTCGTTAAAGATTTCATTAGAGAGGGAAGAATCATCATCCGGATCTAAACAAATCTCGATCATATTGTATATTGCCTGTTGACCCCACTCAGGATCACGTCTGGCGAAATTGAACTGACGAAGCGCGGAATTTAATCGACCCATACGCCAATCCAATAAACCCGCGCAATAATAATAGCCAGGTGTTAAATTTGCACCACTCATCCCTAGTTCTGCTCGATGAAGCCACTCTTCAAGGTCATCCATATCCCCTAAATTTGTTACATCATAAATAAGTCTTGCATTAGAGAATTATAAATTTCAAAATTTAAATTTTTAAATAAAATTCACCTGTTCGACGAGAAACTTCTATCAATCTCGCTAAAGCGGTCCAGTAAGTTGGCTGCTTCAGCAATAGTTGTCGAAAGTGAAATGCTGCTGTGTCAAAATCAACTTTTCTAAATGCAAGATCTGCCATCATTATGGAAGCAGCTTCATTGTTGGGATCCGCGTTCAATAAAGCTGTACAGCTTTGAGCACATCGATCCAAATTATTTGTCTGTTATTTTACAATATACAATTATTAACAATTTCCTAAATGATACTGTAAATTGCAATTACTGTCATTTTATTTGCAACTTACCTGCATATAAAGTTTTGCTAAGGATAACAAAGCATTTACATCCGCAGGCTTATGATTCAGTGCTTCTTTATAGTACGTAATAGCTTGATCATAATCTCTTAGAGAAGAGGAATGATCTGCCATTGTTAAACAGATATTTGCAAGAAGTTGTTTTTCCTCTTCCAAGTTAGAACCTCCCATACGTTGAATGTATCTATGTTGATTTTCCTTGGCTTCCTTCAATGCTGACAAAGCACCATTAATATTATCTGCTTTTTCTCGTGTTTTAGCAAGCAACAGTAAAAGCTGACTACGCACTTCTAAGCTCTTTAAATCAGAATCTCGTCGACCGTCTGAAATATCAAAAGTCATTAAAATAATTAAAATTAAAGTAAAAGAATAAAATTATGCAGCTAAAATAATTTCTACCTTGTAATTCTTGAACCAATGTAGCTTCTGCTTTATCATACTGTTTCAACTTTATGAACAACTTTGCAAGATCTAATTTCAAGCTTTTAAAGTTCTCTTGTTTCATCACATCTCTGTAATAATTTATGGCTTTTGTGTACTGATGCGTCTTTATAAGTGCCTTTCCTAGCTTACTTGCTATATGTACTTTATTTGTAGGATTCTGTTTCAAAGCATGCTCATATGCTTCTATTGCTCTCTCCGGTTCTTGTATAGAGATATATGCATCACCAAGCATACTATATGTCTTAGGACCAGGACAATGTTCAACCAATTCTCTACAAAATAAAATATTTCAACAGATTGAAAAAAATATAACGAAATGTAGAAATTTATGAAAAACAAACCTGAAACACGTAGCAAAAGCGAGTCGATCCTTTTTATGTTTCAAATTTATCTCGGCTAAACGCGTATGTGCTTGCAAATAATAAAGTTGGTCTGACGTTACTTTTGACAAGCAATCAATGGCTTCATCCAACTCTCCCATTTCTAAAAGTAACTCTGCGTTTCCTATTAATATTCTACCTTTCTCTGAAGTGTTCCCAAGTTTTATATTTGCATCTTGTATTATGTCAATTGCCTCATTGAAATGTCTCATTTTTCCATAAGCAGAAATTAGTTCCAGGTACAAAGTTGCCATATCTGATGTTGAAATATCTGAAGCTTCTGAAGTATTTTTATGTGATTGCATCTTAGTTAATGACATAGCTGACTGAAAACTTGTTATTGAGCCCTCTATATCATTTGTTTCTTTTTGAACCATGCCAGTAATTAAGTGATAAATCGGATTGTCTCTGATCTTGAAATTGTAACTTAAACCAACTTCAAGACTTTGTGAAGCTGACTGGTAATTCCCTTGACGAGCTAGAATCTGCGCCATTAGTAAATGCGCTTCCGCGTTGGTTGAATCCACATTATCTAAAAGATTTCTTAGTATGTATGAAGATTCTTCTAAATTTCCACTTTGCATTTTAGCTTTACTCAGTAGTAACTGTGAAATACTCAAACCAGGATATGCTTCTGATAATTGCTCTAACAAATACAAACTTGGCTCTTTGTAATTGGATACATTTTCCTCAGAATTTGTTACATCACTTGTTACAGAATAAACTAAACGTTGTTTGGAAATTTCTAAACATAAATCAGGATTTAATTTTTTCATATAATCATAACCATATGGTACATATTTACAGTTGTCCAGTATGATCGTAGCTGCATTGTTCAAATAATTCAGGACTTTAATGGAATCATTGGAGCTCAATTTGGCAGACATAAAAAGCAATTCTGCATCCACTGAATTAGACTGTATCTCCATCAAAAAATCTACTTGCTGCTGTGCCAAGCCCAAGGCATCAATCGAAGTATCTAAAAGCTGACAATGGGCTAGTCCCATCAAAGCAGCAAACGATGATTCGTTTATTCGAACAGCACTTCTGTACCAATTTTCTGCATCTTTCACTTTACCCAGTGAAACATACAAGTTTCCTAATTCCACCATGAGATCTGCACTTTTTGGATTCTGTTGTAATGCCTTTTCAATGGTCCTAGAAACCTCCAATAAAATCCCTTGATGTTTGCAAGCTAATCGTGAAAATAATTGAATATTGTTCACCAAAACTGTGACGTTCTTTGTTTCTATAATTATCATATTTCTGAAGAATGACTGTAAATGTTTTAATCCTTCATTATAATTTCCATCCCTACAAAGATGTACAAATGCATGTGCTTTTCTTGCATCCAAGTTATTCGAGTCGATTGACATTATTCTATTAGCGGTCTCCAGAACTTGATCCCAATCTTTCAATGCGAGTTGATTGCACAATTTTTCTACCAAGGGTAGGCATAATTTAGGATATCGTACAATTAAAGAATTCAATGTTGATATTGCTCCTGTATAGTCACCTTGCTGTTGTTTGTATTTTGCAGAGCCAAGCAAAGCATTTATATTCTTTGAATCTTGTACTAAAACAACTTCAAACAAGTTTGGCTCACTTGAATCATTTTCGTTTGCAATAAATAAATCCACCCAAGCTTTTGTTAATAACACATTTTTATTGGATGAATCAAGCTTGTAAGCCCTTTCTACATAATCTCTAGCTTTGTCAGCTTTCTGAGATAAAAGCAACACTAAGGCTGCTAAAGCTAATGCGTTTGAAGACGATTTTCGTTTCTCGTCTCTAATTCTTGTTTCGATTTGTATTATAGTGACCTTTTCAACATTTTCAGTTTTCATATATGCAATATTCTGAAGAAGCAATGCTGTCAATGTGGTATCTGCATTGTTCATTAAGTTTGAACATTCTTTGATTGCTTCTTGTACTTTTCCAGTTAATATGTATGCAAGACTTAAAAGAATTCTTAGATATTCGTTTGCTGGATACACTTCACATGCTTCTTTGCAATAAACTAACATGCCATTGTAGTAAAATTGATGACAAAACCATTCAATTATAGTAATATACTCTATTTCCTCCATTTTACCAGTGAAATAAGGAACAATAATAAATTTTAAATCATTAAGTAATAGCTTAATTCAATAATTATTCAAAATTGCAACAATTATTGTAACAATATTTATTAAGAAGAATATATCAAAAAATCTTCTGGATCAGGTAATTCATATATAATGTCAGGGTCTAAAGGTTCTGAATCAGGTCCTTCTAAAATATGCGGTGGTCCAACAACATATTCTTCAAGAGCTGGATTCTTAATTGCAAGATAATACTTCTGCATGTACTCACATGTCAAGTACATATATAAATAATTCACAATAACATATGTAAATGCAGTCTACAAATATAGACATTAATATAACATAATTTATAACAATAAACATTCATTTGAAGTTACAAGAAATTTGAAAATAAATTTTACCTCTGTAAGCAAACGAGCTAAACCTCTTCCTGTATATCTATAGGGTACACTAATCACTTGCATATCTAAAACCTTCCTCTCAGCTTTGTATTGTAATACTGCCCTTGCTGGTCAAAAAATGAAAAAAAGAAATATATTTTAAAATACTATTCACATTAACAATATGAAAATCATATTTGTTCCATATTTTCCCCTCAATTCTTAGGCCATGAATAATATTAGAAATTTATTAAAATAATAATTTTTCGGATGAAATATTTCTTACAATTGTCATCCAACTTTACGTAGAAAAGACCTCGGTTTTCATTATGATGCACTGCATAAAACAACCTTGCAAATTTATTTCGTTTGATTTGTAATGACATAAGTGACGATAACTTGGTCACGTAACTCATTTATTACATATAAGATACTAATAATAATACATCTTTTAAAAATTTCAACTAATTATATACTTACACATTCATTTAAATCTACAAAATATGTATTCTTTAATTGAAGTTTTGAACATGCAATAGGTTAAGTTTTTGTTGTCAAACAGTTGCTTAGCAACAAACTTGACAGAAAGATGCTATTTTAAGGGACAGTAGCGTTTCAGAATCTTTCATTTATGAATTTTATATAATTATAGCTTTATAGCAAATGATTATTGACTCTGTGTAAGTTAATAATCTCAATAGCAATAAAACACATATAGATAAGTCATAAAAAAGAAAATAGTTTTCAATTCTATTGTGTAATATCTCACATACATTTATTTATTGATATTCAAATCTGTATCTAAAATATTACTGCTATAATAAGAATAGGTTATTCTTAATGACATAATGTAAATTTATCCTTAATATTTATCGATGATACATCATACCCATAAACAATAACACGTATTGGTATAACAGTACTATGTCAACATAAATTTGTGCCGTTGCAAATACAACTTCATCCGGACTTAATTCTATTCTTCTTCCACCCATAATTGTTTGCACATCAAAATACAAGTACTAGAAAACATATAATAATGACCTTTTATGTTTGAAATATCTTTTCTTAGAGTGATATATATTATGTTGAAATTAAATAATATTTTCAATATATATATTAATTCTATATTAACCATTGATAATAAAATCATTCCTATAACTGAGATTATTATATGTAATACTCTTATATATGTAAATAGCAGAACTATCATTATCACAAAAATTGAAACAATAGAAGCCAGTCCAAAGATCATCAACAGTCCTGTTCTCATTGTCAAATCAAACTGTAACATTATTTACATTATTTATAATTATTATTTGTTTTATAATTATTATTTATGATATTTTCTGTTATTTTATGTCATACAAGTTTTATAGTTAAATACCTTAGAAAATGTTGCGATAAGACCTATTCCTAATGTAATTAAAGTTGTCATACCTAATGCCATCAATATTACTTCAACTTCTAAAAAGACTGATACAAAAGCAGCTAAATATGACATAGAAAGTGTCTGTAAATAATAATTTTTTAGTACTGAATGTTAAATTGCATGAAAGACATCCAATTAATAAGGTTTCAGTATGGCTAAGAACCTTACCAATTTAGTTAGCCATATATAATTGAAAGGTGGATTGCGTCTAGCTCTTTCAGATATAGATATAGTGCAAAAAGAAATGGTGAAGCATATCCTAATAAAATTATGGATTATTTACTAAATAATATATCTAAAATAGTTGCAATATAGTTGCACTATTTACGTACATAGCTATAATCCACATATACCAATGAATTATCATAAATTTTCTAGCAGCATCCCTGGAATAGAGTTGTTAAAATAAACACAATTCATAGCTTTAATCCATAAAGGAAATATTATTAAAACATTGCTAAATCATAATGCTTACACAAACAAAAAGACTGCAATGATGCCAGAGGTAAATAGTAATTGAATTGTTAATATACAGAAAATTTTTCTAATAAAACTTCTTCTCACTGTGTCATCTTTAAAGTCGCCCATATATTCTGAATCATCATCATCTGGCGCCATTGCTCTTCTTCGTTGTTGTTCACGCCAAGCTCTATATAATTGTTCGTTCTCCCTTTCCCTTTGTGCTACCATTTCATCTGTAACTGTAGTAGTGTATGGTCCCTAATGAAAATCACATCATTAATAAATAAATAGATGTACGAATGTATGTAATTTTTGTTACTCACTGTTTTTATCTTCTGCCCTTTATACAAAGGGGGAAGTTGTGGAGGACCTGGTATAAATTTTTGAGCCTTTTGATTCTCTTCCATCAGATAATTGTCTTGATAATGTGCTATCAAATATTTAAATTAATAGTTATATACTACATCTGAAATACCAACTAAATGCATTTCTATGTCAAACACGCTTTTTCTGGACATACTGAATGTGTTAATACACAAATATATCTTAATAAAATTGAATTTGTATAGATTTATACTTACAAAAAAGTTGTTCACCTTTCAATTTTATTTAGATGCAGAATTTCAGGACACTGATAAGAAAAATAATATACACACATAAAATGTCAAACTTTTAATTCATAGATAAACAAATGAGTGCTATGATGCAAACAAAATAAATTTTTGGAGTGTGTAGTATATAAATATACAGATACACATACACTTATCACGCACACTGAACATTGGTAATAGTGATCAAGATACAAGGAAAGAATAGAAAGCAAAAGTTATTTTAATTTTCCTGTGAATACAGTTTGTTTATACAAGTAATATATAACAATACAGATATATCTTTCTTTAACAATAACATAATCTAATTAGATCACGTTAAACTTAGTCATAATTATACAGTAACATATACATATCTTATATCTATCATAAGCTGTAAAAGGTATGGTGTACTGACTTTGGATTTCTTTTTCTTTTTTTTCATTTTCTTCCACTATGCATTTAACTGAACAATCTTGTAATAAAAGCTATGCACTATCCATGAACATACAGAGTGTTTCTAAGAATATGTAATGATTTGAATTTAAACATATAATTGATTAAATGAGTAATAGTTTCATACGAAGTATAATTCAAATAAAAAATGATATAAACATTAATGTTTTATATGAAAAGTAGTTGACTTCTACGTGCATATAAAATTTTAAGAATATACATTTTAAAAACGGAAATATATTTTTGTATATATTTTAGAAAATTATGCGGCGGCTTTAGAAACATCCTGTATGTCTATATATATATATATAATAACAACACAGTTATACAGGTACAGAAGTTACTGAACATAGGATGTGCGTTTGAATTTTTGTTTATACGTGTATGTGTATATAGTAAATAATTATTAAACTTATTATTAAGCGATAATAAATATTATATTGTCATATGATGGCGATTTTTTAGAATATCAAGTATATTACATTAACAAGAAATATTTTAAGACATAAAGCATCAATATTCAAGTTATTTTTTTTAAAGTGCTATAAAACTATGACATGTCTCTATATTGATTTTTGCATATATAACTTTTTACATAAAATTAATCAGGTATTTAAGTATGAGCTTAAAATATATCTTGTATCTTATAAAAACATTATGTTTCAAATTAATAAGATAAAAAATATTTGTTTAGGTTTTCAACTATTTCCATGCGTATTTCAACTTTGTTTTACATACCATAATATACCTTGAAGCGAAATTATAACACAATAATGTGATTAAGAACTTTTAACGATAATAAAGACTATAATAATTATTTTGTATAATATCAAAAAACGTGTCGATAAGGTTATATAGATTAATTAAAAGCATTAAAAGCGTCTTGTGACTTTTACTAACATTATAACAATTTATGGAATTAGAAACTGGCACGTTTTGTGATAAAAACAGTGTTAAATCGTATAAAATATAATAAATTTAAACCCAGAATATTCAAAGCGTAATAAATATAAAACTATACATACATACTGATTCTTCTCTACTTTTTGTTGATTCTGATCAAGTATCAGTCTTATGAATAATATTTGTAGAAAACTGTGTTATAATATACATATGTGTATATATAGAATTTATGAAATTCAGCTTCGAAAGCGAATAGAAATTTATGATGCTAGATGATAGCCAGAAGCTATCAATTCAATTAACTATATTCAAATGATAAATTATATTTGCGTGTATTATCTATTTTGATTTTCTGGTATTACAACTCGTATTGATTAATTTGTTGTTGCATTTTATCGCATAGAAGCTGTGAAAATTGCAAAAAATTTATTTTTTTTTAAATATGAAAAAGATATTAATATTAAATTAGACAACTTACCTGTCTAATATTATAATCAGGTATTAAAATTATTTTTGATTGATCTGTACTACCAAATAATCCTAATTTCTTCTTCTTACTGGAATCTTTGATAAATATCTGTACTCCCTTATCAACTATTTTCGGTTGTTCGCTCATCTCTTGCCACGCGTGGGTCCAATGCACCTATATTATTGAAAACAATAGAATGTCTACTTTATCCAAAACTAATTTATTGCTCACTTTACGAAAATAGGATATTTATAAAATGTACTGACCCGCCATCCACCAAATAAATCACTATGCTCTAAGTATGCTATTCTCTTATCAGTAAGCAATAATACATCTTTGTTAATGTACATGTGATAAAAATAGATATCAGTATTCGCATATTTTCCTTTTTCTAATTCCTGCAAAAGAAGAGTATTCATAAATATTACAAAATATTACATAAGATTATATATATATATATATATATATATATATATATATATATATATACTTATATATTTACACATAAGATTTTATGTCCCTCAGCTTCATCTCTGACATATGGTCTAACCAAGCAGTCTAGTTGTAAAAATCTAGATGGTCTTACTTTCTTTACTTCTTCATTCAACTCAGTTGCTCTGAAATAATTAATGAATAATGAAATAATTTAAATTATCCTTTTAGTATATTTGATAATTAGATTGATATTTAGATTGATAGACACAGTTTATCTTTTTTACCGTTTCACTGCTCCAAATGAACCACTAGCGAAATCTATAACTCCAGCAGTTGGTCGAGTAACAAGACCAACCATGCCTTTCCCAAATCCTTTAAAGAATCCTTCCACACCTTCTTCTTTGGCACCCGATATGGGCTTCATCACAACACCAGTTACACCATCAACAACACCCTAAAAGCCATATATATCATTATTCATCTCTTTTCATTTTTGTCTATCTATCAATAAAAGTTGTATTAATTTTTATTCCTTATTTTCACTTACCATTATCAAACCTTTTCCACTACGAGCAAGACCTTCTTGCAAGTTGGCTGGCTGTTTGTTAAGCTGTTCTTGTCGTTTTCTCTGATAGTCTTTGTCAAATGTTAAGGCAGCTATACCTTTACCTATAATAAAAACAAAAATGAAATTGGAAAAATATATAGAATAATTAATTTGATAATACAGAAACCAAACACACCCATAGCTCCAGTAATTTTAGAAACAGCTCCAGCCATTCCTCCAACAGTGTGACCTAACATACTCCTCATACCAAGAAGCAAACCTTCTGCAAATTCTCCGGGCCCTTGTATGGCACCTTGGAAAGGTTCATAAAACAAATCTTCAATGCCCTTCATAGTACCTACCACGAGGCCATACGGATTGCCTATTACATCGAGTCCCAGAACAAGAACGTAAACTTGTTTAATTGCTTGTCCTACATAATGCGTTGTTGCTTCGGAAATAAGCTGTTTATTGGTCATAAAAATGTACTCTCTTTCGAAATATGCTAATCTGCAAAGAAAATTGAAATGTATTATTCTCATATGATTTATTTCCTAGTAACTTAATTTAAAATTGATTGGCGAGGTTTACTTGAAGACAATATCATTAATGTCAGTTAACGTAACACCTATTCCTTGTAACAATACATTTAATACTTGAGGTAGTGCAGATGGCCCGCTACCACTACCGCTCATTGAGAAACTTATATGAATCTGGAAAAGATGATGTCACTTATAGAAATATGTTTATGATTAATTTGAAATGTAAAGAAACATACCTTCAAGGGAGAAAAGTGAAGTAGATCAAAGAAATTCTTCTGTTCGGCTGTAGTAATCAAACTAACGTGATACATCAGAGGTTCATCAACGAGTTTCATGTCCAATTTAAATAATTTACTCTAAAGTATACAATAAAATAATTATTATAGTATTATAGTATAGTATTTGTATATTTTATGCATATAAAGTAGATAGAACTCACTTCTTCTGCATCGTTCATTTCATTTGCTTCAAACAATCCCACGATCGCGTTAATAAATACAATATCTACTTTCACATGAAACTCTTGTATAAGAACCTTAAAGTACCGAAATTGTTGTACATTACTATGTTCAAGTAGTCGTTTAACCATACTAAGTTCAGCGAATGGTTTCATAACTATTAAAAAATAATTTGAGAAACATATAATCACATATGTAACACTTATTTTAGTCTTTAATATAAAAACTTACCTGTGCTCGCTGTAACACTCTTTGGTGGCGGGACTGGAGCTAATATAACTGGGAAAACACAGTCTGTAAGTTGATTATCAATTTGCAGTCTGTTGATCTTTGCATGTAACTGCACTTGATGCACTGAAGTACGGTATTGCAACCATAAACCAGTTTGAAAAGTGCGTCGTAGACAACGACGATGTGGTTTTAACATTTCCATATTTAAATAATCAACCTAAAATTAAAATTAATTAGTGATTAAATTGAAAGTTGAATGAAAAATTATGAAATTATTAATTTTATTTACATTACCTCTAATTTTGGTTCAAGTATTACTTTTTGTACTGGACTTTTGTCCATTTGTAATTCACGTATATATTTTTGATAGCCTTCTTCTATAACTATTACCTCTCTTGTGTCAAGATTGCGCCAACGATGGTTAACAGATTTGCGCGTTTCCCACATAATTCCAGAACTAAATTATAAAATTTGCCAATATGTGAAAACTGTGATAATTGTGGAAATAATGAAAATTAATATGTGTAAGAACGTACCTAGCTATACACAAATATAACAATTCAGTTCTCATGATATTGTTAACGAGTGAGAAGCCAACTCCGTGAATACTTATTGTTATTTCCTGTTCTATAGGTTCAAAATCACCTGCTAGTTCACAATCTTCTGCAACTTTCATATTTGTTGTAAATAGAAGCACTCGTTGTGTACCATCCAAAAATGATACATAGTATACTTCTTCTTCTAGATCTGGCAATTGAAAACCTCCTAAAGTGTCCTAAAAAATAAAATTTTTAATGTCTTTTTAATGTAAATAAAATTTTAATTTTTAATGATTTTTATTAAATATTGAATATTTACTTTTCGAAGAGTTTCTTCAATTTCTTTTTTATTGTTGTCTTCCCAAACTAATTTCCGCGGACCTGCAGGATTTTCCCAAGTGTAAAACATTCTATTGTATGACTGTACAGATCTATAAAGTAATTTACAATATAATAACATTAATAATAATATTAACTTCTGCATTAATGTTTGTACCTGACATTTAGTGAACCTTTTTCCCAGAAATTGATTGTATGTGGAGTGTGATTAATAATTAAAGCTGGGGCATTTCCATGAGTGTATGCAGATAAAGAAATGTAGACTCCACCTTCGCTTATTTGTATATCTACATTAATTCCTCCATACTGTTAAATAAAAGGAATTGTAGAAACATAAATTACATTACATTCGGAGAGAAATAAAAACAGAACAAACCTTATTATTTAATTTTAACAAAGTCGTATGGTTTTCTGTGTAAATAAATGGTGCAGTTTTTTCAGGGTTACCTGCGATTCTAGCACTTAGAGTTTTCTGTTCATGATCAGAACGAGGCCAATAAGCTGCACATTCTCTGGCAGGTACCTATAAGTAAATGAAATAATAAATATTTTTATTTAGATACATTAAAATTAATAATATACATTATATATTATAATTCTTCCTTTTATAAATAACTATTACCTTGATCATAGGATCAGCTGGCCTATTACCTTCTTGGCATTCAATGAGATAATCAGAATTATTTATCAGTACATAATATGGAGTAAATGTAATTTGTTTTGTCAAAGAATTATAAGTCAATTGATTGTGAACTCCAATCTGTAATTCATAAGAAATATTGCTGATATAAGAATATGGTGATTAAATAATGGAACTATAAATAAGGAAAAATACTACTAACTTGATATATTTGGCCATTATATTTACAAATGACTACTCCCTCACTTCCTGCAACATCTATTGGAAATTTATCTGACCATTCACCATTCTCGACCCTGATCATTGCTTTCTTTTTACCAAAGAATACTTTGGAGCGAAATGAGAACAATATTGGTCCCTTAAAATTCTCTGGATGATAAAGCACATTTAGATAATCTTCTCCACTCTGAAAATATTTATACGTATAAATTTTTGTGCTAATGTTAATTGTGTTTCAATAATTTGACTGCACACAATTTAACTGTGCACAAAAAATGCAATTAATTGCATTTTTGAACATATTTATACAATGTTACATTACATTCACCAACACCAGCTAGCTTTCTTTTATAATTTCAATTATATATCTCAATAAACAAAGCTTGAACTTATAAATTTTTGTATGTTATGAATTCTTTTTGTATTTAAAGGTTTCATAAAAATTTTACAAAAACTCCTTGTATTAATGTCGCATTAAATTATTACTATTTCATTATTACAACATTGTTGCATTATTACTATATCTATGTGTTTAATCTCATAGCAATCATGCCTTGTACGTGCCATAATAATACATATACGAGTATATAAGCAGGAATACCTTACTCATAGCTAGGAAAAATGTGTAATGTTGCAAGATTATGATAGTACCACAATATGCCAACTAATAAACAAAACTGAGTATGAATGAAGCTTAGTACATTTTTTGTTAATTTTGAAAGAGTATATGTATGTAAATGTCATTAATATTAGTTAGTAAATTATAGTTAGTAAAAAAGCGCTGATAACAATGTGTACAAACATGTAAGACATTAATATATGGACACAAGTAGTTAGTTAAATATATTAGATAGTATGAAAAGTCTATTCTACAGTTTATAAGATTAAACCATCACCAATATAAAATGAAATCAATATATCACCAAACGTGCTTTCTTCCTCTTGTATTCTGTACGTGATTGATGAGGTTTCACACAAACCAAATTCTGAAAGATACCTTTCTATGTATTAGAATTCGCGAAATTGTCAATGACGAAATTAATTTTTTCAAAAATTTTGTAAGATTACTTTTAATATTTATGATTCGACCCATGACCATTACAACTGATATAAGTCACAATAAAAGTTTAATATTGAAAAGCTATTCCAACATTCTGCGACATGCTGCTGCTTTATTACATTAAATAAATATACTTGACTTGAACAGAAAAAAGAATTAAAAGACTTGTATGCTGTATTTAACGATGCACTTATCGAGAATACTCTAGGATCTTTTAAAATAAATTTTGCACACCGAAAAATATAGCAGCCATTAATATATTATAAGAATTATTTAATTAACATTATGTCCAAAGCATGAAAAATACTGTAACATGAAATCACTACCTTGATTGGACTTGAGTGTTCTTTGCCACCCTTACTTGATTTCTGTAAAATAATGTATTGAATAAGATATAGTTATAGAAAATTAATAGTTTGCAACATAATACTACTTCCAGCATGCGTAATGTGGCATAGCACTTACATATGGCACAAAAATATCATAACTCAAGCATTGCATAGAGATTAATTACATACCTAATACAACTACTAAAAAGAAATTCATATTATTGTTTAATATATTAGAGTACTTTATTACGATATTATAAAATTATAAATAAAATTTTTGTATTTATACTTAATGGTATTTTATTTAATGGAGAATTTTTTTCTTTTTTTATTAAAAGGAAAAAGAATTATTAAAGGAAAAATAATAAGCGAGATTTACATGAAGCAGAAAATAAAATTATTGTCACTTAATTAATTGTTTAGAATAAATTTCATGATACTTACCCGATAAGACAACATCAAGCCTGTTTTATTCAACATCCAAAATGGACAATATAAAGCCATAATGATAGAACCATGTTTGTATGATGTATGCATTCCCAAATCCATTATAACTTTTTGTGCACTATCAAAAGATTCAAAAGACCATACAGAAAATTCTGGTGGATTCGCAAGTATCTCACCTCTACATGACCAATCTTTTTCTAAATAGTTTGGTAACTGTAACATATAATTAAGTAAGTTATATGAGTCACAATGTATAAAAATATGATTTACTTACTTTTATGATTATATAAGACTTTCCTGGGTCAATTGTAGGAATCTGATAAGATGTGCCAGCTTCTAAAAGTTTTTCTTGCACATTTCCAGGTAAACATACAATAATATCGATAGGCAAAAAATTCTTCAAATATACAGCTGGGTATAAATGAACATTATAGATTGTACTTGCTATAGTATGTCGACTAGTAGTCTCAAAATAAACTTGTTCCATTTCACCAACAACCTGTAAGTATTATAATACATTCTCAAAATATATAAATTCTGTTCTAAAATATTGGAATTATTTTTTCTCTACTATGTTATTCTATTATTCTCTCTACTATTGTCTAAGTAATAAAAGACACTTTCAATGTTTAAAGCATAACAGTAACAATACACTCCATCTTATATTACCAATAAAACATAAAAAAAACGTGCAATGAACACATTATACTGAATACCAACATAAATTTTCAACAACTATTCGAACATTTTAAGCATAATATAGATAAATTAAAAAATTAACCATAATACATTGTAAAAACTTGTTACTGAAATGCATTGAAATAAAAAATAAAACAGTGCCTACAAAGAAAATTAAACAAAGAAAAGTCCTATAAAATAAAAGATCTGTTCTCATAATTTAATGACTGAAAATTGTTGAATTTAATAAAAAGAATTAAATTCAATATAAAAATAATTTGTTCATATTTCTCTGTTTTTGTTTTGTTGTAATTATATTATTAATATGACACAATTAACAATTATAACAGAAACCATGCCAATAACCATTTCCAATCAAACATATAGGGATTCTCTATCGATAATCAGTATAATAACTATACTTATCCTACAATATTATTTGTTACAGGTATACATCCACATTAAAATTATTAACTATCTAATAGCGGCAGTAAAGATATTTATTTGGCTGATACCCAACGTATACTATGTAGCAACTGATCCTCAAACTAGTTTAGAAAAAGACGGTAGTACCTGTATAGGTGCTTCCAGATATTTTTTGTGCTCTGAGGGTAAAGTTTTCAAGCAAAGACGCTTGACGCAATCAATGAAACGACAGAATACGGATCGCCAGTTAATAGCATTCAATAATAAGCCAATAGTGTTGTTATTATATAAAATACTACCAACCACAATCATCATGAAAAACATCTAAAAGTAAAAACTGCTGCTTATAAAAGCATGTAGTGTAACTTTTTTAACGAAATTTTGTTTGATTACAGCATATGAAAATAAAAATAAATCAAACGTACTGTTTCATTATATGACTATCAAACATAATCGAAACGTCGTGAATAATAGTATTACACGTACTACACAGTGTGAAATTTTGAAAGATAGAAATCAAATATAAAAATTTTCTAAGTGTGTACATAAATAAACGCGTTTCATTTTGTTACCTTTATGTAAAATGGTTCTACAGCTTCTTGCCTCACTCGAGCTTCGCATTTTAACAGCTTTGTCATACTAACTGTTTTTTGTAAATCTTTCCAAATAAATTGTTCTAACGAAACCATATATCTAAACAGGAAAATTAAATAAGTATTATAGAAGGACGTAAAAAATACAAAATTTATATAAAAGTATAAAGTACCCTTCAACACTGAAAAATAGCCCATAAACATTTGTTGGTGTATATACAGTGTCTAGTGGAAGATTTAATTTACTATCTGGAGCAACAGTTCCCACGCATTCAACTTCATTTCCACGTTTAGTCATATAATATACAGATATTGGTTGACTAAAATGATTGTGTACCTAAAAAATTATTACTTGCAATTATTACTAAAGCTTAGGAATAAGAACTTATACAATTTACCTGTAGAATACTTCTAAGAGTAACAATAGTACTTCCTTCATCTACTATAACATCAGAAACAATACCCCATTCTTCAGAACCGTCCTTTCGATATTTCAGTGAAAAGAATCTTTTATCAGCTCTTAACACAGGTACAGCCAAAGTTCTATTAATTTCTTTAAACTTTAAAAAATATTATATATTAACTAACTAGATATTATTTTAGTTATATGCAATAAACTCATAAATTTATACACTTTAAAAGTATTACCGAAATAATAAACTTATCATCGTCTTTTTCTTTGATTGTTTCAATTTTCAATTGATCAAGCAGTGGTATCTCAGTTTTTGTTGTCCTCGGAGCTAACTGTACTGACGCACCAGATTCAAGAATTACCTCCATATACGAATCTGCGTTATTACTTGTAAGTTTGGATCCATCATTAAAAACCTAAAAAAAGATATGTATATTTATTTTATATACATAGTTCATAGTATTATATTTATAATTAAAAGAACATAAAAAATTCAACGACAATAAACCTTGAAGTGACTGCGCTCCAAATCTAAAACTATCGCTAAACCAGTTTCATTCTTAAGAACATATGGTGCTACACTTTTAGCCGCTCCCTTCCCGCTAGCTTCCATGGCAGATGAAAATGCATTACCAAGTTGTTGTAATACATCGAGACATGTTTTAGTCACAGTTATTTCCAAATTTTCCTATTGCAAAATGTCATAAAGATTTTACATGAAATATACACTAAAAAAATCAATGTTTACTAACTTACAGTTGATATTATATCAATAGACATTTTGGGAATCTGATGTAATTCTTCTGTTTCACTATCTGATGTAGGACTGGCCGCACTTGCGCCTCTAGAATCCGGTGATACATCATTAAATTGAATCTAACATACAAAATGAATAAAAAGACACATAAAAACAATGAAAGAAGTTCTAAGAAATGTAACATTTCCATTTAAAAAAATTTAAATACATTACTTTAACTTTTAGTTCCCAAGGTGTAGAAACCCGCTTTTCATTTCTGATCCTCTCTATTGGTTCAATTAATGGTTCCCACAATGCTAGACAGCTATTATAATATGCCATAATTACCGACATTGTACACTCCATGTTCATCTAAAAGTATTTGAATGTTAAACAAATAGTGCAAAAAAATCTTCATTAAAGTTATATCACTATATCTTACAGTTTTTGTACTCCAATCACTAATGTTACTTTCAAAGCCAATATGAAGTAGAAGCATTGGCAATGTTTTATTACCAATGCCTGCTTCTAATGTGAGTAAAATTGTTGGTGCAGAGATTATTGCTAATTCTGGCTTATAAACTGTAGTATCTTCATCATCAGAATATACAATATCTTCTATGGCCTCTACTCCTATTTCTAAAGAAAGAATAGAAAACATATAGAAGCAAATCGCGTTAAATAAAAAGAACTTAAGTGTACATTAAATATAAATAAATAAATAAATAAATATATATATATATACGTCGGGTTTACATTAGAATTAGGGTTAGGGACGTGAAACGAATCTTCGTTTGGATTACACGTTGTCGTTATGCAATAGTGTGACTAGTGCAAATACGATTATCATAGAACCGGACAAGTAACCGTGGTAATTAAATACTCGAGAAACTGATGACAATGATCCTAGGTTCAATAACGAATCCGCGGTTGACGGGATGACAGATGAACGTGCTCACAAAACCCAAGTCGGACGCGCAACGTTCACTGGTCGTAAGGGGTTACTCCTTTCGTCGACGAGATCGCAAGAAAGAATGAATTTCCGTCCCGATGATGCCACAGAGGAAAACTATATGGGGTGTGTCTAAAGACACGAGATCATCGGATTCGACGAGGATAGCCTTCGTTCAGAAAGTAAGAGAAATTGGCGTTGCTGCTAATTGGTCAATCTCCATAGAAAAAAATGCTAGCCGCCCTCGAGGGAAAGTTGCTAGTGGGAGACGTCGTTGAAAAATAGGTCTCCTCTATCTTCTCGTAGTTGGGACAAAGACTGTTTGTTTGAAGGACTTTAGTTAGCTAAATCTTAAGATTTATAACGGGCCCTCAGGCTAGCTGAACATGTACTGCGGAGACGCATCGATATCTGGCAATCATCTTACTCAAAGAATAGGGTCTGCGTGTGGCGACAGAAACCGTTGGAATGTTTACTGTCGCGTGCCGCCACAAATATTTCTTTCAAGGAGAGTTATAGAATTACTTCATACCTTTGTTAGACAAAGTGTTCATCCCGTAACTGCGGCTACGTTCGGCGACTGGCTGTCGCCTCGAGCCCAAGCTCACTATCACAAATCTCGAACAAATACAATCGGATCGAAAGACAACAATTGTTTAATTACACCTATGATAAAGTCTAGATTACGGTGTTAAGGGATTTTCCCGAAGTTCCAAAGGGGAGGCTTCGATGTCCTTTCATCTCCGACATATATATATATATATATATATACATATATTTATATATATACATATTATATATATATATATATATATATAACCTGTTTTTAAGAACCAAAAATCATTTTCTTCAAATGGAGTGACAACCCATAATCCTTCGTAATTTCGCTCAGTAATAATAACTTCCTGATCTTGCTCTTGTGTCTTTGTAGCAGTATGAACTACTTTATTCAATATTTCTATGACACCTATAAATAGCAAATTTGATTAGTGATTCAATTTCGACATTAATTACCAATAATTTATTGAATCACCTGGCGAAACTGATAAGTGAATGTCTGTGCAACAAATATCAATGTGAAGTCCTTTTCCTTCTGGTGTAGAACCTGCTACACTTACACTGCATGGTCTTAGCACCTTTATAAAATTAACATTTTAGTAGTTTCACATGTAGGAATAATATAAATCATAAGTGAACATTTTTATAAGAATCTTTACCTGATATATCCAATCACTTCTCTTCGCGGTATTATATATACCAGCTAGAATTGATAAATCTTTTATGGTGCCTGCTATTACTTGATGTTCATCCATTATACGTACTTTCAACAGTAATTCAGTCTGAAAAAATGTTACACATATGAAAGAAACAATATATATCATATACACCAATAAAAATACATCAAGTAGATATTACATTTAATATGATACAATTGGAATTTATGTCATCCATGTCCTCTAACAAAATAATATCGGGTTTCTCAATATGTACATTAACCGTAAACATTTTTTTAGTTGGTGATACAGTTTGTTTCTTTTTAACTGCTGATTCGTTATAATTCTTTGGTTGCACTGTTTTATTTGTCGATGGTTCATCAGTAGTGAAAAAATCTTTCACTTTCATTAAATAGTCAAGTGACACAATAATACTAAATGAAAAGACTCGAATATCAACTGAAAACAAACTCAATTAAAAATTTTTTAATGACAATAAGGACATATTCTATATTAATTAAAAAATATTGTTCAACTCACCAAACATGTCATTTGAACTTTGTCTAATGGTCATATCTAACATACTGCGAACAGGTTTGGATTCTTTTTCTATATCATCCATGGAAGGCACTGCCGTAGTTCTTTCCATGATTCTTGTAAGAGAACCTTGCCTATTTTGACGTATGTCGTCCAAAGTACAGTTCATAAGAAGAATTGAAGTTGCCATTAATCCATCGGCAAATATTCGACCTTTTAACGCGAAATGGGTTAAACAAAATTTCGCTAATCCATTCTCCGGTAGATGAAGCAGAGAACTTTGTGATTGCAGCTGTAATTAATTTGAATAATTTATACATATGTTGTTATCAACTTACTATCCCACTATCCACAAAATAAAAATTTTCTGGTTGTATGTATATATATATTTCATTGAAATTACCATTTTTGAACCTCCTGTAAATAAAGTAATCACAAGACTGTCCATAACAAACTCAAATTTGATGGACGTGTGTGTATGTACTTGCTCTTGCGAGTTTGGATCTTCTGCATCTTCTGCAGTAGCTCTTACAAACCTATCTGCTCAGATAAAGACATAATTAGTTCATAATTTCTTTACTTTATTGTAAATAAAGCAAATTATATATTCTTACCACTTTGTCGATGTTGTAAAACTTCTACTTCGAGTTTCTTTTCGGATTGACTAACACTTGCCATGAGCTTTGTATCTTCAACTGTTTCACCTAAATTTTTTTCTAATACTTTCAATGTAGTTGCATAGTCCTCTTTACTTATTAATATATTAATTTTATTTAGTCTACCCGACATGTCAATATCAGGTATAGATGTAAACCAAGCAGTAGATAAATTACGTTTAATGAGTAATGTAAAACTGACTGGTTCTAACAGCAATATTTCGTTTTCAATCGCGAACTTCTCCATATTTAGTCTTACGCTATTATAAAAATAATACATTAAATAATTGCGATTATCAAGATTAGTAAATGTTACTAAATTCTGTAAATAATTATTACCGGGACAACTTTAAATTTTGTAGCTCGATTCTCATTTCATCGACAATAGGACAATCTCCAGCATCATTTGTAACTTCTAACTTCTTAAAAACATTACATATAGTAAGGTTACCCATATCTAGTGTTAAACAATGATCACTTTTCGAATGCATTGGTACATATATAACTGGAGCCTAGATAACAATTTCGTCATAACGTAAATGATTTAGTAAACAAAAAATCGAATTATTTTTCTACACATTTTTCTATATACTTTAATTTTTACTGCAAGGCCAATACGTGCCGCGCTTTCTTTAACGTCTTTAATATTTGTCTTTGCGGCTTCTGCAGCTGCTGCTGATGCGTCCCTTATGGCTTGTTGTGCCGTTTGAAAATTGTTTAAAAAACTCTAAAAGATGAAATATTCTTTAATGCCATCTATTTATTAAGATATTTTCACTATTATATAAGATTTTTTTACCATTATACTAGTAACAAACATATTCAAAAAGACGATACGATAACAGCCCATAACAACTGTGATAGACATATTATTTTTATCAATGTCTGACGACTCAATATTATACATTATAGCTTGGATTTGCAAGGATTCAGTATCTTCTGTCACTGATACAATCTATATATCAAAACAGTAATTAATTATATTATTACAATAAATCAACATTTAATTGATTTAATAAAAAAATAAAGACTTACATCCTTATAACCTGACGCTTCGTTAAGATCTTTAATGCTAATAGAAGATAAATTAACATTTGCTTGAGAATAGGAAGCTTTCATTATAAATCCGGCAGTGATACCGTCGATATAAAATGCAGAAATTTCTCTACAATCACTAGTTATCTTCATACAAATAGTCCCAACTTTTGCTTGGACTTTTAGATCTACGTGCTCCATCATTGTTCTTCTCCGTCCTAAACATATATGTATAATTATAATTTATAACTTCAACTTTAAAGTATAAAAACATATGATAGAAGTGTACTTACGTGCCGTTGACCTAAATTTTTGCTTTTGAATTTGTTCTCTTAAAAATGTAGAAGTTTCTTCTTGAATGGAAACCAAATGAGAAGGTCGTGGACGTATGCGAGGCTCTTTTTCAAGTTTACTAGTTGCTATGACATTCATTTGATCCTACAATTTAAATATGAGACAATATAATTTGCGCTTTATTACTCATATACGCAAAATTTGTTGCTACTATAAATTACCTGCACATATGATATAAATTGAAGAAGATTTATAAGAGCTTCTTGATGTAATAAAACATCCAATGTTGTAAATTCTAATTTTAGTAATTGAAGAACAGATCCGTATTTCATCTTAAATTCAGGAGATCGCTTATTTACCTAAAAATAAATATAAAAGAGTTAAATTATACCCTGTGAATAATTTATTTAATAATATAAATCTATTTACTTACATTTATATACTGTACTGTTATCAAATATTCATGTCTACCTGATAACATTGGAGTGGTTATCATAAATATTTCTCTTTGATTGTAATGTTGCTTGACTTGAACTCCACCTAATCTTAATAATATCTCTTGATCATAAGTCCGTTGTAACATCTCTGCTTCTAACTGTAGTACCTCGAACTTCACAAATGGTATTATTTCATTACCCTTTTGGGATGAAACTTGTATTGCAAATTCTATAATAAATAATATAATTTTTGATTAAAATCTAATTACTTATAAAACATCATTTGTTACCTTTCATTTCAAATTTCATTTCCATATCAATCGTTTGTTTAACTGAAGTTACAGTAGAATCTTCTTCTTTCTTCTTCTCAGCAATGGTGGTAGTTATATCTTTCAGCAAAGATAATTGTGAAACAGATTTACTCTAAAAAATATTTTTTAATCAGAATAGAACATCTAATAATCGATGTATAATACAAAATATACCATAGATGACTTCTGGAGATCTGTTGGTTCCTCTTTTGGCTGTGGTATGCTCTGAGCAATAGAAAGAGCTTGCAATAAACGAATATCTAAAAAAATTAAAAGAGAAGATTATATTCTGCGTATTATTAATATATACTATTTACTGAAACAAAATTTTGTCCCAAAATGATACCTGTTATATTAACAACAACTGATGGTAATTGGCCTATCAACCTTAATTTAGGAAGTAATGGATCATCCGTTACTAAACATTTGTGAAATTGGATTTCAAGCGTTGTTGGGTGTAATAATGTCATAGAATCATCCACATTTGATAATACCGTGCGCCATTCTTCACCAGGCAATGAAACTAATACCTATTTTACATTATAGTTAAACGTGATCATAATGATGACTACACATTTGATACATAAGAAATTGAAAATACATACTTGAAAATCGACTATCTTTAAAACAAATTTATCATAACTATGTTCTCTAAGATGCAATAACACATCTTCTTCAGTTTTACCCATGCTGATTAATTGTTTAACAGATACATTTGTCTTATCATCGCCCTTTGGTTTTTCCAAAGAATGTATTTGCAAGCTACCAAGATTTACAACTAATAATGATTTTGTACTATCATAAAATCCATCATGTGGTATGATTAACTGAGAAGCTTGCATATTAACCTGTTATGTATTTATGTATTTTTATAGATATTAAATTTTGTTCATTATAACGAATGTATATTGTTGAATGAATTGTTACCTGTATGTCTAATACTGAATGCTTTTGAATAGCATGCTCCAAACCTAAAGCCGACATTTCTTTCAAACCTTCTAATTGTACAGCAGCAGCTGCTTGAAGACTGTGCATGAAAGTAATTATTTAAATGTTAAAATACCTACTGTTGAAAAACAGTATAATATATATAATACTCTTACTTGTTCAAAGTCGATGAATTTTGTACTTTAAACAAATTAGCTATTTCTATCACGGTCTGTGCATCGTAAATAATATCCACAGATTTCGATTTTACTATCATACGATCGCCACACAATTTATCGAGAGGATTCTTTTCGTACGACACTGATATTAAAACATTATCTGCGCCATGCTGATGGGAATTAAAAAGTGAAGGAATATGTTCATCTTGTTTCGTTCCTAATAATTTCATCTCATTAATTGATGCCGTAACTCTATAACAAAAAAAAAACATCATATATTAATTCAAATTATTATCAGAACTATTTTTATAATAAAAAACACATACAAAATAGCATTAGCAGATGGTCTCGATTTGAAACCAGCCTCAACACTATGAAGTTGAAGATCCAAAATACAAGGATATTCTTTATCTGTATCTAAAATTATAATTTGTAGCTCGTGTAAAAGAAATCGTGTGTCGATCATTTCATATGTTTCGGGATAATGAGCTGGTGCACTATTTTCTTGATAGTCAATCGCTCTATATAACTTTTCTTTCTCTTGTGGTGTCATTGCCTGCTCGAATTTCCTCACTAAAATATTTAAATAAATCAAAAAGAGTAAATAAGAAAATTATTTAATTTATGTGTTTTAAAATAGTATATAATCGAATGTATTACTTATAGCAGCTGCAGAATTCAATTCTTGTGTTTCCTCTGTCTGTGTACTGGACCACAAGAAACCAAACCAACCGCGTTTCGCTTTTAGATTTTTTTCCCTTTCAGCCATTCTCTCTACCTATGAAATACAAGTAAAAATCCAATTTATTAACGATTATAAAAAATATATATTTTTTTTATGAAATAGGAATTTTTGTCAACTAACTTCCATTTCTATCTTTTGCCTAATAATGACTAAATTAAAAATGTCCAATCTTCTTTCACACTGAGTAAGATGATCTGCTATTTCTTGTGTGACTTTTTTGGTCGTTAATTTTGTTTGATAACTGTCAGCATAAGAGCGACACATATCTCGATGCTCTTTCATATGATTCCAATCCCAATTTCTACGTTTTCTACGTACTTCTTCTTCTAAGACACAAACATATGCAAACTTCCACCTGAGGATAATTACTTATTATACAAACATCTTCTTTTTATTTCTAACTATTCAGAATAATTTGTTACCATTCTTTATAATGTCCTCTATATGATGTTAAATTTGGTCTATACTTTCTAAATGGTGCAGCTTTCTGAGCTTGATCTAAACCCTCTCCTAATTGAACGATGGTTTGATATTGTTTCCTTGCTAATCCTATTCTTAATTTTTGCATTTCCATGTCTAACCATACCTTGGGAATTGTGTAGTTACTTCCATCTGTTTCTGGCTTTGGATTTAATTTTAACTTTGCATTGACATTGATTGGACCTAATACTAAACAAGAAAGAAACAATTATGAAAAAATTTTTAATTATAAAACTTAGATGATGAGAAATTAATTAATTTGGTATTAATATTCGTTTATGTATTATATATAGTGTTCCAACTTATATTTGCTTACAGTATTGATAACCAGGTGGATTATAATCTATGGTTGCAATTCCATTATGAAATAAATTTAAATAATTTGATTTTGTATTACTAAACTGTTCTAGAGTTGTATTGAGATACACTGCCAAACCATCTAGTGTGCATAACTGGAAAAAGATATGTTTTATTCTCAACAACACCTTTAGCACTGTTTATTTACTGGGTTTCCACATACCTTGTAAATTTGTGGAATAGCATACATATCTTTTAAGTTACCAGTTGTTTGCCAAGAATCTGTACAACTTTCTAAGGTAAATGTACTCAATGTAAAACCAACTGAAAAAGGATGGTCTTTGTATGAGATATGATCTTCATATCTCACATGTATCTTTTTGATTTCGATGTGAATATTTTTAATCATACGGGCAATGAGTTTTTCAATCATTGAATCATCTAGTTTTTCTTGTGCTGAAAGATACAAGTAAAATAATGACTGCTAAAAAAAATACAAAATCATAAAATTATTTAATGAAATATTGTTACATTTGATATCTGCTAATTGTTTCTTTTTTTCAACTCTTGCAAGTTCTGCATGTTTTGCTTCAAGTTGTATTCTTGCTTCTTTTTCTGCATCATAAGCAACCTGACTTGAAGGTACTACAAGTATAAATAGTTCCTCAACTATTGCATCAATTTGTCCATTCCACATATCTTTGAATGGTATTTTTAATATAAGTTTTCCTGAAGGAAGATAGAAAAATAAATTTATAAAGATTAATTTTATGTTTTGTTATTTATTATACAAGTATACATAATTTTATTTACAAACCTAATCTTCCATATTCCAATCGAATAGGTAGATCCAGTATATCTAATGCACTTTCTTTTATTAATAAGTCTTTTAACACTACATCACCTAAAAGGAAGAAACTATAATGTGTTTTCATTGCTTTTGTAAAAATAAAAAGTATATCTTTATTCCTAAACAAATAATAGGTAGATATGTATTTCTAGTTAAATACTGCAATATACATTGAAAAGAAAAGTACTGTAACATATCATAATAAAATTTTGTAAAAATATTTTCTTATTTTATGTGTATACATAATTAACTCTTGAAAAATAAATGAATTCTAGTTAATCTTTTTTATGCAAATAAAAATAAATTATAAAATTTGGTTTACAGGATTCTGTAAGAGAAAAAATACAAAACTACACTACATAAATATCTTTCTATTGTATTTATATATTACTTGTATTTAATATACAAGAACAAAATATTATGTACACAGTAATGGTAAAAGAATTTAAATATTTAAAATTCTATAAGATACTGTGATAGTAAAGCAACTAATAATAAACTAAGTAATTAAAATAACAACTACATGGCAAAAGTAACGAAAATATTCTTTTTTTCAAACATGACAACATTGAAACAACACATATAAATTGTTTATTTTTTGTCTTAACATATAACTTTATATGTTACAAAACACATTTCTTAATTTTAATGTATGTATATATGTGTATTCATAATTTTGATACATGTACTAAACCATAAGCAATAAAACGATAAAGTCGAAAAGATCGTAACATAAATAGAAGCTGATCTCACTTCGACGTACTATTAATATATCTGTATGTACATATTTATGAAATATCAAACTGTGTGTTATCATGTGTTATCATCGAATGCGTTTTATTTTTTCAAATTTCCTAGGGCCTCGCCGGACTTTGCAATTAAGTAGAAGGGCACTCCTTGTAACTGAACGCTACATCATACGTACATGGAACGCTCGTAACTTTCAAGACAATTCTTTCGTAACTGTTCGTGAATGCTTACCTCCCCATAAGCTCAGTTTTAATTGCGTGCAATCCAAATTTTGAATATACTCTCCCAACACCTTGTTCAGGAGCTCGGCAACAATCGATTCAAAAACCATCTTCGAATTCTTATTTTACGAAATAAAAAGATTTCTATAAGAAAATATTTTTAGTTCACGATAACAAATAAATTATTTGGTCAATTTTCGTGCTCTGGATACACGTTAAACAGTAAGCGGGTCAGGCACGAAAGTAAAATCGATCGGTAAGAATTGCCGCATAACCTTCAAGGTGTTCGTATATGTTGTGTAGAACTAATACAACACACAGATGAAAAAAATAATCTGTGTGATCTTATGGCTGCTGTAATTATCGCCACCAAACGTTTTTAATTATTGTCATCATTCAGGCTGTTGAAATCTCTGTTTAAAATAAATACACTGTCACGTCACACTCGTTGTCTATATTTCGAATTTATCGAAGACGATTTAATTTATCTATATTTATCGATTGGCTTTAAATTTTTTGTAATTTGGATGACGACATTGTTAAAAAATGTGATATTGTCAATGTCTTCTAACGAAATACGTGATTACACCAACTCTACCTTCACATTCTCTAGCTACTTGCAGTCACTTCATTAGATGACTATATACACACCAAACTTACACGGATAGACTCAACTAGTTCATACGACTATATGTATGTACATATACATACGTATTACATACGACGATTGATAAAGTTTCTGCCTGTCTTTAATAAATATATTTGATAAAAATGTATTTATTCACCACCTTTATTCTTTTACATCTATTTATGAAGTTTATGTTATATTGTTCTCATTAAATAAAAGGATCCTTTATTGAACATCATTCGTCAGTTTTTATTTAGTTCTTTTTATATTACATAATTTAGTGATTTATAGTTTTAAAATAGTTGGAAATAGAAGAAAATTTCTTTGGACAACATTAAACAGTTTAGAATAGTAAGAGAGTGAAGGCATTTAAAAAATTTCAAGATATTTTAAAATTTATTTACGATTAATACGATCAATTTGAAAGATATTTTATCTTTTAAGTTTGTGAATCTTGTCAAATGAAAGACAAGGAAAGTAAACACAAGAATACTTAACACTTTTTCCTAGAGAATAAAAATACGCATTGATTCGCGTAAAAATATATATATAAATCAACTTAAAAAGATAAAAGTAATTTTTAAAGCTTTAAAATGCCGCCATTTACAGTACAATTATACCTTGTGATATACTACTCGAAACCATTTAATTTTGCCTAATAAGATATCTTTGTGTAATGTAAATTATTTCTAAGATTACTCATAATTCTTAATTAAACATCATAGAAATTTACATTTTCAATTCAATATTTTTTTAAATATTTTTGAATACTTCACAAAAATATATCGTATTTTATTTTCTTTAAACAACTCAAAGTTGGAAAATTAATTTAATCTAAAATTCATTTAATTATGAAAACCACTTTAAATTCGTAACATTAAAAATCTCTTCGTTATATTTTGCAACTAAATATGGATTTAATCTTCTAACATACACTTTTCTAAGTCCTATATCTTGTAATTTTCTATAATTATCAGTTAACATACCATCTTTACTGAAAAGATTTCTAAATTTCTTTAACTGCAAACAGATAATACATATAGAAATAAATTTCTATGAAAAAAGATATTGATTGAAACTAATTGCAATATAATAAAGGAGTACCTGTGAAACAGATATTGATACAGGCATGGGAAAAATTATCCAGGTTACTACTTCATTACATGGTGGTGTAGTTAATGAACCCTTATAAGTATAAAATACATCCGTATTTTTAGGCAATAATGAAACTAGCTTTATAGGCTTATTTAATGCTATTTCATTATTTAAGAATTGCACGTTTGTTAAGGCATTTACGATAGAGTGTAAGGATTTGTTATCTTCTTCCTGTAACTAAATATAAACCCTAAATAAAGTAACGTTCTGAAAAAAGATTTATTTTATAAGAACTTACTTGGAGAAAGATTCCTAGAACTACAAGACCATTTTTGTAATTTAGTGCATTAGATAAATTTGAATAAGCCCTATTTTTATGAACTATATGCATTTCCATAGGATATCTATAGGATACATGAGAAAATTAAATAAAAATAATAAAGTTTATATATATGTTTTGTTCTTTTACCTAACACCATTTAAGATATGCTCAGATCCCCTGTTATTTTTTGCACCCCAATGAAAGTGCAAATGATCTACTTCATATTCTTCATTTATATCAAGTGAGCCTCCAAATATATAAGGTAGTCTTTTTCTTAAGTGATTATTTATATTAATTACAACTGAAAAAACAGATATAGACTACTTATTAAGTATTATTCTGGGATAAAATCCAATGACAATACCTGAATGACCATTGTTTTCCAAATATAATGGACTGGGTAAAAAATCATGATAGCCAATTACTTCAAGTGCAGGTAAAGGAAGAGTTATTGATTTGGATGATGATATGGATATTGGAGATTGCAATTTTCCAGCACATAATTTAAAATTTTGAATCCATGTATGTTGATCTGGAATATTATATTGAATGAAGAATAAAAATATTATGAGAAATGTATTGGGAGACATTATACATACCACGTTTACTATAGCTAAAGTATCCAGCTATAATTGGTACTAAAAAAATATTTTTCTGTTACAAATAATACAATAAAATAATATAAAAATAATTAAACTTACTAGCTGTCACCAATACTACACATTTTATAATACAGTTCATGTTAATGTAATTTTAATTTATTCTTCCTCACAATTTAGTACTTCAATTTTGCTCTTACAACTCGAACGACATTTAACGATACTATTAACAAGCAACGTAATACGATAATTGCACATTCTTGCAATATATACTTTGTGTATGGGCCCATGAAACACACTAAGTTATTTCTAGCATCTCCCAACTGTTTCATTTACATATTGCATACTCCATTATCATCATTAATACAGGATATCTTATGTACACACATCTCAGTGTATTTTGTTTCAAGTAGAACTATAGTAACACGAAATTCAAGTACATTTGCTCTGTACATAATATTCACTTTTAAGTATATGTTTTTCTTTGATATGACTTTATGATATAGCTTGTATAATAGATATTATAACAATTTATTTACATATATACAAATAATATATACCATCATAATACATTGTTATATTAATTATTTAGAAATTCAACATTTTGCGAAGAATAATCGGTACAATACGTAAATTTACAATTAGCTCTAATATTTAAGCTAAGGTATTAGTGACTTTGACAAAGTTGTTATAAAATTGTCTTACATTTGTTTCATCTTGTTATAAATCGCAATATAATATAGTTTTACAATATGTACACATGCACACGAAATACATATATATGTATAGGTAGAAAGATAAATAATAAAAATCAGCTCATCACAGATTATTATTTAAGTATTGTTCATGATTAAAATTGCATTTATTTCTATAGTATTGCAAAGAAAGCATACAAATTCTTTGAATACTTTTTTATGCTTCTGATATTTCCAAAACATATTTTAAAAAAGACAAGTTTATATACTTTATTCTCTTTGCAATATAAAAATCATGTGATTATAAAAATTTTCATTGTATCGATAACTACATTAAATTGAACGTTATGACAAGTAAAAAACAAATTTGTTGTTGTTGAGTAGAGTATGTATAATGTTCCTAATAATAAAATAATAAATAAACTATAACTTCTGTTTTGTGAAGCATTCAGTTATTTAATGTATACAATAAATTATTGATATAAAAGGTTATGTATTGTATCTTAATATTAATAGCACCATTTGAAATTTTATGTCTTTTAACAAATTGAATATAAAAAATTATTGGAAACCATTTAAAAAGATATATTATTTTTAATATTTCAATACAATTAAAAAAAGTTACCATAAATATATCTGTATAAGATAATTAATTTTTTTAGATATGAAAATGATTGTTCACACTACTTATGAAACTTTTAAATATTTTTCCCAATTTTTACATTGTATTTTCTTATAATAAGTATTTAAATAATCTCTAGTTGGAAAAAGATACAAAATAACAAATCAATTAAAAATAAAAACAAGCAAGTATTATTTATGATATAATATTTGCTATATTATAATTTTTATATATTTTTATTAGTCAAATAATATACTATTCTATGTGGTCATTTGGTGAAATTACAATTTCTGTACAAATTAACTATGAGTTTCACTAACACATCAAAATTGCGTAAACTATTAATTTGATTTAATGAACCTATACTCGTTTAAAAGTTCACATGACGTGTTTTATACGACTAGAATACTTTCCTGTACATATCAGTGTTCTATGCGTTTTCGCTATCTTGTGATTTGCAAACCATATTTTGTAAGGGAATTGAAAACAGTTCCTCCCATGGAGACCGTATAGAAGTAATGACTATTTCAGCAGCACTCATAGAAACGAAGTCTAAAACCCACCTTTCCTCTTGTCCTATTATTTCATCTAAGAAATTCAAAGTTATTGAGGAGCTATAATGTTCCTAAAAATATAACAACCAATACGTTTAATTATAAAAAATCAAAATACAGCTTTTCGTAAAGATTTCCTTTTTTAATTTTACTAATATCATTTCGATACTTACAACTCCAATCAAATTGCTCATTGCTTGTTCTCTTATTATCTGTGGCAACTCCTTGTTGCCTGGAAGAAGCCACTGCATATTGCATATTACCAAGACGGAGGTAGTCACTATTAAGCTTGATAATTTCAGCTGAATTTCGAGGTCTTGATATTTTAACAAGGCAGAAGAGAATAAAGCAAGGTGCCTAACAGTATCTTTATCTTGGTAGTTTTTGCAATTTTTTAATAATTCATGCATTAAAGAAGTACAATGTTCTGATATTTTGAGTTCGACTTCTTCACAAATCGGTGGTAATAAAAAATCTGCAAATAAAGAACAATTTATTTAATAACGAAGTTATTGGCTGGATAGTATTTAAGTATAAAATAAACGACGTTTCTATTCTTTACCAGTAACATAAAGCAAAAAGTTGAGCGTTCTTTGTAAGTCTTGTAAAACGCATAAAAATGTAATAGTAGAATTCAATTCGTCATTTGTTTTGTTAGGTTGTTCTAATTCAATCAAGACACCTTGCTTAAATGGTATCGGAGAGAAACGTCTTAATCTATCTATAGTCCAGCTAATTTCTTTATGCAACCAGCGTTGTGGGTCTTCTCTATAATAACAACAATATAAAAATAGAACAGATTTCCAATAAATGGAATTCTAATAAAATTATGTTTTATTTTATCATTACCCTTCTGGTCCAACAATTTTAAGAATATAAACTTTCGATGTAGATAAAACCACACAACCAGGAAATGTATCTTTTGTATTTTGCATTAGGATCTCTGCCTAAAAATTTACGAATAAATTAACAACATTCAGTTAGAATGTTAGTTTAACGGCTTGGATTATATGAAGTTCAATATTACCCTGAGAAGAAGAATAAGCTCTTCGTTTTCATGTTCAAATATATTTAAAATGATGTGTAGTTTTATTCTATGATCTATACTACTGAAATCCTCATAAGAATACTGGATATTACTACCCATTAAATGCGACGTTTCTTCCGTTTTTAGCTCTAATGGTTTATTACTGCCAATTTTTATACTCTGAAGTAGTCCTAAAATTATTCACATTAAATAAATATTGATATATACACAAATTAAATGTTAATATATGTTAGTATATAATTTTACTAACCTCCTAGCATAGAAGTTAAATTTGTTACTGGCGTAGATTTGGTCTCTTTATCATTATTACTAAGGGATTTTTCATCTGCACTAATTTGTCTCATTGCTTTGTTTTCATATGCGGTACAAATACTATTCGTTAAAGAACCTGTAGACATAGCATTTTAATAATAAATCTAAAATAATTTTTATAACAAAAAGAAAAATGAAAGTTTTAACAAACCTGAAGAGCTACTCTCTGTTAAACCAGTCATGATTGGTGCTGCATCTGGTATTGTTAAAAGACATGGAGCAACTGCAGCACGTCTTTCCTCCGAAGAACGCTTTCTATGTGGTGTAAGATGTGTTCTGTATTAATATGAACATAATATAGAACAAATTTTACATAAATGAACATATTGAATAATTGTCTATACCAAAAATATTAAAAATTATAATTTACCTTGACCCATCATCTAGAACTTCAATGCTACTTTCACTTGGATTGCTGAGTACTTCTATATCACTTTCATATTTTTTATCTAGTACATTTGCAGATGGTGTTGATTCTCTTGATTCCTCTAAACTTGTTGCTGAACCTATTAATAACAAAGTAAAGTAATTACAACTCATCTAAATTTAATATATACTATTTGTTATTTGAATACATTAATCAAACAGATACTCATACTTTTCTTTTTGTTTTATTTAACTTGAAAAGGCCACATTTTCCTTTATAGGTTTCTATGTATTTTTTCTTATGGCTAGTTCTTTTGATGCAAATTGTTATAATTGTTTAGAATAAACGAATGTATCGTAAAAACAAAAATGAAGATATGAGCCTAAGATATTTAATAATAGTAGTATAGAATCGTAGATAGTAAAGCAACTAATATCATAGCTTTATATCTTCAATCATGAAGAAAGCTTGAGAAAACAGAAAATGCTGTAATAAGATAGTGTGACTGAAGCTTACAGCGAACTTGAGCTTGGATGTGAGAGTCGGAGTGCACCAAAGAAGTGGTGACGGATATAGCTCGTACCCCCGCTCCACCTGCACCGGGATTAGTATGTTATAGTCTCAGTCAATAGTACAATGCACGGATATGCAGTCAGCAGTTACGAAATTAGTGCATCCACATTTGATAAATTAATAAATATTATTTTTATCATAGAACTTAAAGATACTAGTATTACAAAAATTTAACATTATAAACAAATAAATATATATGGTTAATTTTTATTATCGAAACCTCATAAATACATAGCTCTTATTACATGCTTAATATTTTAAAATAAATAAATTTGAACACCACGCATAAATTATAAAAACTGTGTTATATGAAGTAAACTCAAGATATTACAGCTCATTATTAAAAAATCCACAACTTTTGTCAGATGTTTCATTCATTTTCATATTACATGCACAGATCTGAGTGAGACTTACCAATGCTAGAAGAAGATTCAGAATGTTGTAGATTGGTTTTTACTGAATTCTCAGAATGTTGATTTTTGGTTACGCTTCCCAATAAACCTTTAGAAGTATCATTTTCCATATCCAACATCGATAATTCGTCTGTTTCTATAACTAAAGTACTTCCACAGGTGGGACATTTCAATTGGTTTGTACCTGGAACTTGGAATTTTTTACAATACTGAACGTGCTTGTAACTTATAATGTCTTCCAATCTATAACTATTATTGAAAATGTACCTGATGCAGATGAACTTATGAAAATATATTCTGAATCTTGGGAAAAATGAGTTGAACATTTCATACATTTAAAAACTTTCAACAATATCGTTCTTTTTTCTATTCTCTCGTTAATTATTTGAACTATTTCCTACAAAATATGTAGTACATTAATACTATTTACATGTTATTTATATCTATGTTTGTATTTTCTTATTTCTTACTTTTGCAATGTTTGGTTCTACGAAATATCTCCTGTTTTTACGATGTTCGCGTGTGGTATCGAAAATTATATCTACTGTCACTGGTTCACTTCTACCAAGTACACACGATAATACAGAACTTGTTGACCAACAGCATCTCAGTTTCCCAGTAAGTGAATCTCTCTCTCGAATAACACTATAATTATATTATAAAATGAAAGTGTAAAATTTTTTAATACAATAAAGAATACGTACTGTGTTGTTATTATTAAAAACAAATCTTCCAATTCGTTTGAATTTTTCCTTTTTTGAACCCGGTACAAATTCCCAACTTCTAGATATTAAAAATGCAACAATTAAAATAAAGTAATTTTTTAACGATATATACAATTTACTCTTTATAATATACCTTGTTCTGGATCATAAGGAGGCTCAGATAGATTCTCAAGAACGCTTGTGTCATTGTTCAGTAAAACCTCAGAAATATTCTCTTCTTCGGTTAATACTTTACTTCTATTTTTTTCGTCGTTAAATTCATTAATTTCTTGCTTTAAAGATTCAGATTTATCGTTTAATTCAATGTGTGTATCTTTCATCAAAAGATTCACAGAATCTTCAATACTATGCACAATATCTTTAGCGTTTAAATTTTCTATCGTAAATTCCGATGTTATTGAATATGTTGGAGGTTGTATTCCCATAATATCTTGAACAAATGTGCCAGCTTGACTACTTAACCACTTATCTTCTCCATATCTTCTTCGTATCTCCAAAATTTGTTTTTTTGTTTCTAAATGTCCTTTCGAAATTTCTGTGAATAATAATATCAAAAGAATAATATATTATATGAGTCAACATCATAAAAAAATGATTAAAATTGAAAGTAATTTATTACCTAAGCAAGAAATACTACGATCTGCTTTTAAATCATCTTTTTCTTGCTCGACTTCCGCGATAACTGCTTCCTTTATGCTTGATTTCTTTTTACTTTTAGAAAAACTTTTTTCCATGCTACCTGTCCCTTCTGCAGATGTTCCTGCTACAAAATCACTAATCGTAGACGTGTTAATAGATGTAAGTAAACTACTAGAATTTAAGGAATTTGACACTGAGTTGAGTAACTCGTTCGACACGGATTTTTCAGATCTGACGATAAAGAATCGATTTTCTGCAATAATTTGCTTCTCTAATCTTGAAAGTGATGAATGATCTACAACCAACTAAATCGTGAAATTTTATTTATACTTATATAATACTTAAATATTGCGAAATTTACATTTTGTAATAATATAACATATTATCGTTTTTAACATCTACCTACCTTGCTATCACTCAAACATGGATGTAAATGTTTTATGGATAATAATCGATGTTTTGGATGATATGACAAGGGATTGCCTTCTAAGGATACCCATAACAAAGCAGACATTTTCTCTAAAGGCCACAAGACTGAATGTTCCATTAAACAATTGTAAGATAAATCTAATGCTGTTAAACATTCCAAACTTTGCAAACCTGTTTGAACAAAAATAATTCATAAATATATTTTTGCTTTTATAAATTATGTATGTATGTGCAATGGCATAAGCAAACTGACAATATGAAAGCAGAATGGCTTTAGAAACACCATTTTTTGATGTAACACTAATGTACTGAAAGAAATATAAAGCTTAAACTTAAACTCAAACTCAAAATAATTAAATACATTAATACATTACCATTTAAACTTTCTATGTAATTATTCTTCAGAACTAGTACTTGTAATAAACGTGATGCAGCTTCATTAAAGGTGGGTACTGTTTCAAGTTTATTATATCCAAGATTTACATGTTTTAAATTTGGTAAACAAGATAATTCATCTGCAGATGTTATCAAGTTATGACTTAAATCTATTACTTGTAACCATGGTACTAACTCTAAAGATGTATCCAATTTTTCAAGAGCATTGTGTGGTAATGCCAAATGTCTCAAAGAACCCCATACAAAACCAACACCAGTATCACCACCACAATTTACTGCATAAAAATAATGTTTATAATATTAAATCCATTTTTTAATTAAAAATTATAACTTTTTAATTATAATTACCCAAGAGTTGTTTTACAGTACAAACTCCTTTTCTACCAGTACAAACAATGCTTTCAAGTTGGCCTCTAACACTTCTGAGTCCTTTTACAGTATCAATGTTAATTTTTTTTAATTCTAGATATTTCAAACACCTAAATTTAGTAATATCAATGGGTATCTTAGGATTGCTTGGACAATAAGTCACTTTTAGTCCAATTGTCTTCTGCACAAAGTCATGTAGAAATTTGAGGTCACGGAAAATGTCAATTTTTGAGCTGTTGCATACTTGAAATGAAGCTTCTAAATTTTCACATCCATCAACGATCAGAGAAAAAGCTTCATTTAAATTATATAGTAAAGTAGTTGACAAAGAGAGTTTGCCAGATGCATTTAATACTTTTTCTCCATTCTGATGCAGGAGCTTTCCAAGTACCATTATCTCTTGCATAATAGCTTCATTTTGAATTTTACTCATTTTTATATCCTTTCCAATTTATAAAAGCCAACAAATTTCAATGATGATTTTAAGATTGATTCCAATGTACCTTCATATCAATCTAAAAAGTAGCAAAATAAAATTAATATAATAATGTAATGTAAAAAGTTTCATTTAATCATTAATAACATTTTACAGATCACTCAATTTTTCTTACAATATATCTAAAAATTCTTATTTTCAGTTTTGTAAATAAAATGCTTTTATAATTAACACAATGCGCCTTAAACATTTTCTACTACATTAAATAGAAAACAAAGTTTATATATTATTCAGAAAAATGTTTAGACAGTTCTATTCTTATATTTTTAATTGTAAATCATAGCAAAAAATTAATGCACAATATTAATTTAGCAAATATAAAGGAAATGGCAAAGCACTTACTAGATTATTATACATTGCTTAGATCATCCGCTTGATCAGTGAAAAATACATAATTAAGTGACAAACGATGCAGGAAGTACAGTCTCACACATGTTATCACAAATAAGCAATACAAGAGATTATGTGTCTATCAATGACTAATAAATAATCAGTCGTGTAATGTTATCTATCATCTTGCAATTGAATAACCTTAACTTGCGTTATTATCTTGCATGCACTCTCACCAAAAAACGAAACCCTAAAAGACATACTAAATATTTATAAACAATTCAATTATATTACATAACTGTTACAACCAGTGTTACAAAATTCACATTACTGCGTATTGTAATACTGTAGATGCACCTCAAAAATCGTTTCAACACAAGAGAAAAAAAGTTAGGAAAACGTTTCTGCCCTACTTTGTATCCAAATAATACAGTTAATTGGAATAATTTATTTCGTTAGTAACAAGATAAGCGAATTATTTCTCGTGGTACAAGCTTTAGTAAATAGTCACTATGAAATTTTTAATGAGGTTAAACAATGGCAAAAGTGACATACTGACTGTAATTTGCAATTTATAACATTGTATAAAACTGTCGGCATTGTTGTCTTTCTTGTCATCATTTCAAGTACGATAGGTGGCAACACTAATCACGTTTTTGTACTGATGTAAGATGAATGAAACTTGTTCTTGTTAAGGACAAATTCATTCTTATTTCAGTCGTGTGTATTGAGATTGAGATATATTATAAAAGAATAAATTTCAAATATAGATTTCTTAGAAAAACTTCTATAAAATTTTTTGTAATTTATTAGGAACATTTAAAATGTATTAACTATTTCAAAGAACTGTAAATTTTGGATTGATGTGTTGATTTTTACAATTCTTAAATATGAGGAACGAAATTATTATTTATAGTATATTTTTGTTAATTTACGTGAATGCAATCGATGATAGAAAATCGAATAAAAAAAAGTCATGGCGAGACAAAGATATACGTGATATGAATGATGCAGATTTAGAACTCTTGTTAGATCAGTGGGAGGTATATTACGTTTTTTTTCAATTTTTTAAATTCCATATTTACATAGAGTAAAAGGAATTAACAAAGATTATAATTCTTTTATTATTAGGAAAATGATGAACCATTGGAACCAGATGAATTACCAGAACATCTTAGGCCTAGCCCAAAAATTGATTTATCGAAGGTAGTGTATTTAAAAAACTTTATGAATTAATTTTGTATACCTTTACTGACTATAAAAAATATTTACATATATCATTCTTTTTTATAGTACTAAATTTTCATAGTCATATTAAAGTATTTATCAAATTTAGTATTCTTGAACTTAATTAACTCTTTACCTTATAAATGGGTTATGGATAAAATCCAATGAAAGCAGTTCCAAAATGCCTTCTTTTAACTACTGAATAACATCAAAATCAAAAAATTAACAAAATTGTACTTATTATATCTTTCTCTTGTGTTATCTATATTTATTTACATAATCTTTTTGTTTAGCTTGTTATATCATGTTTTCTGCGTGTGTTCTTCTGTGTAATCTATATTTATTTATATAATAGCTTGATATGTCAAATCCTGACAATGTACTGAAAGTGACAAAAAAAGGTAAAAGTGTGATGATGTTTGTTGATACAAATGAAGATTTGTCAGTTGAAGAAGCTGAGACTATAATGAAAATTTGGCAGACTAGTCTTCAAAATAATCATATTATTGCCGAAAGGTAGTATTTTTTCTTAATTTTATACTTAATGTGTTAAAATAATAAAAGCGCTTATATAATATAGTTGAATCCTTTACAGATATCCAATTGATCAAAAAAGGTCTGTGTTTCTATTTCACGAGGGTTCTCAAGCTGTAGATGCAAAAAACTTTTTCTTGGAACAACCAGAATTGTCTCATGTGACTCTTGAAGGCCAAACTTATTTTAGGGATCCAAAGAAACAGGTATGAGAATACTAAAATACATTAACAAAAGAAAAGGGTAACGAAATAAAAATTTGTATGATCTATAATGATCTGATGACTTTTTTAGAATGAAAGAATGGCAAAACTTAATAAACAAGCAAGTAAACGAAATATTAAAAAGGACAATAGTAACAAACAAGAGGAGCTATAATTTATATTATAAATTTTTCGAAGATACTGAATATTTTTCATTTGTATATTTTTGTACATGTAGGTATATATCTATATCTATAAGCAAATAAGTACAGGACAATTTTTGATACAAATATTTTTTGTTTGTAAAAATATACAACTTAAATTACTTTTATTTAAATATTTCATAACTTACTGAAATACTTATAAATATCATAAATAAACTTGATTTATCCTATAGAAAAGTGAAATCTCTCTTTCCTACATCATTTCTACAGCAAAATAAATGTATTTCATATGCAATGTTATAAACAGTACTTATTAGTCACATGTTTATTGGCCTTATGCTAGAACAATTACAAATGTTAAAAGTGAAAGACATTGACAAATTCAACTAATAGCAATTCATCAGTAACATCACTAAAGATATAATAGTAGGCAACAATCAATAATCTCATAAGCAATACAAACAATTCAATATTTCATTGTTGAGAATATATAATCGTAATATGTGTACAAAATTATAGATTAACAGAGTTCATTTGAGTATGTAAATTATGAAGAAGACATAATTGGCGATTACTTATTTAAACTAGACTTGCTCGTGGGAGAATCAAGTTGATTCATACTATCCATAGCTCTTACTTCTCTTTGTAATTCTTTAACAACTGTTGCAAGCGCATATGGATTTACGCCGTTCTCGCATAATCGTATGCATATACTTAACGTTGTAGGATCTAGATTTGTATTTAATAGCTTCGAGATTTGGTAAAGCGTTTGAAATGTTTTGCGAGCAGCGTTTATTTGATGATGCACAGGTTCTGGCATGCTGCCTCGGTTTCGGTCTTTTCTATAAAATCAAAAGTAAAACGGTAATATAAAGATAATCAATCAAATCAATATAAAAAAAGGTTATGTTTTTATGTAAAAGAATTGTTCTATGAATACGTACTCTCCGTTGTGAGACAGTTTGACGTCGGGGTTAAATCACTATTGAATCACAATTTACAAATAAAATAATAAGCATAAAATGCGAAATACAACGTTATTTAATTTGTGTGTTTTAACAAGATTCTCATCTGTTTGAATGGCTTAATTTTGTTATTTTACGGAGGTTGTTTCTATAACAACCGTCAAAAAGGCAAATTTATTTTTTAAAAAATATCGTATTTTTAATTTATACACTTGTACAAAGGCAAAGAGTTCAAGTCGGAAAGGTAAATAAAACCATGTGATTGAAATATAGGAGATACTAGAAGGTTATCTTCACAATTTTGTGATATACAATAGGACAATTTTATCGATGAAAGAAAAGCTGAGAGAAAACCTCTTAATTAGCTTTTTTCAGTAATGAAAATTTGTTCAATTTATGGATACTGATACTCTAACTACGTAGAGGTAAAAAGGTGAAATTAATCGCTATTTTTCTCTTTGTCGCATGGTATCGTCCTTCTTGTTTAACATCAGTCTATACGTCTGTTCTTGTTGCACAATATTGCGTTCTTTGCCTAGGGAAAACTTATGTACTACCATCTATCCTTAGATACTCTAAGTTACTATTCTTTCCAATCTGGTAGATGGCAGTACATGGCTCATTTGTAAGCAAAATTAGCACTTGTCCTATAACGAATCAGATTATTTAAAAAATAAAGAATGTTGGATATAACAGTGCATCTTACAATGATTTTAGAGGAAAAAAGGTACATTGAAGATAATAATGACCATCTCCCTTTATTCCTCTAAATATACAATTCAGTTGTGACGAGATATAAGTTCTTCACACGTTGCAAAGACCCGACGTGAAGATATAATTTCTTTAAAAATCATTCGTCGGTACTCAGTATAATTATTTCTCGATCTAATGAACGAAGGATCGGGAGTATGGACACTAGAAGTATCAGAGAAAGGCCTGGGCAAAGGACAACACGGTGATTATGAACTATCGCATGCAAAAATGTTCCTTGTCTTTCTTCTTTAATTAATAATATAGGTGATATTCGAATTCTACAGAAAAACTGGCAGTATAAGAATTAACAAATGTACTCTACGGAGCATCTAGATGCAATGTATCACCAAAGTATTCGAACGATCATTATAAAGCGTTTTATTTTACAAAATATATTGTATAGCATTTTAAAAAGTAGATACATACATAACATCGAAAATAAAAGATAAAAAACGGCTTTACTAATATTTTTTGTCTTGATCGATTTATTACCGACTTATAATTTCCCGATAAATTAACTTAAATAATTCATTATTTTGAAATTAAAACCGTTTCGAATTCTTTGGCGACGCGGAATCAATCGCTAATCGATTCACTTTAATGGCTAATCGTAAATTCTTGTCATAAAAAACTGCTTGAAAGCTTAACTATCGAGTCGTATATTCTATGAATTATATAACTCAATACTTCGTAAGTACACGCTAAATGTCTCTATCATAATAAATTTTGATTCGTTACTCGTGCTTTACGCTACTGTAACCAAGTTTAAATCCAAATCACCTAAAACAAGATTCTTAAGATGTAAAAACAATGTTAGAATCATTGACAGATATATTTTCTTTGTTGCAATTAAGCGAATCAACCAATCGTAACGGTCAAATGAATTAAATTAGAAACTCAAATCGACCCAACTATCAATAGTATCGATACTTGTTAACGATAATTATGTTGTTTTTGACTCGATTTAAACCAAGAATCCCCAGTCGTTCGATCGATCACTGCTAATCGATTATTAGATGCTTCATTTAAATTTTTGTACACAAAGAAGCAAATAAGTGTACAAGTTAAAATACGGTTCTATAAATTTTGATACAATTGGAAACATTGGTTTACAGTTCAACAAGATAAATTCTAAAGATCAATAAAGTTAATTACGATCTATGTTACCTCTAATGCTCATGAATTGACTATGACTACTTCGATCTATACAGAATGTTTCAAAATATGCGGAAAAAAGTTAAAATTTAAATTGCAAACTTTTTCAAATGAAAAGTATATTTCAAATCTGTATACGAAAAAATGTTTTTCCAAGAAAAAATCGTTTTTGACGTACTCATATTTTGAAATATTCTGTATAGTACCTCATTATTCTCATTTCGAGAAAGAAACCAACACGTACTAGATTTACGATCTAATAAGTTCCTCAAAATTTGATTCTTAAACATCGATCTTACGCTTCTATATTTCAAATTGAATGGCTGTCCTGATTTTGAAACGACCAGTAAGCACGCACGATATGTAACGATCTAAATTACAATTCTTTTCGAAAGGAATAAGCTAAATCATTGACTAACAAAAGTGTAACATTTAATTTCTCTTACGTTCTAAAACGCGTTGACAAAACCGTGTTCAATTCTTTTGGCGGGAAATTTGAATTCTCTTTTCTTTCTTTTTTTGTAACGGAAATGATCGTCAAATGTTTGTGTATAAATTTGTTTCATTGTAAAATGTTGGACAAGTTCCTGAAAATTTTAGTTCAAAAAAGTATCATTGATATTCTGTAAGATAGGGCACTTCCGGTTTCATTATTTTAGAAAATGACGAAAACTTAAAACGAGGAAAAAATATTGAATAATTTTAGATTAATAATTTTTCAATTGTACTAAAGCATTAAATAATAATAAAAAATTATTTTTTTCATTGAAAATTATCGTATTTTATGATTGAAAATTCTTTCTTTTGAAACCGGAAATACTCCGTATTTTCCTACTCCTTATCGTCGCTTGGAGACTTTTATTCTTAAGTATGCTTCCAGTTGTTTCATAGAAAATTGTTTTTTTCTTTTTTCTTTTTTAATTATAACATTCGTTGTTTCCATCTTCTGAAGTCTCACTTTTGTTTTTCTTAGAAAATATATAAAAATCGTTTAATATTAGCGATACACACGCATACTTGTCGCCAAGAAGCATCGATAATCGCTTCTTATATCGATTTCTTTTATTTTATTTTTATCCAGGTGAAAAAAACTTCCATTTAAAATTCGAAGAAACTTTCGTGCAATTAGAAAAATCTTTTCTTTCCAAAATCCTCGGTCATCAGAATTTTTTGTCCGCCTCCGGATGCAATTGACTTGTTCAGTTAGAAAACCCAGAAACAAGCGGCTTTCAATTAATATTCTCGACTTGTGAACTCTCCACGTTAACGCTTTCATTCATTATTAGGAACAATGGACAACGGATTCTTGATTGTAGCATACTTTCACTCTTTTTGGTCTAAAAATTGAAAAAAATTTTAATATAAAAAAAGGTAAATTTATAATTTATTTTTAATTTTTCAATTATTTAAAGATGTTCGTATTTGACGAAAAACTTTAGTTATTTTTTATACAAAATGAAAAAACAAAATTTTTAATATCTAAAAATTGGTGTTGTCATTTCATTAAAAAATTGTTTTCATTAAGAAAAGATAGAAAATAAATAATTAAAAAAATTACAATTTATACCTATAGGTTTAAATTTGTAATAGCTGATTATTCAGAAATGGTAGAGATCCGAATTGTTTACGGACTCTATCTGAGTGTCTCTATCTGAGAATCATCGTTATTTAATAATATAGTTGCTATAGGAACGCGCTTAGCAACCTATGCGTCTTCGACTTCTATTAAAACACCATGATGAAGGATTTCATTGATTAACAAGTAACAGTGCGAGTGCTACAAAGAGACAACAACGGTCAACAAACGGTACTTATCCTAAATTCTTTTTCTAACTTGAGCCTCTATCTCGAAAGATTTACGATTAAAAAGAAAAATTACATATAATATATATGTATGTATATATAATATTGCCTAAAAACTTTGAGGCAAGGTAACTATTATTTTTAAACGATTCTAGTTAATTCCAGATGGCTAGATGATTCAGCAAATTAATATCCATTTGATTATAACGGATACTAATTATTATTAATGATTTTGTAAATCCGCGCCTCATTACTACAGGTACTTGGGGGACTCAAAAAATGGACTAAAAATTCTGATCTATCTATAAAGTATCTAAATTACTCGCTATTATTCAAATTAGCCTATTTTCCAATAAAGAAAATTTAATATCAGATATTATTGTTTGTAAATAATTATGGAAAAAGAATGTTTTTGAAAAATTATTGAGTAGTTTTATAACGTTCTAGTGGTTTTTAAAGATCTTATAAAATGGATCTTGGTATAAACGTGTTTTCAAGGTGCATGTGCAAAATTTGAAAGGATACTCTAGCTTGAAAAGACACACCTGGTGTTGTATATTGATAAAACGTGGCTGTATGTTACTAAAAAAAAGTTGGAGATCCTATGATCGACGCAAGCTGCCTACGTCTATGTCGACTATCATGGTCGTGCAAACGTTCAATCGACGATAAATCGTTCGATTTTTTAATAACAAATTCGTCTCATATAATACCATGTGATTTTTCATTCTTTTCTCCTCTCAGATTTTTTTCCTCTAAATCACTAGATAATTATTGCAATTTGGTGTTTCGTTTTGTGGAACGATCACTAATTGAAACACCCTCTATGTATTGAACAAGAATATATAATCTTACCTATGATTTAATTTTTCTTTATATCTTTATGACAATTATTTCCTCCTTTTCAAACATTTTAACAGATTTATCGATATTAGAAAACTGATTCTCTGCTATCGCTCTTACACCTACGATATTATGTAATTCTACTTTAATAACTTCGTAAAACAGTTGAACCCTATAGGGACATATCATATGATATAATTGTATAGTATTCAATATGAAAGAGATAACAGAATATCGTCTTGATCTTATTTCCTCAGGAGAACCACATTGTTTTCGTATACCTTTTTCTTTCAACTCCTTACGACATGTGAGATTGTCTCAAATGAAAATCGAACTTCTTCTTTGTTCGTGAGGCTCTATCGCCGAATGCTCGTTGCACGCTTGAATTTTTAATACGTAAACTCTTCGTGTAAGCACGTACGAAAGCAATGCTTTCTAAAACAAATATCTTGTTCGTTAAGCACAGAATGTTACTAAAAAAATGAAAAATCATTCTATGATATTTAATTTAATAGTGTAATTCAATATTTTCTGTATTATATATTATAATAGACAGAAATGAAGACAGAAGTAATAGACAAAAATTTGTACTCTACGTAGTGTACAATAAATTTTCGGTTTTGTATTTTTCAAAAATTTAAACAAATTATTTAAAAAATTGTAAATAAAAATTATAAAGATAAATTCATTATATCAATCACATTATAAAACTAGAAACATTCTGTGCATGATTAATTGTTTCAAATCGATACTTAGTACGTACTGCCTCATTTTCAGCATCTTCCAAATTACATAATCTTGTAGATAAAATCGTATCTTTCAATCGTGTACACAGTCATACCCATACCTCGTTTTATCGCGTACGAAAGGAATAGTATAATTTTTTTACTCGAAGTTTGGCACGGAAGTGAAAGAAGACAAAATGCTGTTTCATGTTGAATTCTTCTCGTTTTTAGCGTGTTTTCTTCTCTTTGGCGAAAACGATAGTGTTAAATACTTTTTTTTGATATTCAAAAGTTCTTCCCCTAAATAAAGTTGAAGTATTCGACATCATTGATAGTTGCTTATTTAATATTCTTCCTCCATGATATATTCGTCGAATTAATTTATATTTTTCCCCTTAATTTGTTAATACAATTCTTTTAGTCTTAACTCGTGTGATAATATTCGACTTTGTAATGTCGATTCCACAATTGACAAGTCGTTCATCTCCCTCTTATAATGGGGATGCTCTACTCCCATTATATCTGGATGCTTAACAGATTTGCTTACGTGATGTAAAATAGTTCTTCCGCAAGAAGAAATATCTTATAGCTCGTTCGCCTATCGACCGCGAGAGTTTAATTGAATTCTTGAACTCGCAAGATTCTTAAGGGCTTCATTCTTTTTGTTTTCATTTTTATCTTTTTTTTGTTTTTTTTTTACAGTATTCTCTGTTTTTCTTTTCAGAAGTTGGAATTCCTTATTGTAGAAGTTGGGAATCACGGTTTATCTATGGAAAATTTGAAAATTTGAGAAGTGCACAGAATACACATAATATGTAGAAATATGAAAAATATTCAAAGAAGTGATATAATAGTAATAAGTATAATAATAATATTGATATAATAATGAGAATAATATAACAAAGATATTTATTATATTATTTAGTGGATGAGATAAATGTTTTCTTGAATTTTAACACTTCAGAATTAGAATTCACTTGTTTAAAATAAAATTTATTTATATAGAATCTATTATTTTATATTTATTTAATATCTCTAAAATTCTGGCTGTTTTATTATCAAACATGTTCCAATTACGTTAGAGAATCTATTGGTATTTCTAATTTGTAACTTGTAACTTCTAAAATTTCACTAATGATAATAATATTAATTGGATTGTACAAGAAGGTTCAATATGATAATTTACCCTTAGCAAAAGAGCGGAGCCTCCGGTTGGTTCCACCAGTGCGCCGCTAGGAGCATATAAAGCTCCTGATCTTGAACGGTGTAACCTGGAGGTGGTTGAGAAGGCAAAGGCGGTGGAATAGGTGGCAGCAGAGAGTAGGACGGCGGTGGTGGCGAGGGCGATTGGGACTGCGAGAAGGTGGTCGTGGTAGAGAGCGGCGTTGGCGGCGTCGTCTTGGTCATCACCGGAGGCTCTTCCTTCTCCGGAGATCAAAACGCGTAATCGAACTTTGCCAACGACCGTGTAGTCACATCATCCTAAACATACCATTTCTGTTAATATAATTGTCATTAGCAGAAATATAGAGATCGATATGATAGACAAATAAAACTTTAGATTTTGATACGAATTGTGAACAATTTTTTATTTCTGAAGTTTTATGAATTCTTTTCTTGGAGATTAGAAGGAAGATGATCATGTTCTTCCTCAATCCATTCTTACGTGTATAATAATTGTATAGATCATTTAACAAATTTTATTTGTCTTATAATACTAATGACTCTAAACTGTAATGTTAAGATTTCATGAGATATTGATTCTTCAGTGAATAGCATGTAACAATATCGAGAACTTCTTGCCATCGGCAAACTGTTCACGAAGTAGCAATATTGTTTAAAGATGCATAAAATGCAAACGTGTCGATACCCTCAGACAGCTCTCCATAAATTCCTCGATCGTTATTATGCCATCCTGGTTTAAATCGAACTTCTTGAACACCCTATCCAACTGCTCTCTCGCTTTCCTTTCCTCTTCGGCGTGATGTCGTCGTCCCATCAGCTCATGCACTGCAATCACCACTTCCCATAGCTCGCCCCTGGTGATGCATCCGTCGCCATTTATATCGTACAGCTTGAAGATCCATCGTAACTTCTCGTAGATACTGCCTCGTAGTAGAGTCGATAAAATTACCAGGAGATCCTGAGAAGAAAAATCGTATCGTATGTTTCGGATCTTCCTATTTCTTTTTTTCTTCCTTCGAAGATTGGGAAATTAGGGAAAAAATGTAGTACAATTAATGCATTAGGAACTTTGGAGATCAAAGAAATTGGGGAATTGCACAAAAAGAAAATTAGTAAAAAAATTAGATATTAAATATATATTATTACAAATTAAATTAAATTAAGTAGAAAAAACCCGATAATAAAAGAGAATTGTTAGAAAAAAAATTGAAATTACCCTAAAATTCATGGCACCATTGCAATTAACATCAAAGGCCTTGAACACGTAATGAGCGTAAAGACTAGAATCTGCAACGTGTATACGAATTAATATTAAAATTATTCATAATAATTAACTACAAGGCAAGACATAATTAAAACTTACTGCCATGAGGAAAGAATTTCGCATAAATATCTTTGAACAGGTCCTCGTGAACTACACCCTCGGGACATTCCTGAAAATATAATTATTATGATGGATATTATTTCAGTCGGGAAATAGGTCGTTTAATTGAACATGAAAAGAAGGAATTGGCACAGTATGTTAACTCGTTGAAGATAGAAGCTTTTATCGTCGATTATATGTTTCGCCTGAAGCAAGTTATCATATGGTGGAGATGTGGAGGAAATGAACCAGCGAAGATGTTTCTGTTTACATATTTATGAATCTAATGCATAGAGGAGGTAACAAAAATGAAAATTCCGCACACTATACCCAAGAACGTGTTGGAAGCTTACAGGTATGTTCTCCAGATTTTCTTAATTTCGTTAAAAACCCTATAATCTGCTATTTTTCCAACTCCGTAATTCTGTAATTCCTCAATTTATCTTTTTTAATCATTGATTTCCAAATTCCAAATTCCTTAAACTTTCTACTGCTCAATTCTCAACTTTCTCAAATACTTGATATTCGGAACTCAAAATATTGTCAAATTCTTATTATAATTATATATAATAATTAACACCAAAAAAGATGCATATGTAATTAATATCTTTTTTGGAAGATGTTCGGAAGAAACGACGCGGTTAACGTGCGAGGTCGATCGAACAATTCGACCGGAAGATGTTTCCTGGGACGAGGAGAGAGTCCCAAGCTTAAAGACCCTCGCCCTTCGTGTCATAGCCTCTGCATGGAAGAAAAATCCGATACTGGAGGAATTACCAACCTGTGAGGATAGAAATATGCTGATGGAAATTCTGCCTACCGATTTACCGTTCGAGTTGACTATAAGGAAAATCGACAATGAACACTATTGGGAACGTTGCTCGAGAGCTAGGTGAAAAACGTAATCGAAAGCATTGAAAACACTTCGTAAAAATTTCTTTATATTATCGTGTAGTACAAAGTTGAAATGAAAAGTATAGAGTATAAGAATAGAAAATGTAGAGAAAATTGGAACGTGTAACAGAGAAAATTAAGTGGTAAGGAAAATAAGGAAACTTGAAATCCCAGGAAATCAAGAAATTAGAAAAACAGAAAATTTAAAAAATTCGCAATCCATAAAAGAGGCCGCCAAAAAAAAAGTTTATTCGCGTCCTCATAAAAGCATACAACACGGAAGCAATCTCATAAATGGATGTTTAATTTACCGACCATAAGTAGTTTTAGCTTACTACCGGCGGTAGTATATGTACTTTATATAGTATCATTCCATTAATTTCTCTTGGCCGTTTTTCAACGAGCATTCTCTTGAAACAGTTCGCCCACTTTCCAGCACGAGAACTATCGAATTTTCATAAAGAAAGTCGTTTTTGGTTTACATAAAGCGTGACCCCAAATTCAAATGCGAGAATGCGGGAGAGACTAGAATTATTTCAGATGGGGGTACAACGATTGCGCTGAACATGGCAATTCCTGGCGGCGACGTTACTGCGAAGGTGCTTTCCGTGAATATTTGGAGAATCTCGAGCCAAGTTTCTTCGAATCCCAAAAGGAAGATTGTGAAAAGATGATCGATCTTGTGCGTGATTATGTGCACACAATAGAGCTACGTTCTTTACTGCCAACAAAGTAAATCTTCTTAAATAAATAAGATATAATATATTCTAAAAAAAATGTAAACTTTCAATATAATAACTATTCTAAACATAAATACGAGAATGCAACAACAATCCTAAATTTAAGTTGTTTCAACGTAATAATAATAATTCTAAAAATAATTTATTTATACAAAATAATTTAATCCCAAATCTAAACTATCTCAATATAACAATAGTTATTCGAAACATAGAGGAAAAAATCCGAATTTAAAAGAAATTTACAAAAGGTAGCTACGATTAGACTTCCAAAAACTGAAATCTTTCTCCTTGAATTTGTCGTATAAGCCTTCACCTTACATAATCATTATACATAGTACAGTACTACTTATTTGCACGAAATCTGTTCACATTCACAGGAAGGATAAGATATCTCTAAACGAAGAAGATTCGTGTCTAGCAGAGGAAGTATTCGTCCATCACATCCCGTTGGAGCTTATTCTGCCACAATTCCCTCATCTTACTGAGCTTCGCATTAATTTCGGGTTGGTTTACATGAACGATGGTTTCGAGTGGCGAGACTTCGAGTAAGTTGCTTTTCCAGGTTACAGTTTAATACTCTACTATTTCTTCAAGTCTGATTTATGTACATTAAAAGAGTAAAAATAAAAATAAAGGATATCTATTGAAGATTGCTTTGGTCTTGGTCGTGGGATTAAAGCTTGCCCGAAATTGAAGAAATTTACTTTGACTAGAAGCAATTTGGATCAACCACGTGCAGCAGCTCTTCTTCAAGGTGTGCTGGAGAATGATAGTGTTAGTAGCGTCACAACGGCTTAGAAAAAATTTCCATATCGTACAATTTCTCAATTCCTTGATCCTCTAGTTTTCCAACATCTTATATCTTTAATTCCCCAATCTTTTAATATCTCAAATTCTTAATTTTACAAATTTTAAGTCTCTTAATTTTTCTACTGTCTAATTTTTCCAGTCATTTAAATTCCAATTTGATTAAACTCACTTTGTTTTTTAATACTTAGTATTCTCTTTCTCTATTTCCTCAGTGTCCTATTATTCAATAACAATCTGGAATTAAGAACGTATTTTCCATAATATTGTTTATTGATCATTCTTATAATACCGTGCTGTTAATATCAAATTTTTTTTCAATTCAGATAGAAGAATTAGACTTTTCTCATTGTAAACTGGCAGATAAAGGAGCAAAAGCAGTTGGTGAATACCTCTCGCACAGGAACTTGAAAATACTGCATTTAGCGAACAATGATATAGGACCGGAAGGAGTGGCTGGTATAATCTATGGGCTGCTAAAGGCGGAGCACACAACACTACAGCATTTGAATTTGAGGCTAAATCCTTTGCTAGACAACGGGATGTTTCATGTGTGTGCCTGTAAGTGTACAAAGTATTAAGTTACTAACTTTATCCTCTTATGAGTCAATATTTATACTGGTTACCGTATCGAAGCCATGACGGCGATTGTATCTCGTAGAACAAACACCGTGCTCGACTTCCGTCCCGTTAATCTCCAGCGTGTTCCGCCCGGAAATTACACCGGATTCCTGTTTGACTTTTGCTGAATCTGCCCGAATGGACACTATCCCGTGATTTATACGTTAAACTATAGAACTTTGCAATATCGTTCCTTAAACATTTAATATTTTTGCAGAAAAATGTTGTCATAAAATTGATACATGACAATGAATTATTTACTAATTGGTAATAATTATTCCGGATGAATTTCGAAATATTTTCTCCGTGTATTCTATTTAACGGAGAAACTGACATTGAAAGATTATGGAGATAATATTTATTAATCGATAATAATTATTAGAGAAAAATAATAATTATCATAAACAAAGTGCAACAATATTCTTTGTTCATCTTGTTTAAATGAATTAAGATTGAAATACTAATAAAAAAGAAGAAATATCGTGATCTGATATATGAAAAGAAATTGTAAATACCATGATTAAGTTACAGAATTGTTTTTAATTCATTATATGTATACATGTAGTTCCCTATTTAGAAGTCTTTACAACTTCCTCGAAAACGAAATGATCGGATTCTAGACAAAGAACACGTGGAAATTGCATTCCGAGAGTTCATTGTTTGTGTTTGTTTTAGATCTGTTAAGAAGCGAAAGTTTGGAAGTTCTCGACGTGAGTGCTTGCGGAATAGAGGCTGCTGGAGGTGCAGCACTTGCCGAAGTATTGACTTCCGGTTCCATAAAGCTCAAAAGTTTGAATCTTAATTTGTCGAACAATGATTTTAACGAAACAAGTAAGATAAAAAAGAATAATAAAATTTTCTTTCCCTTTTTTATTTTTCTTTATATTTTCTAGAGTACGATTTCAAAAATTCTATAATTCAATAATTTAAAGTAATTTTAATTTATCTTTTATAAATCTTAAAATAAGAGGTGTAACATTTTTATACCGAATACAATGAAATATAAATATAGTTGGAGAAGGTGCATATAAAGAATTTAATATGGTGTGATTTTATGTAGTTGGGGATTCATTTGAAGCAGCGTTGAGAAACATTCCATTTGTAGTGGGATTCGAAGCTCGAATGTGCAATTTCTCCAGACAATCAGAATACTCTATCCACGAGAGTGTACTCAGGTAAGGAAAAGCAATGTATTTCGGTGAATGATATTTCACAGGCTTTCCTTACTTTTCAGAAATAAACAGAGGAAAAGAAAGGAAGAAACGAAGCGGATGCTTGAGAAATCACAGAAAATCTCCATTGATTCCTTCGTTTCAGAATAAATTACCAGCAAAACATACTGAACATAAATCATATAATGGAATCAATAAAATAAAGATACGAATGACAAAATTTTTATTGAATTCCATTATTCAGATTTCATAGTTTCAAAATTAACAAAAAGAATGAATACAAAACAAATATATAAAAGGAGTAAGACATTCTTCCAATTTGAATTTAAAAAGAATATTTCAGAAAAGAACAAGGAAGCGTAAACCTACATAAAAGAGAGAAAATATAAAAAGAACAGAATAAAAGGTTCGTGACCTTACATGAAAAATATAAAATCAAAAAAAGAAAGAATTCAAAGTTCTATTTTACACTTCTATCCTCAAGATTCTGTGTTCTGTGGCGTTATTATTCACAGAAATATTAAACTCGGAACTAATTACTTAAAAGCAATTAAGGGAAGCACAGGAATCTTAATGTTGGCGAAGTAATTACCATTTTTGCATAATATTCGACGATAATGTTTGCATTGCATCCGGATTTTCGGTTGTAGCTGGAGGAAGCACGGCAAGAATAACCATCGTGACGGAGAAGGGCTAACGAAAGAGTTGGCAACAAAAGAACAGCGGAACGAGCGTGTAGCTACTTGGAGGAAGTTATGCGAGAGCCGTGAACACGGTAAATTGCGGCGAAAGTAGGCCAGAGCTAAGACTTTTTCCATTATTAAGACGAACGGATGCAGGAAAAAACAGAAGGTCCAGTTTCGTTCGTGTAATCCTAGGGATATTTCTCCGCATCGTTCTATTTCTGAAGGAAGCAGATTTAACTCCGTTGCCACTCTTTAATTTTTATATTTCAATCTTATTCCCAGTTTAGCAGACAAAAAGTTTATCTTAGAGAAATGTTTAATATAGCGAGCATATTCATGTAATAGAATATATAGTAAGCTGTTGATACAAAATTTTAGAATAAATTTAGAATAAATTTAATTAAAATTCCACCTAAAAAATATTTCTAATTAAATTAAAAAACCAAAGATCCATATTAGATGCATAACGTCACAATATTTAAAATGACTACCTGCTTTGTACGAAGATGTTTCCCATGAAATCTTACACGATATCTCTTCGAACGATCGAGCCCATAAAGTTTTATCGACTCTCTGGAGGTTAGATTTTATAGTTTCCTTGGAATCATACCTACATATGTTCGCCAAAAACCGTTGCATCCTATAGAAAGCAATCATCCATTACGAGATTCCAACGCCAGAAATCGATTTTCGTTTTTTAATATGACATTTATAATGAAAGTTCCCGTACTTCCGACAGTTTAATCGGTTTGATAAAATAGCGAATATAATGCAGGGCGTAATCTCTCGATTGATGTTATATAAATTGAATAGAAACACTATGAAAAAAAAAATAAAAAAATTTCTTTAGCAGTATCATTAATATAACATTAAAAGATACACACTCCAAAATAAGGGTTAATATTTTAATAAAATACTATAAATAATAATTAAACAATTAATATAAATAATAGTGTTAAACATAAATGTAACTATGTAAATATGTCCTGAATGATTAATTTACACAATACGCGAAAGGTGTTTGTGGCCGACCTATATTTGCATTCGAGAAAGTAAATTATGGAGGTACATTTCAATTACATGGAACATTGTCACTGAATTCTATTCGCCCAGAAAATTACGTCGGACTTCACCTCATTAGAATTTCAGTCGACACGTGAACTCCAATTGGAGTGGTTAATCCAATTGAGATTGAAATATAATATAATATAAACGTCGTCAAAGATACAAAGAAACGAACTGAACGAACTGAATTGAGAAGAGACTTAGTGAGCCCTAGAAGTTGTAGTTGGATTCTTCATTGAAGTACCACTCAACTTATAGTTCTCGTTAACCTGTACTTACGGCGCCGTTCTTATTTTTATATGAGATATAGAGAACAAGTCAAAGTTTGTTATTGTTTTGTAATAAAAGATAACAAATTAGGAAGAGGAAGTTCTTGTTCTAATGATTTTATAAACGAGATGAACAATTTAAAATAAAATCATATTTTTCATCTATTTATAAATTACTTATACAGTTCTTACTTCAGATCGAGATTTCACTTGCTTTAAAATTATCATGAAAGGTAGACTTTCTTATAATGATTTCAATCACTAATAATAAATCAAATAAATGATACAAGGATATTTAAAAGCAAAGTTCAAATTCTTTTCCTTATCTCACTTACAGTACCTTTTAACTTTACTTTGGTATAGCATTTTTAATGAAACTACTGCTCGTGAATGTATTAAACTTATCTAAAAATACTGTATTACTATATACTGTATTACTATACTAAAATATTGTATTGTACGATAGTGATAATACATCTCTTTTTATATTATATTCAGTACCATGCAGTTGTTACAAAAGTAAACTATCGATAAAAGAAAAGCATAAATTTACTTCTCGTAGGAGAACCAAAGGTTGCTTATCCAACGACACAAGGTAATTGGAATAGGTCAGAGGGATGCGTGAAAGTTCGAAGGTTCATCCGAATTAGAAGGCGACAATTTACTGAAAAGTTCAGCTATCCTATCGACCTTCGTGCGTGTGCGGCTATTGTATACATACGTAGGCCTAAATCCTTGCAATTTTCCTAAACGTCAAGGTTCCGGCCTCGACGCGGCCTCTGGTGGTCGGCCTTCTTCGATTGCCACTAGATACCGACACACACGCTTACTCCCGCCATACTTCCCTTAAATAGAATCGAGTTCAATAGGACGAACGTGCTAACGCTCGCCTAACCTTTACGCTTTCATTGAAAAAAAAAGGAAAAGGAAAAAAAAGACTTCTATACTCTAGACTTAAGATGGAGAGAAAGAACAAGGGAAACAATGAGGCTACGTTGTGCCTCCTCGATAGTTGTGACAAAGGGACTACAGAATAGAGGATATCGGACTTGTTTGCTGCCTAACCATATATCAATGCCATGGAGGAGAATAAATTCGACGCTTCGCGGTAGATTCTGTCCGCAAGATTACACTTGAATATTTTGTTTCTGTATAGAGCAGCGTTTAGAAAGTTAACATTGTTATCATGTCTTTTCTTTTCCATAAATAATAATTGAAATAGAAGCTTTACTTAATACTAAACGTCATATTTATGGCACCTTTTCATAATAAAGGGCAATTGAAACAAAAATTTGATTTAATAATAGATATTATATACAGGTTGTGTAATATAGATAACAGTTTCTTCCAGTCAAACTTCTGACGCCTTCTGATAATAAATGAAGTATGAAGAATGTCACAAATTAATCCTCTAAAATCCGTTAACCGTCTACTATATACATATCGTGTTTCTTTGCTGTGATTCTCAATTGTAGAGACAAAAGACCCAATATCAGTCATATTGACTGATTGGGTAATTTTAGCGATAAATTACTATCATTTCGAGAATTCAATGTTTTTTAGACATTACCTATTCGGATAAAAAATACCATAAACATACCCGCGATACTTAGCACCGTACATTTTCATCGTCGTGCAAACGCATGCTCTTGACACAATTGCCAGTCTTAAAGGCTCAAGTGGAGAACGTACAGTGGCGAAATAGCGCAATTAAAACACCTAAGGAACTCTCGAAAAGTCCGACGCTTTTTTCGCCCATACACACAAAACGTTCCAAGGCTCAGGGCTTTTTCTACGTAACGTACAAGTGCTCGTCGACGAGTGGCTGTGCGACGAAAGTACTTACGATATTCAACCTTTCGATCCTTTCAGGGGCTGATCAAAAACATAAATAAATTCTCTCCAACTCTCCTTGCCTTTTACATTTTAATTAAATACATTTTTTCATTCAGAAAAATACAGTGGCTATAAAAGGTATTGTCACATACCCTTATTTTGCAATGAAGCAATCTTTTTATTAGGTTCTATATATTTCATTTTTACAGTATCAAATTTTTGTAATCATACGAAAGTACATATGTACTATTAAATGATACGAAAAGTATACTTGAACCTAATTAATTAGTATGTAAATACTACGATAAATGAATGGTAAGTAAATATTGTTTGTAGCCGCTGTACGTCTAAATACCCTTTAATATCATCAGATTAAAACAACCGCAGAAAATTTCCGTTTTAAAATCTCTTTAAAAATAATAATGATGTACGAGTGTGCTGGAGACAATTTTATCAGATAATTTATTGTTTAAAGCAGAAAAGGAGTATAAATACTTTTATAATATAGGTGAAGAATATTTTTGAAGATTATTTCGTAAATGACCTATAAAAGATGCTTAAGAGGATAAGTAAAAAATGTGATTATAATTAATGACATCTTATAATTCAACTGTTACTTTGAAACACATTTTATAAAAGAATAATAAAAACGAATGTTAGAGACAATCTTACCAGGCAACCTGTTGTTTGAAGTCAGAAACAATACTTAATATTTAAATAATATAGAAGAATAATATTTTTGAAAATAATGCCAGTTAAAAAGAAAAAGCAAATGGTCGAAATTTTAATATCTCTCTTATTTCATTCTTTTCAGTAAAATGATCGATTGAAAGTAGATCCATTCGTCAGTTCGAAATCTTCCAGCAGAATTTCGAAAACTCAATGGTATCTCGCGAAATAGTAATCGTCGTGACACACTTTTAGGCTGGCAAAAGCATAAAACGCCGGTCGATATCTAGTATACGTGTGTTTAGCTGGGAAAAAACTGCAGTTAAAAGCCACACATTTTGTGACAAAACTATCACATCGTGTATTCACGACTTTGATCATCAGTATACCAGTCGCAAAAGCGTTTTATACGTACACTACCGTTCAAAATTTTTCAGAAGCTTTAGTCCATTTGTAACAGTACTTCAGTTTGATCAAAATATACAAATTAATGATAAATTGACAATTAGAAGCGACATTATCTTTTTATGGTATTAACAGATCATAAACTAACCATACTTATTAAAAGATGTATCTAGTAATAAAATATTTTACAATTTACTATCGATACTACAGAATTATAAAAATCTCTAAGTAACCAATATTTTTTCCATCAATATTCTTTCAAATTCACTGTATATCTTGTCAAAAGTAAGCAAATATATATACATATATGTATATGTATAACATGATGTACGATATACAATAAACAACATGTTATATACAATATGTTGTACATATATATACACACAACATATTATGTATATATATTTTTGAACGATAGTGAATACGTCGATCCATTTCCATTCATCTTACACCATTTATGAAACAACCAGAAACAACGTCGATCAATCAATCGATCGAACATGTCCATTCTTTCGAAATGTTTTATTTCAAATATGTATATGTACTGTCATATCGTTACGATACAAAGGGAAGGTTTTTGTCGCTTTAGAAAGTCGATTATGCTAGTACAAACTAAACCACGTGGAAACGTGTTAAAATAGAGATTCGCGACGGTGCTTGAATAATATCGACTACATCAGACAATAAGCCATCTCTTCGTTGCCTACCTCGTGTCAGTTATCTATATCGATGGCTATCAAAAAGTGAAACGTTTGGACTGCAGCCGACTTTCATCTGTCGTTAATTGAGCAAAGAAACATTATTAATGTATAAAAACTATCAGGCAGAAAAAATGGTAGAGATTTTATTGAAACTGCTACTGCAAAGACAGTCAAGAAAGTTTGTGACACGTAAATTAACATAAATTAAAAAATTGATTAATCGAATAATATAAGAGTTTACATAAAATTAGATGAACAAAAGAAATAACAATGAATGTAGAATTTTAAATTAAATTTTGAAACCGCTCATTTGACCGGGCCTGGTAAGGTCAGTGTTAACTCGCAATACGGTTAACATAATGATACACCAAAGAAAATGTTTCTTTAAACAAGAGTAATACGTACAACATATGTATTCGGTCTGCCCAAATGAGACAGACATCGTGCAATGTGGGTAAATCCTGGTTGAAGAATAGAAAGTTCTAAACTCGACAAATTACCGTGAAACGTACAGGTGGTTCTGCTACAGTTCCGAACTCGTTTGTCTGCGGATAGTTACATCCTCAATGGAGGAAAACGCAGTTAAGTAACTTGGAACACTTAAACGAAATATTAGTCGAAAAGAAAATACCAAACACTAAATACTATTACCAAGCACAAAGCACTATTTCTTTTAAACTTAATTAACTTTACCGGTTTACCCTTAAAGGTTTGACGTTACACTAATAATACCACAAATCGATTTTCACATATATTAAAATTAAAAATTAATTATAATATAAGTTAAATAATTTTTTTAATTTGTAATACCGCATTTTTAACATGTGTGATATAATTATAATTGTATAATTGTATTTAAAATGGTACAAATATAACTGAAGTTCGAAGTATAATCTTTAATTTAAATTTCCCGTGAATGAATTTCATCAATTAAATTACTAATTAAGAATCAACTGAAATTTTCGGTTAAATTTCGTGTTTTATTTAAAAAAAAGATTAGATCAGATCTAAAGCATAAAATTAGAACAACAAACGTTTTGAACTACTGTATTGACATGCTAGAGCGTACACCTATGACATTTACGTAGAAACAACATCAACCTTGAAGGAAACTCGAGGAGCTACAACTACCGTCTCTATTACCCTCTAAACGCTACGTAAATATTTTATGAGTGACGCGGGATTGGCGTGGCACGTTACCTTCCCCTCCTAAGCCTCGAAAACTCATTTGTCGCAAAAATCGAAATTTCTCCTTTGCAACATCAAGGTCATATTCGTCATGAAAATCGCTGGCATTGCGTGTACTCATATGGTGATTGTTTGATTAAAATTGAATCGTTACTGCATGTATTATATGAAAGAGAAATAAGATACTTTAGGCGATTTTATAACTTTACGTACTTGCAATTATAGATTAGTCATCGTAACGATATTGTTGCAATTATTACATGTTTGTGTGTAAATTGCGTTTCAATGTCATTCCCCCAATTTCTTTCTTATTTTACAAGCTACGAACATTTCAACATACGCGACATAATTATTATTATTTATTTCTTATGAAATGTTGAAAGTATGTATTACATAGTTTGTATCTGATACCAAAAATACAAGAAATTTTAAGAACGAAGAAGTAATTATTTTCTAAAAATTGTTTATTCTAAATTCTTCGACATTCTATTGTACTGTCAGAGAAATCCGTCCATCGTCAAAGAATGACCTTGTATATCACAAACCTTTCCATGCAGGCTCGTCCAAAGAACTGGGATAGACCATAATCTCTAGCTTCCTCTCATCTGAATATAACTACAAAGGGCGGTAAAAAATTACCTGTTTTTATATGAAACTCGAAGCCATCTCCAAGCACAAAAAGGAACGCAATCTCTAAGTTTAAAAACTTCATTCAGGAAGTTGGACAAAATTCATTTCACAGAAATCCCTCAAATTCAGCTTTTTCTACTAACCTCATTTACGTTGCATTTTATTTCTTTTACGTTTAAAAACCAACATTTCAACGATGGAATTACTTTCTTTTATTCATTGTCAGACGCGTCTAAATAAATTTATTAAAATCTAACTCGAACTTAACCATAATATATCAGAAATTTTAGCGTTATTTAATATTTTTCATTAACATTGTCACAGTCTGTGCGCTGTTGCACAATTATGAGCCAATATTATCAATGAAAGTTTCCAAGTTACAAATTATAGTTTATCAGCATTAACAAATTTCCTTGCATAGTGGAAATAAGCTTTCTAATAAAACATAAAATCGTATATGTAAAGTTTACGAAATTATGTAAATTTTACTAGGCGAAAGATCCTATTTATCATAACATTATAAATTTATAAAAAAGAAATGTATAATCTATAACTAGTAATTTGTCAATTCAATAATATTATTAGTTGGTAAATAATTGTACTAGACAATGGTAATAACGCATAAGAAGTGATTGTTAATTCGCCAAAGAATATTTCTAGATGAACACTGTACGCACAACGTAAGAGGAGAGGGGGATATCCAAAATAAAATTCCGTAGCAACATTTCCGTCCCCTCATGAATATTCATAGCAAATAAAATTATGACGAAAATTGATGGCATGCCAGGAACATGCACCAGCCGACTGGTTGGCAAAGTACAATCATCGTTACGAATTATAACTAATTTTACAAAAAGACTAACTTAATCAAGAAGTGAACCATCTTATTCAATGTTTCATCAAAGATTATTCTTATATGAAATTTTCTTTCGTGAGAAATAATTATATATAATAGGTTTCGGATTATTTAGATTTCATAAAATGTATTCATTAATAAGTATCGTGTTGCAGGCTGATAGCAAGTTAATGACTACAAGAGATAACTAACTTTGAGGGGAGGTACAGAGTTGTGCTTCTTGGAACAACCTGAATGAGAAACTGATGATAAAGCGCTTCATAGAATTTTGTATTATATAGAATTTTGTATTTTATATTATAGAAGATAATGAAGTCATATAAAATATATTTGGAATTTATATTTCATTAAAAATTCAGAATCAGATTAATTTGATCAATCATTTTAATATATAAATTATTCATTATTTTAATGTAGAAATATCATCAATTACACGTAATTAAGCTCTAGTTCAAAATTACGTTTTAAAATTATTGCACAGAAATGAAGTTTTAGTTGGTCAAATTAATTTGGCTTTCAATTTCTAAATAATATTAGAATTAAAAGAATTTGTAGAGACAGAAATAGAAAAATTTCAAATGTTAGTATGTAATTATACTGAAATTATTAATAAAAATACTCGAACTGGTGAGATTAATTCACCTCTACGTGCCTAATAGAATATGAATTTTAAACAAGTACTTATGTTAAATACAAATTTTAAAAAATCCAGATCTAATTACATTCAATTAATCCCTCATTTAAAACATCTTCTCACTGCTTAGAAACGAAATTTTAACTGGGAATGTCCTCGGGGGATTAAAGTGGCCAGACCATCCAAGAGTGACTCACGGCTCTACTTATTGTTCCAGGAACCGCAATTCTGTATCATCGGCTGTATTTTCAGATTCAACGTGGCTTACCTGCTTGAAGCCACGGTACATCACTCGTATTTCTTGTCTGGAGAATTTGGTCTGTCGAAGCAGTTCCTCGAGGGCGACAGGTCTGGTGGTTTGTTGCCTGGTTCGTGTGCTTTCGAAATCAAACAGAGCCTCTTCCGGTCCTGGCGAATCCGGCGGCGTAGCCATTTGTGATCAGCTCAACGTTTCTTGTCCGACGAAATTCTTTTGTTTTTCAATTTATCAGATGCCCTCCTCTTGATTCGTTCAAGGTCACACCACGATTACTTCATCCTTCTCCATTCGTTATTTTGCATTGCCCTCTTGCCTATATTTCCAGTTTTAATAGTTAAAAGAAGGATTGAAGAAAGAATGCTAGACCAGAGTCTGAAAAAAGATGGTTTTATGTTAATTCAAATATTAATTATATTTTAATAATTTTAGATTGTTTGCTTATAAATTTTTTACCATTAATGTGATAACCAGTAATATAATAGTTTATAATGACTGTTATATACATTATTAAATATAATTATATTAACATAAAACATTCCAATACAAAAGTGTCCAACCACAAAGTAGATTTATTGTCAAAATAATGAGTTTTTGAAAAGTGTACTTATAGAACGTGGAGTGGCTTATAAAGCACAGAACAATTAAATTTTCTGCATTTGAAATACAATTAGAGACTTTTAGCCGCCACTGTATAAGAATAAATCAGTGAAGATAATTGCGTGTTCGTAAATTTTATCTATTTTAAAAATCCAATTAATATGACGTAATAGTGACAATTTGATCGATAAGAGATTGAGGAGATTCAACTTTAAGTTTGAAAGTAGATAAGGTAAATCATTGATCAGGCTTAAGATCAATAAAACCTCCAGAAAGCTAAGTATCAAATTTTTTAAAATTTTGTTAGAACTTAAAATGATCTCGAATAGGCATAGATAAAACTATTTACCACAACAGAAATTTAAACATTCCAGAATATATAAACTATCAATGCCTATATTATTGGTATTTATATTCATTCCTTATATTAAAAGAAATCGAAAAATCTTTTAACATTTTGTTTTCCGATACTTCGTTTTTAAAATACAAGCAATTAAAACTTTTGCGTCCTGACTTTCGACGCGCGAAGTTCGAATTTCGGTCTTCACGCGCTCATCAATCTTAAATGCTCCTCAATTCGTAAACCTAAAATTTTAACAATAAAATACTAAAGAACTTTTCTTTTCCATTCTTCCCAAAGACCTCTGCTTTTAAAGCACCAAAAGAATGTTGCATAAAATTTAAAAAAAAACATCCACAACTTGCTATAAATATCTCATACGTTTCCACAGCAATATTTCCAATACAGAAAGAATACTCAGAAAAATTAATACGAAGTACAACGTCAAGACAAAATATTAGAGAGAACCCAAATCTGATACTAATGCATTAATAAAATATTGCATAGAACTTTCAAAGAGGGAAATTCACATTTTTAAATAAATACATACTTCGTAAGTTCTGATATCTTCCAATCTGCATCAAAGAGAAATATTAGAGGAAATCCAAATGTAACTTTATGCATCAACAAAACGTAACGTTAAATTTCTAAAATACGGAGGAGAAGATCCATAACTCACAATGAATGTTTTCATAGTACAACGAGAATAGCTATAAAAATTGAAATGAATCTCTTTTACTTAACGTCAGGAAGAAATATTATGGAGAATCCGAAACTATCTTTACTATATCAACAAAATGTTACATAAAAGTCCAAGAAGAAAAATACACACTCCACACAATAGGAATTTTATATCTTCGAAAAAAGAACTATTTACTAAAATTCGCGTAAATCTCTTTGATTCAGCATCAAGAGCAAATATAATAGAGGACTCAAACCTAATTCTATTACATCAAAAAATATTATATAAAACTCCGAAAAAGAAAAATTCACGCTTCACAGTCAATACTCAGTAAAAAATTCATACAGTACAGTAAAAACTCAGAAAAAATTCATTCGTTCTTCGAGATTCGACTGACAAACAGGAGGAACAATTTCAAACGGTGTTCCATAAATATGCACTGGTTGCCATGTATTTTACATATACGGCCTAGTACGAGGCTTCCATAAACATCCGGCAAGCCAACGATAGCCGAATGCATGTGGCAGATTCATGGAAGCAGTTGTAAAATGACGGATTTAAAGCTGCAGCTACTACGTGTCTGGCTTTTGTACACGTAAGCGCGTTGGAACGGCAAACCGAAATCCAAGTCGAATCAAATATTTACGTACTGATATTCAGAGAGTAAATTAATGTCAAAATCAGATCAAACGATGTCAATCGATTCTTTTAATGAATTAAAAACTCTCTGATTGACGGAGCCACGTGTTGCGAGTCGCGTGGTCTGACTCGATAGCGCCTTGTTCTACTTAAAGTATGAGTGGGCGTATCATGTAGATTTGAAGTAGTTTGAGGTGATTTTTATATGCTGGTTCCTTGTTTTATATATTTTTTTACTTTTTTCGGTAATATTGTATAAGGTAGTATATGTACTTATTAATTCCTTATTTATAACTTTATGCTTATTAACTCCTTAACCTACGATTTACGTTTGAAAATTTACGTTTGGTCCGATCATTGTAGGTTAAGGGGTTAAGATACATCTTGTTAAAAAGAAGCAAGTATCCAGAAACTTGTGAATGATAATGTACATAATATTCAGCTTGAGATGACTGATTTTATTCTCTGGTATTATATGTTTCTTTCTTTACCAACAAGTCCTTCCAGTAATTTTTGTAAAAAAGAAAAATAGAAAAAAGATGAAATTACGTAAGGTTACCATACGGTTGGCAAGATTCAGGTCACTCGGTTAACGCCTATTGAATCAAACGCGATGTCACAACCGTGTTCTGTAAAGAAGCAAAGAGAGAAAAAGATAAACGTGTGGGGATGCTCGTCAGGCATCGCTACCTCCTTTCAAGAATCGATGATGGTTCAAAGGGTCCCCCTAATGACATTTTCAAATCGTTTCATTTCAATTCACACCCTCTGGTGAACTCGAACAGATTGTTTCAATAGTTGTCCCAAATTAATTCTACTACAACACATGGCCAACCGCTTGAGAAAATTCTCCATTTTCTATTCTAGTTTTCTTAGTCTCCTTAATTTCCTAACAAATTAGAAGAAGCGGATTTTTGCCTCATTCTAACAGATCTTAGTTTTTCTAATAAATTAGGAGAAACATTTTTATACTTTATTCTAACAAACTCTTTCTTATAATGTGATCAGAAAAACAACAGAATATTTCCTATTAATTTCTCATTATTAAATTCTTGTAGTATAGGATTTTTAGAAATACCCCTAGGAAACTTACTAGAAGCGCCTAGTAATATCTCATTCATGCAGTTGACAATACGTTAACTTTGAAATAGACTATAATCAATATTATCATAATTATAGAACGATAATTTAATTAAACCATAAAACCTGATTAAATCCCTTTTGATTTCGAAATATATTATAATTGATATCACTATGATCGCAGAATATTTATTCAATCAATTATGTAGCACTTACTGTTATTCAATTACGAAACCTGATTTTGACATGGACGTGGAAATTGATTTTAAGGTGCAAATGTAAATGCACAGGAAACTTTCATACTGTACTATATATTGTATAAAATATACAAACTTACAAATATACAAATCTACAAGTATATTACATTGATAAAATTTGGAACCAATTGAAAATGTATATGAAAGTTACAAGACATTTACTATTTCTAGTACATTTTCTGTATATATTACTATATATAATTTTCAGATTCTCTCAAACTTCTTCAATATAATCATGATGCTCCTATTATACTGTTCGAAGGAAAATTCAAAATGTTTCGCATAGTACACATAATATGTTCATAAAAAGTTTTTACAAATATCCGAATACTTTCGTGAGCTGCTGTATTTTGTACAATATTAAATTACTTTGTTTCGAGAGTAAAGTAAACCGAAAAAGGCAATGAATAAACGAACACAAACACGGTGAAACATCGGACAAAGAATCGACTTATCGATTCCGGCGATTTCTTTCTCTGTATATGCAGATCGTGTACGCTGGTGTTCATTCATTTTAAAATTGATTTTCACTCGGAAGAATAGCTTTCAGCGTTTTGCTTCCCAACTACATATGAGGTTCAATCTATTTCTAGAACTTTTTTTCACGTGGCAACCGACTTGAAATATTTTATGGTGGTTGTTCTCTAGTAAAACAATCCCATGTTACACATTAAAATTCATCTTCATTCCGAAAAAGGATTATTATTCTTCTTATCACAAAAAATTGAAACATTAAAATTCATCTTCATCCTTCCTACATCAAGAACCAGTCCTAAATCAGCTTTATCATCTACAAAATATTGCACAGCAAAGCCAACATATTCAATTTATTCCAACAAACAGCGAAGCACCTGTTTTAACTGCACTAATCTGTTCCTAAATTTCTCCGAATAAAAAGCTGTCGCGCGACGAAAGTAACAATCGTTTTATCGTTTTCTATGTATCCGTTGCGAGAAACGCAAAAAAGAAAAATGGCTGTAAAGTTGGAATGAATCATGATTGTACCCATATGTGACCGCCGAGGATCGATAGATAAAGTGAATTTTTATTTTTCATAGGCGTATAGGTATATGGCTATTATGTGACACATACATGTATAAATGAAAGATACATAGCCTCGTTACAACATTGGGTGTCTATACCTATAGTCTATACTGTATATTAGATATACAGTTGTTCGGTGTTTCATTGGAAAGTTGGCAAAAGCAGTGCACGCGCGAATTTCTGGAATAAATTTCGATGCTCTCAGCTTAAATCCACCCACATTCTGCAACAACCCTCTTCAACCCCTTTACGACCTTCTCAATGTGGGGGATGATGAGTATCGTAAATCTTGGGGTGTACCAAGAATTCTTTCTAGAACAATTTTGTAATGTTAGCGCGGACTATATATAGTGTAGTACCTATTCATGTCAACATTAGGTTGGTGTAATTAGAGTAATGAATCCTTTAATTCGTTTGCTTGATCACATTCAGAGAATACTATTTTTATTGTATATTGATTACTATCTTTATTGATTTTCAAATTTAAATTATTCATGTGAAGTCCGTTAACTTTCGGCATCCTTCAAGCAATTATTGTAAAGTAAATAATGTAAATAAAATTTTAAATAATTAAATATAACTAAATGTATAATAATATCCGTAAGTTATGTAGTTTCACTTATTCGTCGAATTTTCGATGTAATCAAAAATGCCTAATATAAGAGACTTTTTAAAGAAATGCAAATATTATGACCGATAATGTCGCGGTAAGGTAAAACACGAGTTTACTTCGGGACATACTTTTCTACGAAGTTACTGTAAAGCTACGCAAATCGTTAATTGCGGCCCTCATTACCCACTTTTATATGTTCGTTACTAGAACGGTGAAAACGAATTAATTAATTCATGCAAATCAGTCTATACTATTCTCCTTTGCCACGAGAAAAAAAATTTGCTAATTATTTTATAATAATGTCCTTATAAAATATAACATCAAAGAAAAGAATTTTCTAGAAATATTTTAATATAATATTCTGTAGGGAATGCTTTTCTTTGATTTTACGTATATTATTCAAATATAGAAAATATATACTGCTATATCAATAAATCTCTTTTAATTATTTGCGCATTTGATATGTATTATTGATAATGACTCATTATAAAAATGTATATATCTATTCTAAATGATAATGGAGACATGCTTATTGTCAGAAGTAAATTTTCAGATCAGCTCTTGTACCATCAAAAATAGACGGTGAAGTAAACCGAATACCATGCGTGCAAGAAATTAGCTACACACCGCATTAAATCTTCCGGCGAATTGCTTTTCTATGGCGATGGCCGCGTACCGTTTCGACAATAAACCAGCTTTACATCTTCGTTACCATCATCTACATTACGCATTCGTTCTACTGACGGATAAAATGGACTTAATGACACCGATTGAATGTAAACTCAATTACGCGATTAAGTCAATAAATTTCACTGATTTTGTGGCAAATGATTATAAAAATCAACAGTAACAGATAATGTTTCAAAATATTACAATTTAAATATTTTCATAATAGAAGACTTAAAAGTAAGTTAAAAAATGCTTCGAAATCGAATATGCTTTTATTATTGTATAAACAAGATTTAAAAATGTGTAATAATACTATATAAAAATATTGCATTACTGTACATATGCTGATAATTACATAGTTGAACACTTTTTCATGATGTTACAGAAAATATTTAAAAATATGTAAAAATGATAAGTAAAAAGAATACTGCATGCTATTTTATAAAGAGATTTGGCGTATTATCATTTATTATTGTAACTAATATACTATTCTCTCATATTTGAAAACTAAATTGAATTGCGTAAGTAATTTAAAAATTAAATATCCTGCTACCACTTTGTAAAACGATATTGATTACACGAACGAAAAGAGGAACAGTGATAATATTAAGTACTCGACTTAACAGTGCACATTATCGTTTATTATTACAGTTGAAAAATTTAGTATCCTTTCATACTGGTCAAAGTGAAAGGATGTCCAACGTGAATGGCTCTATGTTTAAACTAGCTTAAATATTTCACCCGGCTACGCGAGCATCCACTCGAGATATTGCTACTATTACTCTTCAAAGAAAGTTTCTAACTTGTCCACAATTGTAAGACCATTTCTTCTTTTGAACTAACAAAATATAAGAACTGCATTTTTTTATTTGTGCATCTATCGCGTGTAAAGATTATTTCGCTCGTGTCGTACAACACGTTGCCGTACCATAATAAATCTTATTAGTTTACGGAAACAGCATGGAATAAGTATAAAATATCGTCCCTTACTAGAGAACAATAGAAACAAAGGACAATTTGCCACACCGGGGCGCGCGGTAAAATAACATTACGTAACGCTCGCACCTGTATTTGGCTATTAATTTTGAAAACGAAATATCGTTGTCAAAAAATCTGAAATTATCTCTTACTATCCTAATTTATTTTCTGTTAAAAAAGACATAAATAGATGTTTTATTGGAAACTATTCAGTTCAATGCTAAAAAGTATTAGTATTTAACATTATAGTAAATAAAATACCTAATGGAACTTGTATAATTTAGAAAAGTAACAACGGATATAGAAGACACAAAAAGAATACTATCTGTTTGATTCATTATATAGCTTCATCTAGAAAATATTAGCACTCTAGAGTAGCAATGTTATAGTGAATAGAGTATAATATTTGTATAGATTTTGAGGAAAATAATAATATTTGTATAAGACAGAAAATGTAATTATCTGGAATAACACATTTTTACTCTTGTCTTGATTACCTCTATTTAACAAATAAAAGTTGTCTCTATTTATCTAAATTTCCCCTAGAAAATATTAGCACACAGAATAGAATAACTATGTTACAGTGAATAGAATACAATAATGCTTTTATCAATTTTTAAAATCTAATAATAAATGTAAAAAATACGAAAATATTTTGATTATCCTTTCTTAAATATCCAATCTATTATCAACCTTTTTAAATATTCAATTCATTACTAATTTATTTAATCCTGGCGAATCAATTGAGCCCCATTTACCCCAAAACAATCATAATGCTCAACGTACAAAATCAAGCCTAACAACAACAAACACAGAAATCTCTAAAAAAAATCAACGGTATAAGAATGAAAATATCCTTTTCTAACCTCCTTACAATAACCTTATCTATCAAGTATACAGTTTCCTTGACTCGCGCGAGCGCACAAAAATGGCAACAGCCTGGCGGCAAGATAACAGAGAGAAGTCGCTTACGTTTCTCCGCGTAGAAAGAAATGTCAGCCAACTCGCTGGGAATTCGATCAGGACGTGATGGACCAGACGAAGGAGGCCACAGAGAGAGAAACAGGAAAACAGAGTATGTATTCGTTTTTTTGAAGGACAACGCGAGCACGCTGGACTTGCAGGGTGAACGACCCTGGGTCGAAGAAGAGACGCGACGTTCGACGAAGGACCGGAGAAAGAGAGTCAGGCTAGCCCGAGCACCGGTATACCGTTTATATCCTCTTCTAGTGGCACACACAACGCTCAACAACGATACTGCGCAACTACGTAGTCGGCGGCAGACTGGATGTGGCCGGGTTAGACCGGACCACGCATCCTCTGCCCCGCCCAATCGTCGCCCTCCTTCTTTTTCGCCCCCATACGATCCTTCCCCACGGAAGGAAACTACCCTTAACGAGCGAGCTCCTTTCTGTTTCCCCACCGACTTGCTCGCCTATTCTCCTTTATCTCTCCTCATCCCTCTTTTTTTACATACTGCAAGGAATACATTGTGTTATGAAAATTGCTTGAATGATGAGATTGTTTAGAAGATAGGGTTGCCTGATTTTGTACATATCTCTTAGAATGATACTTATCCTAAGAAATTTTAATTATTCAAGGTTGTTTCCCCCTCCATCAGATGGTTTGGTTATGTTGTTATGTTATTTAACAACAGAAAGAATATATACATGTGTCTTCGTATCTTCTGAAATTATGTTTATTTAACCATATTCCTCTTGATTTTATGATCGTATCGATTTTTGTACCTTTTGAAATTATAAATGTACTAAGGAGAGATTTGTTTAATTAATAGCGCTTTCCCCTTTCACTAGATGGTTTGAATATTGTTAACTGACTACTTGTTTCTTCCTCTTATTTCTCCTCGTATGAAATATTTGATCTTTAATGGCCTAAGTCAATATACCTATTTATAAAATATCGGGGAAGCCGATCTATAATCGAAAAATACATAATTTTATCGAAAGAATATACAATTAGATTTTTTAATCATCCTATATATTTAAAAATTTTTCTTTTTATACAGAAAGATATTGAACCACATTCTTTGAATAAAATAAAATCAAAATATTGTAATAAATTTTTTATTTAAAATATTTAAAGCATTTTAGAATAATTAAGAATATTTTTTTATGTTACATTATCTTCTCTTTTGTGAGCGATCTCTGCAATAATGTTATTTCTTGATGCAAATAGGACATACATCCAAGCACAATTATTCTATTATAAATAAAATTATATCGGAAAGTTACCAACACATAATACCATCAACATACAAGCTTTACCAAAATTTAATACATGCTACTTTCGTCCCTAATAATAAGCTAATTAAAGTCGCATCTTATTTTTATTATTTCTTTTTGTATTATAAATATAAGAAAAACAAACTTATGAAAAAAATTTATAAAATTTTCTCAATTCATATCGGATATAATTTAAACAGAACATTAAGAAATAAACTATAAAAACTATAATTTCATAAAATAACTGGTAAAAGAATGGAAAATTTGATTAGTATCATGAAGATTAATTTGCAAAATTGGATAAATAATAATCCATAATTGGATAAAATAATCAATAAATTATTAAATTTCATTATATGTTAAATGCGCACTGTCATCGACTTTATTGTATAAAAATCAGAAGGATATATGAAAATTAATTTTTTTACGAGTTGAAATGATATAATAACGGATTACATTTCATTTATATTATTTATATTAAAAAAAACAAAACTAAATTTCGATTTATTGATTCGATTTGTACTGATTTAGATTAGTAGTAGCAGTAGTTATAATTTCTTATTATAACTATGACAGTATATGTAATAACATTCATTGACTTTTTATTTTAAATTTCTCTTACGAACTTACAAGCAGAGACATCTTACCGTACCGGTAAATAACTTGATATGTATGTATATGTATATATAATCAAGTGTGGTATAAAGTATAATAAAATGTCCATAAGTTAAGTGATCAGATTAATATTTACATTATTTTTATTACAACTATCTTTTTTATCTTTATCATTATTTATCTGAGTAATCGACATTCGTAACATAATATTTACTTTGATATCACTTTAAACATCATATTAAGTCTTACATCAAAGTGTTCGCAAACCCGCAAATTTAGTTAAAGGGTTTGTGGTGCAAGAAGGTTATGGCAAAAATGGATTTATCATTATTAAAAAGCAAATTTCGCGGTACAATGCTTGGTGCTTTAATCGGCGATTGCACTGGTAGCCCTTATGATAGCGGCGATCAGTTAACAAGCGGCATGAAATTAGTTTTACAAAAATCATTTAATAAACTGGAAGGTCCACCATTCAAAGGTATGTATTTAAAAAAGTCATCATTCTATAAAATAATATAAAATTTAGAAATAATAGTATTTTTCTATAGAACATTTTTTTTAATTCTATAGCACCTGTCATGCAGTTTACAGATGATTCTGCTATGACTTACTCTTTGGCTAAATCTCTGGTTGACCAGAAGGAATTAGACGTTGTTGATGTTGCAAAAAGATTTGTTAAAAGTTATTACCAAGAACCTAATCGAGGCTATGGTATGGGTGTTGTAACGGTATGATGTTACATCTATCATAATTTTGTAATCCTGACACAGAGATTAATTCCGAGATTCAAATTTTGTTAAAGGTATTTCAAAAATTACGGGGTAACAAATTTGCAGACATTGTAAGTCCAGCCAAAGAGCAGTTTAATGGACAAGGGTCATGGGGAAATGGTGGTGCAATGAGAATTGCACCTATTGCACTATTCTCATATCAAAACTATGATAAACTTTTAGATACAGTTAGGAAAGTGACTCAGATTACTCATACTCATAAAGTTGGAATAGATGGAGCTATTTTGCAAGTAATTGTGCTTATAAATTCATTAACATGTTATAGTCTCATTGAGTAATTATAATCCAAATATATTTTTATTATTTTTCAGGCAACAGCAATTTATCAAAGTCTGCATTTAAATCCAAATGAAGAATTAAATGTAACAAATTTTATTGATGATTTGATTCATAAAATGGACCAAATAGAAAAAGATGAAGAAGGGTAACATACAGATAATACAATTTTAAAAATTATTGTCTGTTTAAAATGTTTATTTTTCGCAGATTAGGTTTGTCAGAACCGCAACCATACAAAGTACAGCTATGTATGGTAAAATCACTAATATCTGAAGGTAGTGAAGGCTCACACGATGAAAAAGTGATACAAAAGTTGGGAAATAGTGTTGCAGCTTTGTATTCAGTACCTACTGCAATATTTTGTTTTTTAAGAGCACAAAAACCAATCACGGGTATACAGACAGATAATCCTTTCAGAAGAGCAGTTCAATATGCTGTAAATACAATATATTACCTCTCTGAGTAAAATAATGATAAAGATTAATGATTATGATTATTAATATCAATGATTTTTTCTCTTTAATTAAAAATTATACATAAAACAAAAATTACTTTTCAGATCAGTTTAGGTGGTGATACAGATACCATTGGTAGTATGACTGGAGCGATAGCCGGTGCATATTATGGAGAAGAAAAAATTAGTAGTAATCTTTTACAGCATTGTGAAGCCTCAGAGGAATTTCGGATTTTAGGCGATAAACTACTTGAATTGTCGATAACGCAATAGAAATTTCCTTTTATTTACACACAAGATCAAATGTAATAACTGTTTTATTTTTAATAAGAATCTTGTAGAAATGTAATTATCATTAAGACTGTCTTTGTTAACTACTCAATTATTGCTAAGTTATTCGTGAAATATTTTTATGAGAGATTTATAACATCTTATGTACCTATAGCTATTATGAATTTGTACATTTATCGAATAAATGATCTGTACAATCTTTTAAATAGTTTTAATTATTCTTAAAATTACAAGAAAGTATTTTATATGTATAATGCAAATACTTTCTAATTAATAATAGAACACAATGTCCAGAAATAAAATATTAATTGTCCAAGGTTTTTATCCAAATAAATCATGGAAATAGGTCAGAAAATTAATTTTAAAAATTAACTTTTATTAAGCTTTTATTAATTAACTTTATTAAGAATTATGTAAAAGAAATTTGACATTTCTCTCAGCTGATAGGATTCAATATGGCTGCTCAGAAAACATGTTGCTTATCCACGATTGAAGAGACGCCTACAAATGATTTCTGTGGAGTATAAGTTAAGAAGAAATTACAAAAAAAGATAGAAATCCTTTAAATATAAAATTTTACAATGGCTGGCTGCGAGGAAGTATTAGAAGGATTTATTTGTCCAATATGTATGACCGATTTCAAAGCACCTAATCAATTAACGAAACATTTCGAGGATTTTCATAAAGATGATCCAGAAATTTTGAAGTCGCTTAAAGGTAAAACTTCAAACTTTCATAATTATCCTTAAATCTTATAATCTTATAAATATACCTCTTTAATCTTTATTAAACAAACATATTAATGGATTATAAAAATTGATAATGTATTTTAAAAGTAAGTGTGTCACAAATATTTAAATCATTTTATTTTTCTAGATCTTTTTGGTAAGGCTAAAAAGAAGATTTTAAAGCAAGATGAAATGTCAGATTCCTTTGCAAATAGTATACCATCAACTACTAGGCAACGTAGCCCAGAACTTAATTGGGGACCTCAAGAAATAGGTATTGACAAAGAGAAAATCCTCTTTGATATTGATTTATGTTAAAAAATTTAATATTACAAGAATTTTACTTTGAAGAAAAGAAATTTATAATACACTGGAGAAGATAACAGAAATATATTCAAGCTATCTTTTAAAAAGTTAACAAAAGATCTGTAGAATTTAAAATGATTTATAAATCCTTTAAAAGAAAACGTTATATAATTGTACTAATAATTTTCAGGTGCAATGACGTCACATACAAACTACTTTAAAGAAGTAAGAAATATGAGATTGGAGCGTTACTCTACAGAAACAAATAAACTTCTCATAAGACTAGACAAATTATTAAACAATTTACCATCTGATCCAGTTGATAGGAAAGGTAGAATACAAATTTTATTATTCATTTTACAAAAAAAAATTAACTAATATTTTACTTTTTTTATGATAGTTCATGAACGCACCATTGTGCCATGGATAGATGAAAAAGATGTAAAATTATGCCCTACTTGTGCAAAAAGTTTTCATGTCGCAAGAAGAAAACATCATTGTAGACTTTGTGGAGCTGTTATGTGTCACAATTGTACAATATTTCTATCTTTACAAGATGCAAGTTGGTAGTTTCAAAATTATTAAAAGAAAAAGATATTGGAAAATAAATTTTTATAGAAATCTAATTCCTTACGTTTACAGGAAAAATGACAAGTCCTGTTTCTGTACAAGATGATTCAGCAGTATCTCCTACTTCCGAACGACCAATTTCGGAACGTTTAGTACGTGCGGGTATTGGTCTTACAAAATTGGCGAGGTCACCATCCAGTGGTAGTTTAAATAGTGTACTATCCTTGGTTAACGATTCAACAGGTAGTGAGCAGCATTTTAGAATTTGTACGCACTGTGCGAATCTGCTTGATGCGAGAGAAAAACAAAAAGCAAAACATTTTGATAAACCAATAGTATGCCAATTTTATGAAAAGCTGAGGGCATATATGGAAGAAGCTTCGCAACACGTGAAAATGTACAACAAAATGTGGGAATCCTTAAAGTACGTGGTCCAATAATTGTAAAATGGACATTCGTAACACTATAAAATTTGTGTACAATTTTATATTGCTCCTAGCACAAAATTACTCGTACGAAGTTAAGAGATATGTTTTTCAGTGAGGGGGAATCCACATATAATTTAGAAGATGCTCAAGCTTTAAGAAATAAGATCGCAAAGTTAGGCGAGAATATAGATTTAATTAGCAAAAGAATTTCAGTACTCGGAATGAGATGCGTAGAAAATCCTCCGCAGGATCAAGAACTTCGATTGCATCATATAGTTAGAGTGTCTGCGATGATCTTTTTGAAAGAAGAATTATTGAGCGTGCAAGCTTTACCTTCAGAAGAGAGATACGCGGAATTACAGAAGGAACGACAAAGACGTATAGAAGCTAGAATTGCGTATGAAAGACAATTAGAAGAAGAACAAAGAGAAAGACCGAAAGAGCAACGTAAAAGGGAGACATGGAACCTCGAAGTTCGACCCATTATGAAAGAAAATCAGGTGATATTAATTTATTGAATAAACGGAAAAAAAGTTTTATCAAAAACCCCTATTCTTAATATAATACCATTGATGTCATGTTCACATAGCCAAATGTGGTACTAGATCAATCACAAGGTTGGGGTCCATCTAGTGTCACTCCCATAATGCCATCTTCTATGGATCCTATAATTGAGCAAATGAGTAATCTTCGAGCTTACATTAAGCAAGCTAAAGCAGATTGCAGATATGATGAGGTTGCAACGTTAGAACGCAATCTTAAAGAGCTCCAAAGCGCCTACTTCACAATGAGAGAAAGTAATAACAGTGATGGATAAAGTATATACATATCTGCATTTTTTATTAGGTAATTCTGTATTTCTTATCGGGTTTAAATAAGACTTAATAAACCTTCCCATTATATCGAAAGCTTCACTTATCACTGCATCCATTTCACGTATTATTGCACAACGTGATGTACTTTAAAAGTTCCTTTGCATTCATGAATTTAATTATAAATATCATGATGATATTTCGTAATGTATACATTTAATATACTAAATTATTATTGTATATATTAATATTGAAAAATATACATGATTTTTAATACAATATTATTGTTATTTATTTAATTTCGGTTCTACAGCCCAGAAATGTATCTGGTTTTAGAATATTATCTGAAACTCACACATATTTACATATTTCTCACACTTGACTTCATACAAACAAAGTTCATAAAACTAAATATTTCTTATATATGTATATATATGTATATTATAGTTCAAACTTCTCTTAACATATATATTTGTAAAAACTATAATATGGATTTTTAATATAATATTTATTTGTACACTGTAGCTTTTAAATAAACCATATGTATATATATGCATAAGGTAAGAATAATGGGACGGTATGCCTTTTCATGAAAAATTAATTTACCTAAATCACAGTTTAATTTTCTCTTTACAAATATTTTATAAAAATATGTATTTATAAATAATTCTCATCATTTTGGAATGTTAGATGTTTCATAAATGAAAAAAGTATAAAATATGTATATAGTTACTAAAACAATTAAATCCTGCGTTATTCATTATATTCTAGTACTGTAACTGGTAATTCTTTCGAGCTCAATGCATTTTGCACTACATTCGTGTTATTTTCGAGACTGCATGTACTATCAGAGTAACGAAGATCAACAATACATTGCGGTAATTCGGTAGAAGATATTTCGTTTTCATCAATATTTCTACTGGATAAATGTAATGAATCCTTTGTTTCGTAATTGGTTAAAATTTCATTTGACGAAATTGTATTATTCAAAAATACAGGAAGTTCTTTTGATAATACTTCTTGATATAATTTCATTTGTTCTGCAGATTGTCCAAACTGATTTAAAAGAACTGGCAATTCACCAGATGATATTTCTTGTTGCTTGAGTACTTGTTCTTGTTTTCTACATTCTTGTACATTTTCTTCACTACTAAATTTCATCAAATCTGACATTTGTGCATTTAATGTTCCTTCATCATTTTCTAATTGCTTTTTGTTGTGTTTCCCTTTTGAAGAAATCAATTGTGTTGACTGCATATTTCTTTCCAAAGAACCATCATTCATTACATTAGGATTAACTGTTTCATTGTCATCAACTTGTGTAGGTAATTCAAATATCAAAGATTCATTAAAATTAAAATTTTCAAGTTCCTCCTTATCTTCCAATAATTTCTTTATTTCGTTAGAGATATCTACAGGTGCTGCAGGTCCGTATTGTGGCCGTTTTGGAAGTTCCTCTAAAAAAAAAAGTAAGAACTTTATTTAAGTTACCATTACTTGGTTACAACCAAGTTATTATACCATTTAGTAGTTCTCCAGCAACATAATCTGCAGCTCTAAATAACTGAGCTTTTGTTAAAAGGCTTAATAAATAACCCAATGTTGGTCTCCTTTTACCAATTGTCCCCCACTCTGATAAAAATAATTCTGCTGCATTTCCTTGCTGTGCAGCTTGCTCAATCATACTATAAAAGTTTAAACAATAATAAATGAGAAACGTAGTTTACTTTATATTAAGTATAATAAAATATTATAATAAAACTACAATACAATTTTTAATTGATATTTGCTACTGTATACCTAAAATGTTCAACATTAAATTTTGGCAGATTAGAACCATTATCCTTTGGTATAATTGCCATTAACTTTTTCCATGAATCCTGTATACTTAATATTTGTCCCAGTTTATATAATTCCGCAGGCCTTAATTTTCGTATCTCTGTGTCGAAGCAAATTGTACTTTGCGACATTATGCTTATAAATCCTTCAATTTTTATGAAACGTAAATAAAAATGGGCAGTACAGTAGAAATAAACTTATATTAATTCAGCAATAAAACTGGAAAATAGTTTCTAACGACTTACGATTTTTTAACCTCAATTCTTTGAATTTTCATACATAATTACGGATATATGGTCACATGGCTAACGACCACTATAGAGAAAGACAGAAAGGTATATTTCTCTCTCTCTCTCTCTGTTGATCTTATTATCCATTAGTATATAAGGATAAACAATAAATAATAATAAAAATATTAGTATATAATAAACATACTATCCATTAGTATGTAAGTAATAATTATTTTTCAAGATTCACTTTTAGGTTTACATTATTTCTACTACAGTTCACTTAAATTAAAAATAGAAGATGTAATATGTAATTTCAGAAATATACATATAAAATATAAACTTCGGGGAAAATGATATAAGGAAGCACATATTAAATTTAGAATATTTGAAAAATTTGTTATTGAAATATTTTATTTTTATGTTCTGTAAAAAGATTGATATATAAAATTTATTAAAAAGAATGTCTTTATAAAACACGTGTATACTAATTTGAAGCACAAAAAATACAAGAGCTGCAACACATACAAAATATCACAGTCTTGTTCAAAGTATGCATATTTTGAGGTAGATTATAAACTAAGAAAAATATTAACTGATTCAGTGAAAAAAAGAAACGCTAGTTTTCATTCTCTCTCTCTTTTCTGAACTTGCACATTTCTATTTTTAAGAAATTCACTGAACTATTATTTACACATAGAGGAAAAAGATATTAAGTTTTTCTGCAGTTTTTTCACTTCAGGCACTAATTTTGCATTGTATATTATGAACCTTTCAATGCCCATTACAATTACATTTAATCTTGTTATGTATAATTTGTTAAATGTAATTATATATAAGCATCATTATTTTAATGATTTTAGAATATAAACTCTGTGAATATGAAATAATACCTGAAACATAGGTCATAAGTAATTTCACAATTAACTATACTACAATTAACTAAACATTATATTTACTGACATCAGAAAAAATTGCATATACCATAATTTCATAAGCGATCTGATATATCTTTGGCGTTTTCTTTGCCATTAGCAATTCGAGATCCAAATTGAAAAGCTCTTTTAGGGAAATTGGCTGTATTTCGGAAACCAAGTTTATATGCCACTAAACGTAAAAGTAATTTATCTCCTAATCCAGATGGCATTTTATCTGTTGGATAACACCTATAAATAATTTAATAATATAATTTCTTTTTATTTTTTATTCTTCTTTCTATATTTATTTTACCAATTTACCTTTCCCATGGTTTCAGTTTTTGAACATATTCTACTATGTTTTCATCTAAGTATGGCAGTCTAGATTGTCTTCCATGATCTGATACGATACGGTCATCACGGCCTAAATTTCTTTCAGAGATTCCAGCTAGTTCAATGTTTAGTTCTTGTGTTAAAGCATCCCAACCCTTATGCCTTAATATCGTTCTATGTCTCATATATCCACCAAACAATTCATCTGCACCCATGCCTAAGAGAAGTACTCTACATGGGGATTCATATACATTTGTATTCAAAAGAATTGTGCCCTTTGCTCGACTTGCAAACCACACAGCACAACCTAAGCTTTCATCTAAGATAGTGCATAGTGGATATAGTAAATTACAAATTCGCGATGAACGATATTCCTGCAATTCTGTTTGACTGATATTTACCTAAAAGAATTAATATAAATTAGTTACTAAGATATCTTTCATTTTTTACGGGTATTTCAAAGTATATTTTGATTGATATACTTCTACAAAATTCCATTTTCGTTTTGGGCAAATCTTTGTAAGCTCTACAAACGTTTGTTTTCCAGTTTTTCTGTCAGGAACATCATATTGGTCCTCCATACTTTGTTTTTCATTATTTGCACTTGATTTCTTAGATGTATTAATAGACTTTTCAAATGCAACATTGATCAAGTCAATAGGTTCATGTTGTGATACATATTTATCAGCAATTAGTGTTAAAATAGCCGAATCCAATCCTCCAGAAAATAATATACCTATTTTTGAATGATTGCATATAACATCTTGTTTCTCTAAAACTAATTTAATACATGTTTTACAGAATTTCGGCTGTTTCTTTACTCTAACTTCCACAGCTTTATAAAGAAGTTTCAATAATCGATTGACTCTTTCAAGGATATCTTTATCTTCTATCAAATATTCTAGTATTTTACAAGAATTTTCCAAACAAGGACTATTTTCCAAATATTCCAAGTCTTTAATATTAGGATGCATATGTAGACACGTTGATACATCTGATTTTAATATAGCTTTTTCAATATCAATATCTACATCCAAACGTGTTTCTAGTGCTTCAATAATATCAGTAAATCGCAAATCTGGCTCCTTCCATGGGTAGCATGTAAAATTCACTCTAGAATTGTTTAAATTCATAACAAAAATTCCAATTGCAGGAATTTCCATAATTCTATTTACATCTTTACTGGCAACAGATGTCAATGTTAAAATATTTTCATCAGTATCCACTTTTAAAAGCAAACTGTGTCTGCCAATAACATCTCTACCAAAATACAAAAGATTTGTAGACTTTTGAAAATATATAAAACTATATGGACCTTGGATTTCTTGGAACACTGACAGTACACTTGAACATGACTGTAGAGCATTTAAGAGCACAATAGTATCACATATATTATCTTGAGCCTAAAACAAATAACATAATCATTCAATAATATTCTATTTTACTACTAGTTACTAGTACATGAAATAGTTATAATATAGTCAATATATTCGCATAATATATAATATTTACCAAATTTCCAGAAAATATATCTCCATTCCAAAGAAGAATATTACCACTCGAATCTATAGCTGGTTGTTCACAAAAATCTGAACCCTGCATCCATAATACAGAAGCAACAAAGTGACCAGACCAAATTGGAGTTAAATTTTCAAATTTCTCAATTAAACCATCAGGACCACGGGCAATTATTAAATTCTTGCAAGCTTCCCACTGAGAGAGAAAAATATTAAATATTATAAATAATATTATAACTTATCAATTACAATCTTTGTTTATGATTATAATGTATATTTCAATAATAGTACCTCATGTGAAATCTCTATACAATTTGCATGGTTTTGTGAAATGTTACAGAATATTCCACACATGGCTATATTGGCATAAACATAACCCTTTATAGTTATAAACCAGTTGGTTTACAAATAAATGTCTTGTTATGTGTATATCTCAAATCATGTTTTATTTAAACATAATCGTACGTATGTTTATATGATATGATGATAATAATATAAAGGTAATATAAAATATGTAAAAATTATGATTTTAATTACGTTAAAATTACGTTAGCATTTAATTTTAATTAACAAATTTCTTCCGATATTTTTTAATTTCATTTTAAAATATTTAAAATCGTCAAAAACATGCAAAGAAAATGTAGCTGTTAATTTGAACGTATTTCATTGTTCTACATGAGTTCTCGCCATGTTGTCAAAAATGGCAATCTTAAAGAATCGATAATTAATCAAAATTCACGTATTGGACCTTGAATTGTATTGTATAGCGATACTGTGTAGCGTAATATATTTTTTTTACATATTTTATTCAGTCATTATTAACTAGCTTGAGCACAATCTTACAATTACGTAGCTGTTTATACGTTTATATCTTATATCGTTTATGACAGTTCTTCGATTTATTTGCAATATGATCAATACGGGGTTTGTATTATAAATTTATATTTTAAATTATAAATTGTATTATACATTATAAATTGTGTTATATATTTATAATATAAATTAGTATACTATAATATAAATTTATAATTCATATATTATCTATAACATAAACATAAATAAAAACATAAATTATTTATAACAGATTGTGTAAAAATAAAACAAACTGTTATTTTCAATCATTTTGGCGATTACGCAAAAGAAGATAATTGTAAATTATCAATTTATTGTTTTAAAAAGTTCATTAAATTTGAGTGAAAATTATACATATTGTGCTGTTAATTATGTTCTAGTTACGTTTTATTTATACATACATTAATTATAAAAGCTACAAAAATATCATTAAATATATAGCAAATATCATTACTGCAGACATTTACGTAAATGTATTCTTTTAACATAGTGTACATTAGAGACCTATTTTACTTACTGAATATTGTAATTAATACCTTATTTTGGATATTTTATGTATTTTTATATATTATGTGCATTTTTATATCTGCAAATTTCTCATAAATGCATAAACATCTGTAGTCTAATCATTATCAATACATATTAATAAATATATATTTTCATATGTACAGATATATATAGATGTATGTTTTTAATATCTATTAGTTTTATAGAATATACTTACCATGTATAAATGTTTAATATATGTATATAGAAAACTTGCTGGCCGCACAATCTTTATTACTGGCGCAACAAGAGGGATTGGGAAAACTATTGCCTTGAAAGCTGCAAAAGATGGGGCAAATATCGTCATTGCAGCTAAAACTGCAGAACCACATCCAAAGTTACCAGGCACCATATACACTGCTGCCAAAGAGAGTAATTATAAAAATAATAAAAAATATTAAATGATAATTAATTAATCATTTCAAATTTTGATATATGAATTTTCCTTCATTAAAGAAATTCATTTGTTTCAGTTGAGCAAGTGGGTGGTAAAGCATTACCTTGCATCGTAGATGTAAGAGATGAAGCACAAGTAGTGTCTGCAGTAGAAAATGCTATTAACAAATTTGGTGGTATTGACATTGTTATTAATAATGCCAGTGCAATTTCTTTAACAGGCACAGAATTTACAGATATGAAAAAATATGATCTTATGAATAACATCAATGCCAGAGGAACATTTTTAGTGTGAGTATAAAAGATCTTTACGAATTACATGTACAAATCAAGAATGATAATTATTATAGCGATATTTATTTTAAGGTCCAAGATATGTTTACCTTATTTAAAAAAAAGCACAAATCCTCATATAGTAAACATCAGTCCACCATTAAGCATGAAACCAATATGGTTCAAAAATCATGTTGCGTATACAATATCTAAATTTGGAATGTCAATGTGTGTTCTTGGCATGGCTGAAGAATTTAAGGACAGTGGCATTGCTGTAAATGCTGTCTGGCCAAAGACTGGTAAATTATTCATTTTTTAATTTCATTATTTTCTTAATTTTTATTTATTTGTATAAATCTAAATTTATTCTTAATCCAGCTATTTATACTGCCGCGGTTGCAATGTTATCTGGTGCTGAATCAAGTAATTACAGTCGTAAACCTGATATAATGGGAGATGCTGTGTATGCTTTGATTTGTAAAGATAGTAAATCTATTACTGGGCAGTTTCTAATTGATGAAGAAATATTAAAAAATGAGGGAATCACGGATTTCACAGATTATGCATGTAATCCAGGTATATTGAGTAGAATATAACATTTCTATAGTGATCTATAATTAATACTTTGTTAAAGAAATCTATTATAAATATTTCTTTCTCTTTTTTTAGAAAATAAAGATAAATTAATGCTAGATTTCTTTGTGGATGAAAATTTGGAGTCTTTGGGTTCAGAAGCTCATTCATTATATAAACTAACACAAAAGGATATACAGGATACTAATAAAACAAACGGAAAAATTGCACAAATATTTAGCGTTATTCAAGCAAACTTGAATAGTGATCTTGTTAACAAAACAGGCGCCATATTTCAATTCAATGTCAGAGGTAAATCAGCCTGTGAGATTAAATATTATCTTTTATTGATTGCTCTAGAAACATGTCAATTAATATAAAGTTAATAGGTAGTGAAGCTGGTACATGGTTTTTGGATCTTAAAACTGGTCAAGGTTCGGCAGGTAGAGGAGAACCTAGTCAATCACCAGATGCTACGTTAACAATGGATTCTGATAACTTTTTTGCAATGTTTTCTGGTAATTAAATATATTTATGTATTAAACGCATTAGAAATTGATTTAGAATGAGGTTTATCAGTAGAAAATTTGTATTTGTTTAGGAAAATTGAAACCAACATCAGCATTTGTAATGGGAAAATTGAGAATTAGTGGAGATCTTCAAAAAGCAATGAAATTGGAAAAATTAATGAATCTATTAAAGTCTAAACTTTAAGAATCAAATGTTTCCTCTTTTTAAGAAACACTGAATCTAGAATATTCTTACATGAAACTAGAATATTCGTATTGTTACTTTTCTTTTAAAGTTTAATGTTAAATATAAAATGTTTATACAGTTTTTAAAGATTAATGTAAAATATATTTTTATATACTCTCTTGTAATATATTTTGTAACAACAAATAATAAAGGAATTATACAATTTAAATGCTCAAATAGTTATTCCTATATTTCAAACTATATTTACAATATATCATTGATGTTTGTCATTTTCCATAAAAGCAATCTATAAATATAAGCAATATCTTATTCCTATAGTTTTTACCTTTTCATAAGTTCCAAAGAAGATAAATCCTCCCATAATTATGTACATTACTCTGGGGCTCACACCAGCAAAAAGTCTACAAAGTTTCCAATTTTAAAGTCAAATCAATATAAAAATTGAAAAATTATCCATTATAAATCAAATACCGACTTACCCATGAAAACCTTTATCTCTATATATATCTTTTAATACATATAGTATTTTTAATTTTGAAGTATTTCCATTTCCATGTGAAAGCATTATTCTTGTTTTTATAACATCTAGTGGTGTAGTAGCAGTGGCAGAAATACCACCTACATAATTACATGGAATTAATTATACATCAATTATAAAGTAAAATTATCATAGGATACTAAAGATTTAAACCTGCAATTGCTCCACATATTGCACTTTCTATAGGAAGAATTTCTCTGTCAACATGCAAACTCCAAACTTTCTTAAAGTATTCCCACATTGGAAATTGTATTAAACTAAAAGGCATATCTCTTAATACAGTGCTCCAATAACAACTATATAATAATCTAAGATTAATATCTTGTCTATCTAGCATTGAAACTTGTCTCCTTTGTTTTATTACTTCCACAGGTACTCTTATTAAACAGGCTACCTTCATTCAAATTAAATATAATTAGAGTTTTATTCTTAATGAAAATTCTAATTAATTATTTTTTTCCTAAGAATTACCATTTCTGCTAAAGATGCTGAACCCATGTGAAGGAACGAATGATATTTCTCAGGTACTCTACATTGCGTTACATTTTTAATACCTTCATATGTGACGAAAAATAATGATGCTAAAGTATTGTAAGAGATTAATTTATATGTAGTTGTATATATTTCTAAATTACTTTATATGACTTCATATTATAGCACTTGTTTACCACTTGGTGCAGATCCAATTATTATAGGAAGAATTCCTTTATAAAGATTAGAAAATCCTCCTGATTTTGCAAATCCTTGCTTAGATTGTAAACGTGTTTTTAATGTGTCTAATGGATGCAATATTACATCGACAGATGTCCCAGCCAATCCTCCTGCCTATTTAAATGAATACTTGAATTATAGAATAAATGAATTATAATGAATAAAGTTTCAGTTTTTTAAATTCTATTAGTTATTAAAAAAGTTATTAAACTAGTTAAAAAGTTATTAAATTAGTTATTTCAAATACTATTAGTTAAGTTAAAAAATAATTTAGATCAATTTTTGTCTCCCTTATATAAATAAACATTTTGTTACTTACTATTAAAGACACAGTGAAAGTAAATTTCGTATCCGTTGTTTCTAACGACATTTCATATTATGATAACTTTATTAATTTGAGTTAAACTACACTCATTGAATGAATCGTGGATAGAAGCCACTGTGGCATGAAAGTAAATTATCAAATACGCTAAAACCGCTCAACTTTACATAAGCATAATTTTTGAAAATTATTAAATTACAATAAAAGAAGACAACCATTATATTTATTTTTGTGCATAACAGCACAAAAATAACCTAGTTTAATCTACATACACATGACTACTATATTTCGTTAAAAATTTATCTAATGTTATCATTGAAGTAAAATTTTCATGTCATTGTTTTTTCATGTCATGATAATATCCATTATCAGTTAGAAATGATGACTTTTCGAAGAAATAATCTATATTCTTATTTTTTAATCCTATAATGGTAGACTGAAAACTTTTACAACCCTAAACCAATTTTCTGTATAGGTAGATAAATAAATAAAATTAACTTTATACAATAGTTGCCTCTTTTCTATAAAAAATCTTCGTAATAATATACGCAGGTAATTTAAATAAATTTGATAAAAATATATGAGTTGAATTCTGAACGGTTAAAAGACTACAGTTCAAGTCGGTATACTTTCGCAGGAAAAATATATGGGGTTATTATCAGTATATAATGAAGTCATAAGTACTTAAAAAATTCGAATATTTTATATTTATAAATTTGAATTTTGATAATGAATAAATAAAGAGAAGACAATTTTACTATATAAATGAAAAAAAGCAATTCCTTCATACTTCTTTAATTTTTAGTAACTGTATGTAGAAAAAACCTTTGTTGCTTTTTCATAAATATTTCTTCCATATGTTTTTAATTCTTTATATTTTGTAAAATTTAATTCTGCAATAATAAGGTGAATTCATTGTAAGATTATACGCATTTTATTATACATTTTTAATGACTTAAGGAAAGGGATACAGTTACCATTTTTTATTATGTATAGATAAATTAAAATATTGTTCTAATTCTGTCCAAAATCTAAAGGTAAGTAGAGTTGGTATCCGAAGTTCCACGAGAACCAACTGATCGTACTATATGAGGATAAGGAATACGAAAACCTTCGAACATTGCATTTCCCTTTCTCACGTCAAATGATTGACTCGACATATTCGCCCCACACGAAAAATATGAATTTGATGCAGGTCTAAAAAATAAAAGGAATTTTCCAGGAATTATCTTCTTTAGAATTTGAAGTTATAAAATAGTTTGAAATTTTTAATTTTGGACTTGTATCCATATACCTCATTTTTGAACTTCTGTTGTTGCCAGATTTTATTGGTGTAGATACATCACTTAAAGAGTTTAAAGTCCTATTTTGCATCTCGAAAGACATTAATTTCTTTTTCTGTTCAGTATTTTCCATTTTCAGTTTAATATATTTATCTCTCACCATTTTCATGTTTTGAGTTAGGCTATAGTAGTGGGACTTCAATGTTTCGTATTTTTTGTCCTTGAGAATTTGATTAAAAACATATGTTTCTTTCAATTCAACATACAAAAGTTAGGAAAAAGAAAAAAGAAAAAGAAAGTAAGAAACACACGATTTCATGAAAGCGTTGTATCATAATTTTCATTTGATTATTCTGAAAACCACATATTTTGTGTAATGATTCCAATGATTCATTCAATGGAGCAAAGAAATTCTCTACTTTCGACAATGATGGTTGCTGTAACTCGACAGAAAAAATATCAATCTGCTGACATTGAGGACACTGTTTTTCAGCTAAATTATGAAAGAGAAAACAGATTTATTTTTATATACAATATGAGCATATACTTATAGCATGAGTAATATTTATCATTTTATGCTGTTTATTATTGCCTTGTTGTATGCATCCATTACAATATATGTGACCGCATTGAGTCAAGCAAAATGGTTTTTTTCCTCTATGTGGTGTGGCAAAACACTTGTTACATATAAACATATCCATCTCTGTTAAAAAGAACAAACAACGTTTATACTTTATTTTCGAATAAAATCCACAATTTAAATTATCTATGGTGTATTGGTAATCTTATTTTGCGCTGAATCAGTAAAATTAGCACATGTGGCGGGAAATTCAAATATCTCAATAAATTAAAAAGATGAATTACAAAAGAAAATTCGTATTTTAAGATTATGTTGTATTTCCTCTATAATTAATATTATTGGATTTTAATTTTGAACAAATTTTACTTTGTAACTCTCATAAAAATACATTTTCTTCAATTCTTGCTTCAAATTTGCTGTGAACTTATCAAATAACCTAATACATACATTCAAATAAATAAGAAATTACTAAAGATTCTCATCTTGTAAATTCTTGTAAAAAATAATTTAATGTCAGTTACAATGTTTGAAATTTATCGAGTCCTGAAAAATCAACATGGAAGACAAAAAGGGTCTCGTTCTGCACATGCGTGACATGCAATAAATGTCTCAAAGACAGAGATATTCTATTCATCTCTATATATCTTGTAGCACGAGAACTTTGTTGTCTTTGTTGATTTTCAAAACTCATTTTTCAAATAGTTTTTCCTATCGAGTCTGAAGGTCCAGATCTGTTTGTAAGACCGTAATATTGAGAGAACCTGAATTAATAACTAATAACTAATAACTGCTTATGATAATAATTAATAATTGTTGATACTAAAGATAACCTGTCTCTGCACATGAGTAGTGTATTTTATTATTAACTGATATTGTTATGTGTTGATAATGGTGTCTTTAAAAAGGTATTGTAAATCGAATATATATAAGTTGTATACTATTGTAATGTTATTTGTTCATTACTCCATATATTTTATTTAGGATAGATAACTTAAAATTAATACAACTCGTGAAAGAACATGAACTACTATACAATTCTTCTGCTGAGAATTATGGATCTAACGTCGCACGAAATAATGCATGGAAAGAAATTGCGAGGATTATGGGATTGTCAAGTAAGGAATAAATTTAATATTATTTAAGTGTGAAATACACAAAAAGTAGTAAAATTATATTGAATACCAAAAACCAAATATTTATAAACTATCTATATTCTAATAATAGATAGTTATTAGATCCAGTTTGAGTCATGTATATCCAAAGAGAACAACAGGATTAGTTGATTAACCATATATTTGTATACTGTCTTTTTTGGACTACTAAATTGGAATTTTTCAGATGCTACATGATCTTCTCATAATTTTAACAACTTTGACCCTTAGACGACTAATAAACAATAAAAACTGTATATTAAGATAATGGCAAATAACTTACTTAAAGATAAAGAATTGTGTGATAGATTTCAAAGCAGCTGTGTTTACATAAATCTACACCATACTGTCCATAACAGTATTTTATATCTTTCTTTTTATTATTTTTTATACATACGATATCTTTGTAGATCTGAATTTTTTTCTTCAGAACAAATTTTTGAATGTAAAGACAATGTGTAAACCAAAATATCATATATAAATTGTATGACTTCTTTACCCGTTGTGAACAATGATTCATGATACATCATAGAAAGCTTTAACATATATGTTAAGCATGTTATATAAAACATTTTGAAATTTCATTAACACTACAATGAGGTATAACTATTATGGTTATATCAGTAAAGTTTAAAACCAATCTGAAAATATACACAGAATATTAGATATGCAGATAGTCGTCTAGGGGTTAAACTATGTAAAAAATTTATTACAATTCTATCATATATACCATTATATGTGTATCCTTGGGCAGTTATATAAAACGAAAAATGAACAGAATAAAATAAAGGAAATAAAACAAAAAAAGTGGGCAAGATGCACTATTTCAAGCATCCTGTACTTATTGCAAAATGTGTGTTAATTATAAACTTTGTTCTATTTTAGCTGCACGATGTAAAAGGAGATGGATTATTATGAGAGATCAGTATCTAAGATTTCTACGGAAATCAACAGTAATCAACAGGAAGTCAACAGTAAAAAAAAAACGGACTCCAAAACCATATCAGTACCACTCTGAAATGGAATTCTTAAAGCCATATTTTAGGCAAGCAACATTTTATGGATGGTTACCGGAATTTTATACTCACAATGTGCGAAGATCGCCTCGTATTTCAGATACTATAATAGAAAATACCAATTTAAACAACACCAATGATGAAAAATTAAGATCTGAATCGATATCTGTAATCACTATACCATCGGATCCTCTTCCAACTCAACAACTTTCAAATTCAAATTTAAAGAACACATATGAGAAACCTCGTATAATCGGATCTTCATCTCTCGTAATGGAATATGCAAATGATAAACAATGTGAAACTCGTGATGTTCTAACAAAATACTTCGAAACTGTAGCTGAGACAGTTCGGGAATTTCCACCAACATTACAAGTGAAAGTAAAATCAGAAATATCAAAGATAGTTCATCAAGCTGAAATGGAACATATTCATCAAATTCAACTACAACCATACGGACAATTGATAAACAGTTTTCCAGAACCCGAGCAAATGTCTCTTAATAACATTATGAATTCGCAATATACAGTCGGACATACTTTAACAAAAATTGAACATCCCGGATGAAAATCGCTGCTAAATGTTTTATTGAAATAGTGAGTCTATAATAAATTGAGAAAATTCACAATCTTCATCAACAATTTACGTTTTTTGACAAGTTTGGAATTGTAATTATGTATATATATATTGTAATTATATACTATATATACATAGCATTTTGAAAGCATTTATTTAATAAGTAATAGCATGTTAAATAGAAATTAAAGTTCTGGGATTCTTGTGATGAGGAGAAACATAGGACAAGGTATTAGAATTTAAATTTTAACATTGGACTTAATATATAAGCAAAATGTTTAAATATAATGATCAGGATTAAATATAGATTAGGAATTTATTCAGCTTTGATTATACCGCAAGCCCAACGATCTCCCGAATTTCCAGTAGATGCAGAAAGAGGACTGCTGCCTCTTCCAAGATCATCTTCGCCGGAATGAATGACAATTGCACGTCCTATGATATTGTTATTTCCAGTAAAAGAAATAATAGAATCTTTGATATTTACATCAGCAACTCCGCTTTCGTTTGCTAATATGTTACCTAGATCGCCAACATGTCTCACTGGACTATTTTGTCCACCGTGAGTGACCTAAAAGTAGAAATCAAAGATAGATTTCTTTTATAAGCATCATTTATAGCTCGGTCATATTTTATACGTAATTTACTAAGAATTGAATGCAAATTTTAATGTGGCCTTGTTATTAAATAATAACTTACATTCTCAGGATTGAAATGTGGACCGGTAGACATACAACCATCTCGTAAATCTCCCTTTTCGTGTACATGGATACCATGTAATCCTGGTGTAAGTCCATATATCTTTCCGGTAATTTCAATTAAATTATCCTCGCATTGAACCAAAGTTAGTTCCCCTGTTACATTTTTCGTTTTAGCATTATTTGGTACCAAATGGACGTGTGCAGCCTTTAGCTATGAGATATGAATTTCGTAATATTAAATAATTATATTAAGTAATTTATAAGAGTATAAATTAATTTCTCTTTTTAGGAATATTTCTTAATTTCTTTTTAATGAAACCGATATTTTGGCAAACATACCTGCGCAATGAAAGTGAGCAGTATGATTATTCGATTCATGGTGAAATATTCTGAAAATAAAATAAAATAATTATATAATATTGTATACAATTATGATATGGCAAAGGTCCCATAAATTTCTATAATTTTGACCTACTTTGAGAACCGTTAAGTTAGAATTAAATTGATTATCGATTTGTTTATGAATCAATTTTTGATCTATAAATTACGAATTCTATCTGTTCATTTTAAATCTAAATGTTAATTAAAAAGGAAGATCGATTATGTTTTAAAAAATATCAAAAAATAATTTTAGTTTGAAAATATATTCATACCATGAAAAATAAAAACTTATATAATTATATTAATAGGTACTAAAAATTACTTGTACTCTTTTTAACATTTTTTTAAAATAAAAATGACAAATCTACAATAACTATGATGATAAAATTATTCTTAAATTATAGTAACGTGCAAAATAAGAAAAATAAAAAATTTTTATCAAGCACGTAAACTTGTGAGATAATAGTCGATTAAAAGATTAAAAATAAATATTACGCCGTAAGCGAACGAACCGTTCAATCTTGGAGAATAAACGCAGAAAGTGAAAGGAACGTACTACATATGTACATTTATGCACGGATAATGACAAACTGGTTGCATGCTGTGCTGAAGGCCTACTTATACTATTCGTACTATTTGATGTATCCCCACTCGCTATTCCTTCAAAATGGTTATGAACAATTACTTCGAGAATGATCCTGCTCCATTAATTCACCTATTACCGCGACAAAATGATCGTCAAAGACGATGAAAGATTTTAGGCCTAGATTTCACTGGCAACAAAGAGAATAATTCTTATATCTTATAGAGGTTAATTCGAAATGGATTAGATTAACATCTAATAATTTACCAATTAATAATTTTAATAAGTTGATGAACTATAACTTATAAATTTCTTTTTGCAATTTTATGTTAACTAGAATAATCAGATAACTTATAATTTGCAAAACTTACTTTGCAAATTTTTTTTGTTTTGTTATATTGAATTTCTCTTTTATAATGCAAAATAAATTATTGATATACGTATATATTGTAACTTGTCACTCGTAAAATTTCACTAATAATATTTTAGTAAATTGACGATGTTCAGGTTGGGCTCTGGAAAATTCTGCAAATTCCATGTCTTTTTCCTGATGATTCCATTAATGTATAAACATGAGTGTTTATATACATATAAACATGACGCAATATCGTAAAAGAATACTAGAGTTGCCAAGCAAATTTAAAGATTGAGTAACCCCCTTTATATATATACACAAAAATTGAATGGCCATGAAAAATATTCCCAGAACAACTTTCGTTTAATTCGTTATGTAGGTCTTATTTCAATATATTTCAAGGACAAAAATAATTGTAAGACTAACGCTATTAAGAAGAATGCTATTATATTTGTCATCACGGCAATTTCCTTAAATTCTCAAAACATGTTATTATCTTTTAATTGGTTTATAATCCTTATTAATTTAAGAAAACTACTTTTGATCTTTTATTTATGTTGTAAAGATGAAAATTGTTTGCAACCATTTTCTACAACAAAATTGAAGATTATTTACAGCGTATGTGATGGTAGGTGGAGACAACTACGACGCAAATTGCTCTCTTTTGTTTGCTTGAATCCTTCTTCTAACGAATACCGGATATTATATTTGTAAAGCACTGATTTTCAGTTCATCTACGTGAACGTGAATCATCTAATCTCAATTCATCCACGCAACAATGTTTCTTGCAGTTGAATAAAGCGCAATTCTTCACCTTTTTTTTCTTCAATTTGTTTTCTTCAACTTGACTTTTTGTTACCTCAACATTACTTTAATCTTTTACATTAATTTTCAATAAACAAAATAAAATTTTATTTTTGTAACACAATATTTTAAGATTACTTTCATTGAAAATTAAGTATATTTTCATGCTAAGTCATATTGCGTACAGCATTTTGCTCGTTCAACGCGCTTCCAGGGTCCACACATTTTTGAGCATTCCAAAAAAATTTTGTATAATGCATATATGCACTTTTCAAATTCACATTTATAAAGTATTCTTAAATATTACTACATATTTTTTATACATCTGTTTAGTTTATCATCTTGGCTTTCAATTTTTTTATTTCTATGAGATATTTTACTACTTTTTTAGAATTAGAGCCTATTTTGTAAAATAATTAAAAAATTGTTTCCTCACAAATTAAAACGCGGACTTTCAAATAACAAAATGTTGTACAACGATAAAACACTTTATAAAGTACGATGCACGATTGACACAAACCTACCGATGTTGTGGCAATACTGACCGATTATTTTTCACCCTCTCGAAATTTCGACATATATTTATTTTGCTAATCATTTGTCACAAGAATATGCAAGGCTCCGTTGCCTTGGTAACGTAACAGAAAAATCAATTTATTTTTAATTTCTTGAGCCGTCTATACGCGCATATGAAAAAACATTAAAACAAAATATCTCGTGACCTATGTGTTAAGTATATTTTCATGCTAAGTCATAGTTACATAATTAAATTAATGTTTTATCGTAGGTATCATTTATATGATTATACTGAATCTCTTCTTCGATTTGTTCAATTTTTTCAACTCGGTATCCATCGTGACGCGTATCGTTTTTTTCTTTCTTAGAATATTCTCCCAATTAAACGAATGCTGAAACGGATGCTTCTGTAAATCAGCTAACACTTTAGCCTGCGTTTCCATAAAATGGTAAATGATCTCTTCATTCGGGTCAATTCGTTGCATTTCCTTAAAATTCATTAGAGAAAGAATCATAAATGAAAAAAGATCATAATTAAAATACGGTAAGGACATCCTCTAATAATATTAATCGATCGATCATAGTACACAGTAGCTGACGAAACTATTTGGACACTTCTATCAAAACTTTTATATCCATGTTGTATGTAAAATATTTTGAAACATTAGCACTGTAATAAGACATAACTGTCATGATTATACTGATCAAATTTGAAACTTCAGTTCTGTGTAACATATATAATATATTCATAAAAGGTGCCTGTACTTTCCACTACTTTCCACTACTACTAGGTTCCACTACTTTCATTAGAAAAATTAGACGCGATATAAGGCACATAACAATGGCCAATAATAAAGAACAATAGTAATAATAATGAAAGTCATGTAAATGCTCGGGAAGCTCTCTTTAAAATATTTAGGTGTATTGTATTCAACATCTTTTTTCTTGTAACGATGTAATAATGATACAATGATTATGCAATAAGACGAAACGAGATGAATAAATTGGACGTTGTGATATAGTGTGTTAAGTTATTATTGACCTTCTGATGATTCTCCATAGGCAAATTAGATCAGTTATATCCAAGTTTACCTTTTTTAGTATTCTAAACTATCAAAAATTTAAAAAAAGATTCTGAAGTATTTAACTCCTCTACTACAATTAATCGCCTCTAATAAAATTACTCTGTTAATCCGCGTTAATCGTATGCTCTTCGAATCATTTTTGATGAAAAAATTCAGAGATAAAATTTTGTAGTAGTTTGCCTATAGAATCTGCCTATGGAGGGATTATCATAGAATTTTCTGCTATATGTTTCAAACTATAATCCAACTTTCGTCATTCCATTTACCATCATTTCCTCTTCGAGTATAGTGTCCTCCACAGTAACTGGTTTATCGATTCTTCCTGGCACTGGCGCCACGGAAATTCGTTTGGTCTCTGGCTGATGTTTAGGGAAGAAAAGGTTTTTGGTGTGCTCAAAAATACTTTCTTGCATTTTTAATGTCTGCCGTAATTTTTTCTTCTTCCTTTCTGCATCCTGCCGTAATCTTAGAATAGGTTCACGCTGCCTTTCGAGGTCGTCTTTCTTTAAACCTTTCTTCTCCAGAAGCACTTGCTGCATGTGCTTCAACTCCCTTGTTTTCCATCTTTCACGTGATTCTTCAATCATATCCCATGTTTTCTAAAAAATCGTCCCAATTAACGATCAAATAACAGTTTAAATTCTTTTTCTTATTATTATTACATTAAAAAGAAGTCCGGTTCTATAAGCTGATCTTTTTCTTTTAGTAATATTAGTTTTTAGTAATATTAGTTTAGTAACATTAGTTTAGTTATATTAGTTTAAAAGAAACATACTAAGCCTTTTTTTAGAGGCTCTACTAAAGGTCCAGTTTCCATTGTTTTAGTGGTGACTGCTTTCTCTTCTTCCTCTTGTTTCTTCCTCTCTGCTTTTCTTTGTTTTTCTTTGATCTCCTTATAAGCCGTTTGTGTCCATCTCTCTAACCATTCCCTACAGCTCTTTACCTGGAATTACCCGTCCGAATGGGTTAATAACCCATTCAAAGCTAATGAGTATGCCATGAGAAAAAAATTGTAATTGTATTCGAAAAGATAAAAAAATTATTCTGAAGAAGTTGAAGAATTAAAATATTACAATCCTGAAAAATTGTATAATACAAAGATAATAGTGAATTAAAATAAAATAGTACAAGAAGAATAAGTGAAAATAAAGATCTGCGTTGTTTAGACATAGTATAGAAAATGAGCAATTCAGTAGTTTGGCCAATTTATATCGTGACGTTGATAGATTAAATTAAGTTTAAAATATCATTTCATTTTGTACAAATTTACCCTTTTAACTTGGCGTTCGATAAAATTACTCATCCATTCTACACAAGCGGTGTCCTTCTTGAAAAAAACATCGGGAGCGAGAAACATCCTTAAGATACCATTGAAATCGCAAAATCCTACGCATTGTGGAGTCAAATATAATTCGTGTGTGTATATCCCTGTAATTATGCGACCTGACAGACTCTGCATGACGCATGGTTCTTCTGTTTTCACCATGAAATCCCATAATTCGACGGTACCATCTAATCGTGTTAGAATTACTATCGTGGGGCGATAACTACCCCAAGAAATAGCAGTGAGGCTATATAAAAGGATAAATTATTTTTTTGTATATAAAAGTAAAGGAAAAGAACGTGATAAGTTACATTTTCTTTTACAGGGGAACAGTTTTAAAAGTCAATACAAGATGACTATTCATGTTGTATACTAATTTCTCACTAATATCTTCGTATCAAATATCTCATAGCTTCTATATACATTTCTAGATTAGGTTCAATATAATCAAGACACTCGTGTCTCATTATAATGTTAATGAAATGTCGAAATGTTTTATATAATACATACAACATATATATATATACATATAAATTTTCTCTAACTATACAAATGCTTCCGAGAGCTATTATATTCGAGAGACGTTATATTTTGAGAGCATTATAATTACAATGAAATGTTTTAAAAATCCGAAATGTACCTAACTTGTGATTTCTTCCAAAATAACGGTATACCAATATCCTCCTTCCAAATAGCGAATATTTTGCCACCTATGGTTGCAAGCCACGATGTATTTAGTCTAGATCTAACAGAATGTGTTATAGGACCATCGTGTATTCTTTTAAACCAACACCATTGACATACTTCCGTATTAATATTTAAATCTGTTGTGAAATCGTATCCCTCCCACGTGATACAACCAAAATCGCCTAGAAAATCAAATGTAGTTAAATTAGAATTAAATTAATGATTTAAAAATATACAAGGCGTTTGATTTATCTTGTATTGCTTAATATTTTACAATTATTTTATATACAAAAAATTGTACCAAGACAAAGAAATTTAAGATAAACCTGTGTAGTAAAAATAAATATAATATATAATTAATATATATAAATACAAAAATATCTACAGCAAAATACCTACTTTTTCTTTTTATAAATTGTTTTTTTATACCTTCAACAGTACCGACATGTATCATCGGTTTCATCACATAATCTGGTTTCTTGATAACATTTTCAAAATACCTCCGGATAGTTACATCTTGCGTTGATGGAGCAACGTCAGTGCGTTTTTTCATAAATTTCGGTGCATACATGCTCATAGTAGTTATTACTACGTTTCGACTTTCGTTTGGATGTTGGATTGTCAAGACATAATAGGGCTTGAAAATACGGTCCAGTACTTTAAACGGAGATATCGACTTTGCCAATGCTTCTGGTCTTATTACGGTCTCTTTCCTTTTCTCCTTTTTCTCCTTCTTATACATCTGCCATCTTATAAATAATAACAATTTCTGATTAACTCGCTAGTAAAGATTAATTCAATAAGAAACTGTAAACCATATTTTAATTTCCGATTAATTCCTTCTTTTTTATTTAATTTATGAAAGTGCATAATCGTGAACGAATAAACTTTTCTGATCGAAGCTAAAAAAGGTATAAAACAGATGAAAATGATGACTTATTAAAAAACAATATTCATCATATATTTATGTAACAAAATAAAATAATAAGGGATAACATTTCATTTCTGGAGAACCTTCATTTTAATTTAATTAGTTTATATTTAATGGCAAATACTTGCACTTTAAGTAAATCGTATTCTAGTTTCTGAATGTGTAATCTCCTTTTCTCTCTAATAATATTGATCACAAAGTTGAAATAAACATATATTTTTTATAATGATAAGAAAAACTGGAAGATTATTTGTTTATCGGGTAAAAATTGTATATCAACTCGATATTAAAAAATATATAAAAACTCGATATTAACTTCTATAATCTAATTATAACGAATACTCTGTTTTAGATGTTTTCTATATTTTATATATCTTAGTTTTTAAGTATTTTTGAAATGCTCAAAGCGTGCTCCTATTTACATACTCGTACTAGGGTTAAAGTACTCTAAAATATTAAATTAATTATGATATCCTCACAACATGTATAATAAGTAATGAATCGAATTTACTTAAAAAAAAGACCAACTTTTCATCTAACTTCAAGTTCCAGAAAGCGATCGTACCATCCTCGCTTGCAGTTACAAATTGCGACGATAAATCATTGACACTAGTGTCTTCTGGCAATGATGTAATTCTGCCACTGGAATCAAGCTGATCATACGGAGAAATCCATATAATCTGAGTAACAGCCGCCTTCTGGCTCTCTTTTAACGAGGACATTGCAGTAGGTCTGATTACGGACGTTCCAATTACTTCCTGCATCCATATGGTCAAAGTCTTTATCGCGATTCTATGCTTGATTTGAGCAGCTGTATACACAATTACCGCTTCCACTTTTTCGATTTTACCTGGGATGTGCCATAGTACGATCTGTAATAGTTTAAACATGGTATTTTATAAACATAAAACATTAAAATTATTAGTAATTGAGGACATTAATTGATAAGTACATTTTTATTGATTTTTTTCATTTTAATATTAAATTATAATTATATTGTACATTAAATATTGTTATGAAATACTCATATTTTTTAATAATAGTCTTCTTAGCACTTTAGATTATTAATACTTAACTGGCCATTTGCGCAACCACCTACGATCAGATTTCCATCTAGTGGACTCACAGCTACGGATGTCACTTCCCTTGGACATTCAAGAACCAATTTTGGTGTCAAACGATCGTTGAACGACCATACGAGAACAAAATTATTGTCGCAAGCCTTAACTACCTGGGACGGAAAATTCGAGATTTACTATCTTAAAAATTTAAGAAATCTAAGAAATTGGAAGAAAGACATCTTTTTTGTAGATTCACCTCTTCGTTAGATTTAGGTCCAATTAGATGTTGACTCTTTGAGTAGCTCGTGTAGGCAGCAAACGCTATACCAGACCATAATGGATGCCAGCAAAGGTCATTGATGACTTTATTAGCCACGTGCTGTTCGTCGTGAAAGCTCAAGTGTTCCTCATAGCTTACAGGTATCGGCCACTGTGTGTCTCTTATGTTCCTCACTAAATTGCCATAATCGTTCGTGTAAATGTCCCAAGTAGCATTTAACAACAACTACAATAGTATAAAGACAAAAATAGACGAATTATATTACATATTATATATTATTATTAGATTGAAAAAAAACTAACTTGATCGCACACATAGTCACTGAAACGATGAAGGAAGCTCCTCAAAGATTCTACTTTATCTGGCGTAAATTTCGATATATCCGGAGACTTATATTCATATTTGTACTGAACCCAACAATTTGTAAATACCGAAAGAGCCGTTTGAGTTTCCACGTCTCGAACATCCGGAGTAACTTGAGTCATATTATTTAACAGTTTACGTGGAATATTTTCAAAGATTTGACGGTAAGGGAGAAGTTCGATGTATCCATCTCTAACATCGTCTACTTTTCTGTCTTCGAATTGGAATGATGCATTGAATATATCTGCTGTTCCTATTACCTAAAATGAACCGATGATGTACGCAATACATTATCATCCAAAAGTGAACATTTACTTATTTTTAACAGAATGTAATATAATTGCAAAATTATCAAAAAGAATATTCAGGACGACTTTATCTTAAAAATCGTAAAATATTACATTATCGTAAATCGTACATTACAAATATTACATTATCAAAATCGTAAAATATATACATATATATATAATTATATACCATAGATCCCCTATATGTGTATAGTAAAAGTCCATCTCATTCTCCAAAATTATATTAATAAAAAGTGACACGTTTGTTACAAAAAAACTCTTTTCTTCATTCTAGTATTGCCTACATGATAAAAGTACTTTCATTCATTCCCTTATTTCGCCTTCCACTTTTTTACCTCGATCTCTAACAGCGGTCTAGTATTCTTAACGATGGACGCCTCGATCTCTACACTGCTGTTAAATTCCTGCCATTTCCCTAACGGTTTATAGACGGCGGTCCTCACACGACTTTCATGTTCCTCTCTTTGTTTCTGAATTTGTTCGATCACAGCATCTCGACCATCCTCCGTCAAGCATATGTAGAACTGACCTTCTTCGGTTAACGATGGAACATAACCGATTAATATCTTCGAATTCGGAAACATTCGAATCTCGTTTTTTATTGGCAGGAAATCGCTACTGTCTTCGTGGAGATCTATATTGTCTTCAATGATCTCTTTCCGAACGTATACCCAAGGATACTCGGTGCTAACGTTTTCTCCTATGACACAGCCAACTACCTTTTGCGTTAGAGACGACAAGTTGATCCTTGCTATACCTGGTGCACCCTGAACAAGAACGTACTACTTAATAGGTTGTTTATTTGATCTAAAAAAGACCAGTGATCGAATAAGAACATAATTGAGGAGTTTTTTGGGCGGAAGAACCAATAAAACAATATAAAGAAATAAAATGACATTGATTTGGATTACTAGTGAAACAGAATAGCGAATTTCTTTCGGTGGTTCGGGTACATAATCCACCGAAGCAAGACGTAGAAGATCGCTGGTTGATGGACCGGAAGCAGAATAAGAATCTAAATCGAAAATCGTTCTTCGCCTTTCTTTTAATGTACTTATGTCCAAGCGTACTGTTTCCTTTGCTTCCTTTTCCCAATCTATGGTTTCGCTAGAAATAGCTTCACAGAAAATTCTAATTAATTATATTTATAACGTTTCATAAAATTAATTAGTTATGGTTAATTAAAGAGTTTACTATTGATTGACAAAATGAAGACTAACACTTTACTGCTTCCGTCCAGTCCTTTTCATATTTAGGCATGTATCCATAATCTTCAGCTTCGGAATAATCGTCATCGTACATGGCATCTTCTGCTGGCGCAGAATATTCCCTTTTCCTTGATTCTTCAACTGTACTTTCATATTCTCCCTGTTCAGTTTCTTCATTTTGAAGAATTTTGTCATCTTGATTAGGTTGCTCATCTTGTTTCTCTTTCTCTTCATTATGAGGCCCATGTTCATCAGCCATTATATTTCAGTTAATTATGCGAAAATAGTAGAAAAATGATATAAATAATATTAAATTATTTAAACACGTTAAACAGAAATTTGTACATACATTTCTGTCACACGTGACGTTGTCGACTATGCTATGACAGGAATCTGACAAATATATATGTATTGTATTCGATTTATAATCGTACCACGAACGAGGTACTGAACGAGATGTGAGATCTTAATATTGACATACGAATACCTCTACAATACTTGTTCATCCTATTACAGAGCATACATTGCTTTTACATGTATCAATTAATCTTTGGCAAACGATGCCAAGCTAAGGATTACGCTACTTGTAGTCCAATTTAGGCCTCAATAAACTCTGTTCTTTCTTTTATTTAAGCTGTAGAAATATAGAATTTTATGTTTTTCGGAATTTCATAGGAAAATTTACTTTCAATTTAAACATTGATTAGGCATGTATAATCACTGATTAGTCAATATATGTATTTGACTTTATCGACTATCGGTAACTTTTTTTTAAATTTTAAGTTATAAAATGTATATATATACGTATATAAATATAAACATATACATATATACATATAAAAACATATTTCGCAACAAATAAATAATTTGATAACAAATCTAGTATACCTTTAAGATACGGTAGAATAATAATTCCGTTACATCTTACATTGCATTTTAAAAAATGTATGAACATTAAATTCTGCCAATGTGTTTAAAAAGTTCACGTTTTATTCCATCAAATTGGAATTTAAATATTCTCTATATAATTATTAATATCTTATCTTAAATAATGTGATGGTAGTATGTAATATGCTATAAGATAATCCAATATTTTACAATATAATATAATATGATAAGTACTATATAGTATAGTAGCATGTATGTGTGACCATATATGTGTGTCGCAGTGTACGTATGAGTAAACACTAGTGAAATGACTCCAGTGAGAGCGTGAGAGAGAATCAGTAACAGTTTCAACAACGCGTCTCGCTTAGGAGTAGCTTCTCGTATGTTGCTCTCTGAAAGGGCAATGATACGATGAATACTATCAGGTGTTTTGTGTTCGTTTTCGCAATTGCAAGTAATTCATTCACCTCTGCGTGTAAGTACATATTATTATTAACTGTATGAAATTTTTCCTCCGTAAGAGAAATAATTTTCCTAAAGATGATTCAATGCAGCCAAGCCCATTTTACAACATGGCGTAGTAGAGAATTAATGTATGATAAACTTATTGAAAAACGAGCAAACTTTTGTTTCTAATTCAACCAATCCATGAACCAATATTCAACTTAAGATTTAATATTCTTTAGAACTTGAGAAATGTATTGCATTACGATCATACATTTATCGTTCCCTAATGTATGAATGTACATATATTGTTAGAGAAGCATGATATTTTATACTGATTACATAAAATAAAATTCTTTAATCCTATTATTAAAAATTGATAGGTATTTTGTATTATATAAAATGAACGTATTATATTGAATTTATAATTTTTAAAAAATTACTTTAATGATATTTGATATGTTGATGTATATTATATTATTAATTTAAATGTAATTTTTAATTAGATGATGAATGTAACGATCCACTTTTGGACAGAGCTCACTTAACAGCTACCACATCATTACCTAACAGAGGTCCAAAAAATGCCAGGCTTAATGGTAAAGCTTTTCTAATTTTTTTTGTGATATTATATATTGCATTTTCCCTTAGTTATATTGTTCAATAACATTTCTTATGTTATCTTCTTGTACAAGTTTAGAAACATTTGATAATTTGTAGTTTGTTGCTTGCTATCTATATATCATATTTTGAAAACGTATGTGATGATGTATACCTGTTACTAAGATTGCTTTTCTTTGTCTATATTTATTATTAAGTTTAATAGCAATACAGGTAGTGTATTATCCACATATTATGTATCTGTATATTTAAGGTTAGACATGAAATTTGATTTGTTTGAAAAGACTTAAAACTTAAAGAAATGCAATTCTCATCGACACCCACATACATTAGCCAATTAAAAGAACTCCAGACCTGAATTAGGTAAAATGAACTCACTGACTCATTGCAGAGTTATTCTGTGCATCTGATTTCTTCTTAAGCAACAAGCACTAGTCACACAAATGATCATTATTAATAATTAATTAATAATCCTTTAATGAATACTTTATCAATTAAAAATAAATATTGTTATTTATTATAAAAGTAATCCAATGTCTTCTGTCTATTTGCTCCAGGTGGATGCTAAAGAGTAGCCTGGTTTTTTAAAAGACAAGAGCCTTTAAAAAAAGCAGTGCTTTAATAAAACAGAAGCAAATAACAGTTTGCAGAACTTTAACCTGATTATAAATCAGAGTTAAAATTAATATTAGTAAACATGTTTCAAAGTATTCGGTGGGCATTCAATTGGAAGGAATGGAATCCCAGTGAAAAGGACTTTGCTTATGCTATTTCTTGCATACAGTTAGAAGAGAAACAAAGATTAGGCAGATTTGTGTTTCGTAAAGATATTAGGGCTTCTCTTGCAGGTAGATTAATGATGAGAAAATTTGTTAATGAGTATGAACATATTCCATACTCTGCTATAGTATTTGCAAGAGATGCATATAATAAACCTATTTTAAAAAATGTTTCCTCAAACTTGTCTTTTAATATATCTCATCACGGTAATTATACAGTTTTAGCAGGTGAAACAAGGAATGTAAACTTAGGAATAGACGTAATGAAATTCGAATATACTGGTGGTAAGCAATTGCCTGAATTTTTCCGTATAATGAATAGGAATTTTTCACCTTTAGAATGGGGAGAAATAAATATGTTTTCTAATGACATTGATAAAATTAGTATGTTCTGCAGGCATTGGGCATTAAAAGAAAGTTATGTGAAAGCTATAGGCAAAGGTATTACGATTGATCTTAGATCAATGTCTTTTAAAACTAATTCAGAACTCATGGAAAATTCTGTTACAACTGATACTGTTTTATATATAAATGATGTAAAACAAGATTGGTTGTTTGAGGAAACATTATTGAATTCCCAACACTGTGTTGCTATAGCTTTACAAAAAAGTGGAAAAGCACCAAACTCGCAAAAGAAAATATTTGAATATGTAAACAGTGATATACTTTTGGCAAATGCTATTCCATTATTTCCACAAGATCCTAAATATACAGAAGAATATTTCAAAAAAAAGGAACATCCATAACTTTAAATTTTATATATTGTTACATTAGTTTCTTGTGAGTAATGCTTTTATGTATGCGTAATAAAGATGTACAGATATAACAGTTGCATTTAGTTAGTGAATTTAATAAATATAGTTAGAAATATGTGTCCAAATTTTATTTTACCTCCTTATAAAATTCATAGTTTCGTATGTACACTTAACATTAACAATAATTTAAGATATTTGAAAGAATACAGTTTTTACAGAATATTGAAATTAATTATAAATTTCAGTTTAAAAACTACAAAAGATGCAATAAAAAATTTTAAATTCATTTATTTTATGTGCATACAATACACAAACCTGTTACTTTTACACATTTCCTCTCTTTTGCTTGGGAAAGGGAGTTTTCCATAAATAACACATAACATATATATTTCCAACTTATACATATGTATTTCTTTTAAATGATATTGCTTTCAACTATTTTAATAGACACCTTTGAAAGGTATAACTTAAGTATTACTTGTATTTTTCAGCTATGAATATATTTAGTTATGTTATAATTATCTTAAATTCATTACATGATAATTATAGTAGTAATTAATTCTCTGATAACCCTACTTTGTTAAATATGACTGCTTCCTTAAGTTCATTTTGAGTTGCATGCATGCGTATATGTTGTGGCGTAGGCGGAAGCGCATGGACGGCTAGCAGTTCAGACTTTGGTCAGTACCTTATAATCGACCTGGGTCAAATAATGAACATCACAGCTGTGGAGACCCAGGGACGAGCAGTACAAAATGAGTATGTTATGGAATATGTTATCAGTTATGGTACAAATGGCCTGGACTACGTTGATTACAAAGAAGAAGATGGTAATGTTAAGGTAAACTGAACCTATACAATTTTTGACTCAGTGTCTGTGCTAATATAGCCATAATCCATGAGCAGATTTGTTAAAAAGGTATATTGCATTTGGTAACTAATATTAACTAATGACTAACAAAACTCATAGCACTGCGATAATGCAAAAGACTGGGTTTTTGAAATTCAGTATGATATTAGTTAAGTATCTTTAGCATGAATGAAGTAACGAATGAATTTCCATAACATTGCATCATAAAAACTTCTATGTAGGTAGATACTGTTTGCATGTTTAACACAACACTGTTAGTATGCTTCTTCATTTGTACAAATGAATACACAACAGCTATATCTTTTTCATGCATTTCATACCGAATTTCTGAATGATGTAAATATTATTATGAAAAATAGAATTTTATGTATTATAATATAAAATATTTATTAAAATAATTATTTATTAAAATATAAACACAAATGATAATCATTATGTTACCATTTTCCAATAACTCATAACACTTTCTTTCTCTTACTTAACTGCTTTGCTTCTACTCTTTTCCTTTTACACATGGACATGGGGCTGGGCTTTGCAGGAGGTTCTACGTGGTCACCAGAGCTTAGCAGTTATGATCAACATCTTACTGTGGAACTGGGGGACAGATATGAGATACGCAGCATAGCTACACGAGGTCGTGCACATACTAATGAATATGTGACAGAGTATATTGTCCAGTACTCTGATGATGGGCAAGCCTGGGCCAGTTATGAAAGCCAGGATGGTGTAGATGAGGTATTAATAGAGATATTGACTATAAAGAAACGTAGAACTTTTCTGTACAGAATCATTTTTATCTTTTGCTCCAAGATATGATATACTTGCTACAATATTGTACATATGTAATATAACATTTACATGTTATACATACCAACATATTTTTCAGTAAAAGAATTATTTCATTATTTCTAAAATTATATATTTTCAGTGAGAAATACATAGCAGAAGTGCTCTCTTTTTATTGGTGGAGGCACAATGGGAACTATGATTCTGCTTTTATATGTTAATAATTTCTTAAATCTCACATGTTCTAAAAAATTAAAAAATATGATTTCTTTAATTTCTACTAAATGCTCAAGCACATAGCTTGAAGATCTTTTTTTCTATTTGTGAGGACTTTTTCTTAACTATTAAACACTATACATATATATAATTATTTTAATAATTTACATTTTTTACACGGTACTTTCAACAGAATGTTTAACATTTGCTTTCATGCTTCTGCACTTATAAATAACAATGCTATACTAACATAACTTTAGATAAAAGCATGCCAAATGTCTACCAATCTATGTTTAATTTATTTATGCATTACAATTTAGGCATAAATGTTGTACTTAAATCAAACATAACCAACTAACAGATTATGTAAATGTTAACAAAAATTCCAAAGTTTTTATATAACATTATAAAAGAAACACTTTGTTTTTGAAATGATTATAGTAAATTTAACAAAGATTGCATTTCATTATTAAACAAGGATATACGTCTTTTTTCTTTCCTTATAGATGTTTAAAGGCAACATAGATGGTGATACTATAAAACTTAATAAATTTGAAGTACCAATTATTGCACAATGGATAAGAATAAATCCAACCCGATGGCGGGATAGAATATCGTTAAGAATAGAATTGTATGGATGTGGTTATGGTAAGCAATGACATACTTTTAAGAGGAAGTTGTGAATTTTATCGAGAAAATTAGCGACATTCCATGACTTTTTTCAAGAAAAACATGAAATCATACAAAACCATAACTTCACTACGATATGGAAAATCTACATAAATCAGAAATTGACACATTTTTATAGTTAATAAAGTAATATTTTAAAGAATTATCTCTTTTTCTAAGATAATAATTACTTTTTCATACCAAAAAATTAAAATAATAGTGTGGTTCCTATTTTTGCAGTGAATAATTCTCTCAAAAAAAATGTTTTAAGGATGACTAAATTTTAGTCTTCCAAATCAAGAAATTCTCTTAATATGCCAAAGTCTCTACTTAACTAATTTTTTCTTTTTGTAGTGTCTGACATTCTTTCCTTCAATGGTTCATCTCTTTTACGGTATGATTTATTGAGGGAACCAATAGAAACTGACAGACATTTCATACGCTTCCGGTTCAAAACGAACAATGCAGATGGTATTTTAATGTACTCTCGCGGGACACAAGGGGATTACATAGCTTTACAATTAAAAGACAACAGAATGATATTAAATATAGATTTGGGGTCTGATATCATGACTAGTTTGTCTGTTGGTAGCCTTTTGGATGACAATATGTGGCACGATGTTCTAATATCGCGTAATAGGAAGAATATCTCATTCTCTGTAGATAGGGTATTAATTAGGGGAAGGATAAAAGGAGAGTTTCATAGACTGGATTTAAATAGAGCAGTAAGTAGCTAAATAATGTATAATATCTTTTATTGCATTTTCAAATCTATAATATTAATTAATTCAAATACCTTCACCAGTTATATATAGGTGGTGTACCTAACAAACAAGATGGATTGGTAGTCAATCAAAATTTTACAGGGTGTATAGAAAACTTTTATCTAAATGCGACTAGCATTATTCACGATTTAAAGGAAACAGGAATTACCGGGGAGAATCTAAGATATTACAAAGTGAATACGCTTTATAGCTGTCCAGAACCACCTATAATCCCTGTAACATTTTTAACTCATGGCTCATATGCCAGACTTAAAGGATACGAGGGAGTATCTTCTTTGAATGCTTCCCTCACTTTTAGGACATACGAAGATAGAGGAATTATTTTATATCATCAATTTACTTCACCTGGTTTCGTAAAGGTTTGTAAATTTATTTTCAGAAGATGAAGATTTTCTGTATCAAATACATATTAATAATGTTTTATATTGTATATATTAGCTATTTTTGGAAGATGGTAGATTGAAAGTTGATATTCAAACGAAAGGAAGTCCTCTAGTAACTTTAGACAATTTCGATGAAAAGTTCAATGACGGAAAATGGCACCAAGTTATATTAACAATTTCAAAGAATAACCTTATCCTAAATGTCGATGGAACACCTATGAGGACGAGACGTATATTAGATATGATCACAGGACCTGTTTACATGATTGGTGGTATGACAGGGATAGAGAGCAACCGCGGTTTCGTTGGTTGTATGAGAATGATTAGTATCGATGGCAACTATAAGCTACCAACCGACTGGAAGGAAGAAGAATACTGTTGCAAGAACGAAATTGTCTTCGATGCATGTCAAATGATGGATCGTTGCAATCCAAATCCGTGCAAACATTCTGGTGTATGTCGTCAAAATTCTGATGAATTCTTCTGTGATTGTGCCAATACAGGATATACAGGAGCTGTCTGTCACACTTCCTTGAATCCTCTATCATGCGAAGCATATAAAAACATAAACTCAGTCAGTCAACGAGCAGATATTAAAATAGACGTTGATGGAAGCGGTCCTTTGAAACCATTCCCGGTAGTTTGTGAATTCTATACAGACGGACGCGTGAGGACTATCTTGCGACATAACAATGAACGCATTACACCTGTGGATGGATTCCAAGAGCCGGGTAGTTTTGAACAAGATATCATTTACGACGCGGACATGGATCAAATCGAAGCTCTTCTTAATCGATCCACGAATTGTAGACAAAGGATCAGTTATGAATGTAGACTTTCTAAACTGTTCAATTCTCCAGGTAATTATTTATTAATCTATTAACAGAGATTTAAATGTACGATTTTCGTCGAAGATTATATATTTTGTATTTGAATAACGTAATATAATGTAATTTTAGTACCGCAAGGAGATTATTTCAGACCAAACTCGTGGTGGGTCAGTAGAAATAATCAGAAAATGGACTACTGGGGAGGAGCATTACCAGGTTCACGTAAATGCGAATGCGGTATACTTGGAAATTGCGCGGATCCTACAAAATGGTGCAATTGTGATGCTGACTTGGATACTATCTTAGAAGACAGCGGAGACATCACTGAAAAGGAATATCTTCCAGTTAAACAATTACGATTTGGTGATACTGGTACACCGGTGGACGATAAAATGGGTCATTACACGCTTGGGCCACTTATTTGTGAGGGAGATGGTAAGTTTAAAACATTTTCCACGCATTATGCATGTAAACCAGGATATTTAATTTATTTTAAATTGTTTGTAAGGTTCTAATTTACCTTGGTTGATTACCAAGGTAAGGTCAGGTAAGATTCATACCATTTAAAGTAATTATTTAAAAGATACATTTGCAAACATTTAAATGTGTATCGTATCTTTGTAAGTACATTAGATACTGTAAAATAATAGTAATTAGCATTTTAATTATTATTGATTCCCATCCACTTGTATTAATGTTCAAACTTTTGTAGTCACCTCTATTTATTTGTACTTGAATAACAAAAGTATTGATAATTATTCAGTATAGAGGAATCAGCCTCAATAATATTTACTTTAATATATAACATAGAAGTGGTCATCCCTCTGGGTAATATTTTATTCTACAACAAATTTCAAGATCAATGTTATTGGAGCTGACCCCTCTCCCTCCTTAATCCTGTATAATATATCCTATCCTTAATCCTATATAAAATAAATAAAACATTTCGTTTTATTGTAGATCTGTTCAAGAACGTAGTAACATTCCGCATCGTTGATGCTACCATCAACCTACCAACCTTTGATATCGGTCACAGCGGTGATATTTATTTCGAGTTTAAAACGACCATCGAAAACGCTGTTATAATTCATAGCAAGGGACCCACAGATTATATAAAGATTTCTATAAATAGTGGAAATCAGATTCAGTTCCAGTATTTAGCAGGTAGTGGCCCACTTACGGTCAGTGTACAAACCTCGTACAAATTAGCTGATAATCGATGGCATTCCGTGTCGGTTGAAAGAAATCGTAAGGAAGCTAGAATCGTAATTGATGGAGCGTTAAAGAATGAAGTAAGGGAACCTCCGGGGCCAGTACGAGCGCTTCATCTCACATCGGATCTCGTGATTGGCGCCACGACAGATTATAGAGATGGTTACGTTGGGTGTATCAGAGCTCTCCTTTTGAATGGTCAGTTGCAAGATCTGAGAAGTTATGCTCGTCAAAATTTATATGGAATTTCTGAAGGTTGTATGGGTAAATGCGAAAGTAATCCGTGCCTTAACAATGGCACGTGCCATGAAAGATATGATGGATATTCTTGTGACTGTCGATGGACTGCATTTAAAGGTCCAATTTGCGCAGATGGTATGTTTCTCTCCTTGATAAAAATTAACATAAATATTAGGTTGTCCGAAAAGTGTCTTTCTTTTACAGACAAGTCTTTTACAACAATGCATTTTTATACAAATATGAAACCTAATCTGTTGAACGTTGTAATCTTTATCTTGATAGAACAAAATGGATCATACGTAATTCGATAAAGTAATATAAAACGGAAAATTTTATGCATCCTTTATTTCCTTATAAAACGAAACAAACTTTTCGGACGACCTAATAAATTTTAGGAAATGATAATTCTTTATATCTCGTCCTGTATGATTCTAAAATTATTAAAAATTGGGTATTGAATATTGTGTATTACATTGAGTTTTAACGTTAAAATTTGTTTTATTATAGAAATTGGAGTAAATATGCGTCCAAGTTCAATGATAAAGTACGACTTCATGGGTAGCTGGCGTTCCACTATCTCCGAAAAAATCAGAGTTGGTTTTACAACAACGAATCCTAAAGGATTTTTACTCGGCCTGTTTTCGAACATCTCTGGAGAATATATGACAATTATGGTCTCAAATAGCGGGCATTTGCGTGTCGTTTTCGATTTCGGTTTTGAACGACAAGAAGTTATTTTCCCTAATAAGCATTTTGGTCTAGGACAGTATCATGATGTTAGGGTAGGCAGGAAGGATTCAGGAGCGACACTCATTTTGCAAGTCGATAATTACGAGCCGAAAGAATTCCCCTTTAACATTAAAACCTCAGCCGATGCACAATTTAATAATATACAGTATATGTATATTGGAAGAAACGAATCCATGACAGAAGGTTTTGCTGGTTGCATATCTAGAGTAGAATTTGACGATATTTACCCTTTGAAGTTACTATTCCAGGAAGATGGACCTGGAAACGTTCGTTCTTTAGGTACTCCTCTCACGGAAGATTTTTGTGGCGTGGAACCAATTACGCATCCGCCTGATATCGTAGAAACTCGTCCACCACCGCAAGTAGATGAAGAAAAAGTTCGAGCTGCTTACAACGAAACCGACACCGCGATTTTAGGAAGCGTGTTGACAGTCATTATTATAGGATTAGTTATAATGACAGTACTTATAGGAAGATACATGTCAAGACACAAAGGCGAATATTTGACCCAGGAGGACAAGGGTGCTGAAATAGCACTGGATCCAGACTCAGCGGTAGTTCATTCTGCCACTGGTCATCAAGTTCAAAAAAAGAAAGAATGGTTTATTTAAGTATGAAGTTAGATATTTCGCTATGTCGATGCTAGAATATATAGATGAAATTATGCTTATAAGTGCACTTTGAAGTGTCATAACAAAAGATTTTATAGGGAGGATAAAAAGAAACATAATTCTACTGTTTCGATTTAATGACAACTGTATTAAACTGGAGACTGGTAAACTTAACTAATTAGCACGAACAAATTTATCGAATCCCTTATAATAATGAAAATATTAAAAAATAACTGGACATTAAACATTTTTATTTTATTGATTTTCGTCATAGTAGAATTATCACAGAAGATAATATAAAAGAAATAATATACAATTATGAGTTCAAATATTACGTTAAAAAGATGTAAGCATGTAGAAATATCTTATTTGTATTAAGTGTACCTTTGATATTTTTTCTGAATACTTATTAATGTCAGTCATCATATAGCTAGGAATAAGAGGTAGTAAAAAATCTTTCGAATTGCAGACTGTTATTACTTTACATTATGAGGTGCATAAATATTTATTATGTACATTGACATTTAGATTGACCATCGCGACAGAATACTATGTTAGGTTAAATACTTGTTTAACATTTTATTATTTTAAAAATGAGAACAGTTACTTGTTTCTTTTTTACTCTGTTATATCAGAGTTTTTACCTGTTAGCGTTAATCGTAAGAACATCAACAAATCAACTGATTTTGAAACTCATTAAAAAATTTATTAGCTATGCTATTTTTCTATCAATGACAACAAAGTTATTTGTACATATATAAAATATTTCTAAATCTTCAGAAATATTTCATTACATGTAAAATACTTTTTTCTCTCTTTATTTTCGCGAAACGCGTGTCCTTAGTATTATTTGTAATGCTTACCGTCCAAAGTGCATTTTACTTTTTCTTTATATTTATTTTGTTTACATTTGTTTATTATGTATTTACAGATATTTTATTTCTTTCGTGAAGTGTAACAATCCGAATTCTATACTATAACTTAACATTAATCTTATCAAAACTAATATTCGTATACTATACGTGTAACAGTGAGAGTGTGCTGTATATATATCATTTTTATACAAAGGAAATGTTTTACTGTAATAATATGCCAGTGTATATTTTATATACTGTATTCAGCAGAACGCATGTGCTGCTAAATAAAGACAAAAAGTCGTGATTATGATTTTGTAACAATAAGTCCTTGATAAAAACTAGTTAGCTGAAGCACGTAATTTGTAACAACAAAGTTTTTGTAGAGTTGCCATAAACTTAATTTTACACTTTCACATATAAACTACGAAAAAGTTAAGTGCGATAAAAGTATCCGACGTTCCTGAAGAACGTAAAATTTTATTTTCTCATAAAATGTAAGATGCTTTAATTTTGTTAGTGAAACTCTTAAAATATAACAATTAACGAAAATACATTGTACATAGTAATAGAATTACATTTTTTAACTGGAATTATAGAAACTATATATGTAAGTGAGAAGAAAGCGAACGAAATATGCGATGGTTATAGAAAACTAATAGTTTAACTATCAGTTTAAAATAATATAATTACAGAAACGAAAAACAATAAAAACACTTCAACGAACGAATCTCATTCATTAATATTTACCACAGAAATAACATGTTTACGATTTTTCAAATTTGTAATTCAAACAAAATTTTGATGCTAGAAATAGACTTCTTTATGTTAAATCAATATTTAATAACAATAATAGTATTATTATAAATTTCATATTATTTATTATAGAAAATTCTTGTTCATAGTAGAAGTCTAATCTATTAGAAATTTGCAAATATTTAAGCTTTTCATTTATTTAGTATAAATTATTATCTATGAATTCTTTTGATTACATAGTATATATTGTACACGTATCCGAACCTCCGTCAACCGATCCTTTCCTGGTAATCGTGTCAATACATAGATAAAATATAAAAATACTTTATATCATAAAATATATAAAACTTACTAATAGAAAAAACAAATTCTTCGGATCTAAACACGAATCTACTTTTTTTTCAAGACATATGTATATTAAAAATTAACCGAAGAATATATTTCAAGTCATACATATCGTCATATCATTTTAAATAAATAATTAATTAGATATGATTTGAGTTATTCATGTTACGAACATAGATCTAAGCACGATTGAGGGAGGAGTAAAGTACAATTATATAGTATAAGTATATAATATATTATTACGCATATATTTGAATATGTATCCAAAGCTTTGTTCTAAAATAAAAAAATTTTTTAATATCAACATACATACATATATGAACATAATAGTACTTCATTATTAATTACTCAAATTAATATAATTATACCACTTATACTAGCCTCGCTCATTATTTGTTGTTTCATCGTCATCAACTAAATTTTCGGTATCTATTAAAAACGATAAATTTTAAATAAGATTATAATAACAGAAATTACAGCACAAAAGTTCATTGCTTATTACCTGAATCATTATCACTGACCACTTGAGGTGAAAGTTTACAACCTTTGGCTAAGTAATGTTTTAATTTACCAACACTGGCCAAAATTAATCCTAAGAATGGGGGTGAAGGTTTTAACGGTCTAGACAAATATTCTGGGTGGAATTGCGTTGCAACATAGTAACTATGTCCTTCCAATTCTGCTATTTCCATACGTAAATTTTCCTCATCATGACCTAACATAAAAGAAAGGCAATATATATTAGTTTAATGAATATTAAAATTTGTTAAAGTTACAAATTAGAAAGTGAATGTTAATTTACCTACGAATTTCAATCCAGCTGCTTCTAAATCATCAATATACTTGGGATTAATTTCATATCGATGCCTATGTCTTTCTTCTATAAAATTCTTATTGCCATACAGCTGCTCTATATATGAAATAATTCAAAACACTTATGAAAATGAAAATACATTATATTATATAACAAATTTTTAAGCAAGAAATTGCTAACTTATGAGAGAATTATTTTCTGTAAATCGAGTGCATCTTTTTCCAAGCCTCATGGTTCCACCCATTTGTTCTGGATTATATTCAGGCATGTCTATAACGAGGGGATGATCAGTTTCTGGATCAATTTCTATACTATTTGCATCCTCTATGCCTAAAACATTTCTTGCGAACTCAACTACCGCCACTTGTAAGCCCAAACAAATACCAAGAAAAGGTTTGCCATTTGTTCTACACCATCCACATGCTTCCATCTTTCCCAGCATACCCCTTTTACCAAATCCACCTGGTACTATAACACCACTAAATATAACCCAATTAAGATAAACAAATTTGAAAGAAACAAAATGTTATGAAATAATGATAGAAAGAAAAATAACTTACTTGCTTCTACAAAGTTGATGCCAGGCTTCATGGTATAGTACAGGATCTATTGCTTTTGTATTGTGTTCTAAATTATCAGCCTCTATATACTAAAATTATAGTTATACAGATATGACAGTAATCATTATATATAACAATATATTTGATAAGTCAAATTAATATTTAATTTCAATCAGAATAAATGAAAAATAAATAAAATTTAATATTTAATAAAAAGCGGATACTTTACTGTTAACTTGAGTTTGTAGCCAACTTGAATACAAGCATGTTGCAATGCTTTTGTGACTGATGCATAGGAGTCTTCTAATTTTGTATATTTTCCAACTAACGCGATGTTTACTTCTTTTCGTAAATGATCAGTGCGATCCGCCAAATCTCTCCATTTTCGCATAAAATATCGGGGACGTGGCGTTCCGATATTTAATTGTAACCTGTCATTTAGGAATTCAATAACACCTTGAGATTCCATCAACAAAGGAACACGATATATAGATGACAAATCATGGATTGTTATCACCTAATCATAATACATCAAAATTTCTATTAGTCTTTTAGCCAATTTTCTTAAAGTTTTATTGAAATGATTAAGGAATATCACCTGTTCAGGAGCAACATGACAAAAATTCGAAATTTTTTCTTTCACACAATCGCCTATTGGTAGTTCAGATCTACAAACTATGAGATCAGGAGACAAACCCAAACCACGTAATTCTCTCACACTGGATTGAGTCGGTTTTGTTTTTGGTTCTCCTGTAGATTTTGGCTAAAAAAAAAACAAGAAATATTCAAGAAACTTATAAAAAAGAAAAAGTAATATTTGTATCCTTTATATATACATTTTTGCTTTCTAAACAGGCATAAACGTTATTTATATGTGGTTGTAAATTTTACAAATAATAGTTACATAATTCTAAGGATTAAGAATAAACTACCAAACATATGCTTGGTACTTGTCATGAGTTCAAAGTCAAGGTCTAGAACGAAAAAAGAGAATTACTTAAATAAAAAGAGTTTCATACTTGTGGCACTAATGATACATGTGCACAACAGAAGTTTTCTTTTTTTACTCTAAATTGAAATTGCCTGAAAGCTTCTACAAAAGGCATTCCTTCAATATCTCCTATGGTTCCACCTAATTCAATAATGCAAACCTGAAATGAATAAAATATAGATTAATTTTGTATCTTTTTCTTTTTACTTGTTTGTAAATGTTATTGTACAACATGAAATTACATCTGGTTTATCACCATCCTTTGTTACAGATTGTTTTGCAACTCTTTCAACCCATTCTTGAATGGCATCTGTTATGTGTGGTATTACTACAGAATAATAATAAACACTTATTATCAATATGAATTATACATTAACTTTATGTGTTTACAAAAAATGTCTTGCCTTGAACTGTTTTTCCCAAGTAATCGCCCCGCCTCTCCTTTGATATTACATGTTGATAAATTTTACCTGTTGTGATATTATTATCTCTGTGTAAAGTAATATCTAGGAAACGTTCATAGTTTCCTAAATCAAGATCTACCTCTCCACCATCATCCAACACATATACTTCTCCTGAAATGTAAATAATTTTCATGTAATCAAACTAACAAACAAATTAAAAATATATTTTTAAAAAAATTAGAGAATATATCAAACTTGAAAACAAATTTCATAATAGTTTAATTGTACACTGAGGAGAAAATGATTAATTAACGTCATATTTATTTAAGTACATTTTAATTCAATAAAATCTTTACATATACAAATAACAAAATTAATAAAACTTTTCTATTAAAATAGACATAGTCACAAGTTTATACAATAACAATTTAAGCTTTTACAATTTTTGCAATCGCTATAACTTAATAATCTGAAGCAGCATTCGTACATAATAAGATAAATTTCATTTTGTGTTAGAATTAAAAATGCTGTTAGAAATATAGCACGTGATTATAAAATTGGCGGTAGCAACATGTAAAATGGCTTCTCACACCACATGGCTGTATAAAACTTTAGATTTTTGCAGAAGTGTTTTCGAACATGTCATTCTAATCAGATAAAATGTTTAAAAAAATAAATGTTTAATAACGTACCGTGTTCGTATGGAGAAAAGGTGCCGGCATCGATATTTATGTAAGGATCTATCTTGATAGATGTCACATGAATATTGCAATGTTTAAGTATAGTACCAAATGAACTTGCAATAACACCTTTGCCGACTCCGCTGATCACACCACCGGTTACTAGAATATATTTCATATTTTACAAGCGATCTATTCTACGGAAAATGTTTGCATCAACTTCTCCATACGCGTCTGTTATTCAAAGTTGTTCGATTTCATTGAGTAATATCTGGATCCAATGGGGACGCGCAGCCTACTCTTACTGTTTGTCCGCGATAAGAAGACTAGGTAAAGGAATGTTAATCTGATTGGTTATTTCTGATAGACCTAATAAAATTGTAAAGATAAATACATATATTGGCCAAAATTTTTTTATATATATAAAGAGCCGTCCCACATGTTGTACTATTAGTACTATTCACGATCAAGATTTATGTGCCAATTATATTATTTGAAAAGATAGGAGAGTTATGGCGGGATTTTTAAACGTACGATATAAAATATTCTGAAATTATTATATAGAAACTGAAGCAATGTACTTTTCTAATGTTTATAATTTCCTAGCTTTATAAATCCTTGTACATCGTTTAATCCTTTATAGTAGTTTTAGTAATAAGAAAACTTTAAAGTAATTGAACTGTATAAGTTGTTTCACCTTTTCTAATAATTGAAATTGAAACTTTAATTAAAAAAAAACATTAATTAAAGTACTAAAAAATTAATTTAAAAATTTGGTAACTCGTGTCAAAATATTATTAAGCTAATATATAATAAAACGATTGACGTCGTTTTTTAAAAAAAAAGTAATTTCTTTATCCTACAAGAAAAAGTATATTCATAGGACCATCTAGTAATATTTACTTAATGGAGGAATCGATTTCCGCGTAAAAGGCACAGCGCCATTTCTTGTTGTCTTTTCTCCCTGCAACTAAAAACATGGCTGAGGTATGTGTCACAAATGTGTCGAAAATATCCAATAAAATCTTATTCATCTATTACAGAAAAATATAAGTAAATGCTCTAGAATAAGATATTGATTTCTCTTTTAATAGAAAGAAATAATATTGATGTACAAGAATGAATATTTTTTATTTGTAACATAACCTCTTACCAATTATGTGTTGTATGATTTTCAGGCAGAAGAAACCCAAAAGAAAAAGAGGACTTTCCGGAAGTTCACTTTTCGAGGAGTTGATCTCGATCAACTCCTTGATATGCCAAAGTGAGTATCTTTTTATGTCTTAGAAAAGCCAAACCATTTTTAGGTTATAGTGATCAATTAAAGGAATGATGTACATTCGGATAAATTTTCATACAAGTTTTGTGTTATACAATATATATATATATATATTTGTTTCAGTGAGCAACTTATGGTTTTGATGCATGCTCGTGCTCGTAGGCGGTTCTCTCATGGTTTAAAGAGGAAGTCTATGGCTTTGGTAAAGAAGCTGCGTAAAGCAAAGAAAGAAACACCACCAAATGAAAAGCCAGAAATTGTTAAGACTCACTTACGTAACATGATTATAGTACCAGAAATGGTGGGTTCGATTGTTGGTGTTTACAATGGCAAAACATTTAATCAGGTTGAAATTAAGCCAGAAATGATAGGTCACTACTTGGGAGAATTCTCTGTTACTTACAAACCTGTAAAGCATGGTAGACCAGGTATTGGTGCTACCCATTCTTCAAGATTTATTCCACTAAAATAATTTATATTTTTCATGTGAATAAAATGTACAAAAATTAGTACAATTATTTTTTTTAAATACCTTATAAATACCCAAATAATGTAGTATAAGTTACTGAATTTAAAATTATTGAATATAAAATGTACCGTAAATATATATTTAATATGAAATAATATTTTTTATATATACATAGAATTAAAACTGAATTTTGTTTAAGTAAAAAAACATTAAAAAATGTATACTTAGCAAATTTTTAAGTTTTACTTTTTATCCAAGTATAAAGTAAATCTTGGATATTATATAGGGATTAAAATAAATTACAATGCGTAATATCGAAATTTAATGACGTTTGCCTTAAAATTATCTGTCATATAAAATGTGTTGATGTTATGTTATTATCCACGTATGATTCACGTGGATGCTTGCCGGCTGTTTTAATGCAAAGTGAAATCCACTGTTATTTCAAATATGGCAAAACAATTGACTGACCAAATATTGGATTATTTAGATAAGCACGGAGAAATAAATTCGCTACATTTGGCTGAAGTTTTTAAAGAAAATCATCAAAAAATTATTGGTGCCATCAAAAGTCTTGAGGCACTTGGTGAAGTAAGTTAATTACCGCAAATTGTTCGTAATTATTATAATAACTTGAACAAAGTTTACCAAAAATTATTTTCCACGCTTTTTATAGTGTAAAGATGAATACGTGCAATAAATTTTCCAATATAAATTTAGATTTCATCATAACCCCAAAATGTTAATTTATGTTTATTAAATTCTTTTTTATCAAACTGATATTAATTGCTTATTAATAATAGCGTAATTTACATTTTAGTTGATTACTACTAAACAGATTATTGATAAAAAGTGGGAATTAACATCAGAAGGTCAACATGTAGTGATTTATGGAAGTCATGAAGCAGCTGTTTATAATGCAATTCCTGATGATGGAATGCCTCAACCTGAAATTATGCAGTCAGTTCCCTTTGCAAAGGTTGGATTTTCCAAAGCGTTACAGGCTGGTTGGATAGTAATTGATAAAAGCAGTGGTAAGCCTATTGTGAAAAAGAAAGTAGCATCTATCACAGATGTTACGCAAAATGATCTAAAATCCCTTGCAAGTTTAACTGACCGTCTTAAAAATGAATATAAGAAGAGAAAATTGATCCAAGAAATGTAAGGTTTTTATTAATTTAATTTAATAAAAAATATATACATATAAGTATTGATTGTATTATACGAGCAACTGTTTTGTTAACAGAGTTATTAAATTTGTACAATTGGAAAAGGGTCCAAATTTTACAACAACAATTGAAAAACAGGAAACAGAGTTGACTGCTGATTTATTAGTAAATGGTGCATGGAAAGATAAGAAATTTAAACCATATAATTTTGAAGCTCTTGGTGCTACGCTGGAAGTGGGTCATTTGCATCCACTATTAAAAGTTAGAAGCGAATTTAGAAAAATTTTTCTTGAAATGGGGTATACAGTAGAGAAATTAAGATTTTAAATTTTGTAGTATAATATTCAACAGATATTTTTATATTTCTCTTATTGTTTCCATAGATTCACTGAAATGCCAACAAATAATTTTGTTGAAAGCTCTTTCTGGAATTTTGACGCATTATTTCAACCTCAGCAGCATCCAGCAAGAGATGCACATGATACCTTTTTCATATCTGGTAAATAATTCTTTTGAATTAATTAACTTCTGTATGTTCAACTGATTATAATACATTAAAAATTTTTACTTCAGATCCATCTCATAGTACAAATTTCCCTATGGATTACATGGAGAAGGTAAAGAAAGTACATAGCGAAGGAGACTACGGGTCTTTAGGCTATCGTTACGATTGGAAAATTGAAGAAGCACAAAAGAATGTTCTTCGTACTCACACGACTGCTGTTAGTGCACGGATGCTTTATAAGCTTATGCAGCAGGTAATTAAATCAAAAATAAAAAAAAGTTTTTAATTTAAAAAATATTCATATGTGAATTTTTCAGGGCGAGTTTAAGCCAGTGAAGTATTTTAGCATTGATCGAGTATTTCGCAATGAAACTTTGGATGCCACACATCTAGCTGAGTTTCATCAAATTGAAGGTGTAGTCGCTGATTACAATCTCACATTAGGTGATTTAATAGGAATTTTGTATGAATTTTTTAAGAAACTTGATATTACACAACTTAAATTCAAGCCCGCGTACAATCCATACACTGAACCAAGTATGGAAATCTTTTGTTATCACGAGGGCTTGAAAAAATGGATAGAAATTGGTAATAGTGGAATGTTTCGACCTGAAATGTTATTACCAATGGAATTACCTGATGATGTAAATGTCATTGCTTGGGGATTGTCCTTAGAAAGGTAATAAAATCATGAATAGTATTTGTATTATTAAAATATTATAAAATTTGTTTTTAAATATAAATACATTTGCTTTTTTAGGCCAACTATGATTAAGTATGGATTAAACAATATACGAGATTTAGTTGGACCAAAAGTGGATTTGGAAATGGTTTATAACAATCCTATTTGTCGCTTAAACAAGTAAATATCTTTCTAATCATTATTAAGGTATTTATGTAAGTAATTACAATATTGGAATTAAAATGCATTTGATTTTATGATAGAACTTAATTTCTGTTACAAATCATCTCCTCCATTAAAACTACTAAATATGGGGATGTAATTTATTCAAATTTTTTGTACTTATATATTGTTGTTTTAATTCAATGTACAAAATTTTATTTATTAGATAAGCGAATAAATAAGATAAATACAATAACCTTCTGACAGGACTAGTCAAAATTCTTCTCAAACAAAGAAGCCCGAAGACAAGAAACAAGAATTAAACAAACACGAAAATAAATCGTGTGCAGTTAAATGTGCAGAAAAATTCGAGAAGCAAAGGCTCGTCATATTTTGTGATCCAGAACATCCGATTAAGTTTATAGAATTGTTCTTCCGTCACGTAAAATCTTATGTCAACATTTTTGTGACCTCTCATGTACATTCCAGTGTACAACATTTTCCAAATCAGTTATTAACTTTTTGTTCAGAGTATCGAAATGCAAAGCAAACTACTGACATACACTTAACAATAATCTGGAAAGAAATTGGTATTGATCCCATATTGCAGTTACCAGGAATGCACGAAATTATAGGCGAGATAAATGTAGCGCGATATCTAAATCGCGTAATCGAAAACTGTTATCCACACGTTTTACGTTATGAAAGCAAAGGTGTATTGTACGCAAATGAAATAGATAATTACTTAGAAAAAATACATAAGTTTTTACATACTAATGTGCATCAAACTATTCATAAAAAATCACGTTACGTAATGGGTGAAGATAATATATCTATTGTAGATATTTTATTAGAATCCCCTGAAAAATGTAAACTACACAAATAGAAATAATATATAAATAAAATTTTGCAAGAATACTGTTACATATTTACATATTGTTGGATCTTTAATATGTGGTATACTTTCTATAAAATTAAACTAATACATATGTTATACATATATATATATATATTATATATATACATATATATATGTATTTGGTTATATATTTATTTATACTTTTCAATGGACTGTTACTTAAATGATGCGATAAAAAATATTTGTCTTGATTTAAATATTTGCAGTAATCGTGAGAATGATATTCAAGTAGTTGTTTCTGCCATCGTGTAAGTGGCTGCGAGATGGGAATGGAAAGAAAAAGCTGCATAGAGGCGTCTTCTGTGTTCGTCTAATCAGACATGCATATTGACGCCATTCATTAATCGGTGTATATGTAGATATCTACTATACGAATGTTATGCGTTATTACATAAGGACTCAAGAAGTCTCTATGCAGTGTTCTTTTTCTATTCTTATATAGCTTCTTCAGCTCGCTCATGCACTCTATCTTTATATCTCTATGTTCATAACCGGTATAACCCTAGTTGCAGTAACAGTAATAGATGGCGGTGTCAATGTGTGATTATAGTAATAAGTGCACATATGACTAGTGTTGTTATTTAACAAATTCTTGCGCGCGGGTTCCAAGTTAGATGGATGGCTATACAAGAGGAACATTATAGACGTTCAAAAAATTCAACAAGTTATTACAAATTTTTTATTATTCTAATTTTATTTTCGCACAAATCCTGCATTGTGGAGAACATTATATACTTTCTCTCGTGGAATTTTATCCGTTTCACGATCGATTACCTACAATAAAAGTAGGAGATGCTATTATAAGCAGTAATATGTATAATAATATTACTATATGTAGAGTGTCTCACACTTTTCCATTCAAATTTCCTTAATATGTTCTATACATTAACATTACATATACATTAACATAACATTCTTGACATTAACACAAATTATTATATTTTTCTGATAAGGAAATTAAGTAAAAAAAAGTTGTTTTTTAATCGTACTACAATGTATCAGATACATCCTGCTACGAATTTATAAGGAAATATGATATGTCAGTGACAGATGGAGATAAAATCGGTATCAGAGAGAGAGAGAGAGAGAGAGTAGCGAAGGCCGTATTCTCAGATTTCAGAAGTAAATCTAGCAGCCTCGTTTCAAAATCGATCAATGCTACATTTAAAATCATAAAACACATTTTCATAACATTATAGAAGAAATATATTAAGATAAATCGGATAATTTTTACCTGCATCTCTTTATTGAAAAACCATGATTCCTTCGCGAGACGGGCAGCGATTCGTGGGTTTTTGTAAAAGTTATTTCGTAATTCGTTTGGCAAGGTGTCTTCGATTGCTGAATTCAATACATTTGCCGGATGTTGATACACGAATTCCGAGGGAATGTAGTATTGTGGAGCGGCCACGCATAATCCTATCATGGCCATAAGCAAGATTATTACGTTCATATTTACCTAAAATTCTGGAAAAGAATAAACTCCAACTAATTTAAGGTAGTACATAACTTATTTGATTCAGAAAATCGGAAAGATTTTCTCATAATTTTTTAAATTTCATATATATAAAATATTGTAGCGAAACGAGCTTTTGAAATTCATACTGAGTAGTTGAAGGTATTCATATTGTTCATATTAACTTGCGAAGAATTTGTTAAAAGATGCCTTCAAAATTTGAGTGTTTTTTTAAAACTATGTTTTTTGACTTGATATTGAGCAGATTTTAAAAATTGATTGCTCGATAAATTTCAAATTTCGGCACATTGTTTCTTATAAAATTATTCTACAATGTAGTCTGTGGTTTTTTTTCATATTTTAATTTGTTTAATTTTTTATAAATTTTGAAGTTAGTACTTTTAATAATTTTTTAAATAATTGGTTTAATTATTTTTTCTTAAATCTATGCTTTTTAACTATAAGCTAACTATTATAATATTAACTATAATATTAACATATTGCATAAAATTATCTCTTTACCGAACAAAAAAATTACACAAAGATTTATAAAATCATAAGAAGTTTGTATCTTTCACAGAGTAATAAAAAATTTGAACGGAATTCATGTTGGCTGAGATACCATTCTAATTCAAAGTTTATGTATGTATCTATCCTGTATGTACGCTAGTGCAATATTTAAAATTCCATTAAAAAGACACATTTTTTCACGTTTGCACACAAGGAATCATATAGTAGTGATTCGTGAACTATCAAAGGAGGTATGTTATCTATTAATATTATTATTAATATTATCTTCTCTGTTGAGTGCAAATGAGATATAGATATTTGACACATTTGTTTATTTTCCATACAGCAATGAACACATAAGTAAGAGAAAGTTCTTACAATAAAAATTTAGCTTATTTTAGTTTATAATTATTACTTGAAATAAAAATGTGAAAGCCACTCTATATCCACAATGCTTCAAAATACAAGAAATTTGTTCGTTATGATACACTTAAATCCTACATAATGTAAAACTAATATATAATTTAATTTGGGATTTAAAATGTTGAAAAGATTTTAAAAGTTTTATTTCTATTTTTTCTATAATGTAGGACATAAAGTAGCATTTTAGAAAAAGGTAGAAATAACATTTTTCATAATACAATTTATGGTCTTGGCAGTTATCATTTCCCATTTATACACTCGCCACTATACACCAAAAGCTCATCGTCAGTCCAAGAAATCAATTTCAAAAACTGGTGAAGGTAGCAATAGCCAACTGCTGCGACACTATTATAAATACTAAACACGAAAACTGTAACAGAGTTATTCTCGTAAATTTTGAGCTGTGCACACAATTTTTATTATGCACGAAGGATGTGTCGAACCACTGATTCGCTTGCCAGAAATTACGTTGAATATCTTTATCCTCCATAACGTCTATTTGTATCCTTTATGTATATATTTCAGTCAGATCTCGTGCTCCACGACTTTCTGCGCAAATCCACTCACCTTACGAATACAATACTGAATCCACAAGATCTAGTTATTTCTCTCGCGCGTGTCTAACTGAATACAAGATCCGTTACAGTGTTACTTATATAGTAGCCGCCACTTCAATACAGCTTGCTATGGTTACCGTGGACGTTTTCTTGGTCATTATCCGTGTTCTGGCTCGTTCTGTCGAGCTTATGTTCCCGACGAGGTCATTCGTTTCCTCTTTGAGGCGTTTCAAGGGTGAGGATCCCTTCGAGCTGACTGATCACCACTCGCCGCCGTTTATCCGCGACCTTCCTCATTCTTGTGCGCTTTATTCGCTTTGCTTCGCTCCTCAGTGACGGAGACCACGATATTAGACACTGGATACGCGATAGACTCTATCCGGTAGATTTTTCTCGTTAGCGTGTTTCGGGTCACGCGACATTCGATAGATCCAATTGCTAGCTAAGTAAGGCAAAGGAAAATATTATCACAGTGGCTACAAAAGGTATTCGTACATTATTGTATTTATTGTAGTTGGACTGCGCATGTTCATCTAAATTTGTATTTTTTTAAATATAATCAAAGATACAGAATTTTGGTACAAAATTGTTTTACTTGTTATATGTTACAGGGAGTACTACTCCCTGGGGATATTTTATATATCTCTGCTCATCATGCGACATCTCGTGATACAGGTAAGTTAAGTAACTTATTTAATCCACGTAGTTCCAAAGTTACTTATTCTTTCATAAAAAAAATTCTTGTTACAGTCGCTGTTGATTAGAAAGTAGTTAAGAATTCATCGACATCGACTTTGTAATTTGTACTATGGATCGTTACAAGTCAGTAAAACACAAAAGTCCAGTGAATTACTTTGGATGGCTATTCTGCAACTGTCCTTTCGGTTTTCACTTTGTTTGGGAGAATAATTCAATAGGCATGGCCGATTCATCGATCTACGCACAGTGAATTTGTTAAACGTCTCATTATAAAAACGATCCTCTGGTTCAAATCGATGTGTACCGTGAGATTTGGTGGGTGTAATGCTCCTACGTGCCTAGAAATATCGATTTCACGTTGTGATCGGAATTTCCACGCGTTTTATGATTACTTAACTATGGTCATTATTGCACCATTTAAGGAACCATATTATACTGCATTTAGCTAGTAGTAGATTATCAGACAATTAAATATGGTATACTGGTATAATCAAAAATAGATATGTAAATACAGAATTCGGAAATTAAATTGAAGCTTTTTATCTTTTTTTTTACAGAAATTAAAAATATAATTTTAATAAAAATTGAAACTGATTTGGAGAAATCTTGAAGATCTCAATTAGAATTTCTAAAGAAGTTTATATTGAATATCAAACTGTTCTATATTTGTTAATAGAACGTCTATAATTCAACGAGGGTTCACTAAACTGTTACTGTGCCGGTTTGCTGCAGTTTCAACCGCCCACGTAGGTTCTTATGGATTTTTTCGAGCAGCGCAGTTTTCCGGTTTATGCATTACGCATATACATAGTCACTGTCTCTGTTCGACAACAGTTGAGTCCGGGTTAAAACTCGTGTGCTACGTTATTACGAGCCTGTGCACCATTCGCAATTCCAAGCTTCTTTGCTTTCCTCCTGCAATGACCATGTAACTACGCTTTCTTTAGTCACGTTCGACTTTCATGCAAATAAGTTCTTTCTGAATCATTTGATTCCTTGGATACTAAATTTTCTTAATTTTTAATATAATAAAGTTCCTAATATTAATTGGATATATCTCTGCAAATTTTTTAAATACCTATCGGTATATTTTTTTTTAATTTTATTGAACGGAAACTACATACAGTATTTATAACAGGAGCAAAAGAATGGATGCGCGTGTGAGACATTATGATTGCATACAAATACACTAAAATAAATTATGCTTAAAGAAATAATAATGACTCTTATTGAGTGATACTCCGAACAAGTAGCTCTTTAACCAGGTCGAAAACTGCAGAAATACCATATGTGTACACATTCTCGAGGAATAAATATTATGCTTGTATTAGTAGTAGCTTTAAGTAGAGACATCCTGGTACATCTATCGAATAATGATTCCATCTTTTTATTTAAGATATTTGAAAGAGACAAGGGAACGGATATATGTATAATGGTATTTAGGTCAATGTTACGTCCTTATAAGCAATAACCAGAGGCAGTGGTTACCCTTGTCGGAACAAACTCACCGACTATAGGAAGTCGTCGTTTTTCAGCTTATTCTGAATAATGCATACACGTAAGTCATTGGCAGATGAAAGGCGTAAAATAAAAGTTCTACCAGCGAAAGGAAGTTATGTAAGTATACGAGAGACCTTCCTCTTCAGCATATTACAATTAATTACATACATATTATCTTTCACGAGATCACATAAGAAGTGCATGAATTGGGTCATAAAAACATTTTATGACGTTCGATGAGATGCATTGAACGCATGTACATGTAATTCCTTGACCTTGCATCGTGTTTTACTTATACATTTACAATTTACTTAATTAGTTAACTTAAATTTTTGCATTAATTTTTTACATTAAGTTTCTTTAATTTTCTTTGAAGTAATTGCTAATTGTATCTTGTGTTGGAATATTCGAAATTTGATTTGATTTCTTTATTAAAGTAAAACAAAACTTAATCAATTTTATATTTAAAGTTTCTTTGAGTTTCTAAGTTAGGTGTTAGTTATCTTATTTGAGAATATGAAAAGTTGTAAGTTTCTAAATTTAATTATATCTAATAATTTTTATCTTCTTTAAGTTTTGAAAAAGATCTATAAAATTTCTTCTGTAAATTTATGTAACTAACATATAAGTTTCAAATATCGTTGTGAAGATTGCTACTAATTAAAAGCTTCATTTGCCAAATTTATTTCCTAAAAAGTAATTCCTATTATTCGAATATCTTTTAAATAAAAATTTCAACATATTGATTCTTAAGCCCTATATTCACAGGCAAACAAAAGAAGATTTACTCTCGAAACTTTCATGTGCTATAAGTAACAGGTTTCGTGACAAATAAAACAATCGCATATCACTTCCGTCTTTTATATAAACATCTTTTAAAACACGTATAAAACAGAAATACAAGGTACACAAGTTTCCATCTGTTCACAGGATACAACTTACATAATTTCACGAGCGATAGAAAAAATTATTTCATTTTAAAAATCCAATACAACTTCACTTGCAGTTACCTACATAAGATAAAACACAAGTCTGATTTTGATTTAAAAAATCAATATGATTCTACATACAATTTTAGTTATTACCACCCACATATAATTATTTGATTATATTACAAATAATAGCAATTTAATGTAAATTGAATACCAGTTAAAATCAAGTTCAACTCTTTCAATATAATTGCCTAATCATTTGCATGCAAAAATCCAATATATTATGTAGTATTAAAATATTCAATATCACTCGTACACTATTTTTAACATTGAATCCTGTTTTAGAACGTTAGGGAACTAAGATCACAAGTCATCAAACGATTCAGTGGTAATATTCATAAGCTGGCGAGATGGTCTTCTGATAAACTGGAACAGCAGCATGGGCAATCGTTGGTGCAAAAGCTTTTCCGACCACCGGTACAGAACTGTGAACCTGAACATGATCGAGGCGCGCTGTTTTTATGTAGGTTGGTTGTTGGACGGACACTCTCTCGATTTTAGTCGCTGGTTCCACGACATTCACTTCTTGGAGAGTTTCAATCGGTCTGCTGACAACAACACGTCGCGTAGAGACGCGTTCGTCAGCAGGTTCTGCGTATTCCGGAGCTGGGGTAGCAGAGATTACACGTCCGCGAACCTGGCCAGCGTCTCCGGCTGCGGATTGGGAGAGGGAGGGATAGCGTCCAAAGCCAACCTATAAAAATATAATGCATATTTAGAAATAGAAATATAGAAACATAGAAAGCAACTATATTAGTTGATTCATCGCATATATTGGATGATTCATCCTTCAATCGCCAGGAATTCTAGTATTAATAGTTCTTATGAAATTACCTCAGCAACGTTACCACGGGCAGTGAGCAAGTCAATCAGTCTATTCTGGTTCTCTTTGTCCTCTTCAGGGGAAGATTTGGGGCTAACCACAACGCTTGGTGAAGGATCATGTGCAACGAATGGTTCGTTCGATTGTGCACCACCGTTCAAGTTAGTTCTTGCTTGAGCTGCAGGTGCACCGGCCTAGAACAAAAGTAATCGTTAACTCTTAAAGAATAAGGAAAGAATAGTAATTGCAAGGCTTGCGAAAATAAGGAGACAGCTTCGGTTTCATATTCAAAACTGCAAAAATTGATCACTACGAATATTAGTTGATTATGAATTTGTAGCACATTCCAGAAAGTGATTTAATCTCAAGTCGGCTTTCGTTGGTTTACTCAAATTACTGAAAATCAGAGTTTCTAGTTCAATTTCTAATCATACCTGGCTTTGAGGTCCGAGTCTGCGGAAGTCAGGATTTTCAACTACAACAGTTTCGTCATCGCTGGAGGAGGATGGAGTAGAAGATTCTACAGGAGATGACAAAGATGGTACAGATGGCAGTGATGGCAGAGATGGCAGAGATGGCAAAGATGGGAGAGATGGAAGAGATGGGAGAGAAGGAAGAGATGGAGATGCTTCGAGACCTGAGAAGTGTTGGAACAGAGGTTGAATGACAGCTGGTCCTTTCTGAGTCTTGGAGGTCGGTTGATCAAGCTCGACTACTGCTGAACCAGCTGGACGAACGACTACGCGTTCTTCAATGTCGAAGAATTGCTTCTGGATTGCTGGGCGGCGTACCTAATTCATAAATATTATTTAACGTTTAAAATAAAATTTTACTCTTTTATTGGCTTCTTTCCCTTTGAAAAATTGTGAAAGGAAATATAGAAATGGGTACCCACAAAAGATGTTACGACCGTTCGCGGAGAGACGCGGTCGCGAGGAAAACGCGTCAGCGAGAGGCGTAAATTCTCGCTACGATTCGGTGAATCGACGCCGCGAAGTAGTCGTTCCCCTGTTTCGGTTAAGATGAGATAACCACAGAGGTGGTTAAATGAATATGACACAGTATAGTAAGTTATATTTCACCGTTTATTCCAACAACTTATAACGAAGGCAGTTACGCTGGTGCGTATGTACGAGATGAATGAGTGACTGATCTGCGGATGTGTATATATCCGGTTAAAGGATGTTGACCGTTCGAAGGATGTAAAATCAGTACTGTCTTGGGAGACGATGCTGTCTCGGAGGAAAGCTAAGGATGGGTGTGTCTAGCGCACGGGACCATCGGATTTGTTGGTGACGATTTTAGTCAGGAGAGTGAGGGAATAGGCTTCGTTGTTAATTGGTTAAACGAAGGGTCTTAACCGCCCTCGAGAGAAAGTGGTTAGTGGGAGGAAAGTTGCAGCGTACGTGAGAAAAACTAACTTTCCCTTATCCAGCCGTGGTAGACAATAGTCTTTAGAAATTCTTCGGAAATAGACGTTTGTTTGGTTTGAAGGACCTTTACTAGGAAGTCTATGAGATTTATGGAAGGTACTTGAGGCTATTGAGGGTACGCAGTGAGTATCCGAAGACATCTCGTTGCCATCTTGCCCGCGGTGTGTGGCCTGGGCTAGGTAGAGTGTTACGCGACGTAACAAAAGAGTTAATATAGAATATGAAATTTATAAATAATATATTATAATTTATAACGATAATTTCATTACTTTTAAAATGAAAAGAAAAATGAAGGATCTAAAGATAATTCTTACAAGTGAAATAAAGTATTAAAAAGTCTGAATTTAAATATGAGGTGAGAAGGAAAAATAGAAAACAACGAACAGGTAGAGTGTTTAACAGAAAAGGGGGCAATTTGTCAAATTAACAATCACTTACTTCGAATTTTCGAGTAGAAACAGCCGGTTTAACGACGTCTAATTGTTTTTCCAGGAGAGCAGGTTGTGCCTCAATTTTCGTGACTGGCACATGAGAGACAGTTGGCACGTGTTTGACGTATGGTACAGCAGCCACTGCTGGCACTTGGGCAGCGGCATATCCAATGTGTTCTGCTTCAACTTTAGCGGGAACACTATATGCAAGCTGTGCCTCTTGTCCGATATTATTTATGTAAGTTACTCCTGCTGGATTTAAGTAAGGCATCCTAATGGATACAAAACTACTATAGCCACCCTGCAACAGGGCGGCTGCCACTGTGAAGAGAACTCCGAACTTCATCCTGGAATGACATAGTAAATTAACTATGAAATACTAATTATGAAATTTACTAATATCTTTTATTAGTGGACAGTTGCTAGAAAATTAACAATTGTACAGAGTGTATTAAACGTTTTTCTATAATTAGTTATCTTAAAAAGATTGAAAAGTGAAAGTGACAATTTTTAAAGAAAATTCCAAGCTTCATTCTGAATTGATATTATAAGTAAAGTTTGAACATTTTTTAATATTCTATTTTTTAGCATATTTTATTATTAAAAAGTTTAGCAGTTTAGTAATCCCCAATAAAAAAATATTGGAATGTTAAAAAATTTCAAATCTGAACCATAGATATAGTCTCTCCAAAAATTTTCAAAGTTTTTAAAATAGGAATATAATTATTTAAGTTATTTATAAGAAAATTAATTATAGAAAAGGGAATATGGTGATGAAGGTAGTAGCATCGATTAGTAATTGAAATAATCATCTAAAAGCACCAGAAGTGTGAAATTAAGAAGTGTTCAGGCCAATTCAGAGAGACAAAGTTACCTTGATCGCCCAAAAATGAAACGACGTGCGAATGAGCGAAGGGGTGTAAGGTGCAAGACTGTCCCATCTGTGGCAGCAGACGTTGCTTATATGGACGTGGTCGTAAAGGGGACCCCTTCTCACAAAACCATCATTGCCTTACCCCTCCCATACGAACAAAGGCTCAAAGTTGACCAAAACTGGGTCGATCTACTTTACTCCTCCACGTGTTCAATCTTCGAGAAACCTGCTCCCTCATAGGAACTGACAGTTATGCATCACCCTGTCCCTATGACACGATCATTAATTTCACCATTTCGCAATATCACACTGGTCATTAAGAGCACTTAATTATTCTGAAAATCCGTTGCTCTTGATTGACTTCTTGTAGTTAATTGTTGAGAAAGATTAATTCTTGGCTAAGGATTTGTAAAAATAGTTTAATCTATACAACATGGTAATCTTCTAGATGATAGAAGTATATAGCATAAATCAATCTGGTAAGTTTGTAACTACACAAAATTTGGTTTCGTGGTAATTTGAGTTTTTTATAATTAATGAAGAATATTAAGATACTCATTTAAATAATAATTTATCTGAATATTAGTAGAGTATGAATTGAATAATGTCCATGAACGTGAAAAGTTCTCTTTCTTTAACCACTTTTATTTATTCATTTCTTTTTTCTATAGGATATTAGCCACTTTGATCACAAGAATTTTTACTTATAGGTTTGTGAAATGAATTTATCGCATAAAATATAATTGAAAAAGAAATTTGTCATCAACGTGCTCGTTTAAAAGCAGTAATCGAAGATTAATGAATGAAGTGGAGCAATTTTGAATGCCAAAGGATTATAGGTATTCGAAAGTGAAAACAGAGAATTCAACTAGGTCGATGCGCCTTTACAATTCGATTGTTATTCGTCCCATGTGCGTGTGGGCCCGTGTAAAATTCATCACTCACGAAATGTTGACGCGAGCTTCTTTTAAAAAAAGTGAAAAGAACGTTTCCTGAACCGATCACATGAAATTTTATTATTCCACGTTCATTTAACAAGACGATAAATATTGAATAGTTACTATTTCCGATAATAGAATATTTTGAAGATTAAGACACAAATCTAAGATTTTAATTTACTGAGTTTTGTTAGCTTAGGATTACTTTAGATTGAAATTAAAATCATTATAATCAAGGATAATGCATGGAAAATTCATATTGTTCTTGTAAATTATTTTATTTCATTCAAAAGATTTTTGAAAAAATTGATGTGTAAGCAATATGCGTACAGATATAGATTTTATCAAAGTATGGCCTTAATCTTAATCCTAAATTAATCCTACATTAATAAACTATAGTAAGCTATAATCTTAGACAAAAGTTATAAAGATCTTAAAAAAAAAAGTTTTGCGTTGAAAATTAAAGGCTTCTATTATGACTTTGCCATGATCAGTTTTTTCTGCAAAGGTATCAAGGTAATCTTCTCTTATTTTTTTTCTCAACAACATACTTATTTTTTATTGACAATTTAGAGCAACTTACGTCACGCTTATATATATTTACTTTCGTATAGGACAGCTCTGGAAATGAAAGACAAAACGATTTAAAAGCAGATTAGAATCTAGAAAGGTCGTGGACATGTTAATTCATTCCTCATTCTCACTGGATTTTATCTTTAATTTCGTTTTCTATACCATTATTGTAACCTTAAATCTCTTATTCCATTTCATACTACTACAAGCATTCTTTTTGCAGTACTAAGATTGGTAAAATGTCGTGAGCAAAATTGTACGAGTACAAATTCAGTTATTTATTAACAACATCTTGCAATGCTGATTCGAATGATGCAACAATATTGAAAATTATAATCATATCGGCGATCATCGTTTAATAAATAATGCAGTTCGATTTCGAATTACCAAACTCATTGCAAGCTCTATAATTGCTCAAAAGAAATCACGTTGCTGTTGCGAATTGAACATATGACGACTGATTAATTATTGTTCTGTAACCACATGGTAACTCATGTTAACTTCATTTCAGACTTTACATGGATAGAAGTTGTGAGGGATAATTATATATCATAAATATTAATTGCGAGTCATTTAACTCGTGATTTTCGATTTCAAAATTTAAATATTTACACAATCGATAAATTGTGCTATTATCTTCTCTTAACAGAGGAGATCCTGGTCCTTAAGTCCGGTCGTCAAGTGATCATTTCAGCCTTGCTCAATATCTATGTATGTATATGTACCAAGGTCGGGCGTTGATCAAAGGAATAACGATCGATATTTTCATGCTCTCGATCCAGATGAAAATGTTGCGCAACTTTATGTATACCCTAAACCGGTAATTCGTTCGTACCCTATCTCGCTTCTACTCGTTTATTACATATACCTTAATATGCGCGATAAATCTCTTTATACCCAGTAATTACCTAAAAAAATACTCTTCTTACAGATAGAGATGATGTTTTCAGCGAAAGAAGTACTGTGTGAGTCCTTACGTACGATATGCATCGGAAGATGAAGAAATAATACAAAGTGCTGGAGTCAAGTTACTGATACACATTCGTGCTTAATAAAAAAATCTATAAAACCTGATACTTCTGATTCTTCTGCACTGATTCTGATTCTTCTTAACTTTGATCTAATTACAATTTAATCTAGATTTATTTTTCATTTAATTCTAATTCTAATTCTAATTCATTCATTTACATTATTTTGTAACAACTCAATTGTAGTTCTAACTTCTAATTTTAGTTTTAATATAGAATTATTATGATCTTGATAATTATTCTGATCGCAACTTAAAGAACTATGATAAATTTAAAATTACTTACGTAATTTATTTATAAAAATTGACGACAGGCATAAATTTGGTTTTAAGGTGACAGGAAAAATGAAGACCGAAGCAATAATAATAAATCATTTGTACTTGTAAACAAATTGCTGTTGCTTTAGATGAAGTAGTTGACACGATAAATACTTAAAAGGAAACAGAAAGAAGGAATTATGGAGAGATACGAAGTTAAAACGGAACCGAATCCATTTATCTCACGTCATTTATGACGTTTTACAAGAGAGCAACTGCAAGTCAATGTCAACATCCCATTACATTACTTGAGCATATTTCTTTAGTCACTTACTCTTTAAAAAATGTGTACATAAAATGGGTCATGAAAAATAAAATATTTTATCTTATATTAAGGTTGAGTTTAAGCATACTGTTTTTCATTGCACTATCAGATGGCATACATATATGTATACTTACGGTAAAATTACTATTTATTCAGTAATTAAATCTTTTAATGATACTATGGATGAATTTGTACCTACTTTATAATTACAATTATTTTTTAAGTTATAACATCCTTGCGGGTGAATTTTCTTCACGGTATTACTTAAAAATTAACAAAGAAATTTTTACATTAAATATTTCACATCATTGTAGGGTTAATGAAATATGCATCTAGAAAAAAAAACCAATCTGGTAAGTATGCAATAAACATAAATCAAAGGTTCTGCGAACCACTTAAACATCGCTTCAAATGTTATGACTATGTTGAAACAAAAGTCTTCTGTCATACTGGAAACTGGACACTCAGTTATCGTTTCTTCTATAAGGATCTCCTCCCTCTTGCTCGCTCTTTGTCTCTTTCTTTTTGCCCCACTAAACCTTTTCTCATCAGTGAAACCGAAACCGAAAGTAAAATGCATACCGGGCATCGCGTACCGAAAACTGGTTGTCCTTCTTTCGCAATGTCGGTGTGGCTTATAATCCTCAAAAACGTAAAAACAGAAAATCTTTTCCTTATCTTATTGCAAATGATTCGGACCTTTTTCCCCAATCGTTCTTACAACCTATTTATGTATCATGTAGCTGTAAAGAAACTCGGACGTATTCAAAATATAAATCCCTGTTTTATTAAGGCAGCTAATGTTTTTGAAATTTAATGGCCCACTCCTCCCTTGTCATCATGTCTGATATATTTGCAGGTCAAAGGTGAGATAAGATAGTATTACTCTTTAGGTGGAGATTTCATAACAATATTGCAGTCATCCTTTTTACTTCTTTTTCCATTGGTTCAATTACAAAATTTTCGCTTAAGTCCTGAAGCAATGTTGATGAAAAAAAATAGAAAAAAGAATATGAAGTTAATTACTTTTCTGCCATAGTTGGAAATTTAATATCGATTAAATCAAATTTAATATCAGAATCGATTTATTAAAAGTAAGAGTTTTAAGTACCTACGTACTATTCTATTTTCGAAGTTTTTGCAATATTTCAAATATTGATGATATCTTCCCTTCGCCTTTAGTTTAATTTCTTTAAGATGGAAGGAAACCTGAAAATATATGGATATTTTAGTTTTTATGAGTTTCACGTTATTGAAACAACTACATGGATTTCTTACGTTTCACATCTATCGATGAATCATAGAAATTTCACCATTGATTTTGTTTAGAAAATATGCCGGTAACTAAACGACAATTCTTGTTCGAAATGAAAGGGAATGTAAAAATCTATAGATATTTCTTTGGTATATACAAACACAACCTGGTGATTATTTTATCGGTGGGATATGTGGGACTCGTCTGAGGTGGTGTGCAGTACATCCATTAAAAGCGTCTCCTCATATCTGCGATGAAGCAGAAAAATATAGCCACTTACCCGACACGACCGAACGTGCGAACGTGACCAGCGAATTTTGATTTTTGTTGCGAATCCTCATTCAAATTCCGCACTGTGCAACGATTTGCAATACTTCAGGAGGAGGGATTCCGATTTGACACCGATTTCTTTCCAATATTTCAGAAATCTTTGTAACTGCGTAATTTTTATCTTTTGAATCACTAATTAACCCTTTGCCGTACGATTTCATTTAAACTGCGTCATAATGAGGGACAAAGCCGTTGTTTGGTATAAATAAACTTCAAGCTTTAAGCTCGATCTCCCTTCATCGAGCGTGCAGAAATCAACGGTATTGAAATAAAAATCTTTCATACATTAAATGTGATTTCTTTTTTATTAATATATTGTTTTAATATATGTTTAACATAAATTTTTAATATATTAAAACATATAGATACATCTTAATTCCTCTAGCGATCTGTAAGAATTGTTTTGCCTATTGTCAAAGATAACACTATCGATAGTATCGATAGTTTCACTATTTGAGTACATATTATCTCTAGTATTACTATTTTTTATTCTAAACGTTATGCAAAGGATTTTCAAATAAATTTCACTCTATAAATAAAAAAAAAATACGAAATCACGAACAATATTAGAAAATTTTTCGTAGATTAAAAATAGGATGTAAGTAACCGTGAATTCCTCTTGGTCGAACATTTTCAGTATTTAGAAAGCGTAAAGACGATAGACCGTATTTCGTTATCGGCGGGATTTTCAATTTATATCGCCATTTGAACGCATGAAACTACACCAATATTAGTTACTTAAATACTAACTTTCGTACGACTGATGTCAATATATGAATGGAGCTAGAAAACTTTTTATAAGCATATTCCATTGTTTTACATGGTTTCTATATGTAAACAGGTATTATTAAGTCCGACTTGAATTTATGCTCTGGATCATAACGTAATCCGTACTATCACCGAATCTATATCAATGGTCTGAGCACGAATGTGTGAATCCACTAAATTCTGCGTCACGAGTTTCACTCGTCATTTTACGATAAGGAATTAACATAAGAGTACACATCATAAGTACTTCCTTTGAATCATATCCTTATATATATAACAGAAGAATAATTTTGTAAATAACTCTATAACAACTAATTAAAGAATTTCACAATAATTCGATTTAAATTATTTTATATGAAGTTCCTCATAGATGTCGTTGTTTGCGATACCTAAGTTTGAATCTCTGTATGCATATCTGTATACATGGCATAAACGCAATTTTCATTCGAAAAGGGCGGTAAATATCAATGCACGTGTGTTCATTAAAAACATTGCAAAACGAAGTATTTATTAAGTTTTATCAACTGTATTGTATTTATGATCATATCATATAATTAACAGTAGAAGGGTCTAAGAACCGTTTTCAATGTAATAAAAGAAGACAGGTTATATAGAGGATTAGGTGACCTCTGAAGGAACCGGTCATTATTTTAAAAATGAGTGCCGATAACTACTACCGATTTATATTGGAACGTATTAATACTTCGGACATAATTGTATTAGATAAACCAGGACATACAGTAAGTATAAAATGTTCTTCTCTTCTATTATGCAAGTAGTAAGCAGATGCTATAAAATAATTTTTGTTTTTTAATTTTATTGTTAAATTATGCGTAGACTGCAAATATTTATGTAGTTGTAAAGAATTGAAATACATAGAAGTATTCAAAGTATACATAATATGTAAAAATATATTAAATATTCAAAGTATTTAGTAATTGAAATAAATCTTTTATTTATGTTCTACTCTTTTATATGTGTTCATAGAAATTCAATATTTATGAATAAAGAAAGTATTCTGAGTATCAAAAACCAATAATAAGGATGTTTTACATGTATAAAACATTGTCTCTTTTGTATGTTTTCAGTATACTTGTGGTAGAGCCAAGGATAATGAAATAATATGCCTTAGTCTGACAGTATCTAGACGACATTGTATGTTTTTCCATAGAAAAAATGAATTATATGTTACAGATTTAAAGGTACATATCATGTAATGAAATTAGTGCACTAGAATGTATTCTCTTAATATAATATTTTCATTTGATGATGTTACGTTATCTTTAGAGCTCGAATGGTATATTTATAAATGACATAGCTCAAGAGCCCTTTCAGACAACTCGATTACACTCGAATGATGTTATTGGCATTGGATGTCCCACTGCTGCAGATGCAACTGAAAACAGTGATCTATATGTGTATAAACTACATTCAATTGGAGTAAGATTTAATTAATTATATCATCAGATTAATTATCATCACATGATATCTTTTTTGAAATATTTATTGAGTAAGATTGTTACACATATTATAATAATTTTAACAGCCACGACTTCTGGAAGATGGTCACAGTATTAGTACACTTTCAGAAACTACTATAGTAAATAATGTAAATATAGTTAATAATAAGTCAATGACTGACAGAGCAGATAAACGTAAAAGAGAAGACACGAATTCCAACTTGGAAGTGGCAAGTAAAATTCCCAAGTTGCAAAATGAAAATTATATCTTAGAAAAAAATTATCTGCAAGGTATTACTGCATTTTTATTCAGGTTATTTACAAGACAAAGAAGAAATAGTAGAATTTTGCTTTTATTTCAGAAAAGGATAAAGAGAAAAATGAAAATGATATTGAAATAGTTCATATTTCATTGAATAACAGTTCATCAAATGGAAAAAATAAAAATTGTGATAAATTAAATGCAAAGAAACATATGGATGCCAACATGCCTACATCAAATAATTGGACAAACAATACAAGAAGAGAATCATCAATAGATGATAAATTAATAAATTGTCAGGACCTGAGATCAAATATGATAATAAGCACCACAAAAAAAGATATTAAAAAAGGGGAAATTTCTCTCAATAAGAGTACAGAGAAAGTAAATGCAAATATGTTACAAGAGATTAATACTTATACTGGAAATAATTTAATGTATACTGAAGATGTACAGAGTACAGCAAATAATTTACATAATCGTAAATCTAAAAATACAATTAAGGACAGTAGAATAAGAGTAAAATCTGATTTAGAAATCAGGAATTACAACTCAAAACACAGTAGAAGAAATAGTAGTGAAACAAATACTGTGAATGAAATACGAAAACCAAATACAGTTGATAAAACCAATCAATTTAAAAACAATGAAGAAGGAGATTTACTCGCAACACTTCCTTCAAATTTCATGTGTAGCAAGGATGGTATCATAAAATTTGAAGATGAATTCCAATTAACCGATACTGATAAAAATGCTATTTTAAATTCCTCGAATACAAGTTTCATTCCAGTCGGATCTCCAATAAAACTAAAGAAAGTGCAACAACAACCAAAAACAAAATTTTCAGAGGACGATGTTATAAACTTAAGCGATAGTGAGGATGATATTTTTCCGTGCTCCCAACTGTTTGATATTGGCTATGGTATGAACACAACCATGAAAGATGAGGTAAAAGAGGAACAACCTACAGAAGTAGAAAGTGAGAGATTTGGTATAGATGATGTGGATTTTGTTATTTCAATAACAGATAGTGAAGATGAAGAAGATAAGAATTGGTTTTACAGATTATCCCGAAGTCAAATATTCAGCGAAAACGATGAAATTGATCTGAAAAGTAAGAATGGTGTAAAAAAAGAAGATATAGATATAAATGTCGTAACTAAGGAACCAATTGTAAGCGAGATTGAATTAATCGAAACTAATGAAGAGCTACCAAATGAGTTAGTTCCCAGAGCAACCATAGACGAAGAAAAAAAAGCAGAGAACTCGTCTTTGCAGGATATGGACAATTTAAATAAAGTATTTTCACCAGAAAATACTTTACTTCAACAATTCACGAGCACTACTAGTGATACTAAAAAACATTCTAAGTCTCCGAAAAATCAGAGTTTGTCTCCAGTGCAAAAAGAGGCAGGAAATTATATTCATCCCTTGAGTAAAATAGAAACTATTACACCTACCAAGAGCAAAAAGTCGGTTGAGAAAAAGGTGCCTCAAATCGAACCTCCACACTTACCTACCTCCAGAAGACGAAGAAGTGTTTCTAATAAAGATAAACAAATCCCTGAAAAGTCTGATAAATCTGTAAGATCTGGAAATTCTGAAAAATCTGAAAAACCTTCGAAACCGCGATTAAGTGCTAAAGAAAAGAAAGAACAACAAGAAAAGTCGAAGTTAGAGCAATATATGCATGCAAAGGAGCAAAAGAATCGTAAAGTACTTCATAAATGGGCCAATTGTCTTCCCCCTAGTACAAAGAAATTAAATACTCTTTCTAAGGAAGAGAAGAAAGCATTGGCAGATAATAGAAAGATGAAATTGAAGAAAATTGCCGAAGAAAACCGGGTATCTTTAGAAGGTAATCAAGAAAAGAAACGTATTGTTTCTAAACCAAAAGCGAAAGTAACGACAAAGTCCCGAAATGATTTCCTTGTCGAGGAGACGATCGCTGCATCTAGAGAGGAAATTGTAACAGAGGAGTCTAAAGCTTTGTCTAGTCGATCCGCAACAGCAAATAGAACTTCTTCAAATGCAAAAACGATTGATTCAACAAAACGTAAAAATGTCTTTAAAGAAATAGCAATGGATGTACAGCATAAATTAACTCTTAATGATATCTCGAATTTGGGAAAAATTCCTAAAAAATCTAATAATACTAAAATAAAAATAAATATCGTAGAAGCAGAAACAGCATTAAAAGATCTTTCATTGGAAGAAAAAACAGAGAAAACAATTAAATCGAAAGATACTGCAGTAAGTGGTAAACCAAGCTTAGAATCTTGTAAGACAGTGGAAAAGGGACCTTCTGTACCTCTTAAGTCAAATCTTAAGTCACCTGTAAAACCGAATTCGAAGAAACGAGTGTCTTTTTCTACAGAGATTCAAACTGTTCGTGAATATGAAATTGATGAATCAAATGTTTTAAAAAAACTGACAGGAAAAGATGCTCCTGTACGTCGAGAAAAGATCAATACAATGAACCAATTTTTATGCCGCATCTTATGCTGGAAACCAGTGTGGTTGGAAGAACAGCTATATTTGAATCAAGATCCACCTGTTATTCAGCCTGAAGAACTTAACCCTACCTTAACTCATTATAGATCGTATGATGAATATTATAATACTATAAGTTCGCTTTTGTTGCTGGAAATTTGGCATAATATCACAAACAAATTTCAGAGCATAGAGGATATACACAGACGGCCCACATTCATGTGCTCTATAGTTAAAAACTCTATTCAGACGAATGTGGAGCCAAATGATATACTTCTTACAACGTTGATGGTAGAGGTATTAGCCACAAAGGACGATATACAAAAGCAAATTCATCCTAAGTATGGGGACCTTGTATTTTTTGAGTATGTTCAAAGTCATGAAAACTCACAAAAATCAAAAGATTTTCGTAAAGTGTTCGCATATGTTACTAACGTACACACAACAGTATTAACGCCTCTGACACATTTTAACAGAGATTTACAAAATTACGTAAAAGATGCTCATACATTGTTAACATATAGTGTGATAACAAAATACCTCGATAAAAATATTCTAGTGAATCGAGTTCAACGATTAAGAGCTGCATTTTATTTACGTCCTAATTTACGAATGGTACAAGCATTGCAATTTCTCCCTAAATCGCCATTAGTAAACTTAATCTTATGTCCAAGAATCGAGATGTACAAGTTGCCAACTGTTTCTGAATTAGAGACATTGATCACAGGAGATAAATTAAATGAGAAACAGATGGAAGCTGTAAGCAAAATAACCAAAGCAGTAATCCAAAAAGATACCAAATTGTGTTTTATTCAAGGACCACCTGGAACTGGAAAATCGAAAGTTATTGTAAATATAGTTACTCAAATTTTGTATGGAAATAACAGATATACAAGCAATGGAAGTTCTTTTACTATGTTAGTTTGTGCTCCATCAAATGCAGCCATTGATGACATTGTCTTAAGATTATTAGAAATTAGAACCATGATTAAAAAGCAGGCAGAGATAAAACCATTTAGGATGGTTCGTATTGGGCAATCACAAATGATGCATTCAAAAGTGAAAGATATTTCTATTACTGAATTGGCGAAACGAGAAATTAAAAAAACATGCAAGTCGAACACTGTTCCATCCGATAGTATAGAAAGTGAAAAATTATTTTTACAATCTAAGATTAACGCCCTTCAATGTAAGCTGAACTCAAATAATTTGGATAAAACTCATAAAGACCATGTTAGGATGAAACTGGCAGATATGTCTGCAAAATACGAGTTACTAAAGAATCGTACATCAACGAACGAAGTAAATGATAAAAGCAGAGAAAGCATTAGATTGCAGCGTGCGGCAGAATACAAAATTCTTGACTTTGCAGACATAATAACCTGCACCCTCTCATCCTGTTATACTAGTCAAATGGAGTATATTTTTGGTGTTAATAAGAAAAGGATATCTGTGTGTATTGTGGATGAAGCTACTCAAAGTTGCGAGGCAGAAACCTTGATACCATTGATGTTAGGAATAGATACATTGGTTTTAGTTGGTGATCATAATCAATTACCAGCTACTGTTCTGAGTACACGGGCAAAGAAATATGGGTTGGATCAATCGATCTTTTCTCGAGTGCAAAGCGCCTTTGATTTACAACCAAATAATCCCATAATTATGCTAGACACTCAATATCGAATGCAACCTGATATTTCCTCTTGGCCAAATAAGTTCTTCTATGGTTGTAAATTAAAGAATGCAGTAGAATGCAATGATAACTTTCCATTCCATTCATATCGAATTTTAAATTTGGTTACAAATCAGAATCATGATAACTCAAACAATGAAGAAGCAGATTTTGTAGCTAATATTATTTATTGTATGCTAAACTTTGCCAATTTGGATAATTGGCAATCATGCATTTCGTGCGGAATTCTTACACCATATAATAATCAAAGAGCTATGATATTGACTAAAGTTAATGAAAAGTAAGTTGTAGCATTTAATGGGAGTGTATTCTAAATATCATCTGAATTAATTGTTGCATGTTGATTTTTTATTGTCTTAGAATATCTTCGTTGCCAGAGAATGTTAAGGGAAAAATAAAATATATTGTGGACACTGTAGATCGTTTTCAAGGTCAAGAATGTGATGTGATAATTTTGTCATGTGTGCGGAGTCAGAAGATCGGCTTTCTATCAGATAGACAAAGACTTTGTGTTGCACTTACAAGAGCAAAACACAGCCTGATAATATGTGGTAACTTTAACATTTTCATGGTAAGATTATATAATATTATCTGCACTTAAAAAATATTTATGTATATTGCATACATATTTCAAAAGTGTCACAACTTTTCACAAAAGTGTTACAACAATTCAAAACAAACAGTCCTATGTTAAAAAGACATCAAAACCGTCAAAGAAGGATTTTAAAGGCTAGCAATGGAAAAATAACATTTGGCTTAGAGTTTATTCTTTTTGTTCAATAGTTTCTCACTGTTTTTGAAAAACTTGTTTATATAATATAATATGCATTTATAATACAAAAATAGTTGATATATTGCATAATTAAATATGTAATGATTTTTTTTGTTGATTACAGAGGTATCCAATGTGGAATTCATTAATAGCAGACGCGAAAGCGCGTAAAGTATTTTTTAATGTTAATCCCAACGCGAATTCTCATGAAATCAAATCTTACGTAATTAAATGTGTGATGAAATAATCGTTCATGTTTCATTGGACGATTACATAAAGTATTCTTGTATATTTGTATAAATCTTACTTTATTCTCTTCACCATAGATGTAAGAAGTATAAACCACAGTTGTCAAATGAAGATGTCCTCATTGAAAAAGAGATAGAGACATTTAACATAATTTCTCTCCTTTCTAATAAATACTAGAATATTATTAATATACATAGAAAAGAAGAGACCTCGTTATTTATTTGCATCCCTTTTTACGAGGTCCACTTGTTCAACATGGCGTCCGTGGTCTATACTTCCTATACCTTCTTCACGCGGCTTGAAATGTTGTAAATTTCTGTTTCTGTATGATATTGTCTTTGTAAATAATAAATTTTTTAACTATGGTGTCTTAAATAGAATAAAATAAACAAACATGCCCATTATTAATAATCATAATTAATTTCTTTTTGGAATATGATTACGTTGATGAATCATAAGCTGAAAGAATAATTACATATGGTTTCATTGCATAGAACTATTATTTTTAATATATTATTCTAAGTAATAATATTAAAAATAGAAAGCCAAACCAATTTTAATTATTTTAAATATATTATAACATATTTTATATTATTTTATTTATTTAATAATTATGTATTTTTAATAATCAGAATAAGTTGTTAGGAATTATTAGAAAGGACGAACGAAAATTTTATATAATAATATTTATATAATAATATATAGATTTGTGAAATGCCATGTTTTCTTTAAAATAAAGTCTTGGCATCCAGGGCAAGATGTTCTAAATTTGCCCGGCAGTGAATGTCCTAATTCTTCGAAATAATTCACATATCAACCACGTAGTAGCGTTTCAATAAATATTCATTAAATAATTATTAAATAATTATTAAATAATAATTAAATAATTAATTTGAAGCATTCTAGTATGAACAAAGTTTGAGTTTAAAATTTGGAACTTGTATTCCAAGTCTTCACTTGATGCCAAAAGCCTATATAAGAACATTATAGATTGTGGATGTTTATGTAATTCCGTATTTTAATAAACAGAATTAATGAAATTTGTTTTATCTCTTAAATATTGAATATTTCATATATTTTGTCTTATATTTATTGTACAATTTTACACTCTTACATTTTCCATAAACATCCACAGTTTTTCCAAGGATAGTAAAGGCGGGTACTCACCCGCTGGAACAGTTAACAAATTTTTTTTGTGACGGTTTTGTAACCGCTATTCGATCTTTTCATGAAATAATTACTTCTTATAACAAATTGACAAACAGCCCACGAACAACATTTAAATACAGTGGTGTCATAGATGTGGAGACATAGGTAGTTATATAGATTGCATAATTGTGAATTAAGGGTAGGATGCAAATCAAGCAGTGCGAAAAAGACAACACAACTAGTGTATACGACCATAGTGTATGCAAACATAATATATATAATTATGGTGAAAGATATATCTGCATGTGTCAAATCATTGATATGACTGGAGATGCACCTTAAGAGTGTCAGCTAACATCTAAACATTCTAAACATATTACCTTTTAATAACTTTTATTTCTTTATTTTCCTAGTATCTACAGATTTGAATAATTTAAATAATCATAATGGTTCGGTTTCAAAGTATGACACCACAAGAGTATAAAGAAAAGCATGAAAATTTTAAGATAATCCATGGTTTTCATACTACACCTTTTGGGGATTGCTTAATTGGCATTACTAACACTAACAAGGCAATTCTGCATTTGGCTTTTGTTGATAAAAATAATGAAGAAGCTTTGAATGAATTAAAGAACGATTGGCCTCTTTCAAAATTGGTCGAAGATACCTCGAACGAAACAAACAAAATTATAGAAAAAATCTTTTCCCGATGTGTAACTGTGGATGATTCTATTTCTGTTCTCATGAAGGGTACACAGTTCCAAATAAAAGTTTGGGAAGCCTTGATGCTTATTCCACATGGTACAACTGTTACTTACGAACAAGTTGCGTGTAATATAGATAACCCAAAAGCTGTACGAGCTGTTGGAAATGCGGTCATGAAAAATAATATTGGTTATTTGGTGCCATGCCATCGCGTAGTAGGTAAATCTGGCAGTAACAAATATAAATGGGGAACGAAGCGTAAAGAAAATATTCTTTTGTATGAGCATGATCATGTAAACACTTAAGTTTATTTTTTATATGTTTACATACTTCTATCATTTTTTTATTAATTTATAGTTTAATACAAAGAGATGTAGTTTATGTAATATGGTACGATTTTATAAGTTTTGTTACTTACGAATTATTTATTTCGTAGTATATATAAATATAAAAATTTAGGCACCAAAAATTTCCTGATATTTGCATAGATTATGTAAAATAGACACTGGATAATATAAAAAGAAAATTGTTTATTTTTATACATTAAAAATTATTTTTATTATCTTTAAATACAAGTATGCAGTATAATTTATGTACACTTAAAGTAATTAATAATTTAAGCTGTAATGATAAATCCATTGCACTCTTGCACACAGTAACAGGAACACTATGATACTAGGATGGTCTTCAGCATTCACAATAATTCTAAGATGGTAGTATAAATTAAACATAAATAAAATTGTGTAATTTTATATTTCAATTTAGATAGTTATCGATATATGTAACTGTTTTGTATAAAAAAATGCACCTTAAGAATTTTTTAAATATCTTGTGTTAATTTACAAAATATTAAATTGTTCAATTAGCAATATATAAAATAAATGTCAAAAAGAGTTCAAGAATAAATTTATGTATGTATTTTTGTGAAATTTTGTGATATAATTAATTTTCTTTAGTATACAAGCCTTTCAGATGTCAAAATAATAAGTGTTACAAATGCTGAAGTTAAAAAGTAATTGTTAATGTTAGAGAACTGGCAATGAATGAAGTTAATAATTTGGCATCTGATGGACTTATTGTTTAAGTTTATACACAGCATGACTGGAGAAGTACTATCTACATTGTAAATATTACTGTACTATTAATTCTATACATTAAGGTATAAATTTATAAATACATATTTATATACATTTACAATATAAATATAAAAATGAATTGCATATATATAAAAGCATTCTATAAATGTGTAAATCATTTCACACAATACTTATTTGTAAAAATTCTACTTTAGGTACAAGTATGACACTTGCTTGTGTTAATTGCAAAAATCGATGTTAAATTTAATTTAACAATTATATAAAAAGTGTAAAATTTATCGTGACTTATTTAAAAATTATTTCTTTTTGCAAATAATCACAGGGAATAAATTGTATTACCCTAAGAATGATAACATATTTCTTATTTTGTATATTGCTTTAAGTTTGTAATTTTCATTCATTTCATTCGATGTAGATTATAACATATTTATTTCAACGAGAAAAAAATAGTGTTAGTTTCTTATTTTAAGTACAAATTTGAAAAAAATATATATTTTCCTATTGGTGAATCTTTCTGTACAGTGTTATTAATTCAGTCAGTCTCATTAGTAAGTTCATCTATACGATTGATTTAGTAAAAAACCATTATGAAAAGTGTGTTATAATCAGAAAGTATATAAACTTCTTTGGATTCTCCTAGCAACATACAGTTTACTATTACTTGTATCTTACAAGGCAGTGTTTGGTGGAGATTTGAAATATAACAAAGTTCTATGTATCTACAGAAATTTTTGTTAAAAGCATCTCTCAAATGCAAAGTAGATTAGAATGGTGTTTGCCAAGGGAACACATTAATATCAATAATAAAAAGTATTTAAATACTTATTTTTTCCTGATGAAATCATTCAGCAGGATAGGCATTTTCTAAATGTACTTCATGTATAATATTTACTTTCTTGATCATTTAGCTTCATCTTAATAAAATTAAGAAAAGTGTTATGACTCTGTTTTAAGACAATAAAATTTTCTTGTTTTATATCCCATAGCGGCATTCATTCACTAGCTCATTGTTCGTTATTAATGACTTGGTACTCAAACGTACATATAAATGTTTCTAAAAAACGCGATTACCATTATGAACATTACAAAACTATAAGATGCAGTGGTTTTATGTGAGGCAAATGATGGGATATTGTTTCCTGATATACTGGTGGTACCTGGTATCATGACAAAATAATCAATTGTATTATAAACTCTATAACATACAATATTGTTAATCAATGAATGTAAGTAATATTATTTCTACCTGATACTTTCGACCGCGGAGTTGTAGCAGTTTTCATTATTGGATTATGAGGAATTGGTTTCATTGGCGTTGGTGCAGGACTTGGAGAATTTCCGTAACACTGACCTGATTACATTAAATCACTATGCATGTAACTTTGAGATTGAATATTGATTTAATGTAGACTCCACTTTAGGAACCTACCTTTCTTATATAGACGCATTCCTTCTTTCTTAGGATCAATATTTCTCATGCAATGATCGCCCGCTTCCTTGATATAGATTTCTTCATCATTCACGATTAAACCAACAAAACATTCATTGGTACTGGTATCGTTTCTCATAGTATATGCGTACATAACACCTTTTTCTTCCCATTGACCTAGACACAAGTATGCTCGTTCTGAAATATAAATTCTTTTGTCGAGTTTTGGTTTCAATGAATTTAGATTAATTAAATTATTTAAGTAAGTACCTTCATAGAGTTCTCCAGACTCACAGTCAGTAACTTTAAAGTACATTATTTCACGAGTATTGCAGTTGCTGCTTAGTTCAGCACACATGCCTGATAGGTCAGTTATCATACCCATATATTGTCCAGTAATTGGACAAGGCGATTCTACCGCACGTTCAATTCCTAATTTTAATAGCATTTGATCTAATATCATGATCTTTTTTTGAAATACATAATTTACATCTACTTTCTTTGAAATTAACTTACGTGCTTGTGTCATCCAAACAGGTTTATCCAAATTAGTATCGTCACACAAATAAGATTGATAAACTGGACTTAACACCATTCCTGTATGAAAAATTGATTATATTTAGCCGATTAAATAATTTCATTAATATCTGTGGGCGTCTGAAATAATTATCTAAAAGTTAAATACCTATTGCAAATTCTAGTACATTTTCACTTCGTTGCCTCATCATTAAACACACATATGCCACTTGTTCACTGAAAATAGTTTTATTATTTTAGAGTAAAATAATATTTTAATATTATTCGATTAATATCCTATCCCACCATTGATTTTTGGAATAAACGATGTAGCGGCCAGTTTCTTCATTCGAATCAACGGTAATGAACGTGTAACTATTATAGCCATTAAGATCAGTGAAAGTCATGGTGCCATTGACAATCAGAGATTCTTCCCATACACCCTGTGCCCACTTTGGAAATCTAAATCAACAATAGCCTTTAATTAATTAATTAAGTCTAATAGAAAATTATTAAAAGACTACGAAACCATCGGAAACACTTAATCAGTGGATACTATAAAGGAAATACTCGTCGCTAATGATCTAAATGTCGATGCGATGCTAAATCGTAAATAAAAAAAATAATTAAGAAAATATACTAACGTTGCTACGTGAGTCTTCACATAATTTGGCATCTTCTTTTGATTTGGAATTTTACTAAGGACTAGTGTCTCATATCCACTAGTGGAATTATCTAAATTCTGTGCACAGCTGGAATCGCTGCTGAGAGCCATGTATGTTTTTCCTTTTTTATTGTCAACATGAAATAGCTAAAGAATAGATCCTTTAGTTAAAGAAACATATTATATACTTCAATTGAAAAGACAAAATAAATTTTCAACTTACTCCACATCTATACTGTGGTCTGCCTTCATAGTTGCCACTGATGTCCATCAGGGCAAAATAAGTAGAACTGTTTGGACCAGGCCAGTTGCCTAAGCAATTAAACGTAATATTCACTGAAAAATAAATAACAACAAATAAGTTCTCCTTCGAACATATTTAAAATCCTAAGAAAGGAAACAACAAGAATATTAGGAAGAAAATTACTGTGAGACTCGAAGCTACAACGATTGAAGTGTAATCTTAAAACAGAGCCATCAGGACAATTGTTGAAGGAAGATGAGAAGCTATTACACTCGATGACTTTATCAGATCCATTATTGAGATTATACGTGAAGTGATACTGGCCAGTTATTGGACAATACTCGTTTCTTATGGGGATATTTCCAATCTCCCTGGTACCTATCCAAACAATCAAGCAATTAAATAATAAATATTTCAGAACTGTTCTTATACGTAGATGTTTATAATTGTTATACTTACGATATAAAACGGACGTAGAATTTAATTTATCACAGGAGGCCAAAGCAGTGGCTTCTGAAGTATAGCACCTGTTCAGATCTTCAGAGAAGACCTCAATAATGTTGCGTGATCTCCTTAACAATCGGAAGCATCGGATGCAGTCGCCATCACCGTATCTGAAATAAATGCAATTGACTTTCTATAATGTTCAGAGAAGAATAACAACGGATAAAAATACCCTGGATTATCAATCTCCTGATCTATTTCTTACATTAATCAAAAAGTACTTGCAGCGTGAAAATAAAATTTGATAAACGCAAATTAATTACGACTAGATAGATTTCAACCCTTGTAAATCTAATAAAATGTGTTTGTATAATTCTAACTACATCTCAGGTACAATTATAGCTGGGAAAGAAGAAAGTGCAGGCCGACACCGTCTGAGATCTGGTCTATTTCCATCCCAGACACGCTGCAGACACGTCGGGGCATCCCTGTCCCTAAGGATGCATTAAGTAAGCGTGCAATCCGTAACTCACAATCAGTTACGGATTTAGTTACAGCCTGACTTTCATAGAACTACGCCTGCTTGCAGACTAAACATAAATTCTTCACAATTTATGCAACTGTCTACGGTTGTTAAGTCCAGAACCAAGATCTTCTCCTAGAATAACTTATCTTCACATTTACAGATATTAACTTGCTGTTACCAATCGGATTCAGGCAACTGGCAATTACCATTACCGCGTTAGGGTCAAGCGGTTACCGGAAACGGACAAAGTGTTATCGCTGAACAGGGGCAAATCGTAGCGACTAGCGGTCGTCGGAATAAATTACTCGGTGATTTCTAGGTAGACCCACCTGTCCATTAGCAACACGTTATCGCCGATCCTCCTGTGGCAGTAGCCCCATACGGGGATCGCGTTGAACGTGATGTTGATGGTGGAATATTGAATGGGCTCGTTGCTCGTGTCGCTGGCTTCCTTTCCGCTCACCTGCGTCACGAACTCACCCTGAAATTCCGCGGGGAAATAACAGCCAACCATGAACTGGGGGTCGTACCCTTGGAGGGCGTCGTCACTCGTGATTACAGTCGCATCTGTAAATTAAATAACAGGCTCCTTTATACGGTTTCCCCGGGTTAACTTTATTTCAATGAAAAAGAAGTTTAGTATAATTATCGAAGTATCTCTCGTTTGTAGAAAGATTAAAACTTGCTATGTTTTATTGTTTAATTGATTTAATATGTTTGTAAGAAAATGATGCTGGAAATTATGGCGTCCTATCGATTCGTGGCCAAATGCTATTTTGATACCTAGTTGATTAATTAGTCTACTTAATGTAACGTATGTATACGTAGTTGTAGAATAAGATAAAAAATTGCGATGCTTTAGAGCGAAATTATTTTACCTTGGCATCTAATTGACTGGTCTTCCCTGATTCATAGATCGATCGCAGATTGTAGGTGATTTAATTGAAGCGTGAATTAAAAAGAAGAAACATTTATATAATGAGTAGAGAAATATATTCATAGGAAATATTGAAAATTCCGGTATTTTAGTGTGAAACATTTCCTTAGTGCTGAATGATTTAATTAAATGATGAAGTATTTAATTGAGACTAGTTGAAAAGAGATAATATAGCGAACAAATTATTTATATTCGTCAAAAAAAAAAAAAAAAAAAATTGAGAAACACAGTATTTTAGTATGAAATGCTTCTTTCATATCACGTGGTTTAATTGGTTTACTTAATTACTTATAGAGTGTTTAATTAAGGCACTAATTAAAAGGGGATTTAATGTAATGAGTATATGCGTTCATAGAAGATTTGAAGATGCAAAATTGCGCAGAATGCACGTATGTAAAAATATATAAAACATCCAAAGTGTAGTACTCGTTATAATATTAAACGAGTTAAAGAAATCTTCGTTCAAATTTCATTTCTACAATTGTGTTCATAAAAATATGAATTTGTATAAACATTTGCGCTCTAATAACGAATGCAATAAACATTTATATTCGTCAGCAAAATTAATAGTTCTAGTGTTTTCTTCTTCGTTTTAGTTTGTCTAAGGTATTTCTTTGATATCTGCTGGATTAATTAATTCTTGAGATTGCAGAGTATTAAAAAACACGCGATGAAGATAAGATTGTAAAACAATTACATCTAAGTTGATTTAATTATTTATAAGATTCGCAGAACACTTGGCACTTGCCAAGATAATTCATTTTTAGAAGGCAAATTTAATTTAGCTTCACGGTGTTCATTGTTTTCACGGAACAAATCAATAGACTTGAGTAAAACTAAAAGAATTGCGAAATGAATTCCCATGAACAAGTCGAGGGTCATGTGAACGACCTTAAAAACGAGATGCCTCGATATTAATTTGTACAATGTCAACGGCCTTCGAGGTGAAAGAACAAGATTAAAATTGATTTCCAACTAACATCTTCTAATTACGCGGATTAATTAATTTACACGGCGAAGTTATTTGAATTCCGTATTCCGTATTCCTGGTTGATACCATTTTATTATCATTTAAACAATTCTAAGATTTTCCAACTATATATTACATTTATAAATAAGCAAAATCCAAATTATTAAGAGAAACATGCTATGAAAATTAACAGAAATACATTGCTCTGGAAGATATAAATATTAATAACTTAATAGAAACTCGCTAAATTTTCACTAACGAATATATAATTATTTATTGAACAATTTAATTCAAGCGTACGTTTTGAAGAAAACGTTATTTTCACTTTACTTCCCATCTCGCAAGCTAAACAAATCATTTTATTAAAATTCTATTAAAATGTTAGTGTAACGTTAAATCGTATCAGCCACGGGTTAAAAGGTAATTCCAACAAAACGCGAAACGTTATTCGACACGGGAACGCAACAAGTTCCCCGCTAATTGCTCGATTCAACGCCAACTGATCGATCCACTCCCCTCGGTTAATTATCTTTTAAAAAATGAAAAGAGGAAAAGAGGGCATAAGGAAATGTAGAGGAGACTACCAACCAGTTGTTTAATATTGTCCATATTAACACGGTGAATAAATCGCATTCCACCTTATTGCCCACATGTCGAGCAGCCAACGATCCATGAATGGTCATTAGCGTTGGCATTAAGTGGTTACGAAGGCAGGTGCTACGCTGACAGGTGGACCACCGGGCAAACTTTGCAACGAAACATAATACATACTATGTATCGCTTCTTTCATTCCATTTCGCCTGTTGCCCGTTCACGTGGCGCACCACTTACCTTCCCGACTATGTTCTCTTTTAATTTCGTCATCGGTAATGGTTATCGGTAATTAAAAGAGAACATTCCGTCGTCGATGAAGATTATCGGTAGTCAGAAAATATTCCTTCGTTAATAGTGTGATATTATTACGTTAATAATGTTATTACATTAATACTGATAATAATAAAAAAATTCTGTCATCGATAATGGTTAGTCTTAACCAAAAACAATTTCATCATCGATGATGATTACTGTTAACGAAAAAATATTCCATCGTTATAATGGTCACTGTTAATAAAAATGAATTCCGATATCGTTAATGATTAATGCTAAGCAAAAATAATTCCATCGTCCATAATGGTTACCGATAACTAAAAAATAATCCGCTATTAATAATGATTACCGATGACAAAAGAAATTTCTATTATCGATAATGGTTTGTTAGCAACCAAAGAAATATTCCATCAACGATAATAGTTTACCGGTGATAAAGAAGATTCCGTCATCGATAATGGCCGTCGGAAACCAAAGAAAAATTTCGTCATTTGTAACGATTATTGAGAAGCAAAAGCAATTCTATCATCGATAATGGTTATTGCTAATCAAAAAATATTCCGTCATTGATAATGGTTGCTGGTAATGAAACAAAATTTCGTCACTGGTAACAGTTATCGTTGAACAAAAACAATTCCATCGATATCGATAATGGTTATCGGTAACCAGAAAATATTCTCGTCATCGGTAAACAAAAAATATTCCGTCGTGTTTTGGTCGGTGAATTTTTTGAAAAATTTCTATTTTGAATTTACTGATCACCATTTAAATAGGAATTACCATTTTGGCACTGACTTTTTCTATAGAAATTTTCGGGACAATTATCATCTTGTATTACCGATAGTAACAGCGAATGATTAGGAATATCGAATATCAAATATTAAACATCGAATAACAATAAAATTTCAATGAACTCTCGAGCAGATATCTTATTGAAATGTGCAATAGGAAAGATATGGAATGTGGGCGGGTTAACACATGTAGCTTTAATATTCAGTGGGCGTGTGCAAATTATCAAGAGTGGAATATGTACGTGAGTCTAAATCTGAACGACAGTGTTTTACGGCCGTCTGGGAGTCGTGTTCACAAGCACGGACAAGTAGATGACTCATCTGAACGTGTCTCTTCCGTTGCACCTGATTAAAACGGGATTTACATAACATACATATAATGAACGGTGTTAATTGATATCGTCGGCCTAATTACTACAATTACTTATCCGCTCAGAAACATTGAAACATCGATCTTTACACGGTCGACCATCCTATAGAAAGAAAATACAACCGATAATAAAACAAAAATATAAAGGGGATCGACTAACATCCGGAAGCGTAGGACAGTTCTAATTACACGAATTCTAGCGAAGAAAATCAGATAAAATACAGTCGTCACCTAGACCAGAGATGATTCTAGGATAAGCAACAATATGATTACTGTCATTACGTCAGTGTTCCTTAATGACCGAGTGAGACCAAACTTCCTCGTAAGGGGGAAAATTTATTCTTGAAGCAATTTAGGACAGATTCCTCGAGGAAGTGTGTACTTAAATCAATTTCTTGACGACTGAATATGAAATATAGAGTGTCGAATACAAGGTATAATTTTCTTTCTCCTTGAACGTGAGGTACTAAATATTTGGAATCAACGGTAACATTTTTTCTCAAAAAAAAAAAAAAAAAAAAAAAAAGACTTTCTGAATGAAATTAACCATAAAAATCTGTGAGACGCATTTCTTTTTTAAATAATTGTTGCTTTTTATCTCTGATTATTTTTAGGTATCTCAGGTGATGTACCCTCTTCAAAAATCCTCGAGACACGAGTCGTGTACCATTAGCCAAATAGGAATGTGCGTTTACCACTTAACAGGAAAAATAGTCCCTTTGGAAAGGCAAACGAGGGACCCATTGGCCCCTTCGACAAGGTATACAGCTGATCAGTGGGAAGAGGTTTCGAGTTAAGGGGCAAATAGAAAGAAAGCTGGACACAGGAAAGAGACGACCTCTTGGGTAGAGAGGAAAAAGAGACAATGTGTATAAACGGGCTGTGGCCGTACGTGTGTGCCCCGGAACGAAGGAGGGGCGTAATGCCTTTAGCAAAGCAGCTTGTTCCTCGCATTCCTTCTCGCGGTGCTTGTCGCGTTCTCCTCTGTGCATTATATACGACTAAACTCAGTGGTCTCAGGTTCCTGAGAACCAAACCCCAACGAGGACTCATAACGCCGCGTTGATCCCATGAGAGTAGGTACCGGCGCACCTTCTTCTCTACGAGTTCGCCAAGTTAAATAGAGTTCAACGTGACCGTCGTTATTCACGGATTCTCTTTTATTATAGTCGCCTGTTAGGCAGGGAGCTAAGCTGGCTCTTTCCTTGTTACGTCACGGTGTTGAGTTACCCGTTTTCAGATTCGAATCTTTTCTCCCTCTTCCTGGATTCTTCGCGTAAAAATATACTTTAATTATATTTCCTATTCCGCATTCGGTATTTAATGTACCGTATTTAGTACTTAACAACTGTAAGTTATAAGTTGTAATAGGAGAATTAAGTACCGTTTTCAGCCTCACATTTATTTTCTATCTCTTGCTGCGTTCTCTTGGTATCTTTAACATTCAACGCTTAATATTTGGTATCTGACGATTGTCGTATTTATTACAGCGTTTGCATATTAATTAATTGAATCCAAGCGTATTGAGTTTCCTAACGTCTTTAGCAACGCGCTTTCATGCGATTACAAAAATTTGATATTATGAAAACGAAATGTAGAATCTGATAAAAAAGTGTTTCATTGAAAGATGAAGGTACGTGCAAATACTTTTTGTAGCCATTGTATCATAAGAATATTTGGAACAGAAGAAGGAACAATAGAAAGAATAATCGTAAAGTAAAAACGAAGAACGAACAAAATTAGCGAAACAATAGGAACTTTTTAAGGATCGTTTAATCATGATTAAGGACGCAGAAGAAGCGAAAGAAACGCGAAGTACAATATCGCGTGCCTCTGGAATCGTCGTGCCGGTCGAGTTGACCGTGAATTATAAATCTTCGATCCATTTCTTTCGCCTCACGCGGAATTTATTTAAGACGTTTGTTCGATGCACTTCGCGTGACACAACACGCGGATGCTACCTTCTCTGGCGTGGAAGAACGGGTATTCCAGGGCGATAATGAGTGCAGCAAGTGCAGTTGGAAACACGATGCCCACTATAAATTATATCCTATTTATTTCCAGGCTCACCGATGAGACAAATGGATACTGGTGCTCGGCTGCTGCAACCTTTTCCGCTAAGAGCGGATATAAATATCTTCTTTCCTAGGATAGTAGGAAATTCTCGTTTTTCACGTATACGGCGATGATATTTCCAGTTATCAAGTTAGTACTTAGTATTTGGCTTTTGATATTTCGGATTTCGCTCTGGCGAGTACGGCATTCTAAATTTCGTATTCGGCTTTTGGAAAATTTGATATTCGACTCTTGAGAAGTTCGACACTGAAAACTTGGTATTCAGCTTTTAGAAACTTTGGTATTTAGATTTTAGAAAATTTGGTATTTCACTTGTGGGGAATTCCATGCTCAAAATTCGGTTTTCGAAAAATTGAATACTCGCCTCTTGAAGAGCGTTAAATTTAATATTCGTTATTCAGTAAATTGGTAAATTCGGTATTCGATATGTAATTAGAATCTTCGATGGCAATTAGAAAATTGAGTATTATTTGGTAGTTAGTAACAATTTATTTAGTACTCGATGTACAGTACTCAAAATAAAAAAGTTCGATATTCAATTTTCATTATTTAATTCTGGAAAAATCGTCTACTTGGTATTCGAAATTTAATATTCCTTTCACATTTTTCTCCTATAATTCGTAATTTTATATATATAATATAATAATATAATAATATAATATAATAATTTTCATTATTTAATTCTGGAAAAATCGTCTACTTGGTATTCGAAATTTAATATTCCTTTCACATTTGTCTCCTATAATTCGTAAATTATACCAGATGTTCAGTCCCTCGAAAATTTATTTAGGTATCTTCGCAACAAACGTGTTCCAAATTCCTTCGATAATTGATTTTTCTCGTACGAGCGGTATCGTTGAAAACCCCTATCGAGCGTAAGGTCGTTTAAAATCGCTGAAATTGTTCTACCTGTGCTTTGATCTTGATTAGGGCTCGGTTTTTACCTTTCACGCGAGTTGTACCTACGGTTACCTCGTTGCTACGTAGCTTACCTTCGTAAACCGGAAACACGCTATTAGCCGGGACTCTTGTTTTACCGTGATCACGTGTTCCTTTATAATTGCCTCTGATGCTTTTTGTGTTCATCAACCTTTCTTTCATTTTTTTCCCCTCCCTTTCCGCAGCGACCTGCATACGCTTGAATGAAAGACCGCGCGAAAGAATAGCAGGATAACGTGACGGAATAACCCGAAACAGGTTGTTTAATTGCATCAGCTAATACTCGGCAATGTGTAACTTGCCCGTTTCAGTCTTCGAATTTCTGCTTTCATAAACCGTTGCTTTCATACTTACGCATATTCATCAAGCGTCTCGTACAGATACACTACCATTCAAAAGTATTTAGATATTCGCTAGTTTCCTTTTCATATAATTTACTAAAGAATTCCTATCAAATATCTTTCAAATAGACAATACGTGTGTACGTGTGTGAAAGAAAGAGAGAGACTCACGAAAATATTATTTATATTTTATTCAACTAAATACAATGAAATTAAATTTTAATTAACATGTCATACAAATCTTTGTTATTTTTATCATAAATTTTGCGTTATTTTTATTAACAAGTTACCACTATTTTTGTAAATTTGAATAATTTTTTAAATCTTCTACTGTACTTATGAGAGATACTATACTCTGCTATATCAACGTTCATTGCTCCAGTACGATATTAATAACTTTTAATGTAAGCGGAACTTTATAAACTGTATTTCCATATAAGCTACGTGTATCGCGAGCAATCTCTACGTATTCCGCCCCATATATGCCATTTGTGAAACTTGTTTTTATTTACGATTAAATTGCTTTTGATCAGACTCAATGTTTTATATCTTTAGTTATAGATATATAATAACGTATAATTGTACCGTTGATTTACTAAAAATGGTATACGTATCACGATATTACGAGAGAACTTTACAATTTCACGTCCAGTAATAATTATTTCGAAACTTTCTTCTTTGCAGCGTCGTACACGGTAACCGTAATAATCGTATCCTTTAACGAAAAAAATATGGCACGGCGCGCGAAAACGCAACAGGCAGCTCGTCTTCATCTATTGAATAACTAGACGATCGATTGCAACGAGGCATAACACACGGCTTCACGCTTTCTGAAGCCGGTCTACGAGGTGAAAATCGCGAGGAAGAACGAGGTCTTTCGCTTCCTTTCGGATACCACTAGTTCGCCAAATTGTAACGTGGCCACGGTGAAACTTTCGCGAAACAATCATGCTAACGTTATGTATAGCTTCTGAAATTAATTAACTTTTTTCATATAATTCGCCAAAGATGGGCTAACATACGAATCTGCGAAATACTTCGAACGATTTACATCGAATACGTTTACAGGAAAAAATGTAAGCAATCGTAGGCAATTTTTACGGGTGCAAAAACTTCTTGAAATTTCACTAACGCTATAACAAGACACGATTGACACGAGTTGAAATCATCTTCAAATTTTGATTAGGAATAATTATCTTTACAAGAAAGTTCCATTGCAACAGTGGACTCTATTTTCCTACAATTTTTTGTTATGTAAAAGCACGAATAAATTTCAACAGAAGCTTGCCTTCATTATATTCAGAAATGAAAATCCTACAATTTCGTAAATATAAACCTTCTCTTTTTCGAAAAATATTCCGAACGTATGACGAAAAAATTGTTCAATCTGAAATCCTTATTTGAGTTACGAGTTAAATTTTTCCATCGGCGAAGGGGCTCGGAAAAAATTGTAATTTTCCTCCGACTAATGATCACATCGATAAAACATCTTCTGCAAAAATTCCCCGACAAGTTTCACCGGAAAGATCCATCTTTGAAAAAAGGTGAAACCCTCTTGCTGCAAACAAAATCTTGTCTCTTAGAAAAAAACGTCGGACAAGTTGCGTCGGAAATCGCCGTCATAAATGGCAATCGTAAATTAAATTTTTTCTCCCGCTGCGCAGATCTGGAAAAAGTTTCGCCGGAAGTTGGCCCTCCGAAAGGTTCACACCACCTTTTTCTCTTGAGGCCGCAACGAATTGGATCGTTCGATGACCGTTAAAAGATTTTAATCGCGCAATAAACGACCGGTATGGTGTACCAAGAAAATCGTCGATGATCCACATCCGGTGGTCCATCGTCGGCATCTTTTCTCTTCTCTTCTTTTTCGAGGTGAACGCGCTTGCAAAAAGTGACCTTGCGCGATCTTCGCGGATCTTCTACGCGCAGCCAGGATCGGGGCCCACTTTGTACACCATCTGGCTCGACTGGCAAGAGATAGTTATGGTTGCCTCATCATCCTTAATACGAAACCACCGCCGGGTGATACACTACCTAATTCTAGCCGATGATTTCCCTTTCTCTAATCTACTCTAGGGCTACTTTTACCTTTTCTTCCTTTTCTTCTTTCGAATCATGTCGCTTTTTCTTCTTTTGTTTTCGGTTACGAGCGTGGTTTATGGTATTAACGATCGACAGAATGTTGGTAGATTAATTTGTCGAGGAACATAGAATTCAGAAGAAGTTGGAACATTAGGGTGAACTCTATGGATGATGTGTAATGGTCAGTGATGTTCTACCACTGAATTTACGTAATGGTAGTAGCAATTCTAGATAATTGTAGTCGATACTTTCCCTTTCTCAATTATCTCTGGCACTATTTTTATATTCTTTCCTTTTCTTATTTCAAGTTACATCTCCTTTTTCGTTTTGCTTTTGGTTGCACGCGCTGTTTATGGTATTAGCGATTGATAGCACGTTGCTTGAAAATTAATTCGCTTCCATGTTTGTGAATGTGAATTCTATGAACGACGCATAATGGTTATATTTTACTGTTGGATTTACGTAATGTGAACCAGTGATCGATAGTGTATCGGTAAATGCAACAAACAGTACCTCGTGGAAACACCTGGTCCGTGCCACTATTTTTGTTTATCGTACAGTAAATTTCAAAAAATCCTTTCAGAATCCCCGTATGAAAATTCTATCACAAAAATTTAGTCCTTCCTTAAGTTACAAAGCTATGCATAAATCAGATTTTTTCCTTTGCAAGAAGAATCGAAAAATCTCCATCAGATGATCGTACAAATACTCCCTTCCAATAATAATCCTAACATATTAGGTTGTCCGATAAGTTCCTTTCGTTTTGTAAGGAAATAATAGACGCATAATGCATTTTGCTTTATATTAATTTATTGAATTATGCACGAACATAATAATAGAAATAGAACGAAATGGAGCATACTTAATTCAATAAAATAATATAAAACAGAAATTATTGTTCGTCTATTATCACTTTATGAAACGAAAGAAACTTTTCGGGCAACCTAATATAATTACGAGATAGTGCTAAAATAAAATTACGAATGAAAATCTATGAAATATAGATTTAACTACTTGTAGCGATTTAATTAGCTGTAAAGAACTGGTTAGAAGAGATTCGGAGAATGTTGTGAAAATGATAAGCGAAGATGAAAAGCATAGCGGAGCAATAACCTTTGGCTCGTGAATGCAAAGTCCATCGGAACGATTCTATGAAATAATTGGCCGTGCTTTGCCATTGATACAACGAATTCGTAGTTCCCTTTCTAACGAGTAGAATCGTTAACGACGGATGTTCTGATTGTGTTCGAAAGCGAGGGGAAAGAGGATGGCTGGCACTCACCAATGGCGATCCTCTCGACAAACGCGAGCAGAATTGTTATTCTACGTTCAGTCAAGTCTTTTTCTAAATATAATCAGCCGGTTTCCGGTGGTGCAGCAGCCAGACGAGAAGTCGAAAACTATAAATACTTGTCCAGTGGAACACGCACAACTGCAGGAAACCGTGTCTTCGTATAATACGTTCAACAATCTCTCACTGCTGATGAATGAACGATTGTTCTAACGTTTTTCTGTGAATCTAATTATCGTCGCGGCCACTTCCTTCGGATAGTTTAACGAAGTCACTTGTTAAGACGATTGTATCGATATTTATTTTTGCTGCTTTTTTCCACTTCTTTTCTTACTGATCGTGAGTGTGCACGATGCCTTGAAATTCAGAGAGGAACGAGGAAAAATATTAGGAAAGGAAGAAGCAACGAAGGAATTGCAGAGGATTAGAAATTAATAAGATTGGAACGTGATACAGTGTATGGGAGATTTTTGGGGATTGAAGAAGAAATTATTATACTAAGAATGTTGGAAAGATAAAAGACGATAAAAGAGTTAGGAAGCATTAAAGATCGATGACTTTTGGAAATTACGTCGAAATTATATACATGAATACAATTCGAGAAGAATGTAATCAGAGAGTTGGAAAACATTATACATTGTCCCGCGGCTTGTGGATGGACAATCAACTGGGAGATGATTTCAAATGCGAAAAGCAGTCGAAAGGAAGGAATAAGATTTTTTCATATGACGCTTCGTTTGTGAGAAGATCGAGTTTGAAGATTTGGCAAGTATATCTAAATTTAACTAACTAATTACGGTCTGAGCAGGAGCAAATAATCGACAGAAGGTTAAACTACATGCAAAAACAAGTTAAAAATATAAAATAAAATTTTGTTATAAGATGCTCTGTTTTCGAGAAAAATAAATTTTCTTTACCGTCCTCTACTAAACGTATTCAAACTTTATTTCCTTGAAAATCAGACCTGAAATAAAAAAATTCTATTTTTCATTTTTCCATCTTCCATAATAGCCTTCTATTAATTGTTTGCTCGTACCTAGTCGGTATTTAGCCAAGTTTAAGTCTACTTGACAAATTTTCAAACTCGATCCTCTGGAAAACGGGGACGAACAAATTTTATTTTTCCTGTCCGACTTATTTTTCCACGTACAATCACCCGCCAGTCGAGTCTAAACATTTTTCAAACCGTGTATAAAAATAAAAACAATTTAATCCTCGAAATTATCGACGTCCCATGATATAAGCGTACATGAATGTACAAGTGTAATGGCCGATTATGGTAATAACCAGATGCAGTCTAACAGGGCTTGGCATAGTCTTAGAAACCCTGTAGACAGGATGTTCCCTCTTATATTTATCAAGGAAGAAAAAATCCGCCCGAGTACTTTCGCCTTCCTTCTCCGGTTCTTATTATACAGTCGGCAGCCACGCTCTTGTTAACGAACTACCAGGAATGCGTTCGAGGCACAATCCCACATAACGTCGTTTTACGTTATCGAACGCGCTGTTTGAAAATATCGATCCTTTGCTATCTTTCAATTGTACGTTAATTAACGATAAGTAGAATCAAACGTACAATAGAAAGCTATAGCTCGATTGAAATCAACTGGTTACTCAAGGTCATCGAGAATATACAGGGTGATTGGTAACTGGTGGTGCAAGCGGAAAGGGGGTGATTCTACGCGAAAAAAGAAGTCGAAAATATACAATACAAATTTTTCGTTTGAGGCCTTGTTTTCGAGAAAATCGACTTGGAATGTTCGCTCGGTACGCGTGCACTTTACACGTCTCGTTATAACGGATCTCACTGTAGATCGTTGTCTCGATGGAAAAATTAAAAAAAATTTTATTTTATATTTTCGACTTATTATTTCGCGTAGAATCACCACCTTTCCAACCACCCTGTATTCCCCCTAAACGATATTTCTTTCGCACGAAATATGCAATAATATTTTTCGATAATTAGAAATTGTACAACGCGACCTATTAAATTTCTTCTCGGAGCTAAAGCGATTCTTTTAGAAACTATAACACAATTTTCAAAGCAAAAATCCGAGCATCGAATTTTCAGGCGTCTGAGGAATCAAAGACGGTCTTCTTAATTTTACGGTACACAATTACACGCGAACGCTTCTGTGCGTTTCCGTTGCGATCAAAGGGAACGCGCGCGGAAATAAGAAGGAAGATCGTCGAAAAGACAGACTGGTGAGAAGAGATCCGTCTAAATATAAACTTGGCAAACTGGTGACGAAGGGTTGCTTTTGAACGCTCGGACTTCTTGAACGGATTGGACCGCATTTGTATCATTTCCCTATCTCCGGACAACGTAATACAAATTGCCGCTGTAACGTAATTTGGAATGTCGTGATAAAAATGGAGAAGGAATAAGTCATAGGTAATTCGTAGATAATCTTGGAATTCAAGAAAAAGGTCGTTCCACGGATTCTAAAAGAAATTAAAAAAAAAAAAAAAAAAAGAGAGAACAAATTTAATGCGGCGTCTAAAATAGCGAATATAAAAATAGATAGGATCAGGTTGTATTATAATGTAATTTAAAGTGCACTGATATTATCGTACATTGTAATAAAGATAATGAAGAAGCAAGAAACTATCGGAAGGGGAGGAGACGAGACTAAAAATCGAAACAAAGACGAATTCACAGATAATCTTAAAAATTGCACAGAAGAGCCGGCCGACGGAGCAGCTAATCTAAATTTACTTCGACATAATAACACACTTGGAGCCCTTTCCACCATCCCGTGTCCCGGACCACCCAGCATGAAATTTTACGACACCGCCTTATTACATGTTAATCTTCGCACGATAAAGATTACGCGATACCAAATACTTACATACGTGCGTAACGACACTGCACACGGAATGGAATCACAATTTTGCGCGATAACACGATAATTGCCATGTAGAGCGGTGATTAAATACAAATTTCTCGGTCGAACCAACTTCTAATTGCATATTTGTTTGGCTTATTCGATTTACTTGATACCGCTACGACGCCTACGTTTTTATTTGTTTCATGTTCTTTTTTTTTTCTTTACGGTGGCGACAAAAAGTATCTCCACACCATTGTATTTATAACAGTATTTACATACTAATTAATTAGGTCGAAGTATAATAACTTTTGTATCATTCAGTGGTATGTTCGTAGGACTAGAAAAATTTGATACGATCCACCGAACATACAAAAAGAAATTCTTTTCCGTTTTTCGAAACCGACAAAGCGTACCTTCTTAAAGTAACCGTGATCCTCGAATTTTTATACTTCAATCGAAAATATTTTGTACTAGGGTCATATGTTCTTCTACCCACAAGATTGTAGAGGACTTTACGACAAATTCATGTTAGGCATATCACGTAATATTCTTATTAACTCGGTAGTTTACAGTAGTGGAAATAATAATATTTCATCCGTTGATACACTTCGGAATTCCATTTGAGAAAGAGTAAATTACCGGAGCATGAGTTGTACATGCAGCCACTCTAATAACAGCAACACTTCTGCAAATGCCGTATACAATTTGAACCGGCACTAAAATAAAGTGTGCCGTAAACCTGGCACTGGATTAGTACAAATATCATGTAACGCGCCTTTTTAATTTGTCGTAAAGTCCCTTACAATCTCGTGAAAAAGACAACGCACGGCCCTATTTGTTTCGCCAGGGGTAACACTGGTTTCGCTATGAAAACAAAATATTTTCGGAATCTTTCTCATCGTCATCTGCAGTACGCTCGTTGTTATTAATATTAACATAATATTTATGGATAGAGAAACAAACATTTTCCTGGAACCATAGATCCCATTCCTTTATTGTAATTTTTCTGGGTCCACCCAGAAACATGTCACACAGAACGAAGATCCTACTTATGGAATATGGATTCCGGCACTATTCCCGTGGGCGGTTGCATTCTATTGTATCGAAGCGATATTCCTTTGTGCGCGGACGATTATTCACAGGGGAACACGACAGTCGCGCCGAAAAAAGAACGCAATAGATCGAAAGATACCCGTGTTAGGTCGGAACACGTTGGTTCCTGTTGGTTTCAGCTTTTTGTGCCGCGTTCAACCCGAGGAATGCCGTGATTCCGAGGGTGCTCCGGAAATTACACGAGTCTAAGGATGGCTATCCAAATTATAGGAAAAAGAGAACCACTTATCTCAATAGAGTTATTATCCTAAAACTCGCCAATGTTTTCCTTTATACTATAAGGATATTCTTCGGTTGTGGATGCAAAAAGAAACGAAATAATGCAGGGCAATTGGAAAATGTAGGATCAGCTCAGTAGAAAAGTAAGGTACAATACGGAGAGCAAAATTTTTTAACCGGATGCGTCTTTCATTCGAGGGTACTTTAGGCCGTTTTAAGTTATTCATTTCGAAAACGAGGGTCGTTTTTCATGGAAACGAACCAAAGTTTTGAAAATCCGATTTTGTGAACATTTGGTCAACGAAGATCTTAACTGTAGAAATCTACGTAAGACCGTGATCGTACGGAGCACTAAACGGTAAGCGGCGAACAACTGATGGCACAGTCAATGCCAACGCTCTGAATGCCAATTTTACCGCTTACCGTCCTTTGTATGGTCACGTCCGCAAGACAGAAAATAACCCAAATCTAATACAATGCTCGAGATTCAGGTGCACACAGAATAAGCTATACAGGAGTTTAAGAGCAGTAAATCTTAAGAAATGTATGTGGTCCACGAGGAAGTCACGCATCGACAGGTTGACAAAATTTTTTTGTTTACCTTATTTTGGTGAAAAACGACCGAGATTTTCGATTTCGATGACCTCGAAAACTTCGAAAAAGTCACGTTTTAGTCGAATATTTTGCAGTCCCGATGCTATACCGGAGCCGAAAATATTTACAAAAACTTAGAATAATCCGTTTACAGAGAAAGTAATTGAAAAATATAGAAGAAAATCTGCGGAATTTAACACAATTTATTACCCCAGGAACCACGAGTGTGTTTCCCTTTATCGCGTAACAGAGAGTACTTCAAAGTGCCGATGCGGAAAACGAGGCACTGATGTAAGGAGCAACCGGATACCATCATAGTCCATCTGTCTCGTCGCCAAAATGACATGACACGTGGCCGCACCTGGTTGTAGTCGAAAGTAGCGGTCGTTTCGCCATGTGACCGCCTCTGAGAGCCATCAACAGCGGTAGAAAAAGGGAACAGCGAGGAGAAGCCCGCGAACACAAAGAGGAAAGAAGCATCGAAAATGCGGGAGGACGTCGCAAAAGAATATCCGGCTCTTCGACATATGTTCGAACATCACATCGGCTCGAGCCTAAACGCCATGTACTTATCGAAAAGGTTCAAGCCTCCTTGTGTGTCAGCTGGAGAAGCTGACTTGTTCGGTAATTCGGTTTCAGAGCCATACTTTCATTTTAACCCTGCTGCTTTTTTAGTCATCTTCGATTCAATTATATTTTTCTAAAAAGTATCTTCATGACTCGGGCGAAATAGCAAATAGTCATGTTGGTGTGCATGAGTTTTATGTTAAACGTCTTTTTATGATTGTAAATAATAAAAAACGTCGTACAAATTTGTTTTCCAGTTAGAACGAATCTCTTCTTTACCGCATTGTATCTGCTTGGTTTCTCAAAAGGTGTTTAAAATGACCTCTGACAACACAATGCTGGAGACGCTTCGGCATTGACTGCCCTGCTCTTTTCATTTCTTCACGTATTTTCTTTGCAAGTCTTGTTCGATTCTCTCATTCATCAGTGAGCTTTCCGTACGGGATGGGTAAATAACTACACGAGTAAAAGTCAATGACAAAATATCCCGCAGACTTACGTTCAGATCTGAAAAGATCGTTTGGAACATCCCTTGCGAAGATAACCAGGTACAAGCAGGTGTCGAAGAAGAAACAGTTCTCCAATGCGACTGAACACCCTGTATATATATGTATAGGTATCTAATTGTATTACTCGTTAATATCCATCCTTCGAACAAACTAATATGAATTATTTAATCCCACGAACTTACCGTTAATAGAATTCTAAACTAACTTCTCTTTTTTTAATTTTCACGTTCCATGAAGCGTGTACTGATTTGAATCTTTGACCCGCAGTCATAATGGCTGTACGTATAATACATATTATTCTGTGTATAATACAAGACGACGATGAAATAAGATTAGGCTAATTGAGGTAATCGAACGAAAAGGAAGAGGAAGAAGCGGCTAATTGCGACACTATTCGTATTAAACTAGATGGATCGTTCTGGAATGTTAATAGATATCTGCACAGTGTTTCCTGGCTGTCAGCGATGACTTTCAAAGTGTTGCTCGAGCCTAGTTCGCTCTTTAATACGCGTTTTAACGATGCAGTTCACGGCTACGATTACCCAACCATCGTTAGTTATATTTAGACACGTTAATTGGGACCGCAAACCTCGATAGACACAATCGGCTATTAAAATCAGCTGCGTCAAAACACCAGTACACGTGCGCCGCTAATTCTCAAGCGAAAAAGGAGACATCAGTTGAACGACCTTGCGCCAACAGGTCGTTCAACTCTTTGTGACCCTTTGTAAGCTAGGATTAATTAATTGCAACTTGCATCTTACGGTTCAATGGAATCTCTTTAGACCAATTTTATTCATTTCACAGCCTTATTTCCAGACTGTGCATATTTATACAATTTTTTGCTTAAAATGCACGAGGACTAGAAGACGTTGACAAAGATGTCACAGCTACTTATAGATTATAATACTTTAGTTGGGAAATATTATTCTACAATGCAGATAGTACCGTTCAACTCTAGATCCTTTGGAAACTAGGATTAATTAGTCGAAACTTGCATCTCATGGTTCAATAGAATCTTTTTAGATCAATTTCATTCGTTTCCGAGCCCAATTTCCAAACAGTGAACATTTATAGAATTTTTTATTTAAAATACGCGAGAGTTACAAGATGATGAAGATATCATTGGAAGGATGGAGGAATTTGTAGGAATGGGTATAGCTATTTATGGATTATAATACTTTAGTTAGGGAATATTATTCCATAATACAGATTATAGGTAGTGTCGTTCAATTCTTGATCTCTTGGAAAGTAGGTCCAATTAACTGTAACTCACATGGTTCAATGGAACTGTTTTAGTTTAATTTAATTCACTTTGGTCTTGATAATCTTCAAATTACGAATGCTTATGATAATTTTTCTATAAAATACCTACAAACATAAAAAAGCATCTACTGTAATCGTTTGTTCAAATTATATTATACATGCATCGATTATCAAGTTAGGCATATGTTTCCACTGAACAGATATAAAATATGCAACTCATTGCATGTTTTGGAACTATAGCTTGCAATCTGTTCAACTTGAATATATACAGTTATCCTTATCAAAAGTAAAACAGTAAACGCGCAGCTACCATACCAGAAACGTTTGAATATTTCATATACGCGAGAAATAAATAAAAATGATTTTTTTCTAAGGTATAGGAGGATTTTTATGAATCACTGTATACTTATATTTAGTTCCAAATAAGGTGAACATTTTTATAACATGACACAAGGGTAAATATGTTATACCTTATTCGGCTTTCCCAACCGATGAGCCATTCAGAATACAATCGCACAAAGTGTTATCATTTTACTCAAAATCCGACGCTATCGATGACAAACTTCCCCTAAATATCTTAATGATTTCTTAGAAAGTATTTTCCGCTTAAAGAATTCGCTGATCGATGCGTATATATTTTTACAACTGAAGATTAAATACCTATACATATATATGATCAAAGAGAACGGTGAGCTTCCAAGAACTCAGAGCTGAGATAAGATAGCGAATTAAGTCTCAGTCAAACAAACGGTGCAAATTTCTCCCGACAACAGTGTATACACCTTGACAATAGGAATATGACGAGTCATACGGAAGTACGCGACTAATGTTCGTCTTTCACTCGAAGCAAGAATCATGCCTCGTGGATGCCTCGTATACTTTCTATGGAATACAGACATCAAACTTGCTCACTGTGTCTCAAAAGGAGAATACAGCATTTTTGAATTTGGTGCCTATAGGAAGTACTGGTACATCATTGTATTTATTATAACATTTAACTCTGCTATGAAATGCTTTCAATTATTTTCAATTCAATTGTATTTTTTTAATGTCAAAAATATATCTGAAATCCGAACAAAATCAGATATTAATACAGGATTTTCAATTTCGCGTTCAATGTGTTCCGAGATTATTACGAATCTTTGCCGATTACTGAAATTAGTACAAAATTGACAAAAATCGATAGAAATGTGTTTATATCTCTTTCTTTGTGATTCTGAAATGTTCCCACGCTTGAATAGGAAAAAGTGGAAGTAAATAATTAAAAAGAACTGAACAATTCTATTCCACAGAAATCTGAATTACTAAAAAGGAACTTAATATAGACCAGCTGACTAATCCACGTGGAAACAATCGTTAAAAGAGAAATTACCATGTAAATATCGCAGATGACTCACGGAGCATTCCTCGAGTGAACTGTGTTTCGCTGTTTCCTCCACCTCCAACTTGAATGGCTGGAGGAAATACCAAAAGGATCTCGCGGACTGAACGAGATCACGACAACCTGCTGGTAGAATCAAACGCGTTGACCTGAAAATTATATCGATGGATCGTGCATGGAAACGTGAATGCGTGAGAACACGAAAGCAAATCTCGATCGTGGGACGAGAGAAAAGAGCGAATGAAGAAGGGACAAGAGTGGCGGGAGCAAGTGCCGCACCCTGTAGAACCTCTCCAGTTCTCATTTCTCTGCCGATTGCTCACGGATGTTTGAAAAGAAAAGGGGGAAAGAGAGAAGAAGGAAAGAAAAACGGAAAACGAATAGGATATGACTTGGTTGAACCTTGTTTTACAGTACCAACTACGTTTGACTGACAACACGTGAACAGAATCTAAAAACAGCAGTTCCGAATTTAAGAATTATCTCTAATTATAAATTCCCCGTGCTTAGATCTACCTATTTTCAATTACAATCTAAAGTTAACCTACTAAAATTTAATTAAAAACTTTAACTTTAACTTGAAGTTAAATCTAGCAAAATTTAAGCGAAATTTAATTAAAAAGCCTAATTCAACTTAAACACATGTCTAATCTAACCTAGCCGAATTACAGGCTGCTAAAACTTTGTTTTAGGACACCAACAATTTTTGACCAATCTCTGTGCTCTCTGATGGTAAACAAGTGGAATTTAAAAACACTAATTTTGAGTTTAGGGAATTTAATCCCGACTAAATTTGTCAGTTTACATTTCAATTAGATCAGGTTAGATTTCGAGTTTGTATTTAACAGTATTTTTGCTTTAAAACAAAATTTGTTGTACGGCGTAGTTGGGTTAGAGGAGACTACGTTTTAAAAAGAATAATTGATGATGTGGAGGAGGAAAGGCGTTTAGAAAGAACGGATCGAGGCTGTCGGGTCGTCACACTCGCTGCCCGGTGCAACAATGACCATCAGAAGGAGTAGACCGGAAGTCTCTTGTAATCCGCGGATGCCTGGCCTAGGTTAGGATAGGAGAGGCTAGATCAACGTCTTGGCTAACGGTATAATATTTTAACCATTTGAATTATTCTTATGCGATACATTCATATGTATATGTGGAAGATAAAAAATCCAAAGGTATCTGTCGAAGACGGAGAAGATTTATTTTAAAATTGATACGACGAACATATATTACAAACCAATAACAAAGACTATAAAACAACGTAGAAAATGCAAATATTCTAACCGGAATTAAATGCAAAAAACGCGACACATAATGGTTCTCTGGTTTTCTAACAAAAGAGAATTCCTACCCTAACTCTTAAATAGTACGAGAATTCGTGTTTCGAAATTCTATCATTTCTAACCTAAATTAGGTATTATTATCCTGAACATCTGGTATCTCCGCCATCTTGAATTTAGATAGTCCACATCGCGTGTAAAATCCCCAGATTATTTGTCTGAAAATTCCTTCGGGCATAGTGATTAGCTGAAGCGAGAATTCCAAAGCAAATTTGTCATTCAACATAAAAAAAGAGAATAATTCGCGTGACCTAAGAAACTCCCTATTCTTCGCTCTATTCGCATTTTTCTAGGGTCCAATCCTCTTCTTTTTAGCTTCGTCGTCCTGCGGTCTATCATCAACGGTAATTTTGAAGCTCTTTCGACCGGTGGTTAAGAGGAATTTGGGTCAGTGATGCTTCTTACAAAATATTGAGTTCCCTGGTGTCATTGTTCGGCATAAATTAAAAATTGTTAAACTACTAATTAATCTCGAAAAAAGATTAAAGTTTAGTTGATATTTTCTTTAAAAAAAGGTCTTTATTCCGGTTTCCCGGTCAGTTTACAAATACGTCATTTTATAAATTTTATAAAACATTTTATAAATCAATAAATACTGTGATAGCTAACTATTGTAACCTCATATAGAGGAAAAATTGCAATACTTTGGCTTATCGTTGTAACGTACGCTTTGTGCCTCTTTCTTTTGAGGTTATATCATCTCGTCAGGAAGATTTCTCGATGTTTTGTGAGACTTTAACAATACGTGAGATAAGATAGTATTGTGAGGAAGAAACATGGGAAAATGTAAACGCGTACATGGTTAAATTAGATTAGGAATTAGGAAATAACAATTCTGATGATTGAGAAATATAATGAGAATATTTATGATACTGGCATATAGGATCTCTTAGAGGTATTATGAACTGAGATATTTCTATATGACTTCATGTTATTTTAGTACATAGTTTTCGTATTATCAAAATTAAGTAAGTATAAGTAAAAATATAAGTATAAATAAAAAAGATTGGTTTCTAAAAATGTAAGTAAATTTTTTAATTAAATAATATTAGTTATGGAAAAGTTATTTAGAATCAAAAAAGGTTCTGTATTATAATTTTAAAACCCTTCTTAGATCAATAAACTACTCAATTTATTCGATAAATAACTATGAAAAGTAGTAATAAAATTAGCACAATTTGATAATATTCCTGATATTTTCACTTGATAGATTGTAGGAGTACTAATATGTAAATGTATATGAACGAACAAATTACTTATTTTCTGTAAACCTAGCCTAATCTAATCAGTTCGTATCTTTCTACGCTGCAGGGTTAAAATATGTGAAATATGAATGTACGACCCGTTGTTCAAATATGAAGAAGAAGACCTTTTAACGGCCCAAACTTTACTTAGTGTATCGTTTATTATAATATCTATCCGGTTACGGATCATGCTTTTGGTCTGCTGGGGGTCTCGGATGATTATTAAGGTTTCGCGTGGAGTCACCTTACCGTGACCAGCCCGTTTCTGGTATGTTTCAAATGGAAAAGGTAGTACATTGACATTCGTAAGAACTATTATTCATAATTTCTTTCTTTAAAAAAAAAAAAAAAGAAAAAAGGGAAGAGAAACTTTCGTATAAAGAGATCAGCTGACTAACTTGCAATTCAACAGGATTAATTAATATCTCTAGTAATTTAAAGATAATGTAAGTGCATTTAATTAGATAAGATAATATAATACAATAGAATATTAGTACGTAAGGTAGTGATAGGTAAATATCATGAGATATTCTTTATAAACAAAGTAGCTTACGCAAAACAAATCTATCTATGAATCAACTTTTTACGTATTTCCAACTCATTGAAGTAATGTTTAAGTAATGTTGATAATTAAATATTCCATTACGATGTAATTAAATAAATGTTATTTTATATTAGTTATTTTATATCATAGGATGTAAACCGGAAACCATATCAAGCAAACGAGCAAGGATTAGAATAAATAATAAAATAAATATTTGCAACAATTACTAATCGAGCTTCGTACTTCGCAAAATACCATTCAAAATGTGTCTCAATGAATCTATAAAATTTATAACAAATATTAATATAATTGTACGCATAAATAATTTAAAAATGATTATCTAGATTACTTTGGTAGATGTCTCGAATAAAATATAATTGAAATATCTGATGAGACATAATCTTTTCCAATGAACGAGCAAAGATGTTCTACAGCAAATCTATAAAATTCCAAGTTTACAATTTTGGTCATTTGGATCAGTTTCGTAGTTCTGTTGTGAAATATAAATGTAATTGAGCAATCTGAAGAAATGTAATCTGTTCGAATAAACGTTCACATGTCGTAAGTAACATATATGTATGTACGAATGTATTATAGTGTATGAAAGCAGAACGCATTCAGAGGTTGCCAAAGGAAGATTGCAAGTACGCGGCCACTTATGTTCATAATGCATCCCGTGCGTAAGTTCGCATGCACATACGCTCGTGCATTGTCCAGAATCGTAAGCCATGAAAACCAGTCTCTCACCCATAGCTCGTGCCGAACTTTCAGCGTTCATGTTGCGTGTGCATGTGTCATTAAAGTGGGAACGCTGGATAAACAGATACTTGTACAGGGTGGTCCATCCAACTGGGACAAGTTATACCTCTTCCCTATTTAATTATTATTTAGTTACAATTCGACTATCGATTAACAAATATTAATAACGATTTTCGATCTAACAAATCTCATGGAAAGTATTAAAGAAAATGCGTGATATTTAAATTATTTTCATTTTCAATAACGTCATATTAAAATTCCCCTGACTCAGAAAATTAACAAAAACGTAATTACAATATTTTTCTCCTATGATCTTCATATAAGTACACACGATAAAAGCAAATCTGATATAATAAGTGAATCATTGTACTAAATTCTAAAATAGTATATATCAAGAACTAAACGAACATGTACATGCTACTTGTTTCTGAAAAAGTGGATCGAGCCGTAAAATAAAATCCAAAAACGCAGGAGCTCTTACTTCTCCCTAATCCTTCGCAAGAAATTCTCTAAGAAACAACAAAGAAATTTGCATCTTGCGTGTCTCCTAAAACCCAGCGACCGCGCAAAAAAACTCCCCTAAGGAAAATTGCATAATAGAAATTGCAAGCTGCTGCGAGAGCGGCGTCCACTTTGGACGGAACAAGAACAATAAAAAAGAAATAAGAAAAAAATATTGTAAGAGGAAAAAATGAGAAAGAATAAAGGAAGGAATTGTCTGGTATTTTCTACGGTAATAAAGGGCGCGTGTGCCGTATTAGGGTGCAAAGGAGTGAAAGAATTCCGTGATACTTCTGATGGAACGAAACATCTGCCATAAGTTCCGCCACCTACTTCCGAATCGTCCACTATTCTTGCATACCCTTGCCATCATACCGTGAATATTCAATCCTCCCGATGACCAAAAGGAAAAGAAGGTTATAACGAAGGCTCGTGACACGCGAACCAGAAAGCACCTGGTCGACTTTGTTCCTCTTAATCAAAGGACATTTTGTACGTGGTCATTATGCGTGGAAAAACACGCGACAATTGCGTGCACGGATTGTCGAGGGATCTTTGTTTTGTTCCCTTTTCTTGTTCTTTTTGCTTAACCCTTCCTTTTAAAGAAAGGTTCGAAGCTTTCTACTTCTTGGTATTTAAAATGGTATTTGCGGTTTGTGGGAGTAACTGGTAATTATTGTCTATTTGTTACTTAGCTATTTGTAACTATCTATCTGTTCCTTACATTTGGAAAAAATCATTGATTATTTGGAAAAGTAAAATAAAAATTGATTATTTGAGAAATATAAAAGAAACATAATATAATATTTGACTGAACTTATGGATTTTTATGTGTTTATGCAAAATTTAGAAAATGCACAGGATAAATATACTATACAAAAATATAGAAAATATGTAGAGTAAGATGTTAGTTATAATTCTTGATAGGTAAAACGAATTTTTAAGCTCTATTTTTTTAACTATGTCTATAAAACTTTAATTGGATAACTATTGTGTATATTATGTTGTATATCCTTTTTAATATTTTTTAAATAGTCACTTTTTTATTTTTCTAAATAATCAATATTCTTTCAAAATTCAAGAAGCTCATTGCTTCGAATTACAAAGCGACACTCGAAACTTCTGAGGGGTAGTGCACAACGTAGTTGCAACCCCCAAAACTTGTTCATTACAATAGCACCACTGTTCATACGTGCAGTTTCTTTTTTAAGCAAAGGTTTCTATCGATTGGCCGAGGGTTGGTTCTATCCTCGACGGGGTGATTTACAGGACCCCATGGTACATACGAATCGAAAGTATTAGAATCCATTCTATGAGGGATCCTTCGAGATACTGAAATTCAGCCTGTTCAAAGATTCAGTCAACCACACGAAGATGAATGCGTTTCGCGTCACTTATGCTCTCTCGATGTTTCCCTTGGTTAATGAATTATTCGAACAGCGTTAAATATTTTCGAAGTCACGTTGGCAAAATTTTTATGTGGTAAAGGGGAGGGAAGAAACGAGGATGGAAAATTTTATTTTATTACTGAAGTTCCAAATATGGTATGTAATTACTTTGAGAAATTTCGGCTGTAGAAATGTTCTCAATCTATGTAGTAATTAAAAAAAAAAATTGCAAGAAAGCCAACGAAGCAACCAAAAAATTCACATTAAAGTTTCAATGCTATATATTCTTCTTATAAAAAATTACCTTTAACGCCTTACTCTCTATTGCCTTAAAACTCAATCCTCCACTACAATTCCAATCTTCGCCAAAGATCCATGAATAAAACAAAATCTACGAACACATTCAACTGTAAATTCCACTATAACTAGCGATAAATTGTTTTCATGAAACAGGAAACAAGCTCCTCCTGAATGTATCAAGAGGGTGCATCCTGTTTCTTCATACAAACAAATCGATTTCACAGCGGGCGAAGAAAAAAACACGGCCAACTCGCGAGCATCGTTGTGGTCAGGAAAGAATGCCGAGAGGAGATTTTGCGTCCTGGTTGCTCGACATCTTTCATTATTTTCCGAGCGATCGAACATTTGCGCGGCAAAACGGAACGGGCCACGGAACGAACTGTGGGAAACACAGACGGAGGGCTTCGTGTCAGACGCGAAATGTCGAAGCCATTGAATCGCCTAAGAGACAAAGGAAGCGAGCTGCGCACCACCGGCTGCTGAACAATGAGCCGATCACTCGAAATCGAGAGGCGGTTTTCAGCCTAAACCGGTATCAACCTATGATACGTTTCTTTTTTTTTTATTCACCACATATCTATATGAATTTGTAGGTATACATAGTGGTATTCATAAGTATTCAGTGGTTGTATACATAAGTATTCGAAGACTTATAGGAAATTAATTTGATGAATATATTGTGTTATGTATAGACTGTTGCCTTTCATACAATTACATATTTTTGAGGATGTAATTTAAAGATTGTTTTACCTAGCACGTATTATAGGAAGCAGTATACTTTGAATACTTTATATATTCTTTCATACTACGTACATATTATGTGTAACTTTGTGCTTTCCAATTTCCTATAATTGTATAAAAGTCCTCAATGTAATGATCATATTAACGAAATCTGAAAATATATATACAGAGATGTTAAATGCAGGCAAATTTAAATAATTGTACAAGTTAACCCTTTCACGCTCAATGTTGCACGTGCATACCATTATATCCTTAACAAGTTGTTAGTAAAGTGAGCAATTATTTTCCTACTAACTTTTAACTAAATACTACTAATTTTTGTTACAGATTAAGGAAAATCCGGTTCTTAAAGGAATAAGTAGATCCTACATATATACAAGTTTTTGACGTTCTTGCGAAGAAATGCGACGAAATTTGTTATATAACCTAATGCATAGTTAAGCAACGAAATAGTTTATGGAATAATAGAAATAGCATTTGAATTAGCGAGACAGAACAGAACGAACCTTTTCGTCGATCATATTAGCTGTTAACGTTGCATCGTCGTTGGAATCCAGCTTGAAAGACACATTTGCATATCAATTATATTCTGCCTACACACTGTGCAATATTATACTTCGATAGTTCCCAGACAATCTCACCGCCAATATTATCCCTCAGGCAGCCACCTACAACGATCCGCTATTATAAAACGCAATATACCTACTTGTTCCACCAGATTTCTCAGTTTTATTCCACGTTTCGGTGCAAAATTGCATCGTGTTTAACTCCTTCGGGGAATTTATTAAAGCCAAAGATAGATAATCATCTTTTTTCATTTTTCAGTTTCTAGAAAGAAGAGTACTTCCTGTATCCTTTATAGCATTTAATAATGACAACTTAACCTCCTACTTAGGTTAGTTTTCTCTTTAATTGTAGTCTAGTTAGTTACTTTGATTTCTAGAGGTATAGTATTGAATAATACTACATAGAAAAACTATGAAATATTGCAAATCGATTACAGTATTATTTTAAAGTATTTTAAAATATTATGAAATTTTATACTACTATTAATATAAAATATTAGGAAATTACTAGTGCACAGTATGAATAATACAGTAATAAAATATTCTAAAATATTATAAATTTGCTATGAAATATAGTTTCTATAAAGTACTATGAGTAATGTAATCATATTAGGTACCGGAAAAAGTTCCTAAAAAAGTTTGTAAAAATTGGTTCTTGTTAATAACATGTTAATAATAACAAATTGAATTTTGTGCAGTAATTGGTAAGCGTAATGCATGCAATTGGTTTCAGTGGAAAGTTTGATCTTTGTAGTTGGTATACATGCTTCACTGTTTTCAGTTGTTTTGACATTTCGTTGTTTAACACAACAATAAACATGGATAGCGAGAAGTTAAAAATTTATGCTTTCCTACTATACCAGTTTGAACTTGGAAATACAACAGTAAATGTGGTAAGACACATTTGTGTACATGAAGAAGATGCTGTTAGCAAAAAAATAGCGTAAAAGAGGTTTAGACGGTTTAAAGAAGGAAATGAATCGTTAGATGACGAGTCGTGTTCAAAACGTTCGTCTGTCATCGAAAATGAGAACTTAGATTCAAACCATTTCAAACTCACGAAAAAGATGTTAAGACGAACAGAATTAAACGACGATTTCTACGTCGAATAAAATTACATGTTAAAGAAGATCAGAACATTTGAATTTTATTCTAAAAATGCACATACGTACATACCTTTTCCGGTACCTAACGTTCTATTATAAAGTATTATGAATTAATATTGAGAAGGGGGACCTCCCGTATCCTGCAGGACATATGCTTTAGAGGATTTCAAGAGCCATCTGTCTGAAAAAGATTCGCGATACGATCTGGGGCCCTTCAAGAAAAAATACTTAGGATGTGATATTCAAAGGGGGACCATAATCCGGCCTCCCACGATGTTCCTAAATTTAACATTTCTTATGAATTACGAGAGAGGCTTGTACACAGTTTTCGAACCCTAGCCAACTGTGTTTTATAAAACGTCGGCCCACGTGCGCACGAGCGCAATCGACGCGATGAATTGATTGGTACAGTATGCTACAAAAGTTACAACCCCTATTGTTCCTTTCGTCGTCTGCTTCTTAGAATTTACATCAATGTTTACTCAAAATCATTGCCTTGAATTTTATTGAAATGAATAAAAAATGAAAATTTAAATCGACTAATTATTTTAGAAAATTCTTTATTTTAGGAGAATAAATTATCTGGAAAAAAGTCTTAGTAATTTTGTACGAACAAATAAGCTGAAAAATATGAAGAAACAAATTGTGTTAATGGAATTTTGTGGAAACAAATTGAAAATACGAACGAGCAAGCTGTTCCGGAAAATATTTAGAAAACTTTATACAAATAAATAGGTGGAAAATATAGATGAAGTTCAGAGTATATTTTGAGAATAAATGTACAAGAATATATCAAGTTCTACATTTCACTTTCATAATGCTAAATTTTTGTAACTATATGAGAATACTACTAAATGGTACGAAATTAAATATACATAGACTTGAACAATTATTACGCGAATGTCTATAATAAATACAATGATGTTCAAATACTTTCTGTAACCACTGTATGTAGAGTAATCGTTTCAAAAACAGGTTCATGGTGCATCTGCCCTTTGAGGCGTGCTACCCTTGAAACAACAGGTCGATCGTTATCGTTGATGCCACTTTCGCCACAATTCAGATGAATGAAGAGAGCCGAGCATAATCACGCACGTTATTGAGGCGAATGGTTTCCGGAAACGACCATGATTCGTTTACGATTCAGAGGATTATTTTTTTATGAGATTTATTAGATTGCTTCTTTAAAAGAAATTTTAATATGACAATTTGTCTATCAACAAAAGTAATCGTACAAACTATTAACGTGTAAGATAAACAAAATAGCCTGTATAATATGTATCGTTCAAACATAGTAATATAATACGTATAAAATCTTAATTACAGTTCTTCAACTTGAACCATTGAACGAAGGATTAAACACTTTTTTGTGGCGCCTGTTTACACCGGATTAGATTAAATATCGCGGCCATTAATCACGAATGCATCGTAACACCAGGGAAAAAGAGCATAGTTCCCATCGTCTTCGAACGATCCTGTTTACTTGTGCGTCCCAGGGAGAAATCATCAATCATCGCTTTGGCGACAGCGCTGCTATCGAAATCACTGTGATATATAACTCTTGATGTATTTTCTCTTTCAGTACGGAACAAAGCGCATGTGCGCGGGCGTACATCCATTAGAAAACACAACGGAAAAGAGTTAACCACGCTAAAGTAAAGAATAATAAATAAACGATCGCGTTAAATTTGCCTTCCAAGTGGTTTCCTACATAGTATTATTCTCTACATTCTTCTTTACATTTCTGTATATTATCGACTACAATCTAATTTTTAGATTTAAAATAATTATGCCTATTAAAAAATTCCAAAAATCTCTCTGTCAAAAGAAATTCCAAGGTGCAAATTCCAAATTCCAATACCAAGGTCTCCGAAATTTTATTATATTTGGCCAATATATTATCGATTGCTCTTTATCCATTTCCAATTGGATTCGCCCGAGAAATAAGTAGAGATTCGAAGTTTTCTGCGTCGGTCCATTTACACCTTGGTGAAACAGGATAAAAAAGGGGACCGTCGGAGGACCATTAGGCTGGTAGGAAAAAATGTTTCTTATTCGAAGAGCGACCGCAACGCGGCTCGTTTCGCTCTCCTCTAATTTCCAAGCGTACCGCGGAAAGATGGAGCATGTCGGCTAGCAAGCGATTTGTTCTTTTGGTGGAAGTCGATGATGGCTTGTGCGAACCACGCTGGAAAACGAAATGAGCAACAAGAAAACGCGATCTTGAGCAAGGTGGTAATTACACTACTGGCAGAAACTCTCCATCATAGTCTCCATCATACCCCATGAAATACACGTTTCTATGCTCGATGAAAGATCGATGAATTGATCGACGATGGTATTGCCTTGGAGATTTTGAGTGAAAATTATACGTGAATTGAATTTCTTGCGAACTGCGCGCAATGCTGATTACTACAAGATAAAGTTGCGCTGTAAATGAAAGAGAAGGAATTTCGAAATATTGGGAAATATTTTTGTAAAAAGAGAATTTTTTAGACTGGATTTTTAAGGGCATTTCTTATACTTATGATATTCTGCAAATAGCGGGTGTATAAGCAAAATTATGCTATGAACGAAGAAAAATAATCGTTATAGCACCTCAGAATGAAAATTCGATATTCAATTATTCTTGCGGTAATCGACAGTAAACTATCCTGCTTAAGAAACGTACGTCGATAATATCACAAGCATAAATCTGTATTTAAAAATAAATCTTACGTCTTTGGGGATGATCCGCCAGAAAACCTCCAACTTACAAACTTGAAATGTTATATCTCATAAAGAAACGTTTTTAATATCACTGGAATATCTCTAAAGGGATCTTAATTAATGGCTATTTAAGGTAAATTGTAATAGTTTGAAGCGAAAAGAAATTTTGTATAAAAATAATAAACTTTGAAAACGTTTTCTAAGAAGGAATCAAGCAACGCTACAGTGTAGAGAATGTAATGCAGAATATACATAATTGCTTGAAAAGGAGAACATCGGATATGCAATTCCAAGGAAAACATAAAAAGCTTTTAAGATAAGATTTCCCGTTGATGAGTTTCCCACATATTCATCCTTATAGTTTCCTCAGTAGTTTGAATCTTGATCAATCGTTTTGATACAGTATTTTATACGTCTGATGCTTTAAGCAAATTAAGAAATATTCCCAAGAGTTAAAGTAGAAGGAATAAACTAGTAAAGACTGTGAAACAGCAAAATATGGTAACAATGTCAACGGATTGTAATTTGAAATAAAAATTCGTGGAGGTGGGCTGACCTTGAGAATGACTAAGGCTAAAAATGACTATAGTTCAGGTCAGTACACCTGAGTCATGCAATTCGAATTCCATTGAGATGAGCAATATGTACTACCGTGTACTTAACGCGTAATTCATAAGTAGACCGCGGATATTTATGCAGTTATGGCAAATTGGAAGATACGAAAGTGCGCATAACACACAAAAGTTGATAAAATATCCAAAATGGAGTATTCGTTATAATTCTTATGATTTGAAACCAATATACTGTTCCTGTAACGTGCCCATACAAATATACATTTTTTGAACGCTGTCATTTCCATATCGAACACTCATTCAATACCAGTTTCGTAATCATTGAATACCTATTTCGAATATTACTCGGGGAACAATCGTGACTCATTAGAAAAACACTCTTGAGTTATTTCAGAGCACAATGACATTAAACTATGAATAAAATCTGTTTGATCAATGATCAGAAAGACGATTGTACCACGAAATTGAGACAGAAGAGTAGCCCGGTACGAATAGGATCGTGGACGGATCATTTGCGTGTTTACATCGAATAAAAAGCTAATCGAAACCATTCAGAGTTATACAATGACGAAATGTAAACAGGGAAATGCTTAGTCCTTAATTTAAGTGTAATTGTATTAGGAAAAGTTTTATTTCTATTCCTATTTTTATAATATGATTGAAAAATTTATTTCTTGCACTTTGAATAATAATTAGACTATGGGTATTTATGTAAATTCACATTTTCATGGCTGAAAAAATGGATTTATATAGCTAAACAAATGGAACCTAGGTAAGGAAGAGCTACCAATTAAATATTTCGAATGTCACCATTTTTTAAATTTTTAATATTATTTTTCGTTATATTTCACATTATAATTACAGTTATACTAATTAAAAATTAGCTGTAGGGAATACATTTTTTAAAAGATACCTCACTAGATGCCTTATAATTATGTTTTTTTATAACATTCATGTATTGTCAATAAAGATCAATCAAAGTATTCACATATAAGCAAATTTGCATAGACACGCATAAGACACATGTAAAGATACAAAAATGAAATAACGTGAAAATATGTACTCACTTTGACTGTGGACTGCATTGGCAATGACCAACAACACAAGCGTTCCTCTGACAATGAGCCTCATATTCATCTGTTTCCTTAAACTTCAGTCTATTTCTACACCACTTGAACTCACTCACTTTCGATCCTTGAGATACGCCAATATTAATCGCGACTCATCGATTAACGATCGAGCAAAATCATCCGCGCAACATTCATTGAACTATCGTATAACTAATGTTGTGCAAATAACCTTATTTCCAATTACTAATTTATAAAATAATACATGTCATTCATAAAATAAAAGAGGAGGGAAAAAAGAAAATATATAGATACAATGTATATTCGTCGAAAGTCAAAATCAGGATACGTCAATGAAGAGACGAGACCGTAAAAGCTCGGTCGTGAGCACGCCTTTCTTCAGCAAACGTGACTCCTCTCTTTCTTCCTCCCTTATTCCCTCTCTCTTGTTCCGTCCCTCTGAATAGTGCACCGTGAACCGGAGCGTACAGCACTTTCCACGAGTTTTGCTCAGGAGGAACGCGATGAAATACCGTTTGATACTTTGTTCCTTCTTACAAGCTTGTGTTTACTTTTACGATACTATTCAATGGATAGTAATCCTCGCTCACAATTGGCAATGTAGGCACGAGGAGTGAAAATTTTGGGAAATTTTGTCAGTTTACTTTTTCCTTCCTCTGTTCACGATTTTATTTGTTGAATATTTGGTCTCTATTTTGTTAGATAATAGTGAATGATTGTACGTTAAAAGTCACTTAATTTTGAGCTGTGTCAAAGACTAAGACAGCGAGTCGAATCGAAGGGTTGAAATCGAAGATGAAGAAAACGAGCCAGGAAATAACCGCGACCCGCACCGTGCCGCGGTTCGCAAACGAATGCCACTGAAGTTGCCGCTCTTCCGAATTCCGTGGCTACATAGGTGTGCGTGCGCCGTATCCCCCCTTTCTTCCCGCACCGCGTGAAATTAGTTATCCCCACCACCGCCGCTTCTCGGCTACGCGCACCATCTTCCCCCTGTTATAAATACACCACTGCGGTACCGGTGTGCAGCATTCGATTAGGAATGGCTCCGATCTAATTTCAAGCTTCTTTAATTTATAATCTCGCGTTCGAGATGAAACTCGATCTTTTTTTGCAGGTTACTTTTTCGGGATTAAAAGATGTCTTAATGAGCAATTGCTGCCTATTATAAAGTTGAAGAATTGGTAATTAAAATTGTTTAACATTGGAAGCACCAACGATTAGGACCTAAAGTTTATGTAAAAGGAGTGAAAATGAAAGGTATATAAGGAAATATATAATGTAATTTTATACATATATTTTACACAATATTACTGAAACCTTTCAATGGATTTTTATATTATTTCTGTGAAAAATTACTAAAATTATTGAATTGGTGATCTTGACTATTCTAGTAATTATAATATTTACTTTTCAATTTTTAGAAAGAAATTAATGGAATTCATCATATTGTATCATATTAAGCTCATACCTACAATAAGGATTCCAGAGTTAAGGAATGCTACAAATGCGTGAATGTTATTTTGAGGTTATCGATCTTCGCAACTAGAAGATTCTTTCGTAAAGGTATTTCATATTTAATTGTAGTGACAAAATTTACTGGGATGGAAGTAATTATATGTTTTTTTAATTACAATAAATAAGTATTTTGATTCAAAGATAGTTCTTTAATTATTTCCAGCATCATTTTAAACATTTTTAAGTTCTATTGGGAGCACTAATTTCTGTGTATTGAAGTAAGATCTCGATCATTAGCTTACGAGATTTCTTACTTTTATGTACACAACTTTACTTCAAGTATTTTACATATATATATCTTTACATATATGTATATGCATTCTACATATTCTTACATCTTTATCTACGTGCAAATACATCCTAATGGTCATTATTTTAAATTTCATATTGCTTCTTTTTAATTCTCATTTGATATTTTGAACTATTTTTGTGCAATTTATTTATATTGTGTGCAGATAATTGTAATAATTATTTTGAGTCATATTTTAAACATCATTTTGAGATAAGTCTCAATGAACACCGTTGAACTTTCCGTTAAACACTAATTTTTAATTTTTTCTTCTATAGATTTCGAAAGCGTGATCTCGCCTGGATAACTGTTTTGTGCAAGACATTTGCACATGCGCGACCAGCTTGATTCCGTTCCTACTTTCCACCGGCCTCGAATCTGGTATATCCTCACTTCCTTTATCCCCACTGCATCTAGCTAAGCGCGTGTGCGGTCGACACGTCAATTATATCTGAATCGAAGGCGACGTCTCATCGTGATTACGCCGCAAAATAAAGGCAACCTGACTTTTCTTTAATGGGTTCGGGGGTTCATAGTTGTTTACATCATTTTTCGCTATCATAATCGTACAGTGATCGTTAGGTAAATTTGAAACCTTAATAGCAGATAATGAACTCCTTCCCATAGAAAATTGCTGCACTTCGATTGTTTAATTTAACTTTGTCCTAAGTTAAAGGACATGTACTTATTGAATTGAACAATCTATTATCGTTTAAGAATTTGTTAGATGTACATTGACCTATATACTGCCTATAAGTAATTCAACTAAACCATAGAAATAAACTTTTATCTTTCTTATTTCAGTTCTAAAGGAATTGAGCATTATCTGCAGCCAGTGACAAGCATCGAGCTGACTTATTCATGTAATCAGAAAGCAACAAAGTAGTGATGTAATTTCGCGGCATTCCGCATAAGTCGTTCACAATACACCGTTTTATCATTAGCCGTTGGGAACAGAAGCGTAGGACTCCGCGATTTATGAATGATTCGGAGGAGTGAATGAACGGGGTCGACGCATGCGCACCATCGGCCAGATTCCATTCCCATTCCGATCTCGCCTCTATTCTCTGCTTTATCCTTTTGCCGCGCTCTGCGTAGGTACCGTGAACGCACAACAGCTGTAGAATTTATAAAAAGGTCTGCTCGACCGACCGATGAAACCCTTATCAAGGTCTTTCCACCATTATAGAGGTGTTAGTGGAAGGAAGGAAGAACGCGTGTTTCTTTCACCGTTACGGAAATATTTACACAACCATGTGCAAACCAACTTACGCCAGGATAAATTAGACTGCTGTCGGCTTTGTCATTTCACCAACCGACAAGTGAGATTTTCCTTGGCACTGATAATGCCGTGATACTGTTACTTTTCCCACATAGCTTTTACCTGACTGTCCTAAATAATCAACTTTTTTTCGTTAAATCTATAGACATAGATACTGTTGAATTAACAGAGGCCTCATTTTTTCATTCTTTTGGCAATAAATAGTAGGGCTCTCTTGCACAATAATTTTCAAAATTTATTGTTATACAAAGAACTTATTATTTATGACTTGTAAAATATTAATATTAACATAATTGTACAAGAAAGACCAGAAAAATAAAACAATGAATAATGAATCTTTATTTAATAACAAAAAGGACAGGTACTTTTCTATCTTTTTTTTAAATTCGCTTTATAAAATTATTGAAGTATTTCTAGTTGGAAAAAAGAAGAACTGCATCTTTATATAGATTGTTTAGATACGATCGCTTTTCAAGATTTCACTTTCAGAAGATCACTATCTTTTGAACACGGTCACTATACAATCCTCTAGAAACGACCACACCATTGAGCACAATTTAGTATTCAACAACGTATTACCTTAAATCAAACAATTGTACTCATTTTCCTGGAAGGAACAACTTCAACTAATTTTCCATCACGATTAAATCGACATCTGAAGATCTAGATTTGGAATTTTCGAATTTACAAAATCAAACTACATCCCATAAAGTATTCTTTTATCAGTATAAAAATATTTTTCTGTATTATGATCATAGATATAACAATTTTTATGTACTAAACTTTCTACATTGAAAGTAAGAGTAACGTAAATTAACAATCATTGATTTCCATAGGTAATGAGCATCGATACCTCGAAGAAAGAGCATTTGTGATGCATATGACAGTCATAATAACAGGTTACAACTTGTCTGTACAAGCCGTGAACGAAGGCCTCCCATTTAAAATTCGCAGCTGATAGTCAAAAGGTGACAAAGCTACTGAATATTGAACGAACAAGAACTTCGTGAAGGATTGTTCAACGTAGTTTACTAACACAACGATTTATGATCTGATATATTTATGGAGATGATTTTCTCTCGTACAACGTTCACGGTGAAAAACATGCAATTTTCTTCTGCCTTTGCAACTTTCGATCGTAACTCCTCGATATTCCAACAACCAAGCGATTTAATCTGAATACAGGTTGTTCCAAAGTACGTGGAAAAAATAGAAAGTAGTCGTAGTAGGAGCTTTAGGGAAAATCGATGCTTGGGTCTACCTGAGTCTTCGACTAAATATATATTCACGGATCTTCCTAAGGAGATCTTTGTCAGATTTATGTGTAAACTTTTAGACATAAAACAATAAAATTCATATATACATAACATTTTTTAACATACTTGTAACTATTCAACTTGTATTTTGAATTTTACAGGCAATAAGACCAATTTAGACATGACTAAAGTCGCGAAATTTTCCCAAAAAATTTGGATAAACGGCGGCATTAATTAAGCTAATACGAAACGTGATATGCAACAATTACAATTTAATGGGACCAGGTCACGGTGAAGAGCGCACCGCAACATAACTGTTTATTAAGTATCTCGTCGCCCACGTTAATTGAGAAATTACTGTCGAATTGATAGCTCCGACGTAAAGTAACCTTAATCGCAGCCGAAGCATTTTAATTAGACCTGCTCTCACGATAATTAAATGAAAAATGTTTGGGAACATTGCATGCTACAGCATATTAACGCACGTGATTTTTACTTTTATGATACGCGGAAATCAATTACATACTTTTTTGTCAATCAATTTCATTTAGAAAGGAAGGCAATACTGAATAGTTTATACTGCAATGGTAGGTAGTTATTTTAATATCATAAAGAAAGATGTTTTTTATAAGTATCATATGATAAGTAATTGGGCTAATTATAAGGGATATACAATTTATAACAATCATATTTAACAAATAATTGGAATACTACCAATTAAAAGAACGTTTCATTTATTATTCTGCATGTTTGCAGGTTTTGTGTTCAAGACAAACATCGTAGCAGCATTTTTCCCATTTGTCGCAATCCTCGTCGCCGTGGCAAGAAGTTGGTGGCAGTGAGTACCAATCATAAGTTCGTAGACAATGGGTTCTCAACGGCGGGCAATGTTCCCCTGTTTCTTCCTCATGGACATTTTCTGGCCAAAACGTGTCGATCGGTGCAAATTCAACGGTGATCATTAGCAGCCATGGGTGTAGGAAAGAATACCAAATATATTCCGCCCAACTCTCAGCTTTTCCGCTTGGACAGCAATAATATTGATGATCGATCGTCCTACACCAGTATCTGCAAAGTGGTCTGTAGCCTTTCCAGTGAGCTTCCGTTGCGCAAACGTGAACGATGAGACAAAATATCACGATCAATCTAAACATCCTGAAACGTTATTGTATGTTCATCAATAGACTATGGATATTTATGCAAATGTCTTATTTACTGCAATAAAATGTATAAATGAAAAGAGATTTTGAAAAGAAACAAACATCGTGTAATCTAGATTGTGATATTGGTTTGTACATTCTTTGTTTTAAAGTTTATTATGCAAGAAGTAACTATGAAAAGAGATAAGAAAAAATTATACTATAGGTAAAGAGTATTTTTATATTATTTATAATAATTACAAGCCATTTAATAAAGTAATTTTCTCATAAAAAAATATGGAGCTTTTTACCATATTTGATTGTTTTAGTGAGCTCTTAAATGGTTAAATATGTATTGTTAATTAATAATTGAATATAAATGTATATATAGAAAAGACATATAGTACAATAATGAATTAGGGTGTGTGTTATGTATGTGTGTATGTATAAGATACGAGTTAATGTTAGTACTTCTACGGTGAATTACAAATACGTAATTATTATTTTGAAAATTATTATTTCTCTTCAGAAAAATTATATATATGTTTTTAGAAGAACAGAATATCTAAATCGATAGTTTGGTACTCACTTGAATTCTGACTTCTGTCTAAAAGGGATGCCGCAGTGTACATCCTTATAAGTGTCAGAAGATCTTCTCTTACTTAAAGTTCCTTCACGGAACACTTGTAAATTATCAGTGTACAGCGTGAAAACCGTCAAAAGCCTCATTAGAAATCTCATTCGACGAAACGTTGAAGCGACATCATTATGAATTCAGTGAAAAGAATAAAAATTTAGTAATCATTTGAGAAAACCGCTTTCCATAGAAAGCAGTACCGCACATAAATTGTCCCCGTATTGTTTAGATATTGTTAGATAGAATTTTTATAGAAATAGCTTTCTCGTGTAAAAAAGACACAGAGAAAGAACATGAAAAACAGTTTTAAACTTCAATAATCAATTATTTCATGTTATTAAAACTGTCCTTTCATTTGGTTCTGGATTAAATATGTATTTTTGCATTATATTGAACATTTCGTTATAAAATTTCATAGATATAAATATTCGAGTGAAAAAATGAAAAAAATGTTCTTGTCATATTTTTCCCACGTGCTTTTCATGTCCATAAATAATTTTATGCGATTTAATGTCGCAATGTTACATAAAACATCGATTTTCGAATGATTCAAATCAAATCTATCTACATTAGATAGTATATCCAACTGATACCAACTTATCAATAAAGTACTAGAATATATCACTGCTAAGTTACTAAATCTTGAAGCTTTTAAAAAAATTTCAGACGTAGGCTACAAATATTTTAGTATCGAATGAACATTTGATGTATATGAAAATTACATTTATTAATTACATTTATAATTACACGATACAATATTTTAAAATATGTGAATCGTGTATAAATTTAAGATTTTTAAAGGAAAAAATATTTAATTCTCCATGCATGACTTTAACAAACAACAAACATATTAAGGTTAACAAATTAAGGTATACTTAAATGTTCGAATAAAAATTTTTCTTAAAATGTAGTAACTTTTAGTACAACGGTAACTAACATTTACAACTTTAATTAGTGTTGTTCTTTTCTATAAAAGAAAGAAAATGTCATTATCATAATTTTGTTGTTTTCGTAAAAAAATAAAGATATCTTTTAAACATTTGATTTGCATAAAAATGCCAAATATGAAAATAGCAAATTTTATAATATATAGATTTTCAATTTACTTAAATTCTCCCAAATCACATTTTCAACAAATTAAAACGACCGAATAAAACTTTTTCTTATAACTAAAACGTAGTAACATTTGGCAAAACGTTGCCAATATTCGTGGGCAAAATCATAGTGACTCTTTTATAAAAGAAAGGAAGCGTTCATTGTTACATATATTTTTGCTCTTCATACTGCGCAGTTTCAAAGGAATAATTAAACGGGTCCAGCTTGCGTACAAAAGGTAGAGAATCCTTTGTACGTTCGTTCAATCAGATGTACGTACAATGGAAAGTTTGTCGGGGATTGGCTAAAAGTGAGAAGCCACGAGTCGGTGTGTTAATAATGACCTTAAGACCCATTCACATTGTGCAATTTTGTGACGCATCGGTGAATTTCGTTTCTAGACGCATGTGTCGTCGTCGTCGACACATTATAAAGAACAGTAACGAATAGTTACGAAGCGTCCTATCACCACGTAGAGTATCATCGACAGTCAACGAATCAGAGAAATTCAGTGGAAATAGTAGGACACACAGTTCGTTCGTCATATAACAAATACTGAGCCTTTCTACTGCGCAGCTCGAGAATGCAAACGTACGATTTTGAGGAATATCTGGAAAAAAGATGCGAGCCAGCTAGCAGTGGTTAAGCAGTGTTGCCTTGTTCCGCGAATCTTGTCTATAGCGATATATATACGAGAGTGTGCGTACACAAGCAGCCAGTGTGCGGTTCATATTCGGTGTATAATAAAAATCGTTGCTGGTTGAATCTTCTAACCCGTGGTTTACGCAAGGTGTTGTGTGCAGTGTCCCGTGAAGGTCGTGAACTTTTCTGGTCAAGATTATTCGAGAAGCTTGCGTATACGTGAAAGCGGAACACGAAAAAGGAGAAGGTTAAAAAAAGGAGAAAGGTGGACGATCCTCTGCGAAAAGCCTCGGTAAAATGGCGGTGATCGGTACTCCGATTGGCGCTAAGCGATAGAAGAGGATCGCGGCTCCTATTCACGTTTAAGTTTTGTTTTGATTCTCTAGTTCGATACCTATCTTCACGGAAACTGGTCGATTCTCGTTCATTTCAAATCATTCGGTTTACATTTTTTCGCTCTTGCGAATTCAATTTTTTTCTCTTACCAATTTATTACGAAATTTAATAACGGCGTCTCTTATTGACCATCGCTGAAATAATATAATTGGAGTCGAAGACGATCAAGGTGGTTAAGAAAAACCACCGACGGAACGGTTTTCCACGGCCGTGATGCCGCATCGTTCCGACCTCGAATTTATTGAAAGGCCATACGACAAGGACGACTCTATCAAATCCTTGTCGGCTTATCTATAGGTAAGTTTCGTGCCACGAGTGCATCTCTGCTTTCACCACTTTTGCGTATTACTATGCCTCTGGTTTTTTTTATTTTATCGCTTTTAAATCATTTGTCAGTACGATTTGTCAATTTTAGACTATACCTAATTGTTTTAAGATGTTTTTGCAGGTATTATCCCTTTGTTATTATTTTGTACTAGTCGAACGAATCTTGTTAGGTTAGGCCCTAGAAACCGATGACTCTGCATCTTAACGAGAATATAGCCTATTTTCGCTCCTATCGTCCTTCTAACGGTCCAAACCTTTAAAATATTTAAATTTTCACAACGATGTTTCTACTTTTTTTCTAGAGGGTTCCTTTGTTTACTTAGATCCTTTTTTTCTCACTTTTTTATAATCGACGATTATATGATTTCCTTATATAGATTCTAACAAATAACTATTTACATCGATGGTACGTATTGTCACGATTTGTCATGTTTTCAAGACTTATCATGAGGTTTACAACGTCATTGTCGCTTCGAATATCGAATATCGCAGTATAACCAAACTGTGCTCCCTATTTCGAGATTTTTTAATCGATACAAATTTTCGTGCCGTTATGTCGTTTTCGTAGCAAATTTTTTGTTAGATAATAGGCGAACGAAATTATTGATTCCAAGGTGTTCGCGTATTAATGACAATGATTCTATTTTTGGTGACTATATTATCTTTAAAAAACCATATGGACAATTCTTTTAATCGACACAGAAATTATAATGATTTTTTTTATTTCGTATTATTTTATCGTTTTAATAAAATTTTGTTTGTTTAATGAATTAACGAATGTTTATGATTCATACGGAATAAGAATTTCGTAATAAAGATCATATTTATGCAATACAAGAAAAATTTGTGAAATACTTCAACATTCTAAGAAATATTATTTAATTTGTTGCAGAGCATGAATTTAATTTTGGAAATATAAATTTGTTTTAGTGTACTCTATTAATATGATTGTATTTATTGATTAGTAAATTTGTGGTCCTTATTTAATATGATGAGATAAATATTATATAAGTTAGATCTTTTTATTAATGACGTAATGAAAATTATTGACAATAAAAAGATGAGATGAAAAATTTATTGTGTAACAATTGACATTGATTTTGATTGTTAAAATTTAGTAATTATGCTTAAAAATATAATAGGTCATTGTACATTAATACATTGTTTTATATTATATTTGCATTAAATGGAAATTGTACCAATCTTTTATAAATGTATTATAAAATCATTGTTTCAGAATTTAAATTGTTAAAGGAACCTTTTATCCGCCAAAATGAAAATTGATCGCAATAGGTTGAGAAAGTACACATCAGAAGCGGTAAGTAATATTTTAATGACATATATTTGGAAATGAATATTTCTAATAAGAAATGTTGAAGAATATGTTGAATAACGGTTGCACACATGAATAAATTTTTAGCCGGCAAAATGTCAGGCGCTTATAAACAAGTTGCGCTCATGCTCCCATGCAGAATTGCTAGAGGAGTTGAAGCAAATAGATGCATGGACTTTCGGTAAATGTGAACTCTTTCATTGGGTCGATGTATTGGATCTTAGTGATAGTATTTTGGAAGAAGCTGCAGCTAAAAGTCCAGATAATCCATGGGAATTAGCCTGTGATCTCCCTCAGAATAGAGAAGTAATTGCCAAGCTTCTTACAAACCATTATTCATAGTAACATTTACTATTATGTGTATAAATATTTAGGAAAGTGATTAGAATGATCAATGTTTTTATTGCATATTTATTTCACTTTTTATAGGCAAAAGAACTTCTCCTCTGGGTTCTCCATCTTACAACATTGTTAATCGAACACTCATACTCGCGACATTTATACAGTAGCATGGAACATCTTGTAACTTTGTTATCAAGCTGTGACATGCATGTTGTCCTTGGTGTATTAAATATTCTTTACATGTTCAGTAAACGTAGCAATTTCATTGCACGTTTAAACAGTGACAAGAGGCAAGCTTTATTAAGTAGACTTACTCTTTTAGCAGAGGTGAGACATATACATTGATTGATTAGTACTTTATTAGAACACTGCAAGTTCACAAGAATACTAAACGTAATCTTTACATTCTAGAGTTGGGGTGGTAAAGAAAATGGATTTGGTTTATCAGACTGTTGTAAAGAGTATCCAGACAAGGTAACCAAAATTCCATAACCAACAGCTGCCTTTAAGATATGCTCCAATGAACTATAATTTTTTCATATATTTTTTTCAGCCACTTCCAACAAGTGCCACAACATTGCATTTTGAATTTTATGCAGAAAATCCTTCAACAGACACCAATGCCACATCAACCACTGGTACAAAAAAATCTGGACAGACGAATTTTGTAACGTGTATACATATAGAAAATCTGGATAAACTGGGTAAAACACCAGCACAAATTATGAATGATTTATTGAAAGTTAATAACGTACCTCAAGATCGACAGGTAAATATTATTTCTTTCAATATTTAATTCGGTATTTAATATTTAATGTATATAATTATTTAATGAATGAATAAATATTTAAGTTTATTGTTTTCTTTTTTTCTTTTAGATTGCGTTATTCACACATGTAAGACTGGCACACAGTTTCTCAGACTATCGAAGACGATTGCAATGTGTACACGCTCGGCTGCAAGCATTATCCATACTTGTATATAATAGTGAACTTGAAGAAAATGCACATAGTTTGCTGCATCCTGGGCTTTTAGAAGAATTAGTTGAATTACTGGAACTTCCATACGCACATCTTGTTGAATTACGGGCAGCCGCACTACGAACTCTTACTAGTATTATTCACTTAGACCGTAATCCACATTTTCCAAAGTAAGTGAAAGTTTAACGTATGTTGATGCAAATATAATTTTTCAGTATATTCATATAATTTCAATGATTTTTCAGAAAACCTAGTTCAAGGCTAAATATGATAATCGACGTTACTGGAGCTAACTCATATCACGGATTTTTCCCCGTATTAATTCGCACGTGTATTTCAACACTGATTTCTTCACAATTTGAAGGACATCCGTTCCCTTTATCGCTTGCGACAGCATTGTTTAGCTTTCTTTATCATCTTTCGAGTTACGAAGCGGGTTGCGAAGCTCTCGTTAGTTGTGGGATGATGGAAAGTTTGTTAAAAATTATGAATTGGCCTGGTAGCGAGTTTGAACATCTAACAGTAAGATTTTTCTATAATTTTTTTGTATATCTAATTGTATAAAACTTTTAAATTTAATTATCTATTTTCTTTTTTACAGTTTGTAACAAGGGCAGTCCGCGTTATAGATTTAATAACGAATATAGACATGCAAGGATTCCAAGCTCATGGTGGTTTAGCGAGTTTTATTAATCGACTCGATATGGAAGTGAATGTTTGTAGGAAGGAACAACCTTTTGAAATAGAGCCAATACATTACCAGGATAATTCACAAGCCACTCGTGAAAGGTCCATGGATCGCGATGAAAATTCTACGTCTTCACGTGCGTATGATGAACGCGAGGAATCGTCAAATCCCATGGAATTTTCGGAAGATGAAAATATGAGTTCCAAAACTGATGATAAAAACGAACAAATGCCAGATTATTCGGCTGGGAAGACCGGGAAAATTTGCCTGCCACAGCGAGTTACACTTCTGAAGGCGTTGTTAAATTTTATTAAGAAAATTATCCAAGATCCTACATTCTCTGATAGTATTCGACACGTTATGGAGGGTACTTTACCTTCTTCTTTAAGACATATTATCAGTAATTCAGAATATTATGGTCCTTCTCTGTTCCTTATTGCAACGGATGCTGTAACAGTATATGTTTTCCAAGAACCATCTTTATTATCATCCTTGCAAGATAATGGATTAACCGAGCTCGTATTACATGCTTTATTAATTAAAGAGGTAATTAAACTGATCATTTGTTTTAGGTAATATATAGTACAATATATTACTAAAATGTTTATCAATATTTTAATATTGTGTACAGATTCCTGCTAGTAGAGAAGTACTGGGATCACTGCCTAATGTGTTTAGTGCTTTGTGTTTAAATCAACGTGGTCTGGAATCGTTTGTAAAGCGACGTCCTTTCGAACGCTTGTTTAAAGTATTATTATCTCCACTTTATCTGCCTGCGATGAATCGACGTCGAAGCACAGATCCTTTGGGTGATACAGCTTCGAATTTAGGTAACGCAATGGATGAGTTAATGAGACATCAGCCAAGTTTGAAAGTTGACGCAATTGCTGCTGTTATAAAGGTATTACATGTTTCTCTTTCATGTAATGTATTCCCTAAATATACTTTGTATAATATTTATTAAATTTAGAATCGGCAAATATGATGTGAATTATAATAATGCTACATTATGTATATAATATTTATATCAATAATATTTAATTTTTTTGTGTGTATAGCTACTAGAAGAACTTTGCGTATTGGGTTGTGATCCTCGTTATATATGCTTACAAGCTGAAGATAAATTCGACAATACCCAATCAAATACAACTACTGGGAATCGTCAATCTTCTGGACAATCGGTTGGAGTTGGAGTTGGAGATTCTGGCGGAGGGGGAGGCGGTGGAAGTGGAAGCAGTAGCGACGAAGAAGAAGAGGATGAAGAAGAAGCCAGTACAAGTTCTCACCCACAACGGGAAGAACAGTGTTCGTCGTCCACTGCTCAACCAGTTCCACCACCTCAACCCAGGGAGAAGACTCCAATAGCTTTGATGGAATACATACAGAACGTTACAAAATTCGTTGACGCTATTCTGAGTAACAATTCGACGGACGATCACTGCAGAGAGTTCGTTGCACAAAAAGGCCTCGTGCCACTACTATCAATCCTGGGACTACCCAATCTTCCTGTCGATCATTCGGTTGCACAAACAGCGCAAGCTGTGGCAACAGTTTGTAAAAGTATTTTAAACCTCGCACATGAGCCGCTTGTTCTTAAAACTGGTTTGTCCCAGTTAAACGAAGTTCTGAATCTATTGAAACCATTGTACAATTATATGGAAGCTCCAGGAGGATCTGTTTTGTTACATGAGCTTGTCAATGCTCCGAATCTGGAAACAGCCTTTACTAGTGATACGGCAACGCCTTTACTTCATGCTATGAATGCCGCTTACGGATACATAATAATGTTCGCGCAAGTATGTCGCACTAGCCAGAGCGAAATCAGAAACTTGGCTATGAATCACTGGGGCTCAGAGCTTGGTCTGACTGTTCTGAAAGGTCTGTCGGAGCTATATACAGCTCTGATTTGGGAAAGCACAGCGTTATTAGCTCTCACCACGGAAGATTTTATCCCAGCTGGCTGCGACTTTGGGAAAGAAGATATGGATAAATTAATACGTCCTGAATCAACGAACGAGGGCGAAAGTAGCGGCTGGTCTGGTGGTGCCTCCTCGGATATGGGAAGTAACGGAATGACTACAGCCATGGAAGCTTTAAGTACGGACCCACCTCCTGTACCTATGGAAGTGGATGAGAAACCAAGTGTCACTACAGGAAGAATATCTCCGAACTCTCATCGAATCACATACCCTAAGCACTTGCTGGGACTTACATCTAAAATGGGCAGAGCATTGGCAGAACTCTTTGCCATACTTGTAAAGGTACATAAAACCCGACATTTAAATTTTGGAATTTTGTATGTTTCGCATTCTCGTATTTAATAATTACTAAAATTTATTCAGCTTTGTATGGGCTCCCCAATCAGACAACGTAGAGGACAACAAGTGCCTCCAATACCAGCTCTTCCCTCACAAGCATCTAGAAGTGTAGCAACTGCTTTAAATTGCGTATTAATTCGTGGATTATCATGGGACAAATTACCACCATCAACTGTACCAAAACTTCAAGTGACTTTTTTGATGTGCACTCTGAGTTTCGTGTCTCCTGCACTATTTGACGAAAAAGGTTATCCATTTCATTTGATGCTTCAGAAGTTCGTCAAACTGGGCGGACAAAACGCATTCTTCGCGTAAGTAAATTTATCTTCAGAATCTTTCATATGGGGTATTCAATGCGATTTTTTTAACACTTGATAATGTAACAAAAAAATGTTTCAACCAGAAGTTGATCTGTTTTGAATTGGCTACAAATTGAAATACTTAAAATTGCCAAAAAATGCTTCTGTCTATAAAAAATCAAGATCTGATAACGTTCTGTTAACCCAAATTTCACATGTTAATGTTTCTATGAATTAATAAATCTAAGATTTCTGAACTCAAGGTCATCTGAAGGTGATAGTATTGTAAGTCATTGAACTCCTTTTGACATGAGTCTATGTATTACTATGTACTACAATGCTATGAAATCAAAAATACATCATGTCATTTAAAAAAGTGAAGATGACCTTGATATTTTATCGAAAGAAACACTTTTTGACACATTTTAAATATTGCAATTTGCAGCTGATTCAAAACAGATCAACTTTTGTTTGAAATATTTTCGTGCAACATTATCGGAAGTACTTGAAAACTCGTGCACATCATTTTGTTGAATACTTTGTATAAGTTTATATAAAAAAACAGCTTTAAATCACTCAATATTTTTGTATATTTTTAGTGCTTTTCATTGGGTATTATCCGGAGGAGGACAGTTTCCATTGTCTGAGGGATTAGAACACCCGAATTTGCCTGATTGTACTGGAGAATTCTTAGATGGGTGGCTGATGATCTTAGAAAAAATGGTGAACCCTAAAACACTCCTTGATTCACCATACGTTGTTTCATCAAAATGCACTGGAATATACAAGGTGTATGAAACATTCGATCCTATAAAATACCTCACGGATATTCACAAGGAAGCTTTCGAGGCAGTGATGCTAATGTGGGGAAAAAAACCCTTGAAAAATTATGGAGTTCACATGACAGAACTTATATTATCTATTTTACGACATATTCTACGAAGTGAACAGATTATTAAGGTACATATATTTTAAATATTTGTGTAATACTAATTCAAAATACCACGATTATTTAACACTATCATTTTACAGGAACACGCTGAGAAAGAAGAAAACAGCGAAGGAGCTATTGGTGGTAGCACCAGTGGAACTAGTGGAATTGGAAGAGGTGGAACAATATCTGATCGTAGAGAAGAACCAGAAGCTGATGTAAATCCGGAGCATCTCAGACAGCTGATGGACATGGGCTTCAGTAGAGCTCATTGCATAGAGGCTTTGCTTCATACTTTGACAGTTGAACAAGCCACTGATTATTTACTAAGTAATCCTGCTACCTTACGTAGATCAGATGTGCCAACAGGTGATGTAAGTGGACAAGACCTGATAATGGATTTGGAATTGGTAGACGATGATCAGATAATGCACGCGATAGCGATGTCGCTTGGAGAAACGACGGAAACGCGAAAAGTTTTCAGCGCAGAAGAATCTACTACGCGCGAGACTACCACTATCACAGAGAGCATAGACAAATTCACACAGAACGCTTTAAGTCAGTGCTTGAATTTACTAGATCTCATGCCTGACACTGTATACAGAATATGCGACTTGCTAGTCGCTATCGCTAAAAGAAATGGAGATGAATGGCGTGATAATATGTTACGACAACTCATGAAAGAAATTGGTAGTCTAGTAGATTATTTGATAGAAGTTGCTGAGAGCAACGATCCGAACGCTGGAGTAAAATTAGTGGAATGTAAAGAAGCTAACAAAGTTACGGGACGTATTTACCTGTATACGATGTTCTTCGAGGGAACATTCCAGGAAATGCGTGTACCCTGCGCTCAGATCGTGGAAGAGTATGCTATTTTGAACAAACTTGTACGTCTGCTAGTGGTGAGCGAGGGTCCACTAACAGCGAGTAAAAGTAAGATCGTTAAAGAAGGTAATAAGGATGCATCATCTGCAAAAACTAGGAAATGGCTTGCACCTTTGTTGTTACTGATCGAGCGGTTAGAGAAAGTGGCAGTACTAACAAAGAGGAAAGAATTGATGTACAAGGTAACAACTAGAATGTGGAAGTGGTTTGATCTGAGCACAGGAAAATGGAATTTATATTCACCAGTGAATAATCGAATAATTAATGATGCATACTGGGCCGGCGAATCTAGCACTAGAGTAACATGTAACAGGCGAAGATACGTGATAAACTTTTCTTGCATGACTCAAGTTAATGAAGAGAGCGGTAACAGAAGACCCATCACGATGGGCTTTAAATTGCATACTGGAAATGAGGGTGGTGGTTCTGGTTCTGGTTCTGGTTCTGGTTCTGGTTCTGGTTCTGATTCGACTATGGACACTGACGAAAATCGAGTGGAAGACAAACGGAATACAGTACTGCAAGGATTAGATCCTAGCATGGCCCCAAGCATTATACGTGCCTGTGTAAGACTGATGGCTATTCCAGTGGATCGCGATGCTTTGCATGCATCTATGAAAGTTTGTCTGCGACTTACAAGAGATTACGAGAACGCCGAGATATTTGTTCGAGAAGGTGGTGTGAGACTCCTTCTAGAAATGTCTCAGGCAAGCAGTTTCATTGGATGCATAACTTTGAGTACCCTCTTAATAAGACATGCTTTAGAGGAACCATGTACTCTTCGGCTAGCCATGGAGAAAGTAATTCGTAGTCGCACTCAAGGCAATATTCCTCCAGCATGTAAAGAAATTTTGTTTATGACGCGTCAGATCAACAGTGCCGTCTGCCGCAATCCAGAAGTTTACAGAGAGGTTTGTGAAAACATTTTAAGAGTTGACATCCGTTTATTAGGGAAAGAAGATGACGACAATAGATTGATTGTAAAAGCTCTTCCACCAAGTCATTCATCAGTAATGCCAATGGCGGAGAAGGCCTCGATATCCGTTGTGAAGGATCTTCTGAATGCTCTTATAAAACCTATGCCAGTAGTTTCTGACGAAAAGTCCTCTACACCAACAAGGAGTCCAGAGAAGAAGCCAACCTACTCCAATGTAGCAAGTTCATCTTCTCGACGAGATGTTCTCAGAAATAACGCAACGACACCAAATGATACAATTGACGAGGAGGATCAAGTCTCTCAAATAATACCAATGAAGATTTATTCAGACAGCAGTAACAACAGCAAAGTGGAACCAGAAGAGGCAGAAAAACCTTTGCTGACAAAATCTGCTATTCTAAAGATACTTGCAGAAACTGTTCGTTCATACAGTGCAGTTGCAAGCTTGATTACAGAGCATGTGTATCGAGCAGGACAAAGTGAAATGGTACCTGAATACACAACAGCTCTTGCTTTTCTTCTCGACAAGCTTCTACCAATGTCACCAGAGAATTCAACTGACAAACAGTGCAGCAGTATGGCAAGGATGTTGATAGCTGCTATTGCCTCCTGCAATCATTCCCCAGACGTTCAAACTACTTTAGTGACTGAAGTGAAAGCAGCTCTAACAAGAACCCTAGCTCTTCCTGAAAGCAATGAGAAGCATGCACAGCTTCAATTATTGGTTGGTTTGATTTCTACAATGATTGATAGTTGTCCACCAACTTCCTACAATCAGTTGAGGACCTCCTTGAAGATGCACCAGTATAACAATGTCAACTATATCGTGAGAATTATGCTGAGAAAAGGGATAATCACTGACTTGGCAAAGATTCCACACAGTTTGGATCTCTCAAGTCCAAATATGGCTGCTACGATCAATGCAGCTTTGAAACCTTTGGAAACACTTTCAAGAATTATAAATCAACCAATGCCAGGAACCGTCAATAGCAAATTTTCCAAACCAAAAGGTAGAACAGTTCAAGAGGAGCCTATTGGAGAACAAACAGGGACTACAACATCGGAAGCAACACATGCTGTTGGAGAGGAAACAAACGAGGACGCAGAGAATACGGAGCATGATATATCCGTTACTGCAGAGAGTCTGGAGCCCACTTCAGAAAGTCAAGTGCACGAGGACGAAGCTGCTTTAGAAGATATTATGGATCAGCTTCTTGAAAGGTAATCATATATAATGTTTTTCATTTTTGTGAAATTATTTCTATGAAATATTAACGTAAACTGTGTGTGTGCGCGCGCGCGCGTGTGTGTATGTGTTCGTGTGTGTGTATATTTTTATACAATACATAATTTTAAGTTCATATAAGCTACTGTACTTATAATCAAATAGTGTACTATTTTCCAGGGACGGCCCGGGCGTGACGGAAGATCAGTCTTCCCGACCGCACAGGCCAATGGACATTGACGAGGAGAGCCTTGCGATACGAGACGGGGAAGCTGACTTCGATCCAACACGGGATGCTACGGTAGGAGTTCATCTTTCTAAGAAAATTACTTTTGAAATAAAAAAATAAGATGTTTATTAAATTTTTTCTTGCAAAATAAAAAATATAGAACATAGTGATTTTTTAATATTTTTTAAAGTACAATAATATGTAATAACATATAAATTGAGTATTTTACAAGATTTTTATTTTATGGGAATATAATTATATTTTCTAGGAGGATTTGATGAGCTCCGATTCAGACTCAGATAGCAACCCATCTGACGATAACGAGGATGAAGTACAGGACGATGAGGATGAAGAGGAAGAAGAAGAGGATGATGGTAATTTTATCATCTTTTAAATACTCAATAGAAATTTTTCTTCAATTGGACTGTATGAATAAATATTAAAACGATGTTTATCAGGAGAAGAAAACGAGGAAGAAGAAGAGGAGGAAGAAGAAGGGTCCTCAAATTACGAGGAAGATGGAATTGAATTTTACGAGGACGTAGGAGAAAGTGGTGTATTCAGAATGATTCCATCGACGGATCGTGACGGTAGTAGTGTTGTAATGATTCGACATAATATCGATAATCAGGACAACGTGAACTCTTCGACTACGGTCACACCACGATCTAGTCTTCCATGGAGTACGACGTTTCCTCTTCCTTTGGGTTTATTTGAAAATCCTCCTTCAATTTCTGAAAGTAGTGGTGAGCATAAAATCACAGTATATAATGATTTTTAATAACGATATCAAGAAAGTCGTATAGAATGATAAAATAGGTAATATGGAATTTTTGTTTATTTGTGCAGGTATTAATTCCCATTCCTTGCTAATACCACAAAGCGGTTTGGACGCTACTAATACAAGAGGTCAGAGAGCTGTACGACCACGGAGATATCAGTATCTTCAATTACCAAATCCACGAAATCCAAATCCACCAGTAATATTACAAAGGTAAATTAATTCGAGCTTAATTGTATTAAATATATTCAGATGAATTTTATGTAAAAATGAAATTAAAACACAGAACATAAAATTTATATTAAAAGAAAAACTGGTTTCATCTATAAAAGTATGCAATAATATTACATTTGTAATTATAGATTGTTAGGCCCGACTGCACAAGGGATTCCATTATCTGCCAGTCAGGTATTGGCTTCCAGTTTTCGGGATACTCGTGTTGTTGTAATGGATGGTGTTGGAATATTGACAAACCAAGAAGAAGAACAAATAGACTTTGTGGTTTGTAGATTGTGATTGTTAAATGGTACTAATTTATTCTAGATGTTTCTTCATTTATAAAAATTCTTTTAGGATCAATCTGGCTATCTTTTCGGGTCTAGTCTTGCAACCACTGTGAATAATACTCCTACTGCTTTACATTGGTGGATCGAAGAAAGCAAATTATTAGATGGAGATTCTCAGACGGATTGTTGTGTTGGTAAGTAGCAAGATTGGAAAGAAATTCGTTAATTTAATATTTTTTTCTTTATGAAAGATGAAATTTGATAAAATAAAATAATTTTTGTCTTAGGTATTGTACATAAATTAATTCCTGAACTGGAAAAACGCAGGAACGCGGAATTGGGAGAGCGACGAGAAAGACGTAAAATGCAATATGCTTCTGAGAAAAAGAATGAAAAGGATAACAAAGATGGAAAGGATCATTTAAATAACACAGAATGTACGTTAATTGTAACTAATCATTTTAATTGTATTTTACAAGTAGCTTATATAATATATGTTTATTTTCAATAAAATTTTTTTAGCTGGTTCTTCCGCTATAATATCCATGGATGAACAAATATCAACTGCATCAACATCACAAAGGGAAGATACGAATAATTTTGTTCCTAGATTTGAAACTTGCGTAGAAACGACACGAATAGAACGTACTCTCGATGAAGATATAATTGGTATAATTTTCAGACATTTCTAGTTAGTTCAATTTTGCAATAAGACTGTATATTATACATTAAATATTGACTATTAGATGTGACTGGTGAAATGGATGCAACAATACAAGAAGAAGAACGACCTCCGCCTCCACCACCGGAAGAACAACCGGCAGAACCCAGAGATCCTCGAATGAGCAATAGAAATCCAACTTTAGAACTTGCTGAAAGTATAGTGGATTCCGTGCTTGGGCCTTGCGCATCTGAAGCAAGCAGACTAAGTAATTTAATTTATTTGAAATTCATTTTATAGGCTAATCATTTCCTTCTCGGATACAAGAATTTTTTAACAATATAAATGAATTTTATTACAGGACAATCTGAACGTACTGTTGAAGGATCTAATACTAATGAAACATCTACTAGTCGATCCAACACGTCCATAGTTGTCGATTTCAGTCAGGAACCTAACGAAGACTTACTGAGAGAAAGTGACTCGTCTGAATGGATAAGAATTCTTACCGACGACAGTCAATCGAATGTCGAACGAAAGTAAACAGTTTTATTTTGTATTCGTATCAAGTCAGAAAGATATTTGTAAAAAAAATTTATTTTATTTTTCTGATATAGTGCGAACATACTCAATCAAGGACCTACCACTTCCGCATCAGAAAATGTTAATTCAGGAACATCAGAACAACAGCAACAGCAACAACTACCTCCACAACAACAACAACAACAACAACAGCAAGAACCACAACAGTCCCAAGAACAATCGCAACAGCGACAACAACCAAACCAACAGTCTCAAGAACAACAATTACCCGATGGCGTAGATCCTTCTTTCTTAGCCGCGTTACCAGAAGATATGCGCGATGAAGTTATCGCTGAGCAACTTAGGTATCTATATATTAGATTTAATAAAAGTGAGAAATAAAAGTATCTGTGCAATAGATATATAGATGTAAAAAGAGTAATATTTTATATATTATTAAATATATTCAAATAGATAACTTAACATTCGGTCTTGAGATCTGTAATGTTTATAACCTGAAATTTTCGTAGGCTTCAACGAATTCGACAACGAGCACAGGCAACCGTAGTTGAAGAATTAACAGGTCCGGTTGAAGTTAATCCGGAATTCTTAGCAGCTTTACCTCCAGCTATCCAAGAAGAAGTTCTTGCGCAACAACGTTTGGAACAACAACGACATGCAGCTGCAAGCGCTAATCCAGAAGATCCAGTTGATGCAGCTGCATTCTTCCAAAATTTGCAACCTTCCCTTCGACAAGCGGTCAGTAAATAATTGTTTTTACTCGTATTTTATTAGAATACTTTTATGTATAATATTTGAATATTCTAATTTTGTTTATATTTACAGATTTTGACTGATATGGAAGAATCGCAAATATCAGTTCTTCCGCCAGATTTAGCCCAAGAGGCACAGAACCTTCGAAGAGAATGGGAAGCTCGAAATAGACACATAATGCAAGATCGATTCCTTAATCACGTTAGCCAAGGAAATGCTGCCTTGTCCAGTATATTACGGAATTCTGGTAGAGGTAAATAATAATTATTATTCATTAACAGTTTCCTTTTCTTATTTATATTTGAAAAACTTAATTAGAAGAACTAATTGAACGCGAAACAAAATAATAGGTAGAGGTGGTGGTACGCGTTATGCGATTCACACAGTAGCACAAAGAGGATGGCAGCCATGGTCACATGGTGACCCTAGTATAACGCATCACGGAGCCGGTCTACGACTCAGAGGCAGACAATTGTTGGATCATGAGTCAATGGCTTGCGTATTGGTATTACTGTTTGTTGATGAACCAAAAATTAATACGTTAAGGCTTCATAGAGTTATCAGGAATCTTTGCTATCATGGTAGCACAAGGGAATGGGTAGTTAGAGCCTTACTAAGTATCATGGAAAGAAGTAACGATGAAAATAAAGATATAGCCATGGATTTTGGTGGAAAGTTCAGAAGGAAAAGCTTAGTGCCCATGATGCACCACGATTACTGGTAAGACATTTTTACTATTCTTTATAAATGATTTTTATAATACTAATATTTTTATAAAATTTGTATAATCTTTAGAATTATTTATAAACCCTCTAAAGAATGTTACCCTATGTTTACTTGTGTCGAATCTTCTAATCTCAAATTTCTTTTAGTGCCCCCAAAATATTTGACCAAAGAAGCAGTGCACAGTCATGGTTGAATATTAGTATTGATGCTGCACTTGGATGCAGAGCAAACGTTTTCCACATTGTCAGGCATGGTGGCAAAAAGTCAGAAAGGCAAGGCAGTAGTATCGCCATTCATCCACAAGCAGCACCTACAGTATGCAGGTAAGTTAATTAAATCCCTTAATGATTAGTAGTCATTGATTATTTATAAAATGTTTACATTGTTTTTATAATGTAATGCTTATATTTTTTCAGACATACGTTAGAGTTATTAATATCGTTGGCTAAAGGTTTTCCTGGCTATTTTGTGCCAATTAAGTCTAAAGAATCAGATGAGAAAGAAAGTAACAAAGAGAAAGACTCAAGTAACAAAGAAGAAACCGGTTCGAAAGGTAAATCTACATCGAAACCTGGGAAAAGCGATCAACCAGATTTTTGGGACATGCTGCTGAAACTTGACTCATGTGCCTCGAAGAAAGGAAAATCTGTTGCAAGATCTCATTCAAACTCAAACTTAGGAAATGATTCCGAACATAATACAACTACCTTTGAATCCTCTGCTTTTGGCCAATTAATTTCGATGTTAAACTGGTCGGTCATTAAACGTAGCAGCCAGCTGACGGACAAAGTGTTGAAATTGCTGTCTCTAATTTCGATCGGATTAACGGAAGTGAATCCGTATCGCAGGCAGGAAGGAAACAAAAACAAGAGAACAGATGTAAACAAAGAACAAAGCGTCGCTGCGCCGGAAGAACATCTGAAATTGGCTGTACAAGTATTGACAAGCAAAAGTTGCTCCGAGGAAGGACTCGAAGATGCAACAGCTTTATTGCTTAATTTGTCTCATTGTCCTGATCCTACTAGACAATTGGTAATATCCTTATTAAATTCTATTTTATTTATTCATGCGTTATAGTATGTACTATATATTTAGTTTTGAATAATTTCTTCACAGATATTGAAATTACTCTTGGAAGGCGCTATGGAATTGGCTAATGTTGTCTGTGAGCACATCAGAGATTTACTGATGGAGTTAAAAATTTTGAATCGTGAACTCAGACGAAATTCTATCGAAGAGCAACCTTCAACTAGTAGTGGCGGTTCTCGTTGGGTTCTCTTAGATAGGTATATATTTCGAATTATCTTTCTTTTTTATTTATATCGATATATATTTTAACATTGTGATAATTTATTACAGGTTTACCAACGAGAATGTAGTTATAACTGCACCAAGTAAAGTTAAAGCAGGCAGTGATCTTCAGTTACCATCCATGGCTGCTCTCGTTAGCAAAACTTCTAGTCAGGCATTCTTCTTAAGAATACTTAAAGTGATTGTACAAATAAGGGAAGCAGTACGTTTAGCAAACAATAAAAAAACATGTATGTTTAAGAATCCTATTTTTATTATTGAAATATTATCATTGTAACAAAATTATCGAATTCATTTTTAATATTTTTTTTCAGCCAATCAAAGTTCCGAAAGTTCTGTAGATACTGGAAGTACTAACCAAGCTTCAGAGTCAGGTAATTTACAGTTTTATATATTCACAAATGTTTCAGGGAGCTGTGTTAGTTTCCATAGTTATCTAACTAACTTTATAATGTCAAATTTTGTAGGTGAAGACAAGCTTCCATTATTAAGTGAAAGCTTAGTACTAGATCATCTGTGGGAGACACTTAGCGCTTGTTTATTAGAATTGGAGTATACTCCGGATCAACATGCAGTCTTAGTGCTGCAGGTAAAATATCTGTACTTTCTATATGTTGTTTTATACATGTATTCCTTTAGACAGTTTATTATACATTATGCATTATATCTTATAGCCCGCCGTAGAAGCATTTTTCCTAGTACATTCATCATCAAGTACTTCTCGCGATCGTCACCTAAGTACAAATACAGAGACTCGCGAGGTTGTTCCTGACTTAACACCTGTTTCGCCAATCTACTCAGACAACGAAGGCACGTCTCAATCGGAAGCTACTATTAACACTTCCTGGGATATACAACCTCCGCCACAGAAGACGTTACCACCGGACCAACTCAAGTTCCTTAAATTTGCGGGTATAATATAATAATAATAATAATAATAATAGAATAAATATGATAATAATACTATATTACTCATACTCTTTGTATTTTTATTGCAGAGACGCACAGAACTGTTCTAAATCAAATTCTCCGTCAAACGACGACGCATTTAGCAGATGGACCATTCTCTGTGTTAGTGGATCACACAAGGGTTCTCGATTTCGACGTAAAAAGACGATACTTCCGAACAGAATTAGAACGAATGGATGAAGGTATTCGTAGGGAAGAACTGGCAGTGCATGTTCGCAGAAATAATGTATTCGAAGATTCGTTCCGTGAGCTTCATAGGCGTAATGCCGATGAATGGAAGAACCGATTTTACATCGTCTTTGAAGGTAAATAATGTATAATGATTATTGCTAGACTGCAGATGTCTATACAAATCTATATTTCTATGAGCACTTAAATAATTATTTTCTTTAAAAATTTGTTTGAGTTGAGTCACTTTTAAAATACATGCACGATATATACATGATATGTAAAAATGTACAAAATATTCAAAGGTATTTTTTATAATATTTAGAGAATGATGTATATCTCTATTTAAGTTTTATTTTTTTTTCTTGTATTTATAAAAACCTGCATTTAAATGATTATATGAAATCTTATTTCAAAACAATCCTATTTTAGGCGAAGAAGGACAAGACGCTGGAGGATTGCTTAGAGAGTGGTATGTTATTATCTCCAGAGAAATCTTCAATCCTATGTACGCTCTGTTCACCGTAAGTCCTGGAGATCGGGTTACATATATGATAAATTCCTCCTCGCATTGCAACCCTAATCATTTATGTTATTATAAATTTGTCGGTCGAGTTATCGGTGAGTTTTCTCTTTTATATTTTCAATAACGTTATATTTTCAACGACAAGAATGACGAAAATAATTAATATTTATGATTATTATTACAGCTAAAGCAATTTATGACAACAAGTTATTAGAATGTTATTTCACGCGCAGTTTTTACAAACACATTTTGGGAATACTTGTGAAACACACAGATATGGAAAGTGAGGATTATAGTTTTTACAAAGGACTCGTATATCTCACAGAGCACAACATTGCTGATCTTGGATACGAATTAACCTTCTCTACAGAGGTAAATTCCATTTCTCATTTACTTACATTATCATATTGTGATATGGCAAATACAATCGTAATGTGCGTAATTTCACAATTCACATTTTTAGGTAAACGAATTCGGTGTGAATGATGTACGTGATTTAATACCAAACGGTCGTAATATCGTAGTTACTGAAGAAACAAAATTAGAGTACATTCGGCTTGTATGTCAAATGAAAATGACCGGAGCAATACGTAAACAGTAAGTGAAATAAAGATTAATTTCAATATTGTAACTTTTCTATGCATCAAAAAGATTCGTATTATATACAATATTTCTTATTTACTTATAGATTAAACGCGTTCCTAGAAGGTTTCTACGATATTATTCCAAAACGACTGATCTCTATATTCAATGAACAGGAACTTGAATTATTAATTAGTGGATTACCCAATGTAGATATTGAGGATCTTAAAGCTAATACTGAATATCATAAATATAATGCAAATTCCCTACAAGTAAGTATTTAACAACTTATTTCTATCTAAAAAGTATTCTTTTAATCTGATGTTAAAGTAATAAATATGTTTATTTGAAATTTAGATTCAATGGTTCTGGCGAGCATTACGAGGTTTCGATCAAGCAGATAGAGCTAAATTTTTGCAATTCGTCACCGGAACTTCGAAGGTTCCGTTACAAGGTTTTGCTGCTTTAGAAGGAATGAATGGTATACAAAAGTTCCAAATTCATCGAGAGGATAGATCCACAGATAGGCTTCCGTCAGCACATACATGGTAAATTAACATTAATTTCTTTCCTATTTTATCTTTTAAATTCTTTCGTATCTTAAACTTAATTTTTCATATTATCGTTTCTAGTTTCAATCAGCTAGATCTACCCGTTTACGAAACGTACGATAAACTTCGCACGAATTTATTGAAAGCGATCCACGAATGCAGCGAAGGATTCGGTTTCGCCTAAATTTCTGCAAAGTTGAGCAAATTTTGCGTGATTTTGCACGAAAATCTAAGAGCGAAGACAAAATAAAAAGATATAAGAAATATAGCAGAAAAAACAACCGAATGAACAACAAAGGAGAAAAATGATTAAAATATTGATAAAACAATTGTAAAAGTATCGATTGATCTTCGCTCAAGATTTAGTATATAAATTTTTACTCCGCTATATACATATTAAAACTGAAGGCGTATGTATATACGTAAAATTAACGATGTAATTACTGATGATTCGTCGCTAGAGTTTATTTTGTTGAATGATCTTTAAAAAAAAAAAAAAACGAGGGAGATGCAGAGCTTAATGATAATTCCTGATGGAAAGGAAGATTTAAAAAATCGGACACTTTAGTTAAGGATCTTAACAGTTAAGAGATAACGAATAAGAATTCAATGTAATTCGTCGTTAGAGAAAAAATGAAAAAAGAGGATGCAGCGGGATGAAATAAATATGTAATATAATTGTGACTCGCGGCTCTACTCTGAAAGCAGAATTCAAACATATGGGTAGAGAAGAAAAAAAGGCAGAAACGATTTGTTGCCATGACGAAGAAAGGCAAATGGAAAAGTGATGGAGAAGTGTGCCTGTATTTCGAGTACGTGTTTATTTCATATTATGCGTAAAAGAAAGCTGCCAGGAACCTAGAATCTGTACGTGAGGCAAGAAAAAAAAAAAAAAGAAAAAGAAAGAAAAAGAAATGTATTGTATGTAACAGTGTGAGTGGGTGTGTATGTAAAATGAACGAATGCGAAACAGAGAGTAATATTCAAGAAACCAATTAGACACGAGCCTAAATATGAGGAAAAGAAGAATATTTCACGATGTTATATCCTTAACGCCCGCAAGAAAAAAAAACGTATGGTTGTACACTATTAGTATTAATAATTATATTATCTAATTCTTAATCGATAGTAATAATCATTAATTAATATCGTTTTAATATTAATCATTTGAGAAATGTGATGTTAAAAAGGAAGTCATGTAATATTCTTTTCCTTTTTCTTTACTTTTTCCTCTGGATATATAGCGCAAAATCACGTCCAATTCGCCCAACTCTCCAAACTTTTAATATCCTTGAACTTCCTTTAATCAGTTTCAATTTCCAAACGTTTCTTCTCTGGGGAAACGTGTAACGGGACTCTCGCAATCGAGCAGATGTTAATTTTTGTAAACACATCGAATAGGACAATATACGTTGAAGAAATACATAGATCCATCGGACTCTTTTTCGCGACATTGTTAGGGAGTTATTGCTTAGGAATTCGCAAAATAAACTAAATGTTGTATTTCTTATAAAAACGATTGTCTCTTTTTTTTTTTAAATTACACAAGAAGACACCTTTGATAGCATAGCATTTTAATAAACGTTAAATCACGTAATTATACATATATAAAGTATAAAGGTTACCATAAGAGTCACGTTGATCGAAAATGAAATAGTATGGGAAATCCATATGAGTGAGATGTTTTCTCTTTTACGATATTTCTTATTTAATCATTTTTTTTCCTTTTTAAAGTAGAAAATGATATACAAACAATAGAAGTATAAATTTACTTTTTGCTATTAACAATAGGAAAAACATATTTAAAAGCCAACAATCTTTTTGTCCAATTTTTAATTTTAACAAATGTTTTTAAAATTGATAATGCTAATTCATTTAAAGAATTAAAATGCATTGATCATTTTTATTTCAAGAAACACTAACTAAACAAAAAAAAATAGCTTAATTTTTCGTATCAGTTTCAAGATATAAGAGTTTTTATCGGAATTATTTTTTTACATTTCTATACTCGTGAAAAAAAGAACAAGACTCTTCTCGTATGTATATACATCTTTGTACAATGAGCTTGTGTGAAAAATAGTCAAATATATATATGATGAAAAATGTAAACTATAATTGTATTGTATATCGAAACTATTTACAATGTATTATAATGAAATATCATTGAAAAACTTGTATAACTAAAAAGAAGATAGGAAAACTATAATTTATTAATGTAAACAGTATATTCTGTAATTATAAAATCTATTATCTTAAAACATCACAGAAATTAGAAACCTTTTAGCCTGATTGTATAGTGTTCCTCTTATGGCGACGCTTTAGGTTTTAGTTCTTCAAAGCAGGGTCTAAGGAATATAGAGTTCTTCTTTGCTGGATTATAGTATTCATGACCCTGAAATAGAATAAGTATTTTCATTTTAAGTATAAAATAAGAAGATATTCATTTGATTATGTAAAGTTTAATTGTATAGAAAGATTAATAACTACTTTTGACCAATCGTATGACACCGCATATGCAAATATTTGTCCATTGTGATTGAAACAACATCGAGTAATTGGTTGCTCCATAGGTTCTGAAGACTTCAGTTTAGTTCTAGCATCTTTGTCCCAAAATCCAAACGTACCGTCACCTCCGACGGTTGCAATAGTACCATGAACCGGATGAAATGCGATATCATTTACCTAAGCGTTAAAAAATTCATATTTAGTTATTAAAATGAATATTAAAAAATTCAAGAAATAAATCGACCGAATTCATACTGACTGCATAGATATCTTGGTATCCATTAGGCGTTCCATTTGTTCTATGACATTTGAAAGTGAAGTTTTCTTTTGAACCTAGATTCAGATGATGTATGGCTACACGACCCTCTGTACTGCCAATTGCAAAACCAGTTGGAACTTTCTTTTTATCTCTAAAAATCGCGATACATCGATACTGATATTTTAAGTTTAGTTCTACCGTCTTATACTCTCGAGGACTGCCTTCCAATTGATAAACTATTAATCCACGTCCAGCAGTTCCTACTGCTGCCATTGGATAATCCTATAACAATTATTAAATATTAGTTATAATTTCCAAAGAATTATCATTGCAAATATAATAAAGAATAAATATTGAATATATTTACAACATCAGCACAGTAACATCTTTCAATTAAATTTATAGTCATTGCTGGCTTAGGACTTCGCAGATCCCAAAACTGTAAAGTATTCCATTATCAATATATATAGATCATATATAATAATAAATTCTTAATAATAGAAATATAAACATACTCTTAAGGTTTTATCCCAAGAACCAGTCATAAGACATGAATATGTGGTTGCTTTAATCCAATGACAAGTTTTAATAGGTGCATCGTGTTGTGCTACTTGAATACTCTGATTGGAAGCTAAATCCCAACATTTTGCTGTTTTGTCGCAACCTGCCATGAATACTTTCGTTCCATCCTGTTTCAAAGGGAATGAACTTTGAATTGAATAACCATTAATCATTAGAAAACATTAATCTTTAAAGATATCATAAACTTAAAAAAGTTAAATTTAATATAAAAAATTTAATAAACTTACATCACTCCAACAAACATCAAGAACTGGAGCAGCCATGGATTGCATTGATTTAGGAACAGTTTTACCAGATTGCTCGACTTCCCAACAGCGAACGTTGCAATCCCAAGAGCCAGCAACGAGGAAATTTTGTGGAATACAAGCAGGACTAAATGCGAGACTGGAGACAGAATCATCAGGTGGGGAGACAACCTCATAATCCTGCATTGGGTTAGAAGTAGTCGATGTGCCAGTTTGTAGTCCTCCGCTTTGATTAAACATCTTTAATCTACTTTACACTGCCAATTGTTATTTACCGCAGAATAATATATTATATGTTAATTATAACAATATATTGTATAACAAATTATACACGATAAACAGGAAAGTACTCTCACGTATGTTATTTATCCGATAAGCAATACAAAAAATAATGCCATGATTTAAGGAATACATAGAACGAATACTCGACGTAAATTTTGAGACCAAAGAATTAGAAATAACAAGGATAGATGGCGAAGTGAATTATACAGGGAGGTAGCAAAAAAAAATGTTCCCAATTATGGTGGTTCACGAAAGTATTGGAATGTTCGAATTCATAAATCTTCTTATGAACATGAAATGTAAATAACAATTATTAGACTGCGGATATTTATACAAATCTATATTTTTACAAACATAATTAAAGAAATAAGATCTAGACAAAAATTTGTTTTACGCACTAATATTATAAAGAATACTGTATTTTGAGTATTTCATATATTTTTGTATATTCCCTGCATTTTTCTATTTTAATTTTCTATAAATGCATAAAAATCGGCAGTCTAATAATAAATTTCATAAAAATTCCAATATCTAGAAACATATCTAGAAATTTGCACATACTGTAATTTAAATCCGGTAATTTCCGGGGATATCGAGTATCTCACCATAATTGTGACAATTATGTAGTATTTCAAAAGTATTTAAAAAAATGCTTGTGGTATCACTTATTCATACAGTAGCCGAGGTTTAAGAAATATATTAAACTATGGAGGAAGTCCTTTTAGAATGCTTTAAGAATAATCGAAAATATCACTTTATTTCCAATTCAAGTTACTGTTAATATAAATATATACATGCATCATAATGGTATTAATGATCCAAAATCCAGAGAGCAGCAAAGCTTGACAAATACTGTAGATGAAGAGCAATTAAACACTTAAGAAGGAAGATTGTATGGATTCTATACATTTATGAGCTTAAGAAACAATAATTATCTTCATGATGCTACATTTATATATTAATTTTTTAATAATAATAAATTATAAACATAAATAAGAAAAGAATAAATAAATGGTGATGATGATTCTAAACATTATTTTTTGTTCATTACAATAATATATTACATACTTATTTAGTTGATAAGATAATAGTATTAATCATACCAATGGACCCAAATTTATCTAATTGTTGGTCCTCAATAATAAAAAATGGAATAAATTTCAAAATTATAAATAAGTAATGTTTATTGTGTACTTGTGTCACCACATCTACTACATAGTATTTACACTTATTACAATTATGATAATATTTATTATCATTTTCAATGTATATACATACAGAATGCTTTTGGGATCTTTTTTCTAATTTTGTTACACTATTTTTGTAACTTCTTTCCCAGCCCTCCTTATGGCATTTAGTATAATCTCATAAAAAATTGATCTATAATTTTCAAAATCATGAAGATCAATTAATTTGCTTCTCCATTATTTGAAAAGTATCTGGGTTTAAGATGACTCAACCATCAAAGTGTGGGAGTTAAATGTACACATATTAAATAAATTTATCTCCTGCTTTCTTTCAATGTTATATTGCGTATAAAATTTTAATGGAATCATTCAATGAAAGCTTACAATAAATTAATGAATATGAAACTATATTCCATTTGATTTCTGAGTAAATGTTTCATCATTCTTTAATATCGTCATAATACTATTTATAATTCTCTTTTAAATTTATATATTATCTCTATTAAATTAGAGTTACAATCATATAAATATTTATGACATAAAAAAATAATTTGTATCTCGTATGAAAAATAAATATTTTCCACAAAAACAATTTTATCTACCAACATATTCCACAGCGTAATAATCACAAACGACTAAAGTTTCATAATCTATGTAACGTTCTTCATGGCCGTGTACGCCTATATAACATATTTGATGATTCGGCTGTATTTTTCCTATGTGATATACACCTTCGTGTAACACTCTGCCTATAAAAAGAGCGTGGCCGTCTTCGGTTTCACCGGCAGGAAGAGCGTACAAAGGAACACTTCCTTCCCATGATTTTACCCAATTCACATCTTTGCCGCATAATATTTGAAAATCTTTTTTATCGTGAGAGGCTCCACCCCATGGGATTGTACATACATTATTTCTGATACCACCAGGTGTGATCGAATCTCTGTGATGAACACGGCCTATATACAAACCATCTTCTGAGGCCATTACAGCATTTTGTGGAAGACCATCTGACTCGTTACAATCTACCCAACAGTAGCAAGTGTCTACCAATTGTTGCCTAACAACTAGAGATGTACATGGTGATTCTAAAATGGATATATAGAAATGTCTAATAATGTTTAATAATAGTAATGCTTAATAACATGTTTATTAATTTGAAATGTTATTTGATAAATTTGTAAGAGATACCTTCTATCAAAAATTCACCAGTTGCACCCCACGCTGTGCTAACCCCTATATAATTTATAACAAACGGATTTCTGTCTTTGTATGCTAGAAAAACATCACCATTTTGTCGACCAATCTTTAAAGTTCCATCACAACACCATCTAAGAATTAAATTGTTGTTTCCTTTCGGGTTTGATTAAAGTGATATTTTTATATAAGAGTAGTTTTAGTTTCTTACTGAATCCAAATATTGAACATATACTGAGCATTTAATATGTTTCTTGTTTCTGCTTCTGCCACATCTTGTTCTTGGTTATTCCTTTTTATGGCTGACATTGTGTTTCTCCATCCTCCAATAATAATCTATCAATATAGAATATATTTATATTTATGTTATGTGCAAGTGTTTGGTAAATATTATATTTATTTTTAGCAAGATATAGACATACCTCATACACATTTGAGTCTCCACCCAAATGTGTACGTAAGGAAATTCTTGCATCGTGAGCAGCTTGCATACTCAGCCTGAGGCGAGATTTTGTGATGGGAAAATAACGATATTCTATGCTATCAGGTGTAATAATCCTAACTGAAAAAATATTAATTTTTTAATATATTTGGACTATGTTATTTAAAATATTATTACATTACTTTGTAGTATCAAAAGAAGCACAATTTTTTTATACAATTTATACAATGACTCATATTAATATGTAGATATAACAATGTTTGAAGAATTGTTGCTCTATATATTTATTTATGATAGTATTATTGAACTGATTGTTTTTTGTATACTAAAACATTTATATTCCAGTTAGTAGAAACATAAAATTGGTTTATTTAATGCATAGTTTTTTACATAGTAGACAATAAAATAATTAATGATAAAATTTAGAATTGTAAAAATTTCGGATAATAGCACGTTAAATAAAATTTATATATTTATACATATATTATAGATGTGTATATGTTTCATATAAAGTTCATGTAACTTACACATTGTTCAACTGTTTGTGCGATTTTATAGATCGCTATTATTTAATTTATCAGTTTATAAAATAAATGTTATAGTATACAAAAAAGCAAATAGTTCTATAACTACTGTAAACGAATATATAAAGCAATAATTTCCCAAAAAATCGTGATGTTTCAATATCAATAAAAATCATTATATATATTATTTAACCTATTGTGCTTAAATATTTTGTAATAAAAAAGTATGTTATACCAAATTTACGTGCTGACATTTCTGATCTTGCTAATACGTGTACTCACTAAAAGTCATGGTTGTTGGTTCGACTTTAAAACAACTTTTTATTATCAGCTGATAACGCAATTGACAAAGCAATTACAGTTAACGATAGCAAGGTAGAAATATACGGTCGAATTTGGATTCTCCCAATTGATGGTGATGGTTATGTTTTCTGTATAATCTCATCGCAAAGAGTGCAATTTGTCACATTGCAATCAAAGTTATCTACATAAGTAAGATACTAAGTATAGATGCGTTGCATAGGATCGAACTTCTCTTTAATTGGCACTTTCCCAGGATATTGAGCGCATGCGCGGCATATAGAACAATTTTTATTGGCGTAGATTCAATTTTGATAGCGGGAAAAAGAGAGAACGAAATTTTCATCATGATTAGTTTAGTATTACTTTAGTATTTCATTTAGTAGTTCATTACACCAATTTATCTACTCTTCTTGATTATATTGCATTCGATATAATAATATATTTTTCAATTGAAAAAATTAACAAAATTTAATAAATTATTACCTCGTAATATTACGAATATTACAAATATTACGAGGTAATAATTTTCTTATTAAATTTTGAAATTACGAATATTATCTCGTGCAGTTTTTAATTTACTTCTCTATGTTAAATTCATATTATGATTTGTGACTTATAAGATGAATAATTTTCTAACAACAAAGTCTAGGATTATAATATTATGATAAAGTAACTAGAATAGGTCCTTGCACAGAATCTTGTCATCGTATTCAGGATATGCCAAGCATGTGAAGATGCGTGAAGCTGAACCGCAACCGGTATTACTACATATCTTTGCAACTTTCGCACCACAAATATTTCTGAGTTCGAAAGTGTAGCGCACATGTTCATACCTTATCATAACTTATTTATATTCTTTCTACTTTAATCTTATCTTCACAATTAACGAGAAAATCTTTCTATTTTCTAATTGAAGAAAAATATTACATAACTAAATTATTTATGAAATTTGATTTATTTTTATTACTAAATATAACTAAAAATATGATGATCTAAATTATAAAATTTTCTATTTTTTGCATTAAAAATTTTTTTTTTAATTTTTCGATAAAAAGATAAAATTTATGTTTTCTACGAAGATGGTTCGATTTTGCTCGATGTTTAGTTCAGACTTACTGCTCGAGAATATACATATAATAAATATGCAATACGACACACATGTGTTTCGTGCGGCTTATAAAAGGCAGAATGTTCTACATATATGCAACGACATCAAAGAAGCGTCCGCTTGGAATTAGTTTACCGTCCACTTTCCATTTTCATTTTACTTTCTTCATATTGTACTAATGTCTCGCGTTGTTACGCGTGTACGACTTTTACCGTTTCACGGTCATTTGATGGCCTCTTAGAAATGGACAATTTATACTCTGATCTGGAGATGCCTTTTTCGCGGCGAATAGAAAACTGTGTCAACAGGCCGCTTACGTGTTACAATTATAATTTAATTTCGATAAAGAAAAGTCATTTACTAAAACAGAGGATGCTATTGCATCAAAGAATATCGTTTTTGGAATCTGTCATTTTAAATATAGATTTCCTATAAAAAAAAGTGAAGAAATGAAATATATCAACTGTAATTGTTTGTAGCGACTGGATCAACCTGTTTGATTATTCGTGATTTATGAACAGGGATAAAGTATCCTAGGTCATTGTCGTTAATATGTTGGAATTCAGCTGACCGACGCACATGGTCAATGTACGTTTCAAATGAATACACTTGTAAACGCGTGTGCAGAAAGTAGAAAGCATTGCAAAAGATAATGACAAGGATGTAGCAGTGTCATTCCGGTTTTCATGTCAGAACGCAGCATGCGATCGTCCCATTGCGATCTACATATGCTGTCTCATAACTTTGTGTCACGATCTTCAATTTTTATCAGAAATTTTCCTTTTTTGACATTCGATATTAAAACAACTCTGAAACGATAGAATAAAAGATTTTAATGATGTGCGATGAAATATTAATAAGAAAAGTACTTTGAATTTCTTACCTTAAAAAAGAATAGCTACTTTAATCTCAAGGAAGGTACTTACTCAGATGATTAAATACTATACTGCGATGTATAGTTTATTAAAAAAAGCACATTTCCCTTTATATTATGTTAGTGCGTCATCAGATCTTAATGAACGCAGTTATAAATATTGGTGAAACGTTGGAATACATTTCCAAAGCATCCGGAAACGGATATTGCACGCAAGGTTTACAAAAAGATCGCACATATCAAGTTACATAACAAAATACAAAAATCGAAATGTATCCCTTTTTTATCTTATCAATTTGAATTCTGCTACATACTTTGGGTTAGTTTTGACTGGGCTATGTTTTGCTATTGCTAAACAATTTCCTGATTAACTCGCGGGAAATTTAAATTAAAAAATTATATTTCAAAGTCCAGTTTTATTTTTATGTATATCATGGGGCTCCATTAATAAATTTTTCAGATTGAAGATTAAGGAAATTATGGAAGAGTTCAATTTTATGCAGAAGTTTTCCTTAAAAGTATTAAAAATCTTTTTGTTCATTGAAATAGGAGTGAAGTTGGACCATGAAAATTGGAAAGGCGTAGCGGAATTAAATGTAGCTTTTATCGTTTCCAATTGTTTTCAACATTTTACTATCAACTGCTACTGTATAATGTTTGCTAATTGATGTAAATTATTCACGCATGGTAGAAAGCGCGTCTGTCGAAGCATGTTTGCATAATAATTGATGTAGTGAGAGGATCAATCTCCTATTGCCTATTAGAGTGGGATCAAAATGATCTATGCCGTTTCCTTTCCTCAACGTGACTTGTTTTTTATTTATCTGCAGTTTTAACACCTGAACCATTTTACTTGCATACACTTGATTAAGAAAATACGTACAACTACATTAATTTTTTTCTTAAGGCATCTAAATATTAATTTACGCACTTTTTATGATCAAATATTAATATTGAGGTTAACTGTTGTATTATAATAATGTTTAAACAAAATACGATCACAGATTGATATTATCGAATTGGACTTACTATGATCTTTGAAGGGAACTTCATGAAACTTTCTTTCGTACGAAAGGCGATTGGTATTCAAGATACTCGTGCGTTTTATGCGGATGTAAACCGAGCAAAGCGTTCTTTCTGATGTTTACGAATTTGATGCCTGGAGAAAGATAGGTATTCCTGAGTATCATTATCCATGACTATGTTTTGAAATACAGGCACGTCCGTTTTTCAGTAGATCCTCTCCCATCTTGCTACTATAAACATTGCGTGTGAACAACTCGACTACTTACCAATAACTTTATGTAATCGTTATTCAACTTCATCTATCGTTAACCCTCTCTTCGTTAACCCTCTAGCCGCGAACAACGCCGAAATCATATTCTTATTTATTAATAGACTATGGATTTTTATACAAATTCATTAATTTGAGAATATAATTGTAATGTTAAAGCTTCGGTAGAAAATTGTTTCATTTATCAAATGTTATAGAAATCATTATACTTTGGACATTTATAAAATAAATATCCGCGATCTATTTACTAAGCACTATCTTATTTATATCTCGGTATGTTTACAGAAAAAATAATTATAATATTATATTTAGATTATAATCCATGATTAAATATTAATTCAAACATGCAAATTTAATTAAATCATAATTAATAATAGGACAATATTGAATAGTTAATATGAGAGCGCCGAATTCAAAATTCCGAAAAAAGAGTTACAGGATAAATAGTACACATTTTACGTGGTAATTGGACCTGTAATGAGTAACATTGTAGTGGAAATTATGGTATTTGTAATTCAAAAGAAGACGTAACGCGGTTTCGTTTCTCACTGTAAGAAAGTTATCCATCTACCGTAACAAATATCTGTTAACCTTGGCAATGATAATGCATAGAAATCGGGGCTACATTTTTACGAAAGCTCGCAATCCACTGGCTGCGTCGAAGCCTATCGCTATTAAGCTGATTGTTGAGAAGACACGAAAACTACAGTTACATTCAAACTAAACAATCTATTAATAGTATCTCTGATTAAATTCTACTCTTTATGTGATCACTTATACATAGAGAAGGTATTTATACGTTTTTTTAGTAAATTTTTACCTTTTTACACTCTATGGAAGAGATATTAAGATGAATATCTTGTTTTTACATTTCCAGGAAAATTGCATATTATTATAATATATTAAAAATGATTAATATCAATAATTGTAATAAAATTTACTTCTGAAAGAACTTTGGTTTAAAGAAATACTTGAAAGCAAGAACTTGATTAAAAACAGATATGAAATATAAAGTTATTCTATCTTACTGTATTTTGAAGATGATTAATATCAATAATTATAATAAAATTCACTCTTAAAAACGAATTCGTTCAGAAGAATGCTTAAAAACATAAATATTTAAGAGCGAGAAGTAAAAAGATAGATACATACTGCAAATCTAAAGCTAATCTATTTTAACTTACTGTATCTCTCTCTCTCTCTCTGCATACATTCACATATTATCTATAATTACTAAGACCCATCCCAATGATATACCTTGTAAAAAGAGCCAGAGCCATTACTATATTTTGAGTAACCAAGCAGATGTTTGGGGAAAGGGAGACTTTTCTATATGTATTAAAAAGTCTAATTACGTTAGGTAGGTCATGCTCCTCATAGTTCACTGAATAGTTAGTTGCACGCGGACTGACCCATTGCTTTCCCCGTAAAAGTGAAGAGTTAAATCAGGTTGACTCTTTCTCCCTGCTCTGTATGGTCGGATACCAACCAATGTCCTATCAGTATGTGCACATCAAGATCGCTTTTACCTTTTTGTGAACGAGGAGGGATTCCTAGGAGTATAAAACGGTAAGGAATCGATTCGCGTGTCAGTATGTGTGTAGTTTCAATTTGTCCTAAGAGATTCAGTCACCAGTTAACGTAGTTGAAACCTTTTTGGACTTCTTCTCTTCTTTTGTCATGGCGAATTTCATTTCGCTCGTGAGTACTGAATAAGTTGTAAAATAATATCTGTGAAATCGTGAAATTTCATTTTGAATGTAATTCAATAAAATTTTTAATGCCATAATCGAAATCGTAATATTACTCCTCTGAGTTCTGTTCAAAATTTGAATTTTTATAGCAGGTGAAATAATTGATTAACTTTTTGGATTAACTTTGTAATTGTATATCTAACTATTTATTGGTAGAGATGTTTGTTAGTGTTTATGCTTTAAGTAGAAGATTGTTACCCGTTGGAGGATGAGTATTAATTTATGGTGAAATTGTTCCACTTTTAGAGTGCAGTAGTCCTCGGTTGCATCCTGCTGACCCACGCGGAACCACCGGCATCGGTTAACAGTACGTATTGCTTATGCCTTTTAAAACACGGCATTCCTTCGAACAAATTTTCATGTGACTGTAATACATTTTTTATATTAGCAGACTATTAGTAACAAATAATATTCCAATTATATTTGAATTATTTCAATATTAATATTTTAAATATGGTAATTAAAATATCCCAAGTAATATTGTTCTTCTTTTTTAACTGTTATTACAATTTTGCTAAAATTCTTTTTAATATACAATTTTTTAAGTAATTTTTTCACTTTATTTTACAAATTTGTCACAGGCTATTCTATCAACGGAGAGAACAATGGATTCGAGTATAACAGCAATATTATCAACGGTGCCTACATACCTGGGAAAGAAGGTCATAGAGAAAACATGGACTTTTACGGTGGAGGAAATACTGGACACTCGTTGACCAACAGCAGGAGCCAAGGAAATCTCGATGAAAGTTTAAGGAGCAGCTCTTATAACGGATTTTCACCCAGTTCCCATAATACTGGTTTCTCTACTACTTATACTACTGCTGCCACTCACGATAATCTTGCGTCGAGCTCTTATTTCCCTAACAACGCTGCACAATCCAGTTATGATAGTTATAATAATAACAACAATGCTGATTCGGCTTTCGAGGCTTACACGCAAGGCAGCGATCAAGCTGGATCGGATTTCAATCAATTCTCCGCTAACAAGCACAAGAATCCTTCTTATATGAGATTTTCCGATAACGTATCCGGTGCTACTAGCACAGGAAGCTATCCAGAGACTTCAGAGGCTTCTTCTTTCAGAGGAGATTATTCTGGAGATTCTTTTAGGAGTCACACATCTCAAAATACAGGATTCATAGACAATGCTGACCCAGCTTTCAACAGAGAAGTTTCTAATTTCTTCAACAGCCCTAGTACCGATTATTCGTACGGAAAGCATAAAGAAAATACTTTTGGAGGAAGTAACAAGTTCATGACCGACATCTACTCCATGAATCCTGATACTCGCTACGTGCGAGGAAATCACGGGAATGTGGGTCGTGATTATACTTCTTCTATGTTTCTGGCCAACTCTGGCCAAATCAGTCCTTTCGGCAACGTTCGAGGAAACGCTGGTGCTTATGGATCAGGAAAATTCGGCAAGTATAATAAGCATTCGGGTGACTATACCTCCAGCGCAGGTTTGAACTACCTTTCGAAGGAGCAGGACGTTGATTACTTGCTCAGTAGTTATGGTAAAGGCAGTGGAAAACTGGCCGTGATAAAAGAAGGTAGACCGAGCAGTTATGTTAGCCAATCTTATCTTGGCGGACCTTCGTACCTTAATAAGATTATTGGAAGTTATAAGAGTAAACCCAGCTTCATGAATTCATATCATAGCAGTTCACCGATTGGTTATTCATCGATGTCTGGCTTACATGGTAGTTCCAGTGGTAACAGTTATGCAGATAGTCCACTACTGAGAAGATATCGGAGCAACAGCTATATACCAGGGCATGTTAGTCCATATCCCGGTTATTATTGATACGTTAGACAAGCGTGAGGGAAGTATGTTATGTTATGTTTTGTACATATTTATTATATGAAATATTTAATTTTAATTAAATACTGTTTGTTTGTTGTTTAAAATAAAATTATTGTATAAATAATGGGAGTATAATATTCATCCCTTTTTATTATATTCTTGAGATCTGGTTTTAATTATGGCGGAGTTCGTGGAATCTTTGGCTTAGCTAAAAATGCTTCCTCTGTATCGGATTTTGTCTCTTGCGTCCATGAAACCTTATCGTTGGCAATCCTATTGCTATCTTCAGTATTCCTATAAAGAAAGTTCCAATTTCGTATGATAATCGATATTTTCTAAAGAAAAAGCTTGATAACGGTAAATAAAATATGAAATTTATTCAATAATTCGTGGCGTATAAAAAAGTTAAAATTTTAATATAAAAATTTACAATGGTGCACAATTAAGTTTGAAATTATACAGTGCGTTTGTATCACATTAGAATTTCGACTCACAATGACGCTATGCTGCTGAGTTTCTCCATTACTGAAAAAATATAAAAGCGATAATAAAATTATTAGTTTTAGATTCACATTATTTTATAGAATACGTTCGATATGATTCGTCTTGATATGATTCATCTTAGATTTTATTGCTTTCATATGGTCGTTCCAATTTTTTCGAAATCATGATCAAGTACATGTTTAAGAGAAAGTTATAAAGCTTTCACTAGATAGTGCTTACAGTAAACCTTGTCAAACATGGTAAAATCAGTGGACGTTTAGAAATTTATAAATGGTTGTTACGCATTAAATATTCTTTTCCTAATTTTTTTCAATAAAGTGAAATCGATCGAAAGATTATTTTAAATAAAATTCTTACCTGTTGATTCAGCTTCACTTCCGATTCCTAGGAGCATCGAGGATGCTAGTGTCGTTTTGCTGCTTTCCCTGTAAAAAAGTTCAATTAAACATCTCGTTATATTATATCTTTATTCTAAAAAAATTAACAAACTTCGAAGTATGATTTTCATAAAGATACATAGCACTTTCATTATGAATTTCTTTTACGAAAGTCTTATCATTCTTCGAGTTCCATCTTTCGTTCGCCACTTGCACTTTAAAAATTTGCCGATCCTTAAACACGTTATAAATATAAATTTTAAATTTTAATTTGATAGTTAATTTCTCGTTAAATACCTTTGTCGAAGAAGATTTTAATTCGACTACACGTGGCTGTGGTTTTGGATATGAGATTGTCTTTTTAATAGAATTTTGTAGTATTACAATATTAGTTTTAGTTTTCACGTTAGGCTTGCTATTTACCAATTTTCTTGAAATGTATAAAAGAAGTTTATAATTTTCATAGAAGTATATATTTTTACTTTATCAGTAAAATTATCTTTTTATTTAATTTTATTAGTTTTACATATTAATGAAATTAAGGTCGACATGCTTTAACAATACCTTGGTAAAATTTCTTCATGTTGTATTGATTCGTGTTCAGAAGATAAATTTTTAATTTGATTATTCTGCATAGCAGAATCTATTGCTTCTGTTTTCAATTGCGGAAATGATAATTCGTCGGATATTGTTTCCTTCTCTTGAATTGCCTTTGGTAAAATTGTATAACATGACTCTAATAACGATTCTCCACACAATTCTCCGTAATTATTCTTTACCGGATCATTTTCGTCCAATTGACTTTCCAATACATCAAATTCCTCCTGAAAGTTTTTCTTTTTTTCAGCAAAGTATAAGACGTTTTATAAGTCATTACCCACATTATCATTATCTGCCATTTCCTCGTCTTCCGTTTTGATAGTAATTTCACCTCTATGTATCTTTAGAATATGATCCAAGTGTTTCCTGTTTTTCCCATCTTATTTAAATATTTTATTTGATATAATCTAACTTGTAACTCATAAAAAAATATTTTACCTTATCTCGCCAGTTTTATATTTACTGTATTGTTCTATTATAGATGAGAATTTAATTCGTTTTGCTTCCTCGTTGAATACGTGATTCGTCAAGAAATTATTTAAGGCTCCATTGATATATGGTAATGCCTGGTTTAAATATACATCATAAATACGTGTATATATGTATATACATAATGCGTATCATAATTCGTAATTTTAGAAAATATGAAACACGACACATATATTATACCGATTCATGATCCATTAAGAGTAAATCAATTAATGTTGACATAAGTAAAGGCGCCATTGTTGACACTCTTCTTTGAGCTGTTTGATGCAACGATAAATTCATTAAAAGAGCCGTAGCATATTCCAAGCGATAAGAATCCATAACACGATACTGATCATGTAGATGATGGATCAACCATTCCATTAATCCATTTTCTATCATATAAATCCTTTGTTGTTTACGTAAAGATAATTTTTGTAACATTGCAATCATCATATTGCAAGTCAATGTATCTATATTATTATCAGAAATACTATTCATGCACTTGAATACCTAAAATGCTTATCTTATTAATTCTATAATCTTTTCTAAAGTTTTGATATTTACAGTTTTGTTAGTGTCACAATACCGTATCAACAACAGTAGAATCAAATGATAAATAGTCTCTTCCACATCTAAATGATGCCAATGCATTCAATAATCTCGTGACTGATTGTTGTAAAGGATGTGGTATGATAATGTTTTGTGGAGTTAATAGATATGGCAAGATAGATTTGCCTCTATAACTAGCAATTTGACTGTGAAGTCCCAACAAGTCTTTACTTATATATTCATGCACCGTCTCATCTCTTTCTCCAGGTTGACTAAATGTTATTTTCTAAAAAAAAATGTTTATCTATTTATGTTAAATAGATATTAAAATTTGTCTTACCCTTCGCAATGCTTGCAAAAGAAATAGTTTTGTTTTAATGCTTCCATTAATTAAATGTAATTTGATTTTTTTGAAATTCAATAGTTTTGGAGGAATAAATACATTGTTTGAGTTTGAATACTCAATGGTTTTCATATCAGAACGAGATTTTGATAATAACAATTCTGATGAACACTATAAACAAATAAAATATAATATAATAATATACAAAAGTTAATATACACATCAAATTCTCAGTGCTTACATGTATACTATCTTTTATATTTTGATTAAACAAATCTGGAAAGATTCTTATACAAGTTTCTAACATAGCCTGGAAATCAATGACTTGTCCTTTTACAGAATCCTCTAAGGCACTTGTTAATACTCTTGCAATGCTCATCAGTTTATGATAATCAGCATGCAGTTTATGAAATCTGATTTTTAGCTTTTCATAATTGGAATGAACACTGCATAAATGAGATTTTGCTACTGCTAACTCTTGTGTACACTGCATCAATTTTTTATTCCTTTTAGTAAAGTGTGATGAATATATCTCTTCTTCTGAAGAATTCATTGATACAGTCTGTATACTTCTACAAAAAGAAAAAATGATAAAAGAAGATGATTTTTAGATTATCATTATATCAGAAGAACATTAAACATTTCTCACTTTGATTTTTGACTATACTTTATACTATCATAAAAAATAGGTTGCTCTTCAGATTCATCATCTTCCAAAAACATTGGAATGTTTCTATCATTTGGTATGATTGGTACATTATTGTTTTTAATTGCCTTCTTTGCAATCACATCTTTTTTGGAGTCTTCTGATAAGGATGTATAACTTGAAGAAAATTTGTCTGAATTTTCATCATTATATTTTGTATTGCTAAAACTCTTAAAATTGCATATATTTTCATGACATATTTTATTTATATTATATCTTTGTAGCAACTTGTACCTTACTTACTTGTTGTTTGTAATTTTTGAGAAAGAGCTGTAAGTGGTTTGTCAATTTATCTGTCCAACTTTTTTCAAATATGTTAGAAAGAAATGGTTCTGCATATGGATCTTCCATAAAGGGAAACGCAAAATAAGGTCTTAATTCTGCATCATTTTCTAATTCTTTACCTGTTGTATTTAGAAATGTACGTAACCGTTCCATACTATCATTCATGTTCTTCTCTATTTCAGTCATAAAATTCTGTGTATTATTAATGTTAAATCAGTCGCTACAAACACACTGAATCTTTGTGTGTACAGCTATTTATGTTATTCATTTAAAAATTTTGTGCAAAATTTATATTGCAATTAAAACAAAAACAAAAACAATCTCATATTTGATGTTCTTACAAAAAAGATAAATGTAGTAAATGAGAGCAGAATAAATATGACATGAATTTACAAACAAAAATTAGAGGGTTAAAACAGATTAAAATTACTTCTTCACATTCAGAATCTTGTTGATTAGATGATGTCACAAGATCACTTACAGCTGCTTGTATTTTATCTGAATGATTTAAAAAATAAGATTTTTAATTTTTTAAGAATATAAAATCTATATTTACTCTTTACATATATTGAGTGTTATAAATACCTTTTTTTTTATACCAATGTAACATTAACATGTGTTTAGGTAACATTGCAAAATACACATATATATGTAACATTAAAATTTTACAAGCTTTTGTCTGTTTAGCATCTTCAGGTACTATCAAATTCCATAACTAGAAATAAAAAGTTTCAACAAATTATATTTCTTATTACATGTAATATAATATAATATATTTGATCAATATTTTTTATTATACGTTGAAGAACGTTTTCCAATCTCCTGTTTTATAGCTGAACATTAATTGTTCGTAACAATTTTCGTACATATCGTCTTCGGTCTGCAAATCATTCTTAAGATGTTTAAAACCTTTTATTGTTGCTTCTACCATCAATGCATCGGCAGTATTTTCAAAATCATGGTCTATAAGGAACTATAAAATTTGTATGTTTACATTCATTAAATAATAAATATTTTACTAATATTAATAATAGTTGATACAATTTTGAAGACGCAATAGAACTTGAAGGATATATATACCTGATGAACAAGTTTTAATTCCTTGTTATCCATTTTATTTATTGCCCGATTCTTATCCATCTTTCTTCTTTATTTATTTAAATTGATAAGTTTAACATAATGGGGGTGGAAAGATCGTTTTACGTCGCTATATATTTAAGGAGTTGTGTTTTACATACAGTTGTGTGAAGGATATTCCCTTCCATAAGATTGATTTTACGCAAATGCATTTCTAAGCAATTTCTAGCGTTTGCATCTACATGTTAAGTAAGATAATATCTTTTAATATCATGAAGACACGAAATATTTTATTTCTATGAAGGAAAAATAATTAACTCTTAATTTATTATGGAATTGAATATAATATTGATTAGAAAAGAAACAACTTAATTATTAAAAGCTTATGGATTTATAAGAAAAAGGGTTGGTTCTTTCATACGTATGAAGTTTTAAAAATTTAAGAACAAAAGCTTTTCGATTAATGATGTATAATATCGATAATGCATAAAAAGTTATAACTTAAAAGAAATTTAAAAAATATATGAATTTCATTATAAAAGAGAAATTTAATTTTTTTAATAAATCTATATATGACTTTATTTACAGATGTATACGTTGCGTTTGAACATGTACAAAACTAGCATTCAAAAATATTTGCCTTTTTATAAGTAATAAGTCAGTATCTGAATATTTTCCGAACATTTTTTTAAGTACCTTACTTCAATCATCAAAAAATGGAAGAACACAAACATATTTTTCGTGAAAATGTGATTCCAGAGGTTTGTTTTAATATGAAGTTTATTTACTAAAGGTTATGTTTTATTTTACTTGAAATAATCTTGTCTTCTGACATTTTTATAGGTACCAGACTTAGCTATTTATATTCCAAATTTTATTACACAAGAGGAAGAAGATGAAATAACAAAATATGTGAATAATGCTCCATTACCAAAGTGGACACAATTAACTCATCGTAGATTACAAAATTGGGGTGGTATTCCTCATCCAAGAGGCATGATAGCTGAAGAAATACCAAGTGTAAGTATTTATAATAATTTGTTGTAATAACTAATGTCCTCACGATGGAAAGAATTTATTATATAATATTAAAATAAACTGATACACATATATTTTATTATATTAACAATAAGTTTTCAGTGGCTCCAAAAATACGTTAATAAAGTATCATCATGTGATATATTTGAAAAAAATAAACTACCTAATCATGTTTTACTTAATGAATATCTATCTGGTCAAGGAATAATGGTATAGTTACAAATTAAACAAGATATATATCCATACATAACGAGATATAAAGCATATTATAATTTGTATTTATTAGGCACATTCAGATGGTCCACTCTTTCACCCTATTGTAACAACTATAAGTTGTGGCTCTCATACACTTCTAGATTTCTATAAAAGGCTTGACAGTACAGAGGTTGTGATGATAATTATAAATATAGTTGTATGTATGTGTATAAATTACATGCAAAATTTTGTTTCAGCAACATCAACCTAATTTAGAGTTCAGTTTTCTGTTAGAACGTAGGAGTCTATTCATTCTCCAAGGAGACTTATATCACAATTACTTGCATTCAATTGCAGAAAGAGACACAGATGTTGTTTCAAAGTCTGTGATAAAAAACTTGAGTATATGTGGAGACAAATTTTCGGAAGGAGAAATATTAAAACGGGGAACTAGGTTGTCTTTAACTATTAGACATGTTCCAAAAACTAGCAAGTTAAAACTAAAAATTGGATAATATATCTTTATATATATACATTTCACTTTGTAAAGTTTGAGAACATTAAATGTGTTTTTATTTCTTTACATTTGCAAACCTATACAATATATTTGAAAAGAAAAGGAGAATTTTTATATAAGATACAAAGGCAGTGTTATTATATTAAAGCATTTATAAAATTGTAAATATTTACAAAATAATTTCATTTCAAGATGTTTCAGTCTTTATAGCTGTAGAACTATCTGTATCTTCATAATTTTCTAAACTTACATCCATTATTTCCTCATCGCATTCATCTAACATTCCTTGTAAAGAATGTATGGAAGATATTAGGACATGAAATTGTTTACGTCTCATTTCCAATTTGTGTTCTAATTGTTTAGACTTTTCCTAAACATCGGGAAAATCATTTTAAGTTTATAGTAATAAAATAAACTCTTTCTTAATTATTATGGTGCAATGGTTCTTACCTTTAACTTACTCAACTCTTCACATAATGTAGCAAGTTTTAAATTGGTTTCTACTCTATCTGGCTGCTCATTTATAACTTTTGCTAGTACGTCATATTCTATTCTATTTTTCCTAACACGTTTTGCATCTTGTAATTCCGCTTTTGTTTTCTCTATGTCCCTTTTAGCCTCCTCTATTTGTATTTCAATTTCTTTTGATAACTGTTCATAGCTTTTTAATTCTTCCTGACTCATATTTGAAACTAGTCTGGATTTTCGTTGTGCAAATTCACATTGAGCTAGCTGGGATAACATTCTTTCATGCAAAGTATTATCTACTTCTGGACTATTTGCCCATTTTATAAATGATTTTAAAAGCATGTTTATTCGACGATCATCTCCAATTCCATCTCCATCTATTAGTAATCTCCGGCGTATTACTTCTTCTGTAAGACAAATAAATTGAAATTAGAAAATTGAAATTAGAAGTTTTGATAAAACATTACAAAAATTGTGATTTTAATTCATTTAATTGATTAGGAGGTTATGTCTATGTAGTAGTACCATAATCGACTTACCGTCACCCATTCTTACCGTAAAGGAAAAATCTCGGTACAATAAAGAATGTATTATTTTTTATTATATAATCGATATATTTGTTTCACTAATATATATAATAATAAATTATTAGCCGATGAGAGTTCCGTACATTGTGTATATTTGATGTAACTAACGAGCGCCACCTGCGAAGTCTATTATTTTTAAATTAAAAATTATCACGGATAAAAGTTAAATAAGTAAAAAGCTTATAAATAAGCATGTTGCTTGAAAAATTACTTAAAAAATGTTTTAAACGTATATTAAAATATCGAAGCATTTAATTAGAAGAAATAGCAGGAAATACTTTTTTAATTATACGTTTTGCAAAATAAAAAAATTCTACTTCACATACTGTTAAAATTTCCTTAAAATGAGTACTATTATTATAATTGTATTTCACGCCCCAAAAATTAAAATCATTAATTAATTTGTAACTACATTTATAAAAACGAAATGTGTACAATTTTTTAATTTTTTAAGTATTCTGATTTGACGACCTTTCTTAATTGCAGAAAATTATCAACTTTAATGATGATTAGAAAAAGAGATAATAATATCGTCGGGAAAGAAGTTATTAAGTTCCACGAGTCAGCGAATGCAACGTGCTCCCATTGGAATATTAAAATGATCCGCCATTAGTTTAATAAACCTGTCTTCTTTGTTCCCTTCGTCCAAGAGCCTTTTCCATGCTCCTCGAAGACTTTCGACGCAGCAGTCGCAGATGTCACTGTACCCCTAATGAGCATGCTATTTTTCACCGGTATTTTTATCCCGTTTATTGGCTGCCCGTTTCACAAACTGTCAGCCGGATATTAATCATCCTACTATTACGACTCTGCCTTTATTTCTTCTAAGGATAAAGAATGAAAGGGCCGTCGGAGTAGAGGGGATGGAAGGTAGGAAAACTTGTGTTCCTTCATTAGTAGTATGAGAACAGCTCTAATATAGCAGATTTTATTTCATTGAGCTGACACATTTGTATAAATTTCTTCATCCTTTTCAATTATTTATAATTTTAATAATATGTAGTCATAGATCATGATACTTATGTGTATAATTATTAGATTGCGGATGTTTATGCAAAATGAAGAGAATGGAACCTATACATAGGTGAAGATTTGTTTCATCCACTAATTTTATGATGAATGCTGTACTTTGATAAGTTTCTATATTTTTCTATGTTATATACATTTTATGCGTATTTGCACTTAAATTTCCCATAAATTCATTAAAACTCCGCAATCTAATAATTATATAATTCAATAGAGAGATTGGATAGAATGCTATAGAATCTTTTGCAGGTGGTGATGTTAATGATACATGTGCATACATATTTTCTAAGTATGTTATCCTATGAAATCTATTCTAAAACTGATGTACCGACAAAGTTAGAATTGATCCTCGCTGTAACATAGCGCACTCTATTTCAGCTGCTTTCAGAGATACATAAATGTTTTTCAATAGTAATCTCTCGTATTAAGGTTTAATTTCATACATTAACAAATTTTCCATTTCATGCAAATTTTAATAACACGTAGAAAGACAGCCCTTCAATAAATCATTTGCATTATACACGTGCTAAGTACAAATTTATAGTATTGTTAGTAGCCAAAAAATTTATCTTGTTTTATTTTTTATTGAGAATGATTAACGGCTATTGACAAGATATATTTGCGGATTTATGGAGGAGTTCTTTTTGTCAGGAAAAACGCAACAATAAAATTTATATTGGCACTGATAAATACACGTAAACTCTTAAATGTGATAAAACATAATTTCATCTTTTATTCTATCGTAATACTCGTATATACATATACATATATTCAATTTACGAAATACACACATATTTAAGAAATGCCAGAAATCTTAGACTCGTAAAAGATGAAGAAAGAAAAATTATTCCTGGTCTGGGTCTGAAAAGGCTGGCACAAGTGTTAATTTCGGCAGTAAAGAAGCAATTTGTACTATTGGTATTCACAACAGTGACTTATAAAAGCCAGTCGAATAAGTAGCTATAAGTTTCTTGCGTCCGATATAAAACCGAGAGAACAGAAGGGCCTAATATATCACGATTTATTCCGCGATAGATCCCCGGGAAGATACTCTCAATGAAACGGCGCGTCGAGTTACATTGTACGTTCCTTTCGCTCCCGTCGATCCCATAAAAGTCCCAATAATAATTTCTGATGTTTTCCGATGCAACATGTTTGATTTAGTGTCGGACATTTTGTGATCGCATATCTGCCTCGTAAATCTCTCCGCGGTGGCGCCACTGCATAAAAATATCAAACGTCGATGTGTCCGCGTTCAACCCCAATCCCACGTAAAATATTGCCCGTGATTCCGTGCGACGGAAATAGCCTTTCATTCCGGCTGCCTGATAATTCCAGAATTTCGCGATTTATACTCCGAAAGGTTATAAAAGATACGCCCGATTGCGTGTTATTATTAATTGCTGCGCGCCACGATAAAGTGGAACGTTTTAGTTTTAAAAAATGCCCTCAAACGAATATCGGGAGGAATACCGCGCGAAATATACGGTAAGATTATTCGGTCAGATTAATCGGTATTCAAATTGAAAACGGGTCCGAGGAGGAAACGGAAAATAAAACTTCCGCAGCCATCAACGTCTCTATCGCGTATACTAATTACGCCGGACCCACCGATTTCGGTATTTGCCCGCTGTCGTTTCATGATTGATCGAATCAAACTGTTCGATGATAAACTTTCGGCTGCGTTTCTATTATTATAGGTCTGCTACATACGTTTTTATTGTTTCTCGCAAAAATTAATTTTCGTATTTTTATTTTCTTGCGTTTTTGTCGTTCGTGGAATCGAAGGTTTATTATTAACCCGTAATGCGGTACATGAATATTCAATATTCATAGGAATTCAAAAATCATATAATATGCAAAGCGGTAGATACACCATTTTTGGACCAAGATTCCTTTTTAATATTTGCACTTTTAATGAATGACAATTATATGAAATATTTAATGTCTTGTTACTTATTTTGGGTTACTTTCGAAATATATAGTCGTATTTTATCATTTAAAAAAAATTTTCGACAATCATTTCAGTTTCGTACTAAAATTTTTCTTCTAACATTAAATCTTTTTGCTAGTTAAAACAGAAATAAGATTGGAACATAAAGGTTCAAGTACCGCAGAGAGGTTAAAATATCATAACTAAATGCAGCATTGATTTGAATGGAAATTTCGATGAAAACGCGACTGTGATTCTATCTAATTGAATGTAAACATATCTCAGTAATCATCAGTAATGTTCATTTCACATTTTACAGACATGAGACACATATTACGTACATATTACATTATAACTAAGCGAGAACCATAAATACAAGGAAAATGGTATACAAATACACTTTGATATTTTTCGTTCTAATTCCTTTATTCTTATTAGTTGTATTATAACTTTAGTCTTTATGTTTTACATCTTCCTTTTTGTTGTAAAATAAAAGAACGGTACAATTTTTTTTGGTTACTTATCATACGTATTTAGAAAGCGATCTAACAGTAAATGATCGACGCGACTCTCATACGACTATTGAAAGTCGATAGTTCTTTCTATGTTCTTTCGCTACGTGGCGCTGATCAGAAAGAAATCGATCGTTACTCATTGATTCGAAGCATCTAGTCGGTGACCATTAAATAAAGCTTGCGTCGTGCGTTCGCGAATAGAATGCATTTATCTCGGCGTAACGTCATCGTGATGCACGAGTGGTTGAAATGATAAGTAATGATGTTAATAAATAGTGGAGTCTGCATCGGCGCAAATAGGGAATTGCAGAGTAGAGTTGTCCCCCTTGCTTCTCTCTCGCTTGAATCAGGGGTCGCGCGTGAAAACGGTTGCGCGCGTGTACTAATCGTGGCGGAAAGGGTGCCGTGAGTTATGAGTGCTCTATGATATCAATGCATCAATTTGACTAAACGAAGGATTAATTTAATAACAAGTCAGCAGATGAGTAGTCGGATGATAAATAGAGAAGGGAGGATAGTAAGCGATATTCACAGAGGGGGGAGGGGGGACGTAAACCGATGATGTTTTTTTCTTTTTACTGGGCCGTCTTAACGTACCCTGTTATTTTAACAGAATCTAGACATAATTTAATCCAGACATGTTTATCATGCTTCTGGAGAAACGATCACACGATTATTCCATTTTGTAAGTTTTGGTAATACTGCTCACATATAACTTGGTTTTCTTGTTTTGAGAGTGAATGATAGACTATATCTGTGTTAAATTTATTTGAAAGATGCGCCATTGCGTGACAATGGTATACTTCAATCAAAATGTTCCCAATTTTCAAAGGCTTCGTTTCTTTTCACTTTTCAAGGGAATCACGTGAGATAGGTAAAAATCAATTATCACTTGTCAATTATGTCAAAGGATACAAGGACATTCAAAAACAGGGCATTCAACATCGTATCGAAAAGATAGGCAGTTATACAAAAATTATAAAACGCATTTGACAACCATTGAAGGTTACGAAAGCTCAAACAAATATTTTGAGCTTATTTATTATACAATTGCATTGGAATCAGTCATGTTCATAAAAATATGAAACTGCATAAATATTGCAGTCTAATTATTACGAGTATATAATATCTATCTTTATCGATGTTAGTTGCAACGGCTATTAAAGATTATTGAAAATTCGTGTTCTAATATCGTATTCAATAGTATTCATACTATAAGTTTCTGCTTGAATGCAGAGAATAGTAGAGTGGAGTGGAAATAAAGCCAGAATTCTTCAATTTGCGAAACTAATGCAGTAAGTTAAGGGCGGTTAGGGTGTCCGAGTATCAGAGGGGAAATCCCCCAGTTATGTTCGGTAACAAAGTCAGCCGGTGCTTCAATATTGTCGTAATCGCCGTTATTATTGCACTGTCAATCATGTGTTGTTCTACGACCAATGAAATATTGCGCTTTCAAATTATTGCGGTAAGAATACCAAGAATCATATAATACATGCAATACAAGCTTAATTAGAGTGTTTCTCTCACATCGATCATAATTATATTACAACATAACCTATATTTTAGGCATTATTTTTCGAATATGTATAGTACACGAATTTTAGATTCTTGTGCTTGTTTTCGTTATACTCCTCGTAGCTACATATAGTTTTGTGCAAATAATCTTTGTAGAGTAACTCATATCTAGAATTTCCTAACTCTATAAAAAGATGCTAAATGCTACCTCTAAATGATTAATTCACTATTGATTTCTCTTCTATAATTATATTCAAATACTATTACTACAAATCAATCTAACTATACAAATTACTTATAAATAACTATATATTTCACAGATGAACGTTGAAACACAATAAATTCGGCTGGACTGAAGTTAATACAAGGTTTCATAAGAAAGAATGACGGAACCAAGGAAGAAGCCCAAAAGCCATGTTCTTTACGCAACACACTACACCGGCAAGGTATCATATTCTTGTGTTTAACGTTTCTCTGCCGCCGCGACGGCGTTTACAGCGAATAAAATTAAACGGGAACGGTCCTCGGGCCCGTTCGTGTCTCCCATTCACGCGAACGTTAGCGTTAGTCAAAATTGTACCTACGTGGATTTCCTCGTCTTCGCCGGCGTTCCACGGATGTCGTTCGCCGATCCCTCCACCACTCCCACTTTTCACCCCACCGTGTTTCGTTCCCGAGCGCCGATTTAATCCGGGATTCAGCACTCGATTTGATACGTTACACAGCGGTTTGTATGCCCTAACTCGCCTTACTCAACACGGTACACCCTGTTCGTATTACTGCTCCTACGACCCGCCCATACTAGATCGCTTCATTTTGTTTCACCCTCGGTTCTCTCATTATCTCGTGCAACCGCTCTCTACCACCCCCTACCCTTTCCTTTTCTGATGTCTTCCTCCCTTTTCTCACCCTCTTAGTGTACAGGCTATTTCAGAATTGTGGACTAATCGAGAAGAAAGTAGTAGGGGATGATAAGAGGACAATTTTTTGTTTAACCTTTTTATGTTGTGTAACCTGAGAGAGACTCGGGTATTAAATATTAAACAATATTATATATAATATAAATTTCATATCTTTATATATAGATCCTTTTTATCTTATAAGTTGCACATGTGTGATTCATTAATTGTATATATTTTATATAATATTTTGCACTAAATGAATGAAAATGATGTTTTCTGTATTTTAGTCTCTCTTGTTCTTCAAAAGTATTTCAGAGATTTGTGACCAAATATATTTTATTTTACTGATAATCTGAGTACTATGTATGTAATCCAGATACAACTATGTACCACATTGTGTATAAGATTAGAAGGTACTCTAATATAATATCTCTAGATATTCTAACTCTTACGATCAGAGCTGTACATACTTTAAAACTCAATTTCCCTTATATAGTCTTATTGTCTACGCAAAAAATACATCTATTCTTTATCGTCCCCACTTTGTCGTCTCTAATAACTTTTGCTTAATCGACCCCTGACTCTGAAGTAACCTGTACACACACATTCCACGTGTCTTCCTTTTCTCGTTCACTCTCGCCTCGGATTCGAACACTCCACCCTTACATTCTCTCGAATCCCCATTTTTCTCTTTGTCTCGTTCCTTGCCCAGGCGCCTCACTATCGCGCTTAATGTTCCCACTCTTCGTCTCTGTATCTGTCTCTGTCTATCTCTCTTTGTGTGTAGTATCACATGGTTACACCACAAGGGTTCATCCCCTGCAGTCCCCGGAACGAAAAGTGGTAGCTAGACAGCCACCCTCTTCACCCTTCGTTCCCGCCTCTGGTTTCCTCTTGTCGGTGTTCCTCACTCACCGCCTCCTATGCCCTCCCGTGGCCTCCCACTTCACCCTACGTTCGCATTTAAATTAGATTAGATAAGTTAATCAATGCGGTATTCGAAGTAAAACCTGGGATTTCGTGTCAGCCGGTCGGCTAGAAGAGAAATTATTGGCGGTTCGGATCGCGATCGTTCGATCGCTATTGGAAATCGTCGAGTCACGGGCAGAGATGGGTTTTAACTTCACGCGTGCCGCGTTCTTCGAAATCCTACGTGTTACCGAATCGTCATCCCCTAATACCCGAGATTTCCGACTCTTTATCTAAATTTTGCGACTTTTGAATTCTTTAACATCAAAATTTGGTAATTTTCTAACTCTTGACTCTGTTCATCATTGGGGATCATAATACTTTAGGATTAGATCACTTAATTTTGGAATTTTTCATTTAATTCAATCTCATCGTACCGGCCTCTATCGTGGAGAACGTAGAATACAAAATAAAGTTAAATCTTCTAAACTTTAGTCATTTAAAAGACGTTATTGCAGTTAGTATAGTACAACATCGCAGCTGTAAGTTAACGATATATTATCTTTAAATTTATTTAATTCAGTTTTCTTTTTTATTTTTCATCCTCCCGGCCATAAAGAGGATTTGCACATTCGCTTGTTCATGTATTTACAATGTATGTTCTTGTTTTGTGTTACAGTTACTTAGCCTAGATTTTCACCTAAAATCAATTCACCAGTGCGTTCGAGCCACACTTTGAGAATCTACGCCCTGTGCGACCATTCGAAAATCTCAAACTCCGCCACATACAATAAACCATATATGTAACGCAATTAGCAACACAGTATGTACAGCGCACTATCTGCAATTTCCGCCCATTCTTGGCGCGGCGATATTACGTGACGTTAATGTACGTTGGCAAACGAACGGGCGATTCGCGAAATTAGTAAACTTGCTTTGTGGCCGGGGGAGCAGTCGTAGAATCTATAGGTCAATACAGGTTTGCGAACGAGCCCTTCTCCTTCTCACAGTCGGATAAGGAAAAACTTTTCGCCATTTTTCTTTGCACGCCTCTCGTTAAGACAATTTATATTCTATTCTGTAACACGAGGGGTGCTGCGGCATGCTGCGAGTCAAGTGAGTGGGTGGGGTGAGGGACACCGACTTTTCTCCTTTTTTCACCTCGCCCCCCTGCCCCCCTCTTTATTTCCAATTGGCATCGGCACCCTCTGTCACAGCGTGCCAACTTTTTTCATATTCCAATTAGAATATTTTTCATTGATTTAATGCCGGCGAGCGCAAATATTAACGGCTTAACACCACGATAAATTTACACTGCCAATGTCTGCTATCGCCTTTCTCTACTCTTGTCGGTTCTCGTTTCCTCGAGGTGGGTGGGAAAGAGGTTGTAAGGACCACCTCTTTCTTCTTCCTCTTTCGCCTAGCTGTGAAACGCTAACTTTATGACTCACGAGAACTCCCGTAACATTAATCACCCGGCTATTCGTATTCGAAATCGATACCGGTTACGAAAACGCTTCCAACCCGCGCTTTTTCCTAGTTTCGTGGAACTTCCGGTCGGACCAAACGGCGTATGTACGTCCAAAGCTGTTGTTTGTTGGCTCGCTGGCTGTTAAGGGACAAGGGAAACTATATACAACGAAAAAGAGTTTTGTTAGTTTTTGGCAGATGTACGTAGCTGGTAGTGTCTTGGGAATTATTATTATTACCTATATCGTGGATTATTATCATCTTTCTTTTTGAAGTATTTTTATAGAGATAGTTGTTTAGATAGTGTTCTAGGAATTATTGTTATATTTGGGAATTATTACTATTTTTTATATATTTGTATAGACAGTGTTTTGAGAATTATTTCGTTGTAATTTTTATCTTTCATTTATACCTTTTAGATATCTTTAAGCGATTGTTTGAAGTATTTTGGAAATATTTGTTATTGTATCGATAATAATTAGATTCTATATGCAAAAGGAAAAATACTTCAATTTTTCTACTTAAGTGAAATATTTAAAACCGTTAATGCGTCCCTTAAAGAAATCTTGTAATATTTTAATGTCCTAATGGAATTTGAATGAATAAATTTCTACTAGAATTTTTATAAATGCGAAGATCTTAAAGGAATAATTTCCTTTTCAATTAGTGTTGGTAGTAGAAGTCAGTTGGACTTAATCGGCGGTCAATGTGTTAAAAATTACGTCATTCAGGTGTCTTGCTTTATGATTGATGCGTTTCCTGCAACACACTCGTACATCGTTCATTACGTCCCCTTGCATGTCGCTATCAATGCTCCTGATGGTCTTGGTGATTTTCGTCTTCAATTTACCTACCCATACGCTCTCTATTGATTTTCGAGAAAGATTAATTAAAAACGCGTATACTATCTATTAAAGCATCAGAACATTAATTTTAGTCATTTCACGATGAAATTTTCATTCGTTTTAGTTTAAGGATTCACATTCTCGATCGATATGGGTGCACAATGTTTCTCTAAATTGAACTTGTTTTACTAAATACAGCTTAAAATTTCAAATGATCGAATCTTTAAGTTCTCATCTTCTCGAATTCTCAAAGCCGAGAATTATCGAGTCTAAGAAATGTTCAAACTTCCAGATCTTTCAATTCTCAAGTCTTTAATTTAAATATCCGTATATCCGTTTCTTGGATCTGATTTTTCCTTAATAAATATTTTTACATTGCATAATTCTTTCTTGGTTATCGTATTTCATCGTACAATCAAGCATTTCTCTTTCCACTTAGAATTCAACGAGATACGGATCATTAAAAATCAAACATTACAATCTTGCACTTACCTATTTCTTCTCGAAGAGTTCCCAGAAGATTTCTTCCATAAATAGTGAAGTATAAAAAATAAATAAAAGTTAACACGATCGAGGAAAGAACTGTGCGCAATGCGGGTAATTCAATTTGAAATAAATACAAATATTTCGAATGTTGCAAAACGTGAGGGATAAAAGACTTACACAGGGTGGTTTTTATAATTACTGTAATACGTGTTCCATTTATTAAATTGGAGATATAATACACAAGCGATAGATAACACGTATGTATAATTTATACAATACTTTATACAGATTGTCTCTACCTCGTTCGCGCTTAGCAATTTATCTAAATACTGTACAATAACACGTTGAACGCTCGAGTAACTGGTACGCTAGTACACTCGACCCTTTTTTCCATCGTTACATTTCTTATTATTCCATTTCGAAACTCGTTGACCAGCCACGACTTTACAATTAAAAATCGATTCTCATCGTACGAATATCGGATACACCGAGAGTATTCAGAATACGCGTTAATTCGGGTATCAGGAAGGTCTTAGCGTGACTTCCGGTTCTTCGTTGGTAACCAATACTTTGCCTTTAGTCGCACGCTTCCTGCGATTACACATTATGTATACGTGTACGTCTACGATCCTATTTTTTTTTCGCTTTTTTTCCTCCTTCGAGTTTAATTGGGGAACACCTATTTACTCGTTGGACGAGTTTCGGGCGATCGCATGAATTTTTTTCAGTAGTTTGATCATTTCGAGTGCGGATATAACGGGCGATCAGGATGCCTACAGTTTTTGTAATACCAAATTATGGAATCCTTAAGAGAATTCTTAATCCGATTGGATTCAAACTGCTGGATTTTCAAATTCTGAAATTTGCAAACTCGAAAATATTCAGATCAGGAAACCTGTGGATTTTCGAATCTACAAATTTCGAAACTTTGGAAATCTCAAATCTACACATTTTTAGTTGTAACGTCGAACGTTTCTTTTTATTTTAACGAATTTTACTAATTTTTGTCTGTTCTTTAGAAGCAGAGGAGTTTCTACGCGATCTGGCAATCGTATGGTTTCTATTTTTTCCACTTGTAACAAACGAGAAAAAGAAGATAGAGGATAGTTGTTATATGATTTCTACTATTAATGGAATTTCGCTAATTTATAAAATGACTCAAATACGTTTAAAAATATCAGCTATGCGCCCGAAAGTCGTCCCATATGTATATCTATACGTCAGATTCTTATTAAATACGTTAAATATCACATTCACGTTTATCGTATCTACAGAATATACAAAATTCATTTGAATTCGCTTATTCGTTCATTGGCATAGTTCACTGGGACGTAAATAGAGAATTCTTAAGGGGAATCGTTCGATTCATTTACCTCTTACGCATATTTCATTTCCTTTGAATCTTTATTCTCGTTCGTTTCACATTCGCGTTTAATTTATTTGAATATTTATATATTTATACTCATAGTGGTGGTGTTAATGGCTTGTCTGATACTCAGCATACATTTACTATACACGTGCTGTTTAACTGAATACGAGCTTACCGGCGTTTCTTTTATTATTATAGTTAATTACTTGCAGGATTGATCGACGTAGTGGGACCATAATTTCTCTTTAGCTGGAAACGCTCTAATTTTAAGGCAAGATTCAGAAAAAGTGGCTTAAATTGCTTTTAGCATGATACAAGATTTATAATTTTGTAGAGTACGTATTTATAAATATACAGATTCTTATAGCCAGATATCTGAAATCTTTTGACTTGAAATTTCTAAACGTTCAAATTCCCAAATTTGTAATCCCTAAAATGTCCAACTTTTATATCCTTAAACGTGTATCTTAAATTCGTAGAATTTCTTCAATTCTTAACTCTTTCAACTGTTCAGTTTCTACATTTACAAACACTGAACTTCTTGAAATTCGAAACTTTTGGAAATTCTCGAGTTCCAATACGTATGTGTAGATTTTTCAAATTCTCCAATTTTCAAACTGTCCATTATTGTTTTCGAAAATCGCGATTTCGCTATTACCCTGACTAAAATTTCCTACAATCGTTGTAACTTAATCGTTATCGTAGAAATGACAATTTTAACATAGACATGACTAGATTCAGCCGCCGAGATCTATTACTAATTCTCGACTAATTAAACTATATAACAACAACCGTGTTTTTTTTTTCGATCTACACGATAAACATACAAAGTTTGATTTGTCGATAACATGATTGTGCCTCACCACAAAGAGACTTCTTCTTTTTCTTGCCTTAAAAATTCCTTGCCGATTGCCATAAAAGAAATTTACCCCTCGATATCCATAAAATATTTATTCTAATCTGAAGATCCTGCAAATAATCGCATACGTATAAATTACTGTCATTCAGTTATAATATAATAATTTTGCGTGTATTTCTTGCAACGTACGTCCAGACGGCACGATCCTTTCGTTATAGCATAATTTTATCTTGATACAAATATATACAAACGACGATAGAGCTCTATAAACGTTAAAAACTCGTCGGTGAGATTTGTCGGAAAGAAAGAGGAATGCGTTTATATTTCTCAGCGGTTCGTTAACTTAAAACATTTAGATAAATGGACTTGTGAAAATAGCAATCTCGCCAATTGTGCCACTAAAACTCATTATCTTGCGAAAATTCGACGTATCGATCCTTCTTACTCGAATACAACCACCAGGCATTCAGTTGAATTTATTTTTCAACTATTTACGTCAATTCTTCCCTTTTGTATAAAAATTAATTAGTCGAATTATTCTTTCTAACTAATACGCGTCGATCTTTGGTTCTTTAATAATAATTACATTAATTGATAACATCAATTATATAATAAATTCATATCTATATAGAAAGTCGTATACATCCTCCTCGAACGCTTCTGTACAAGTTAACACGTTTTAACGGCACAATATTATAAGTTAGATGAAGTCAGCCTTCGAATATCTTCTTTTTCACATAAATTGACAAGTTCTTCGATCATCGTATGGATAGTCATTTTTCTTCAACTCGTCAGTCTTGGTGGCGTCACGTTCATATCGACATTTTAACAAATTTTCTTTTCTTCTATTTAACACATTGAAACGAACGCTTCGAGGCATTTTCTTTTTTCCCTTTCCATAGAACAACCACGTGGACGTCTCTTATTATAGCAATTTTCTAACAAATTTAAACTGAAAAAAAAAAACCATAATTCTTTTGGAGCCACTTACTCTTTGAATTATTTTAGGTCAATTGGTAGAACATTTTAACGCTAGAATTATTATTGAACCGGTTGAAAATCTTCGTCTTTCGTGAAGTCAACTTCCCTTAAAGCTTCTTTTGACAATGTGAAGAACGTTGAAAAAATGAGAAATAAAGAAAAGGGGAATGTTTAACGATCGGTGTGTCTTGATGTTCCTTTTCTAAAATTCTCTTTGCCACGTACTCTTTCACATTCTCTTACGAATCTACCTAGTGAATCTAGTCCTTCGATTCGTTCTTTTATTTCGTTTCTTTATTCGCGTGTTTTAATGCCTGTATTGTTGCTCGAGTTCCCTTCTCAGCCTCTTCGCTGCAGTCTCGCTGTTTCCCTCAGCCTCCGCGTCGCTGCAACCATCCTCACCCTCGGCGACGACGCCCTCGACCTCTTCTTGCCTCCTCTTCGCCGTCGCCATTTCAGCCGCGTGCTTTTTCCGCCATTTTGTCCTCCTGTTCTGGAACCATACCTGGAATCACAAACGAACCCTTTCGTTGGAAACTTGTCTCTGTTGCATTCTTCTTCTCCCTTAAGTTAATTAGCAACGTGCTATAATTATTGAATTTGCAACTTTGATTTCTTTTAGTACTTCTAATTCTTTCGTGATATAGGTAGATAGTATATGTTCACATTTGCGTAATTAAACCTTTGCTTCTGTGAAGCCAACTCTTAGTCTAAAGGAACGCACGCGTTCGACCCGAATATCTTCTTTTCCACAAACGTTCTCTTTCACTTGCAAACATAACCTTGCAAACATACTAGTACCAAGTGAGAATTTCTATCAGAGTGATCTGTTTGAAAAGCGTATACCTAAGACAACGCGTTTTATTTCTTAATTTTATTACTGCAATTTATTGCAATTACTAAATTCCAACTTAAACAGCAAATTGTAACTACTGTTTAAGCGTGACGAGTATACTCGTCGAAAACAACTAACTGGCTAAGATTACCATCAACGAATACTATTCACCGCTACTATTCGCCAAGACTCACAGAAAACCAAGAAAGAAACCTATCGACCAGGAATCCGACTTTCCATCGATATTCTTCACCTCTTATACCTTCGGAAGATATACTTTTGAACCTTATCAACCTCCTAAAAAACCACGATCTATCGATATAATCCAGAAAAATCGAAAAAGAATTAAAAGATTTCCAATTAAAAAATTTGTCCATCCATCAACATTCTCTAACACTCACCATCATCAAACGTAGGTTTGGAAAGACTGAAGATTTCAAACTCTATCCATCTTCTGAAAACAGCCATCTACCAACTGAGAGGCTTCATCTTAAGGTTCTCACGGCCTGGATTGTCACACTGTTCGAGGCTTTTGCGCGTAAGCCGTGTCCAGAAGGAAATTCTTCATCACGTTTCGCCAGCATTGCAGCTGCCTCCTTCAGGGCTCTGAGGTTCCTCAGAGTTGCGTCCTTTGCGACAGTGTTAAGTGCAATCATCTACGAATCTACTATTGCTCAAAACCCAGAGAAACCCACAAGACTCCCCTTTTCTAAAAATCCTCCTTTCTATCAACATGCGACAACACCTTCCATTTCCTGCAAGTCAACCCAGCCATTCCACGGTGTGGCATTTGAACTATTATTCGGTACAAAGATAAAAAAATGCTTGTAATGTGCAGTTTCCCTAAAACTCGATATCAGGAAACCCGACGTAGGTAAATGTTTGCTTATCGAATCTTTGATAGTATCTTCTCTGGTTCCTGGGTCGGTTGAAATATCGGTCTTAAATATTTCTTTCTCGTCTAACCGCGCATGATGACGTTTAAATAAATAGCGTCTTAATAACAGCACTTATCCTACGTTTCAGCGGACATTGTGCTGGCGTTTAACGAATGACACAGTTTTCCTGTAACTTTTAAAGCCTTTTTTGAGATAAATATGGTCAGAAATCCACTTCTCAAGCAAGTGATGATTACGAATGGACCTCGTTAAAAAATGAAAAACATCTAGCATAGCAGTTTTTAGCAGGACAAAATCCTACAGCGATGCGATGCAATACCTTTCTGACGCGGAATAAAAACTTGCAGGATCGTTCGAACCGTTCCCCTTTTTTTAAATCGCTGTTGAAAGGAAGAAAGAAATTTTCAAATTGGAAATTAGAAGCATACGTATCTTTGCTCAAATTCTTCGCATTTACGGTGTAACAATTATTATTTAACAGGAATTAACAGACAAGAACGTATAGTAACGAGCTTGGTAATTTTCAAGCGATTAGACTTTTTTGATGTACAACGGATTTCTACTAATGCTCTGTCGATTTTCCCGCGAGTTATCGTTTACATTTGTATTACTTTCATACCGATGATATCACCGAGTAATGAGATCAAAATCGAACAACGTTATTTTTAACAAGGTTATTCCTATCTTCGTCTATCCTGCACGTCGCACCGTGCAGCCTCGCGAAGGGTTCGAAGGAAAAGAAAGAGGTGCGCTTACGGGTGGGATGTTCCTATTTAAAGAGAGGGATTGACGTTTTACGCTCGTGCCAGGTTCCAGCTCTCGGGCTGCAGTCAATCTCGCCCAGATTGTCTGGCTTCCTTTCTCTCCGTTATCTTAATTCCTCGAGTGTTTTAATTTTCATCCGAACAGCTATTAACTTTTACGGCTGGCCGTTTACTTTTTAATTCGTTTACCGCCTACACGGCAAGTGCTGCGCGTTGCACACCACCATCACCACCACTACCACCACCACCACCACCACCACCACCACCACTACTACCACCAAGCCAAGCGACGCCACGCTTATATCTTTAATTTAAGCTCTCGACTTGGCGGCCATTGAACAAGCCTGCGGATTGGTGAGGAAAGAGGGGCCGCCACGGGGGTGGAGTTTAGTTGGGGTCACGCGGCGCTCGCCGCTATGGATAGAGGGTGGTTTGTGGGTGCAATCGCTACGCTCGAGTCCCGCCGCTCCCCTGGCGCCCGTTACGTTAATTAAATACATTGTTGCGGGGACACGGGACTCCTGCCGCGTATTTCCAGCTTTATAGATGTACGAAGGGACCACCTTGAGTCGCCTTCAACCTCTGAACAGGCTTTTTTCGTACAGGTGGATCGTTCTTAATTCGCGTGCTACTGTTCGCACAGATAATACTCGGGTCCGATGCGGACACTGTGGTCCGCGCGATATCGCTACGATTATACATCTTTGTGTGTTTTTACGAGCTAAGAACAAAGAGTACAGACGTGTACGATCGTAGCGATATCGCGTGGACAATAGTCGCTCGTCCACAGTGCGTCTTGGTCATAGTTTTGCTCTACCGAGCTTAGCTAATGGCAGAGTTTCGGTTCGCGTGTATACGGAGATTTGCAAAGAATGGCTGCATCTTGCGCCCAGCAATTTCTGCACGAGTTCTAAGGCCGTAACAAGCCTCTTACAAATTTTCGTTTCATTTTGAGTTTCAAGGTTGAGTTTCAATGAGAGGTTTATCGCATGTCGTTGGATTCGTATTTTTTACGGCTACGACGGAAACGATATGTGACGCTGTTTAAAAAGCTCAAGGTCACGCTGATAGGTCAATGCTAGGCATCAATTAGTCAGAATATATTCATCCGTTGAGCTGTCTCGAATATAGAAAATTTTATTTCATATATTTTTTGATGCAGTCAATGGATAACGAATTATTGTCGGTGGTAATCTTCATCGACTCACCCTGTATGATAACCAAATAAGAAACGATGAAACAGTTCGCTCGGCGATAAGAAACGTTTCTAGACGTCCTTACTTAATAATTCGTCCGTGCGATTTCCGATCGCGATATGTTGATCGGCCCATCGATCGAACGTTTTATCACCGCCGATAAAAGCGAAGGGAGCGGAATAAAAAAGATAAGCGGGAACCGGGATGGCAAAGGATAAATTTTTATTACGAGCCCGCGAAGAAACCGACTTTTGGCCGTTGCCAACTGCTCCGATTGAAAATCCTATCTCCCATCCGGAAACTCGATTTTCATTTCACGTTTGCTCGATCATTGTACCGTTTCGAAGATTCCAGTTTATCGTTCGGCAACAGATTTTTTGAATTTTATCATCGTCGTCCTGTATACATATCTTTATTAACGGATATTTCTGTGCAAGTATTCGCGAAGGATAGATATTTTTGGTTTGCGAACAGAGAACGATACTTTTGTTGGAAAGGCGAATCTTAGAAATTTTATGTCGGTTTGCGCGGTGAATTTTATTGAATTCTAATTTAGTTTAGTTTCATTCAGTTTTCTAAAATTCACCTCTCTATACAGCATAATTGTACTTCTTATGTAATCGTATCTGTTTATTTGATATTGATATCGTATATTTGAAATTGATATTTTTTTTTTGTATTTTCTATTCCTTTCGCAAGATAGAGTTATAGAATCAAAGAGTAGAATAGCAATAGAATGACAGTAATAGTACTAATGCAACAGAATTAAGAATCATAGATTAGAATTAAGAAATAAGGGGAAAAAATATTAGGAAGATTTATTAAAAATTTTAGTACAATCCTTTTTATTTCCTTAAAACGAGAAAAATAAAATAAAAAATAGATTTACCGTAAGAGACTATTATTAATAATGACAATACAATAATATTAATAATAAACACTAATAATAATAATAATAGTAATAGGGTAAAATATTCTTAAATATTCTGTTTTTACTCCAATCGGCTCCCGTGTTAGTATACGTGTACGTCTAGGTTGTAGATTTTTAAAAAGATGTTATGTGACTTGGTATGTAAATGACTATGAAATAATTTGAGTTACTGATGAATTGTTCTTATACAGAGCGAAAATCGTCCCAACAGGGTGTAAGAATTGATTTTCGGCTAACATTATGGCGGCGTACTGTTTAACCAGGAATTACCTCTAATTTAATAGACCGTAATGGGGCCAAAACGTGACGCAAGTAACCGATAATAAGCCATTAAAATCTCTCTGCAGTTTACATTGCCCTCAAATTGAACGTTAATGTTAGAACAGCCAGTGGAACACGGCCACGTTCGTCAAAATATCACATCACGCGTTCAAGCTCCAGTTACGTTATTACAGTGATTATCGTTTTATCTCCATTTACAAGAAGGAAATAAGAAAATTAAAAAAAAATATACGATATTTAAAAGAAGAATATCTTCTTGCAAGGAATGGATCTTTAAAGGGATTAAAAAATTGCACGCCTTATCTAAAGATTTCTTTTACCTAAATCTAAAACCTTAACGTAAGAAAGATCAACCGATAACAGAATACTGTAATACGTATTATCAAGGATGTGAAAATAACATAAACAAGCAAGGATATTTGAATCAACAAATTCTTGAAATAGCCTATTTTCACTAGCAATAAATCGAAACGTTTTACTCTCATAATTCCCGTGAAATATGTAGGTTTTACTATCTTTCTCTAAATTAATACCATTACGCTGTATGGGATAAAATATTCCCTCAACGTGTATATTAAATAAGAAATATTTTCGGTTAAATTGTCAGAATATTCTCAGCTAATCCAAACTTATTTACCCCATCAACAGAAAACCATCGTATTCTCCCTGCTTACCCTAAGATTCAGCCCCGAAAAAAGAACAAAAAAAAAAAAAAAAACAAATAAAAAAAGAAGAAAAAGAAGTGGAATCAACGACTGGCCATTTCGACAAATCCCACGCAATTTTGGATTCGCATTTTCCGGGCAATTTTTTTTTGTTCTCCCGCTTCGGAGATACAGTGGCGAAATGTAAATGCGAGCAGGCGGCGGCACTTCGACGTGGCGCGTCATTCATCTTGTTTTTGAACGCGTTAGTCACGCGTTGTAAACGCTCCCTCCGCAACTGTTCGATTTATTAAATCAGGATTATCTAAGCCCATTACTTTGTCCTGTAAAGCTAGATACAAAACCGCATTTATAACTGCGCAAAGCCCTTACACCGTCGGGGTTCCACTGTCCATCTCTTTCTCTCTTCTTCTCTCCCTTTCTCTCTTTCCCCGTTATTCCCTTTCCTCCTGATTTTCTCTTTCCACAATGTCGTCCACGCGACTCTGTCGCACCCTCTGCTCGGCGTCTCTCTGTCCCTCTCGGATCCTCCCCTCATCCTCCAATCGTAACAGATAATACCGGCCAGTATCTGATCTCGTTGATATTGGCGGATAATTTACTATGCGAAAGATTACAGGCGTGACTCACATCTTGATAGCCGCGATTTCGAAGCCGGAGAATTTGCATAGACACGCGGCTACTAACCGATTACCAGAGTGTAGAACAAGCTGGATCATGGTGGAGGGTCAATTTCACCCAAAGTGGGCTTTCTCGAGATTTTTCGTCGACTGTGTTTGGTGTGCATGCAAGATGCTTTTCGCATCGTTTGGGCTTGCTTTTTACATCGTAGTCGTCATAGTTAAAGCATAGGTGCATTTTTAAAAGGAGATGTTAAGTGGAATTGATACATATCAATTATACATACATATAAGTGGAAATTAAATTGTGTACACTTAATTGTACATATAAATTATATATATATATAATTATACATATAAATTATACATACATATAGATGGAAATGGTAAACGAATTAGATTGTGTACATATAATTGTACATATGAATTATATATGCATATATATACATATGTATGTATAATTTATACGTATAATTATACGTACAACTCGAATTTATTAAATTCCGATAACAAGACCGGGAATGTTATAAAAGTGCACATCTTTTGTCTTATTTTATTTTCATCACAGAATCATTGTCTTTCGTTCCTCTCTTTTTATGTTCCTCGATCGTCACGCAAGGATTCTGTCGTTTCAACGTGCTACTGGATCATTTCTTAATTCGAAATTTAATACTTCTGAAATAATTGATTCGATTCGCATGGAAACAAACATATTTTAAAACGATGATTTGCTTTTGATACAATGTTTTAATGCATTGCGATTTAGCGATGTAGAGTAATAGCTGTGTAACACACGGTCGGCCCACGAATTACAATTAGTGGGACGTAGTTGCTGAAAACGTGTGTCTATATGATTTTCCCATTCGTGTTATATTCTATATTCATTCCATTCCCATGACAAAAAATCATGATCGTTTCACGACTTCCTTTTCGGCTCGAATTTTCCACCCTGTCAGACGTTCCAACATGTCACCCTCGTCGACTTTTCCTTGTTCCCTTCTTTCCTGTTATTCCACTTTGCTGCGTCCACTCTTACCATTCCATTTGTCGATAATCCTAAACGTTCTTCGAATAATAGCTTTTCTCCAATAATAATATTTATTGATATAATATCTATTTATTAGTAATATCTTTCGATAATGATATTTATTAAATGATTTATAATTTCAACACAATTTGAATAACACTTTGACGCTGTTCATGTTAAGCATATAACTTTTATTCTACGACATTTCATTATAGTCGAAATCTTTTATTTTTATCTCCCATATAATTAGCATAATTTTAATCCTAAACTTGTATTCTTGAAATGTTCATCCCTCAATTTCACTCTCGTTCCAACATAATAAAAATATCTTTTTGATATCCTAAGAAAATGTTTAATATAAAATTGGAACATCATCAATTCCATTACATTTTACTCGAACTTGAGAAGTTTGTCAACGATAAATGTAATTCGTTCGAAAATCACTCAAAGAACTTGGCAGGGCTGAAAAGTACATGTACTTATCTACTTATAGCGTTAAAAAATATACGCAATCAAATGATACTACATGGACTGTTCTTAGACCTTACTACTTTTAGACTGCGGATATTTATATTTTTACGTAAATTCAATTACCAATGCAAATTCATATTTTTGTAGATGCAATTGAAACAGTGGAACTTAGGTACACAATCGTATTACGTACTAGATATAACTGATAATGTAAAGAGTATCACATTAAATTTCGGATTTCTTATTATTATATACACGCATATTATACACACTTTGTGCATTATCGCGCCCTTAAATTTCTCACGGAGGAATAAAAATTTTCAATTGATTTTCCGCTCGATGAACAATTATCGCGGAACAATGGAGACTCGGCTCTTCATTCGATTCACTTTTCTATAAATTGATCCGGTCGCAATCGAATCCAGCGTAATAAACCAACTACAGCGCGGCTTTTTATCGGCGTGCGCCACACCGAGAGATTGGTTCGCATATCATTCTAAACTGCCGGATAAATTTATCGTCACGGTGGATCAATGAGGCCTTAATGAGATATATTACCAAATGAGAGTGTTTATATATCGAATGCGGTCGACCACGGCTGGCTAAACGCCGATCATACGTTGCCGATCTATAACGTCCGCAAAATCACCCTCGTTATCCTCCCAAATATCCAATTTCATTTTTTATTTGTTGCTAAATACCGTATCAACAGGATCTCGTATTTAGTTTGTTAATAACGATGTTCGATAACAGCAATAACAGTACTTCGGTCGTTGATCTTTTTTAATTTATCCATTTGTCTTATTAATTGCGCCGGTCAATGGTATTTTTTTTTTTTATTTGAAAGTAAAATGAGATTGTCGTTCGTAGAAGATGGTAAATAATAAAAATCGATAATAACACTTCCATGTCTAGAATAATGATTTAGGTGAGAAATCTTATTATCTATTACGTGTTTAATTTGAAACCTTTTACTTGTAATGAGTGACAAATTAAAAATAGTAAACTGCTACGTTCCCTGCGTGTCATTTTCAATTCGCACGTTGTTCTCTATCGTTAAAGAATATCGCAAATTAAAAGATGATACGAGAAAATCGTTGCGAATACTTGGCATTTATTTCAGTTTTATATTCGAGCTTTTCTCTTTCAAACATTGCAAATTTCTTTGTGGAACTCCGTCGAAATTCGTTGAAACTTTCGAAGAGCAAGGTTGAAACAAAATTTCAAAAGACCGTAGTAGGATTAAAACACCCTGTACGCTCGAAACAAAATGGTCTCGAAAGGGCGCCGAGTGAAATTCGCGGCTTTCACCGGTGGAAGCTAGCGTTAAGGATGGAAAAACGAAATTCAGTCAGGGTGGATGCTTAATGATGCGTGGAAAGTCGTGTGTGACATTCACTCTGGACAATTTCCACCTCATTGAGCCCGCTTATCATTCAAATGGTACCGTCTCATTGACACGTCGATAAATTTTTAAGGCCGTTCGCGCATTCGCGGCAAAACCAAGTCATGAACCTGCTGAGAGATGAATCGTGGATCGATTATCGCCAGACTGCGAATTTTTATGCGCAATTTGATATTTTTTACGAACGAAGCTGATGAAACGAAACATAAATCGCAAATTTGTATCGTCTATTAACCATCGACCTTAGGTCTGTAACGTTATTTTTACTCACGTCGTCTGCATAGTGGGTCGTTTTGAGTCCACGCAGTTTCCGTTAGGTTTCTGCGTTTTAAAAGAATCCTAAAAATTATTAAATATTCTTCCAAGTTTCTGGAATACGTTTCTACCGCTGCATATTTAACTTGACTTTTTTAAGCAGAGTACAATTTGAACAAAGAAATGGGATGAATGGAAAAAATTACTTATAATTATCGGTGAAAAACGTCCCACTATGCAGATAGAAAGTTGAATACTATAGCGAGTAACATTTGCTTTGGACGTTGTACATACACTTAATTATACGTATTATGTGTAAAAATGTTGCTTGAAATTTCCTAAAAAATGCATAACCATTTGCAGCTTGTTCATCACCTTCGGTTGAAGATCGACTACCAGTAACGAAGACAACTGTCGGTGAGTCCTTTCTTTCATCTGCTTCTCGTTATGGCGTAGTTAATTGCATGACAACTTTGCTTTCACCTTTTCAACGTGGTATATTCTCATCGTCATTCGCTCATCATTGTTTCATATGGTATACGATTATTATAATAGTGCAGAAATCAAAAATATCTTCCAATATTCTGTATGAAGACTCTAAAACAAAATCTCAGAAGAAAGTAGGAATAAAGTACAAGAAAAACCACCTCGATATTTCTGGTAATAAATTCTTTCCAATAAATAAAAATAAAAAAAATGAGCAATAAAATAACAAATCGAGCCTTCAAATCGATGTAGGATTACAAAGAATTAAGAATCGTTGGGACATAAAATTTGTGGTTCTTCGGATTTCCAGTTCACTCCTTCAGGAGAGATCTGAAACTGTTTCAGGTTCTTTCAGGCAGCAAAATCCAAGGTACTTTGGAAACACGATAGAACCACAAATACACTAGTTGGTTATAAGTATTAGAACACTAGCTAATGTTTAGTGCAAATTGCACGCTTTTCACGGCTTTCATTTTCTAAATAACAAGTCCGTTATTTCCTTCGTATTATACGAGTTCCTTCGTATTATAGAAGTTGAATTTATTCCTAAAATCTTTGATATTTATCGTAGCGTATATACCTTAAACTAGTCTTTTACGTCCTTTTTATCGTTATTATGATAGTTGTCATAACGAAATACTAGTTTTTGTATCCCCGTTTCATAGAACGACGTCGCCCAGAATTGCAGCCAGCGTGACCATAACTTTCGAAATTCCAAACGGTATAACTTCCGGAATTCCAGACAGTATAACTTCCGAAATTCTAGACGGTGTGACACAATTTCGCGGAGACACGACCGTGAAATTCGTGGAAAATGAATGGAAAGTTGACGAAATTGTGAATCGCCTGTTCTTTTTCTTCGACCGCGTGCAGCAAATCGTCGTTGACCACAGACGGTCCGCCGCTTCGTTCGATCGTCATGCACATTTTCACGACCGTCATTAAAGCCTCTAACCCATCTTCTTACCATTGAATCACTCATGGTATGTTCTTCGTACACCTAGCAAAGTCGACGATGAATATCCGTCGGCTTTTCAATGCATCGAAAACGAACAGTCGTAAACACGATCCGATTGTCTGCAGTTACAGGTAGTTTTAGCGTTTGCGTAACGCCAAAGTGGAAAAGAAATGACAGAATTTTTCACGGCACATGATATATCCTACTGTTGAAGATCAGCGCTGTATAACATTCTAATGATCATCGTGAGAGCTTCAAATCGTACGAATCAATTTCACTTCGTTTAAAAGAGCGGATCAAAATTACTTTGAGGATCGCGAAGGTTCGCGAGGATCGGAATCTGTCGAGATCAATCGGTCCAAAGTAATTTCTCGTAATATTACAAAGTGCTTGGAGCAGAATGTTTCTTCAAATAATAAGTAATGCGATCCGCGAGAATGGCAGAGGGTAGTTGGCTTTTGGCGATAATGCGCTCCTCTGTATTCCGTTCTCGTACCGCTTCCCCATATCGATATGTTTCCTCGCCCGTCCCCGTAACCCACCCCGGCCGACCATTTCGCCTCACTCGAAGATCAAATGGCTTCACCGATTCGCGTTATCCCCAATATTCTATTTTTATTTCGGAATCAAATTTCGCGACCGACGGCAACTGGGAAACGGCCGAGCTTTACGGCCCCCTCCCTTCCTCTTTGTCGTTCCCTTTTCTTCCTTTCTCGATGTTCGCCAAAAAATGACCGAGCTGAAATCGAGTTTAAGCTCGCACCGTGTCTTGATTTCGTCGATGAATATCGATAATGCCGGTGAATGATGTCTCTCACTGGGTTTCTCCCCTTTTTGCTGCCCTGGATCTTCTCCTTGCTCTAGGCATTTCTTTCTTCATTAAAATTAAAATGCGACATGGTGTTGAAATGTTAAGTTTTAGTTTTGATATTCGAGGCAGTCATGATGCGATGTTCGTTCACGTACAATTCTTTCTTTAAATAGATAGATTAAATACATTTGTAGTATCGTTAGTAAGATACTGTTGTGGATACTTTGATATAGCGAGAGGTATTTTAATCGTATAAGAAGCACGAATGAAATTCGAATGGCTTTTTGCTATTGTTCTCTCCAGTATGGTAGACGTACACGTACGCCCATATCGTATATGGACGTTAGTTTCTTAATTATTTTCTTAAAGATGTTCGTAAAGAGGAAAGATTGCGGAAACATCCGTAGTCCATAACAGTCGATATTCTTGAAATATTCAAGAATGGGTAGCTAAGAAGAGCGCATATTTAATCCCTAAATTACGTAAAACGAAATGAAAGAACAGTTTAGCTATACATTATGGAACTTTCTTATAGAAAACAGGATACGAATTATCATATTTCTCTCCTGTAATCTTCACATGTAAATGTGTACATATTTGTAATGGAAGAAAGTTAATATTTAAATGTAAATTCTCGACATACCGTAGCAGAAAGTTCAACTTTTCTTAATCTTCATTCACCAGAACAATCTCAATTTAACAAGACCTGTACATGGTATTCTATTTGCTTCTATTCGCTCGGACGCCTACCGTGCTCAAAGCAAGGGAAGAAGGTCCGAAAGTCAATTAAATAATCCCCGGTTCGTTCAGAAGTAGTCGGATCAGTGAAAATCTTATTGATCACATCTGCGATCCCGTGTCCTCCTTTGTTTCCTAAGCGGAGCACTGATCTCTGCAGCTCGAATGAATTATGGGGGTAGGGGAATATTAATACGTGTGTACAGTGATACAGATACATTCATCAAATTTGATCAAGGAAACACTCGAGGGCGTTACAGGATTAGTCTCGTCTCCCCTTCATAGAAGCCCGATTTTGATCAGCATGGATTTTTAGCCTCGCCCTTTATCCTAACCAAACTCTTTCTCTCTCTCTCTCTCTTCTTCCTCTTCTTTTTATTTTTTTCTTTTCTTTCGACTGACGCGGCGTTAGCGGAAAATTGAACACAGCCGTTTATGACCGTGAAAAGATCGTCTCAAAAAAGAATCCGTGTTTCGTATTCGATATTCGTCAACGAGATGCGTAGCCAAGGAATCGTTGATGTTGGTGATTCAATTTTCAGACATGATACGATTCTTCTTTTTTACAGCTTTTCGATGTTTTCCTTCTTCTTTGGTGGGAGGGAGAGGTTAGAAGATACCGGTTAGTTTTGTAGGTATAATATATAAGAAGAATGATCAAGATTTTTAAATATTATAATTATTGTAACTAAGAATAGAAACATATATATTTTTGTATAACATCCTAATTAAAATTTTGCATTAAAATTTGTGAGCAGCTTTATCGACGAGAAATACGTTTATCCTTCAGCTAATTAAAGTACAGTGTTGCGTTTTCAACTTCTCCGACGTTTTCCAAATAAACCGAGCTCACTCACCGGACGATCACCTGACCATACCGTGACGAAACGTTATTCGACGTTATTCGAAAGTAGCACGAAAAGAAATATCCTCTAGCCGAGCAATTACACGCGATGTGAAGCGTAACCGGAAGACCAGTTTCCCCATCACAACGTCGCCAAGCTACAAAAGAACCCCTAGGAAACTACCTTTCCAGGAACTAATGCAGCGAGCCGACCGTTCTATTCTCGAAATAAAGTCTCAGCCTCTTATCGACGAAGGCGACGAACATGGTAGAACAAGAGACCATATACACGCATATATAGAAACAGGAAAGAGAGAGGGAGAGAGCGAGAAGGCACAAGCTCGTGGAATCGAGCATTATGGAGTCAAGTACATGTGGGCCAATTTCGAGGGTACGAGCTGTGGGAGGTGAATGAAGGGAACGCCGCCTGCTGCCGTGATTTATCACGCCGTGCCATGCCGCGCCGTACATACATACACCACCATGATGATACATGGTGGAGGAAAAGCGGGTAGGAGGCTTTCGCTCGTACTAATTGACGTCATCGATATTGGTATCCGTCGACGAGCAGATTACTCCGCCGTAAACAACTCCACCCCTCCCCCGGTGGTGCTGCTGCAGCCTACCAACCCAGCAGCCCGTCCTCTCTTGTCGTTTCTATCGGGACACAGGGGTGCCTGCCGCCACTTTACTACCACCACCACTGCGTAAACACCATCTAAGCCCTCGTTCCTTCCGTGCGGTCCTACCCTCGAGCGCGCGCTATTTATCCCCATCCCCCCTCCACTCCGGTTACAGCGCCTCGCTATCCCCTCCATTTCGATGCGCGCCGAGATCATTGCGCGTTTTATCCCCACCACATCCCCACCACCGTCAGTTTCGTGCGACTACTGTGCGCTCCATCGGACGTGGACTTCAACTTGTTACTATAATCGTGGTATAGTGTCTCGTTTTGGTGTGAGTGTGTGTGTGTGTATACCTCTCTCTCTCTCTCTCTCATCTTTAGCTCTCTAGCTTGTTAAACGTGATACACGCGCTGATACGCCTACGAGCATTGGGGTGTCACGCTCTTTAACTCGCAAACGCTTGGCCGTTCACTTTGCCATATTAGATTCTAATAGGGGACGCGCGCCACTCGGGGATCATTCGTTTAGTGCTGGAGACTGAGCTTTGTGCAGTGGTTACGTCTTTCTCTTTTTATCGTTTAACTGGTCCTGTGTTTGGTTTGGTTCCGTACGTGCACAGGATGTTTCAGCGATTATGATACGACTAGCAAGTGTTATATCGTTCTATTGGATAAAGTAGAATGAGAAGACGCGCAGTGGTATTTCTTGATATGGCTACTTGAAAAAATGATAAATAGAAGAATCACGTAGTAGAATAGAACGAGGAACATTTTTTTTCAAATTTGAAAAATAATTCAATTATTCTCGTCTTGGTATTCTTTTCATTTTGTGTACCAATTTTTCGCTAATTTTTTCATGATTTACAATAAGCGTTTTGTAATTCTTGCACCATAGATCTTCAAATTTGTCTATTATTGCCACGACAGTATACACATTCGTAAAAATTTTCTCTAAGTGATGGAATATTTTCATCTGCCACTGTACATCGTCGAGCATTTTCGGTGGTGGTGGTGGTCGTTGCACTTTGCTCACTGTTCGCTTCACCGAGCCGGCTAACTAAATCATGCGTCGGACATCGTTGGCAATTTGAACGACGACCCGCGTAATAATCTTAATAGCTGGTTCTCGTTCGATTCACGTCGCAGACCAGTGCGTTGCGTTTCAGTATAGTGTCAAGCGATGATTGCTGGTGGCGTCAGAGCAATTCGCGATATTTCCACTGGGTAGACACGCGGAAGTAGTTTTTCTATATTGTATGACGAATCCGATATAAATGCGTGTACAGCGAGATTGAAGGACTGATGGATGAGCGTTTTCGGGTGATTTTGAATGGCTTTTATGGAGAAACGTTGGGTCTAGCCCTATATGAGTAATACACCTATTCTTTGAAGATAAAAATTCTAATCAAGGAAAACATTCTCCTTACGCGAACAATGGAAATTCAAAAGTATAAGTTTAAATCTACCCAAAACCGAACTAATTAAAATCTCAAATTAAATACCAAAATTTCTGGCTATCCTTTTCTCACAGAATTAGTCAAAATTCTGGTTTCAGAAGCTCAACCCAACCTAAAATAGCGAATAGTAATTATATTAAGGCTGGGTTGTGCTTCTGGGACCAGGATGTTGATTAAATTAAATTATTTGAAACAATTATTGTGATTCGCTGTTTTAACTTAAATCGAGCTTCTGGGACCAGAATTTTGGTCGATTCCGGGTGAAAAAAATTGCAGCCAGAATTTTTTGGTACTTCATTCGAGATTTTAATTCGGTTGGTTTTGTTTAGATCTAAACCTATAATTTCAAGTCTCGACTTTTGCACTTGTTCGTACGAGGAGAATATCTTTCTTAGTTGGAACTTTTATGGTCAAAAATTACATACAAATCATTGTAATTGATATGTTTAATTCAAGAAGAATTGATAATCTTTATGAGACGGTCGTTTAGTCTACGATAAGTTTGAACCAATGTTGCTAAATTTTGCTTTCGTTTGGTTACGACATTATAGTCTCCTGCTATTTTCATGATTAATCCGAGATTTGATAAAATAAGGTGTAACAGCACATGAGTCGATCGGAAGAGACTCGTATTGTTGTGCCTTGAAGCGCCAACGTTGTTTTGATTTGCTAAGTTCAAGGTAAACGAACTGCGGACAAAATATTATCGCCGTTATTTGTAATCGTCAATCGGAGTTACATTCGAACCTTCTATAATAACACCGGTCGATGTAAATAGACGAACGTGCTCTCTAGGACAGCCACTATAACGAGTCATTATAGCGAGTCATACAGTCGACTAGCGAGCATAGAGTTGGGCAGTAGCATTGAGCGAGCAACGATTACGACAGGTATACACTATTTCTGTACTTGTACTTAAAGTGATTGTAATATAACTGATTATTACAATTTTATCACTCGTCTTCTTAATAAACCAACCAACACGTATAATAAACCAAAGTTTTAAATGATATTAAAAAAAAAAAAAAATGAAATGAAATAAGATGAAACGAAGTCTAAACAACAATTATAAACAGATAAATTATAAACAAAATTGGAAAGATACAAGTAAAACACACGAATGTGTAATTTCCTAATTATACAGCATTATAGAAGCTCAATTAATCCTCTTTTACGAAATAAATTCAATTTTCTGAAATCATTTTTGTTAGTCAATTTCAAGTATTATACAATAAATAAAATAAGTAATTTCAATATTGTTCCGATCAATCCTTCGTACGCGAATGTAAACGTGGTTGTGTGGCAAATTTAACGTGTATTTGGTTAAAATAAAGGAAAAAAAGAACAAACAAGAAAACAGACACGAAAAAAAAGAGATAAAAGAAGAAAGAGGAAAAAGAACGCGTATCGGTGGGATACACGTTTCGAAAACGAAAAAGTGATAAATCTGGAAATGTGGAATGACAGAACACATATATCTTCGTTGGACGGAACTAGCGAATCCCTATATGCCGTACTAATCCTTTTCCGATACTGAAAAAATGATAAATCTCGGATGTAAAACCACGAACGTAGGATATCGATTTTGTATACAGGACGATCCATAAGTGAGCCATAAGAACTTTAACGTTTAAGCTCGTTCGTCTATAGTATAAACGATGTATTTGTTTAACGAGCGATCTTTGATCCTCGAACGATATCAAATAAAATATTTTTGCCGAATCTGTTAACTGACGAGTAGTGTAGTCAGATTAATACGTAGTTAGAAAAACTTTAGAGCGTGAAATGAAATATTTATTGTTACAAAAAGACGGACGAGCTTAGAAGAAACATCGTATTTATGACGTTTAATCTATTACGTTCTAACGATATTTTAACTTACAATTAGACATCATTGTTTCATAAAATCATTCAAGATTTTCGTGAGTTCTAAGGAGAAAGGAGGAGAAAGACATGAAGAAGGAGAAACGAAATACGAAGACAAAACATCTTATAATAAAGTGTAATAAAAATCCAATTCTTAAATCTCTGTAGAGTCGTTCGATATTTTTGGAGATTAAAAACACTGCACGCGTAATTTTTAAATTCCCATGAATCGTTCAGAAGTTTTATAAATTAAAAGGAAAAGAAGGAGAAAGCAAATAATAAATAATAAAATAATAAAAAAAAAGACAATAAGTACAGAACTAGCCTTCGTGAGCCAACGCGAGAAATTTAATTTTTACGTTTCCATAGAATCATTTAAGATTATCAGAATATTCAGAAGGAAAAAAAAGGCAAGAGGAGAGGAACGAAATAAAAGGAGAAGACAAAACAAGAAATGGAAGACAAGCCTCTGTTTAATCAGATCAAACGAACAAACGTATCCCGTAAATTTCATTGCTGAATATACTTCATAAATCCACGTTCATCCGAAACGCATGATATTAATTCGACTGAAAGCTTTCCGTAAATAATGTAATGATCGATATATCGTCGCGTCGAGGCAGATAAGTTTATTACGCGACGAGCGGAGCGAAACGCTCGCGTCAACGTATGTCGAGCAAATAATTTCCAGCGTAATAACGCAAATGTTTATAAATGTAGTTCGCTTGATCCCTGCGTTTAGTCACGATCGTTTGTCAACGATGAACGTGGCCGCCACTCGGTGAGATCATTTTTAGGCTTCCAGAGACTTCAACGCTCGATCGTGCTCTATTCACGTTAGACGCGTTGAATTAGGCTACTATGTGCATGATAAGCATATAAAAAATATCGTTTCTCCGAAGTTTGAATTTGACAATCTAATACCACACGTTAAATCTACGCCCTATCGTCAATTATCAATGAAGATAAAGAAGTAATATAAACGTTAAGAAGGTTTCTAATGAAAATGTTAAAATCGTTTGTTAATGGTCATCATGAATAATTAAGATATTCCGATGGCAATCTTTTGTAGTTTTTCTTTCATTCCTGTAACGTTAAAGAATTGTTTAAATATTAAAAAGGTCTGTAAGTGTAGTTCGATGGTATCTCTTGGATATTATTATTGACAGCAATTTTTCATCTTATCCTTGATTTATTTAATATTGACGATGAGAAACTATCGATTGAATTTTATAAAATATTAATTCATCATCAAAGATCTATGAAACATAGTTATTTTATTTCTGAGAATGGAATACAATCGTTGAGTTCTTATTTCGTTCGTCTATCAGGCGAAAGTTCAGAACGTTTAACAATAACAGGGGACAATATATTCCTGTTATCTAACAGCTGACATCGAAGGAAGCACGAAGTAAGAATGTAATACGCGGCACATGATCGTAACACAGCGGCAAACGAGAAAAGTTCGCGACGAAACACTGTTTCGCTAGTGTATCAACTGGAAGAACCATCTTCATTTTCTTAGCGATAAAAGTTCGATTCTCTTCCTTTTTCATTTGTAAAAGACGACTCTACTAAAATGCATGTTACAGGAAATAGAGTGTATATGATTGTAATATAAAATCTTGGCGTCTCTCCGATCCCTTAAATTTTAATAATTTACCTGCACTTTGTTTTTTGTCTTTTCTTTTCTCTTTTTTTTTTTTTGAAATAATATTTCACAATTTAAAATCGTATCTTTCACTTTAAATTTCAATAATTCACCTGAGAATGTTGTTCAATAAAATTTCCGATCACTCGAAACGATTTTATACATATACTTGGTATACCGAGTTACGTAGGAATAATAAATAACTGGGGGAATTAGGATCCTCTTTCTACAAGAATTTCTAACTTTCCCCTTTTCATTCCTTTTCGCTAATTATACCTTGATCATTAGTTTCAAGCCCCGATCCCCGTGTTTCCTTATTTTTAATTTCTTTTCCCCCGCTGCTTATTCCAGCCTCGGTCCCTTTCTTTCCCCTTTTATCTTTTTTTCGTCTATCAAGACGCCAGAGAAACGCTCAGAATATTAAAACTCGTCTTGCTCTGTACGAAAGAAACTTGCATTTAGTCGCCAGACGCGTAGTAATTTCTTTTTGGCCACTCTCCATCCCACTTCTTTCCTTTTAATAAGAAATTCGAATTCTAATCTATCTATATATATATATACTTTTAGTTTCAAACAATTGCGATCAGTCGTATGAAAATCCTATCCAAAATCAACAATTGCAGCAAGAACGCGTATCTATTAAATTCGAAACACGTCCCTCGTGTTCAATCGTTCACAAACTCATTGTTACTCTACGTGTAGATACTGAGGTATCAGAGTGCTAGCTGGCGTCTTAGAGTAGTGGAATCTTGCGCGCGACGATCACAATGGCTGTGCTAAAGACCAACATCTTGCTAGCAGCTTCAATGTAGATATTAAAGCTTGTAGGAAAATCGAGAATACACATGTGCGTTGTTTTAGCAAGAAAATAGTCGTTGATAACTTACGACAGTTGACGCGACTTTAAATAATAAAACAACAACGCAACTACCATTAAATTTCACCCTTCAAATCCTTCCGTCTAATCTAACTACATCCCCTCGCCATAGCTCGCCAACCTTTCCACCGCTACAACCACCAAGCCAAATACATCGAAACACCGCCTATCCAGCACGAATCGATGCCTCTGAATCAGCGACTCGTCCCGTTGCTCGGGTATATATTGTCGTAATATTTCGGGAAACGGTGCTCCGTAGATCCGTTGGCAATCTCGCCCCCGAAGATGGCATATACGCGGAGGTGAATCGCCTCTTGCCGAGGAAATCCGAGGTAATTGAATGCTAACCCCTCCGTCTCCACCCCCTCCTTGCCCCCCTCGCCGCTCTTACCCTTCTCCACCCGCAATCCACCCTCTCAGTATCATCCAGCGAGAGACAGGGGGTGGGATGGGGGAGGCCGGGAGGGAAAACGTGCTCATCCCCGTGGCCATCACTCACCGACGCAGACTTGTAGCTTTCAATAAAAATGTAAATATGGCGGCGTAGAACGAGCCAATGACAGCGCTACATCGACGAGGCCGCGACACACACAGAAACCTCCGGCTAGCTGCGGAGGGTTGGATGGAGAAACGCGAACAGAAAGAAAGGGAAAGAGCACGGAAGGGGGTGGCTGAAGAGGGAAACGCAGCCAGAGGGTCGAAGATGGCGAACCAGAGGAGCGACACGATGTAGGAGGCTTCGAGTGTGCCAGGAGAGAGTTCTCTTCCTCGAACTGGAAGCTACGAGTACTACAGATGTAGCTGTGCAGAGGCGGGAGTAAAAGTGGCAGGCTTCCACCTCCCTCTTGGAGGATGGTGGAAGAAGAGGTGGAGATGTAGGGTGGTTGGAAGCCCACCTCCTCCTCCTCCTCCTCCTCCTGGATATGGAAGATAGGTAATAGAGGGTTTTCAAGGGGGTAGGGAGGGAAACCGGGGATGGACGGTCGAAAAGATGGAGAGAAATAGATGGATAGAGAGAAGAGAGACACTGGGTGAAAAAAGAGGATTGGAGGGGAGGGATGTGACGCTGTCGTCACCCAGGAGCTCTCAACGTTTCTCTTCGTTCCTCTTACGGCGAGTGCTTCATAGGGTTTGAGGGTGGGAGGAGATAGAAGGGAGAGAATGACGCAGGTGCCGCAAAGCTTGACACGTCTCCGGGCTGTTTTGTCACCTTCTTTTATCCTTCGAACTTTTTACAAGCTGCCTCGTTAGAAGCTTGCTCGCGGCGTTGATGGAGTAAGCCGGCGGCGGACAAATGCGTTTTAAAATTACGACAACCCCCTCCGCTCCCGGCTGATGTCGGAGGACGACGAAGGCTGACGCCCCAGTTAGTGTACCTCTGCGATGATATCCGGGGCTTTCGCGGATTATTCGGTTGCTTCCAGATAGGTTTTCATTTTGGATTTCTTTGATTTTGTTACTATTTTCGTTGAGTTCCACAGGCTGATTATTACGACATTGATTTATGAAAATTTTCTGATTCATATTCGACGTTGAGTTGGCCTTGATAGGATCGTTATTAATACAATTCGATACACATTCCTTCACGAATATTCTTCGATTCGTGTGATTGTAGAACAAACGATCGATATTCGATTCGGATAGTGAGATTTGTGCTTGTAAATTGGAATCTATTTTGTTTGTGTTTGGTTAAGTTTGGTGGTACGGTTGTTGCAATGGTAATTTAGATAAATTTTAAGTATGATTCTTGTCTTTTACCGATTTGGAATTTCACGAAAGTTCTCGTTGATTTACGCTACCGTTTCAAAAATATTGATACGCTGTGATTACGATACTTGGAATGTAATTATCATCAACAGCTCGAGAGTTCGTATTTCGTGCACGTCGCATCTTAAGAAATTACCAACCCTCTTATTCGAACCTCGAAATATCCAAACGACAGTGTATGACAATAACAATATCATATGCCATATTTCTACCAAATCTTCATTATGAATATCGCAGTCTAACTATACAAATTACAATTCGTACCATTACGATTTTAATAAACGATTTACGATCATCTACATGCAGATAGGACATTAGAACTTTCGAGCTTCTTGAAACCTTCGAATTAACGATGCAAAATCAGTTGCAATAAATTACAAATTAGAGCGGCGAAAATACACATGGAACTGAAAGGGAGGAAAAAAGGGGCACGACGAATGAAATAATAATTTCAGCGTGGATATTCTCTATCGAAAGGGATCGAGATCGAAGCAACAAAAAGTGGCCGGTCATTAAAACGGATGATTTTTCGAGGTTGTAATCCGCGCTTAAACGTTTAAGCCGACAAGGAAATATTAAACGATGGCGGCCGTTAAAAACACCGGGCAGTTTAAGTTGATTTTACTTTTTATCGCGACGTAGTGTACCCTCCCCGCTGCCGTTCGTTCCATCATTCACGGATTAATATCGGGCGCCGAGCTCGAAAACGCTTCAACTGTTATGAATTTTTATTAACCCATCTACATCTGTTACTCATAATTAGCCGGGCGCTCGCTTAAATCATCCGGACGTTTTTATCGGAGATTAGCGTAAAGTTTATTAAAAGCACCGCGCGAAACGCCACATTCTAACGTTCGTACGCGCCTAATTTCTCTCAAACAGATTTCACCTTGGCTACGTTCTTCGGATCATTCTCCATTCAATTGTTTCGCGTTCGACCATGCTACAGCTTTTCTTGATTATGTTTTTCTTTTTAAAGAAATACCTTCGTAGTCGAGTAATTTGAAAATATCCAAAGAATCTTATCTTAATATTAGTATGCATGATTTCTCGCTTCAAGTTTATATCAAGCATCTTCTTAAAACGTTACAAATACTATCTGTTTCTTGAAACGAGAAGTATAAAAATTCCAGGAGTCTGGCAGCGTTGAAAGAGACACGAAGGAACAGCTATTAACACGCGTAATATCTTCTTCGTTTAAAGATATTTCTTAAAGTAACGAAAATGGAAATGAGAATCAAGTCGGAACGAAAAGAAAAGATTCGAGGGTCGTTTCGAAAAGCTAACTCTCTCATCTTTCGTTCTATCTATAATCTACGAAGGAAGATTAATCGTAAATGAAAGAAGAAGAAAGTTTAACATATTCAGCGTAATAAAGTACAGTAATCAATAAATCGATTAAGTATATAAATCATTGAGACAGTTGTAATTTGCATCGAAAGATGCTCTATTTGACGAACCAAAAAACGTATGTTTCCCATACGATGAAACCTATCGCGAGGAACTCGGATATTATTTTCCAATTAACCACCTAAATACTTACACAATTCTACGCAAGAAGACCAGTTAATATACACCAATCTTGCCGTAATCTCCTAAAGCAAACTCTACCGAAACCTATCAGAGACCCAAACCCACATAAACTCATCAAGAGTCCGGCCAAGACACACTAACGACCCTTTAATCGCCCTAAAGCAGAGCTACCCCTAAAAACAAACGAAAGAAAAAGAAGTAGAGAAAAGATGGGAGAAAAATCTCTCTGAACACTCTTACCTTGACTTGCGATTCGGACATGCCCAGGGCGTAGGCCAATTTAGCACGTTCTGGTCCAGCTAGGTATTTCGTCTGCTCGAACGTTTTCTCAAGAGCGAAGATTTGCTGGCCGCTGAACGTCGGCCTGGTGTGTTTCTTCTTGCCGCCCTCGTGTTCGCCGGTTCCACCGGAGCCTGTCATCGTTTGCTGACAACCCAGCTGTTGCGACACTGTAACATCGATATCTTCCAGGGATTCTCTTCTACTGAAGGGTAGCGATGGGCTCAAATAGATCGCACGTACTGTGCAGAGGCGAGGCGATGGCTAGGCAAAGGAGTTCGCCTCTGATTATTTCTGTTAGGCCCAATAGAATCCTAGGGATAAGCACGCGTATTGACCGAAATAAGTTTCTAAGTTTAAGCATAAGTTATATTCGATATGTAAAAGAATTTGAAATAATATTAAGCGTAATCTACGATAAGTGAGAGAGAAAATAGTACAATGCATCGAAAGCATTGTTATAGAAGATTGTATGATTATTTGTAATTATATAAAAGTCTTGAAAACGTCGTTTTCGAAATATAAAGCGAAAAATTTTGTCCGGCAGGAAACTTGGAAACTATTACATGTCACGCAAAAGAAAGTTTAAACGCAAAGTGGCACAAGAAAATGTCATAATCTTGTAAAATAAATTTGACAAAGAGCAAAGAGTGAAGTACTTGCGACGTACTTGAGCCCATCGCTATTCTCTTCGTCGCTCCAACAACATCGGCTCCCTTTCCAAGGAGTCGTTATTTCTATTCATCCGCCCGATAGTTACGAAAAAAATGAATGAAAAAAAAAAAGATGTCGGCTACTACGAGCATCCGGTACAAAGAGAACAGAGATCGTTGCGGGTCGTTCCCAAAGAAAATTGGAGTCAGTGACGTTTTCCTCGATTATGAGGATTTAATAATAACTTCGGAAGAATTAAGTTCAGGTTCTGGACAAATTGTGTTTAGAATTTCGAGAAATTAGGAATCGAATTATACGTTTAGAATTTCGAGGAATTGGGAATTTCACATGTTTGTAATTTTGTGAAACATTTTACTGGAACAGTAAAATTATCACGAAACTTATCGAACCAGTCGGAGTCGTGGTCACTTTTATCAAGCAATTAATCTTCATCAATTTTCCGTCATTCTTCTTGCCATGGTCCGCGCGTTTCGTCCCCGACGATTCACATAGGCTATCGATAATTACGTCATAAATTTACATCTCGTTACACGCCAAAAATGTTCTGTACGACATATCTATTGAAAACCATCCAATTATTCCACGATAACACGTCACGATTGCAACCTTTTGCGGTATATTCGATCCTCCACTTCATTTACCTCGTCGACGTTAAAAACTCATACTAATCGCAAGAACACATTTATTTTGGTTATCGTAGAAATAAGCCGAGGAGCAAAAGCTTAGGGAACTAAATACGAAGGAACTTTTTGAAAGCAGAAAGAAAATTATTTTTAAACATAGAAGAATACCGGGATTAAGATATTTTTAGAGTAAACGATAATTATACAATTTTATTATTGGATCGATCCACGTCAAGTGTCTCTTGGGAGTTTAAATTTGCCAGGTCAATATTATTCGTTAAATTTCGCCCTCTTGTCACTTATTATATATCAAGGAAGAAAATCTCCAGAGATCACGGCGAACGGAATAATTTTTTAATTTTAATTTTTTAATGGTTAACGTTACCAGTTCGTACTTTTACTTGTGTTTTTGTCAATTACAATTACGGAGGAAATAAACAGGATCAAACCAAATACTGTTCTACATGGAAACAAGATTTTACTAGCTAATAACATTAGTTTAAATATAACGTAAAGGGGCTCGTGTAGACAAATGTTCTCTACACACAAGGCAATTTTTCTACGTTTATTTGATTATTCGAATCAGACATAATATTCGAATGCAAACTCTTCAGATTCTTGTTCAGAAGTGTAATTACAGAAACTTGAAGACTTCTAGTTCAAGATTTTCATAAAACCACTACCTACAAATAGATGGTACATTAATAATTGATATTGCAGTATCAACACTATTTTTTCCAATTTGTACATTTCAAATAAGAAATATCATCATGATGCCATAGAAAATCGTCCCACTAGAAAAAAAGGGGAGATTACGGTTTAATTTGACGGAATAACGCGTTTCAAGGGTTAAACACTTGTGCGATAGACCGCAATGATGGCGTCTCGACGGGTGTCGGCACGTGACTGCCACGTGGGTTCGCTGTTCCGCAAATAACCAGACTTTGTTATCGTTATCCTTGCCTTCACGGCTGATCCTGCTTACTTCTGTAGGGATACAAGATCCTACGGAATAGATAACGCCGTTGAATAGAACGACACGTGACAGAGGGTGAGATTGGCCTGGAATTATCGCGACGGAAACACGTTCACAGACGATCTACCGCGAAAAATTGTGATTAGTATGTATCTTGGGGTTTCTAGTTGATGCTGCGAGGTAATAGCCTGGAAAATTCGCAGGAAATCGCGCGAACATCTAATTGATAGGGATACAGAGGAAAAATAGCATTTTCGGGAAGTCAGTTGGTTGGACTTTGGTAATTTTCAAGGCTAATCGTATTTGATTTTTGGAAATTTTAATTCCTTCGTTTTGGGATTTTGGGAGAGTTCGGTGTATGCAAGAGCACGGTAAGATACGTCCAGCTGGTTTTCAGTAATTTCGATGAATACACGGTCGAGCTAATTGAATTAAACTGTAATTTAATTACGGAATTTAATTACACTGTACTTGAATTACACAGTAATTACGTATATTTACGAGTAATTAGATAATTCAAACTTCTCAATTAATTACATAATTCGAACTTTTCCAATTAATTCTATCGCTAATTGCCGTGATCACCAGGCGTAATTGAATTACTATGTAATAGCATACGATGTAATTGAATTACTTTGTAACTGTAACTCATGGGGTAAGTCGATCGTAATTCTCGCCAATTCTGGATAAATAATGGTTGGAACAAAGCTGTGTTTTTCCAGTGGCAATAGACTTTGACTGTGAATTTCATTGTTATCCATTGTATCGAGCGAGATGAAGAAAAATTGGCGATTTTACTGGCTTCGAAATAACGTTTGCGCATACGTAGTTATTAATAATGATATTTTTATGTCAATAGTATTTATAACAATATAATTTTCTACGCCCGAGTCTGAAGCAAATGATCAGTATGGTGCACAGCGTGAAAAATATAATAATTAATAATATTCTCATATCCATAACATCGAAATATAACAATTAATCCAAACAAACGACCATTACAATTTATTGTAGCACAGAACAGAATTATACTTTTGATATTTCATATATCGTTTCATTTGTACTTGTCCTGTAGCATTTTACGTATTTCCATTTCTATTAGATGCATAAACATTCTCACTGTAATAATCGCAATTTAGCACGACGCCCTCGGTGCAAGCAACCCTTAGTGGAAAATCAATCTTGCTCCGTAGAGATGACAGGATGGCAAACGACTGACACGCATAAATTTCCGCAAAAAGCGTACGGACTTATCGAATTACCGGAGCAAGAGAAAGTTGGTTGGCGTGAGTTTACGCAGTTTCTAAGTAGATGAATAGGGGATATCGCGTGAAACGTGTAGCTCGATCGTGAGTAGAGGGTGGAGAGTGCGGTAAGCAGCTCATTAGAACCCTCCCCGCCGACTGGCCATTATTGCCTCGTTCCGTATTCCGTTACAAATTGCTTTATTAAATTAAAGTCCCACAACCCATACTGTTGTGACGACCCTACGCCTCCTCTTTCCCTTTTCAACCCCCTCCCCCTTCTGCATCTCCTCTTTGCATCATCCCCTATGTGCCGCGTAAACGCGTCTGACCGCGTGCTGCCTTCTATCCTTGAACCCTTCTTAATTACCATACCAACAATTTGACTTAATATTTTTCCTTTGCATTTTCTATTATATCTGTACGAGGGGTTCGTACGATATTATCTAGTTTTTAGAATTTTTCTTACATATTTTATTAAATGCCAGATTTCTTAATTATCATACCACCAATTTTACGCAATTACCATGTAATAACAATTGTACTTAGTTACCATACGCTTATCTTTCATATTCCACTTAAAACCATTACTATTACTCTCTCGCGTTTCTCATTTTCTGAACATTTTTCACTTCACTCAAAATATTTATCCTCGCCACTAAATCTTTAACATTCTTCCGCTAAGCAATTTAATTTAAAACTACCCCACACTCCTTTACTTTTCATTCCTTCAACGTCCATCGAAACCATCTTCCTCGTTTTTCTCAACATTTTCTAAATCAACACTTACGAACTCATATTCTATTTAAAACCACCTTACCCTTTCTCTCTATTCCTTCAACATCCACCACTCCATCAATCGAACACGTTCGCCTCCAGCACCAAATTTCTAACATCCATCTCCTACTAATCGATTCAATTTGAAACTATCACACTCTGCCCTACCTCTCATTCTCTCATCGCCCATTGAAGCTATCTGCCTCCTTCTTTCAACATCTTCCACTACAACACTCGCCATTCATATTCTACTTACCTCGTTCTTTGCTTTTATCCTTTCAACGACTATCATCACTCCATCCACCCAAAACATTCATCACCACCGCTAGATCCTTAACATCCATCTTAACATCCGCTAAGCAATCCCATCGTCGAGCCAATTCAGAAGGTCCAGGTATTTAATAGAAATATAAAACCATTCCCATGGATGTAATATAAACGGTGTCCCGTGACGGTCGTTGAAGGATCAGCACGCGAGGCCTGTGCAACCGATCGACCTAACAGCTCGGAATATAAAGCACGTGGGTATCGACACGGCGCCTTTATATTTCCACTCGTAACTCAAGTCAGCGAAAGAGAAACAAAGCGATACGCGAGCAAGGGAGAAACGGCAGGAAGAAAACGATAGAACAGGGAAGAAAGAGCGTGGAGTACACCGCAGATACGTCCATGCAGTTAAAATATTGCCCAGAGTTATTCACGTGAGTGCGGAAAGCAGGGGCTGGGCCTCGCAGGGATACGAGGGTTGATATTGAATATGATATTCCGGATACCGTGGCGGACCACGGTATACCCTCTTATATTCGTCCCACAGTGACATCCGTGGCCGACACGACACGCTGGAACAACACGCGGCCCCGTTTCCACGTCCACGCCCATCCACGCGTTCCTGCGTACTTACATGCCCGGTATCCTCTCTGTCTCGTCGCCCTTCTTGCTACACACACCCCCTTTAGCATCTAGTTTCGCTGGATTAAGTACCATACACACGACGAGACTTGTTTCGTATTGCTTATGGAGGGACGATTAGGTCTTTGGATACAGTGGCGTGCAAAAAATTTCTGGCTAGATATTTCTTTCGCTTTGCATTGGAAATTTGATAAAAGGATTTTACCCTTATCTGCCATAGGCGTCGAAACTTACGCAACTATCACAGGAGATCACACAGACTGATAAGGTTTATTGCATTATCTATTCATTATTATAGTGCGAAATATAAATCAAGTTCGAGCGTTTTTGCTTTGTACGTTAATAACGAAAAGATTAGAACCTGAGCACGCGATAGCAAACGTATTGAAAATCTTTTCTCTGTAATTATTTGCTGTCATGGAGAATATGAAGAATGAAAAAGAATAAAAAAAAAAAAAAAAAGAAGCGGTCTCGCGGAAGTTCCGTAGTGGTTAAGAATTAAATAATATTGGGTAAAAGAGTATGACGAGCAAAAGAAAATAGTATAACACATGAACATTGTAGTGTTGCTGTATGATATTATTTAAAGTTCTTTATAATACCGATTCGGCGTACGAGGTGTAACAGAACGCACAGGACTCACTTCGGAAGCTGATCGTACACCTAAAAACAACGAGGAAGATTCGTATAAACTTGTGTTCTATCTGTCTTCGTTTATGAGATACAACGAATTTCCTGTTTTGATTTTATTTAATTAACTTTACGAAAGATGTCCAAATCGATCACCTTGCGTTTCAAGACAGGTCTGTAGACGTTTTGTCGTGGAGTCAGTCTGAATAGAGTTCCTGGTGTTTCCCGAATTTGTTAGAAACCTTTTTCTCCTGTAACCTCTCCTGTACGTAATATTATAAATTCGTTGCATCTCATAGACGAAGACAAATAGAGCATATGTTTATACGAACATTTTTTATTGTTTTTAGGTGTACAATCAAATCCCACATATTCTGCTACACTCTGTATACAGTGAAAAGTATACCTGACCAGGAATTTTTGCACGCTGTTGAGTAGGTAAAGATAATAGATAGTTTGGACGAACTATTGCGAATATCTTGAACAGATTTTCATAAACGAGAGTTGTGTACATTGATAAAAACATAAAAACATAAAAACATTTTATATTATCCATTCCTCCTGATAGAGATTAGTAATAGTTAAATTAAACATTCCAAAATTAAGCGATCTGACCTTAAATTCTTACGATCTCTAATAACACAATGATACCAATTAAAAACTAATTGTTAACGTAAATAACGTAAAGAAAGAAAGCAGTAATTCAAGATGAATACGAATTGGTCTTGAGGACACCTTTGGGTAAGTGACATTCCCTAGGGTAAGTCCCTATCCACATTCCAAAAATTCATCACGTAGATTTCCTATTAGCTACCTGTTTGATATAAATATACAATTTAAACCTTGCAGATATGTATATTTCTCGTTTCCATATGGTTTATCTGTCTGTACCTATGTCACAGTTCATGATGGCTATGTGCTAACTCTGAGATGGTGTGTAGGGTGCTTTAACTTTCGCTCGGTGTTCTTCTGCTCGTAGAACGGTTTCATCCCCTCGAAACAGAGGCGGGTTTTTGGTTTAGGTGGTGTGCGTGGCTGGCACATGTGCTACCGGCGGGGCTTGATGTATGCTCTCGAAAGGGGATGCTCTTTCCACCGACGTCACGTGTTCTTTCACTTTGTGTTTCTGATTTTTCCGCTCTTTTTTTTCTCTGCGGCTGCCCTTAATCGCTTTCACAAATCGCCTGCGGCCTCCGGCTGCCTGAGAATCTGCCCTCCAGTTCGACTTTTCGCGAGTGAAGCGATTTTTAGAGGGTGAAGGTGAAGATGCGAGCAGACGATGATGGGCATTTAGAGGAAATTCCGAGATTTTCCTATCCTTTTCATTTCTACTTACGCGGCAGACGTAGTATAATTTCAATCTACTGTAAGCTATCATAATATGATAGTTTAAGTTAGGTTTTTAAATCAGGATGTTCAGGGAAATTTCGAGGAATTTGGTATCTTTTCTCTTTTTAGTTAGTATCGATTGGTACTGTCGAGTCTGCACAAATGATCACACTTTATTACAAACTCTTTTTTCACACGCAAACGAAACGTCGCACGATATAAAATTAATGCTAATATGATAATTATCTAAATTGTTCTAGCTTCGGAGAACGTTCTGTGCGTTCAGTTTAAAAGAAAATATACAGTCGCCAAAGAAGTTTACGTGCTAGTGAATTGCTATAACGTACAGTAGAGGTGTGAATATACGAGAATGCCTGACTCTTCTACTAACCACATTGATTAATTTTCTGAAGAATCTCCGAACAGTATAACAGTGTCAATGGCAATCCTCTTATGTCTCAAGGTCGTAACGTTCAACGAACGCGTGATATCTGAACAGCCATGGTCACTGGCGGTCGATATTAATTTCTATCATCGATATTTTCCAAAAACTGTATTTTCCAAAGGGGTTTTGTATTATAATTACGACATTCTTATCGTAATTACAAATACCATACAAAAATCTACCGTATCGTACATATGTATCGAATTAAAGACTTAACAAAAATAGAGGAAAAAAAGGGAACGGAAAAAAGCGAAAACGAGGTGGTTGAAGTGAAAAAGATTGGATTCAAAACATTGATCGGTGAGGGTGCTGGAGATATTTCTCTGCCCACGGGATATTTCGTTTCGACCGATATTAGTACAGATTTGACAGCTGCTCGTGTTTGCTTTTGCGGCGAGGAAATCGGTTGACCAAAGTGAAGAAACACGTGTCGCCGGGCCACGCTAAATACCGCTTCACAGATCTAAGAAAACAAGTTTTTTATTCGTAGACAGGAGAAAAAATTGAAGACGAACGAATTGACGAAGGCTTGGAATTTAAGTCCAACAGTTTTTTCCCCCCGAAGCAAATATTGGAACTTGAGTAGAATTAAGATGATCTACACATTTACTTTATTAGGCTATATTTTACGTTAGATCAGTTTCTATATATATTTAGTGTTATGTATAGTGTTTTGCTCGTTACAATACGCCACAATAAGGATGAATTAACGAAGAGTAAGAAAGAGTAATTAAAATTTTAGAATATCCGAAAAATTCCAGAAAAGCCAGGATTCTTTTAAAATTATTATATAATTTAATTTTAAAATTGTAATAAATGTTTTCTTAGTGAAATTAAAAGACGATGTGTCTCATTCGTTAAATAAAAGATATTAACGACTGAAATTAAAAATATTACAAAATTTCAGAAAGATACATCTTTTCTGCTAACTCATTTCAAAAATAACATCGCACATTTTAATCGAACGGAAAAAATACTAACAATTAAAATCTTCTAATTTCATATTTTCTTAGATATCTGTTAAAAAAGTTTCAGAAAAGGAGTACCTATGTTTCCTTGTATTTACAGTCTCGAAATACTTAAAAGAAGTGCCTTAGTGTTCGATGATAGGCGAAAGAGAATACTGCAACAAACTCAAGAAAGAAGTCTGTTTTCACGGAATTACGTTTTTTCTGCGCATGTTTTACAACATAATGCAAACATAAAACTCTCCACGTTACGACATTCTGTTTGTTATCCTATTTGCGAAACATCGCCAACAATCTCTGTTCTAATACATTGAAACGAAGAGTATATTTGGTAGTAGGCGAAATATATATCTCACGAAAGGAAACTCACGTGTGTGTAGTCTTGCTCGCCATCCCAGGGGATCACTGACTAATCCCTGAAGACCTGGCCAATAGACAGCAGGATGCCGTGGCTCCGTTCTTTGTTGGAATTGCCCGATACCTGCATTCAAAGCAAACACGCCATCAACATACGCGTATACATAGATACTATCCTCTCTTCTTTAGTTTGCCCGCTGTATTTGCCGCGTTTCATTCTTCTTTATCTTTGTCGTCTATCTTGAGATTCTCAAATGTTTGTAAAATTCTTAGTATTTAAAGAAATGTAAAATTGTGAATTCTTCTGTGTTGAATGTATGGTTTCATTTAATATCTGATGTATAAATATACAGAGTATATATATATATATATATATATATATATATATATATATATATAAAGAAAGGATAATACAATAGAACGATAATATCAAGTGTTAATGAATAAATCGAGAAGATCTTCTGGATTATGGTCTTTTCTCGAGATATTCCCCGTTTACCGATTATCGCAATCTTACAATTGACGAATTATACCATATATGCCTTTAAATTACCAAAATACACAAATAATACACCGAGATACAAAAGGGTTGAATGGAAAAATTGCATTTCCGGAGGGACGCTCTTTTCCGATTTAATATTTTCCAACGCACAAAGAAACATCGAATAAAATGGGAAAGCGAAACATCAAAGAATATCTTTAAACCAATTATTTGAATACGATCAAAATCGCGTTATAATTCTCCTGACATACATAATCATATGAGAAATAATAAAAAATAATACCTGTAGCGGCACATGAGTCAACGGAAGATTTGAATCGAAAGAGACTCATGTTATTGTGCCTTGGAATACCAACGTTGTTTTGATTTGCTAAGTTCAAAGGTAAACGAACTCCGGACGAAATATTATCGCCGTTATTTGTAATCGTCAACCGGAGTTACATTCGAACCTTCTATAATAACACCGGTCGATGTAAATAGACGAACGTGCTCTCTAGGACAGTCATTATAACGAGTCATTATAGCGAGTCACACAGTCGACTAGCGAGCATAGAGTTGGACAGTAGCATTGAGCGAGCGACGATTACGACCGGTATACACTATTTTTGTACTTGTACTTAAAGTGATTTTAATATAATCGACTATTACAATTTTATCACTCGTCTTCTTAATAAACCAAGCAACGCGTATAATAAACCACCTCAAAGGTTTAAATGATATTTAAAGAGAGAAATTTTTTTTTTTTTTTTTATTTATTTGTTGAAATTACAATCAATTCCCGCGTTGAGAATTTTCAGTAATTTTTCTGGCGTGGCGCAGTGACATGGCTGTTTATTTACAATAAGTTAATACTATCATAGATAGGTATAATTTAAAGTATTATAAGTAAGTGCATATGCTTAGTTTGGATAATTAAATGAATCTGACGTTTAGATCTAGCGGGTAGTGCCTCTTCAGCCTGCGAGTCTGGTCAAGAGAGAAATGAAATGAAATAAGGTGAAACGAAGTCTGAACAACAATTATAAACAGATAAACAAAATTGAAAAGATACAAGTAAAATACACGAATGCGTAATTTCCTAATATACAGCGTTATAGAAGCTCAATTAATCCTCTTTTACAAAATAAATTCAATTTTCTGAAATCAGTTTTGTTGGTCAATTTCAAGTGCAATAAATAAAATAAATAATTTTAATAAACCAACTTTAATAAACCAACCAACGCGTTTAATAATAACAGCCTCATGCGTTTCTGTTTATAACGTCTTTAACATTTTCAGAAAATTTAATAAGTTGACAAATATCTTCGCACGATAGCGTGTAATCCTGTAACAGAATTCTAATAACGATTATTTTATGGAAAATGTAACAAGATGTCGTTTAGGATACCGTGGTGATTTATGTAGCCGAATGGCGTGACAATATGACAGCAAGAAATTCCAACAGGAAAGTGATGTTATTTGTATCCCCTTCGCAGTTCCCTATATCTTTCAAAGAGATCGCGCCAACGTCGGAGAACCGCAACGCGACGCGTGTGGCCACGAACAATCCAATCACAAGAGAGGTTTCTACTCTCGCAAAAACTGTTTAACCCTTTCAAACCTATCGTCGAAATTACAGTTGCTTTGCATCGTTTTAAACGGAGGATCGTCTATAAAAATTCACATTGTAAAGTTCACATTTTTAAGTTCGCATTGTGAAATTGAAATTTACAGCGTGTTCGTTCGGTTACTTCGCGTCTAAATATCTCGAAAAAAATACGTTCTGGGTAGAAATGTTGAATACGAAAGTTTTGCCGTTTCGAGAAGAAAATAAGTCTACTATCCTATTTATTTTTCTCTTTTTTGGAGGGAGGGAGGCGTCTCTAAAGATATTTGAGAAGTCAACTTTTGTCTTTCAAGTGGGAATCGTACTTTTCCTTCGCGGATTTTTATTCTATGTGGAAAAAGAAGAAACTTTTATGCACGTGGAACATTCTTTTATCAGACTTCGTTTTAAAAAGATATTTTAATAAAATACATACTGATTTTGGTTTCGCTATTCCCCAAGCAGATGATGTGAAAATCAAGCGATACGAATGGAAGTTCTTCAATTTTTCCAGACATTATTAGCTGATAAGGGAAAATCAATAAAAATTCCACTCTTTTATGCTACTTTTTTATTACGCAAGGAATCACAGTAGTTTCACACGATCTTCTCAAGATAGCAATCGTAATTACCATACAAATCGTAATTTGAAATTATCTTGTATTTAAAAATTCGATTGTAAAATATCATTTCAATTTAATAGAATTCTAAAACAATTGGATTGTAAATATTAACAAATTTTATTACAATCATCTTTTCATTTTATACTTTCATATCTTCGACCAGATCTTCGAATACTCGAATCTCCAAATTTTTGTCAATTCATAATTCCTATAAAATTCCAAATATTTTGGTTTCCGATCGTTTAAATCTTTAAATCTCTACAACCTTCTGAATCACCGATCCTTCGAATAGAAAATATATTACCAAAAAAAAAAAACCCATCTTAGATTCTAAAACTTCTCGAAAGCTCCTTAATTTTCCTGCACGGTAACCTGACACGAAACGTGTTAACCAAAGCAATTACAACCGGAAGACCAACGACCGTAATCACGCGTTCACAAATTACTCTGAACCCTTTTCCTTCGCTCTTAACCTAACCACCTAACGCTCGCTTTATATCAGGTTTATAAAATCCCAGTTGGTAATATTGTTGCATTGGTCAGTCGTTAATCGTGGCTGGTACAATTCGAAGAAAAATCGTACGGTTCTTTCTTTTCCTTTCCTTTACGAAATCTCTTTAGCCGTCTACCAATAAAACGTTATTTCCGTTTTTAGTGTTCTAGCGGTTCTCGGTTCAAGAAACCGGTGCTGGAAACGCAACGCGTTCGAGATACGATCGTTACCCCTTTTGTCCGTTACGTTCCGATCAAATAAAATTTATTGAATCGTAAAAACCAGGGCGATGCTGCATGCTCATCAACAAAAATATTCGGCATCGGTGTCGTAACTGCTCGTCGAATCGCTGGACTCACCGATTTTAATTGAACCTCCAACAGAGATTTTTACGTGGCGTGCGTGGTCTTGGAGTTTTTCAGGGAAAATCGGTTTAGGGAATATCGAAATGATTTTGGAAGAAGGTGACCAAGTGAGCGGACTAGCGATCGTGGCTTAGAAAAGAATGTTTCGTTAATAATTAATTTTAGAGAATAATAATGTGTTGGCTATTAAGAGTATCAAACTCGTGGTGTAATATTGTATTTATTGCAGCATTTGTATAGATACTGATTAAATTGGATCCACGTACATTGGTGGCCATAAGCTCGTGTTAGCACATCCCGCGATACTCAGTAGAAATTGAACGCTCGTCGCTGTTTTCACTTTTTAATTATTTTATCGTAAATCCGATGCTTCGTTCGCGTTATACGTATCTTATGACGTAAAGTAGTAACTGTAGCTAATTTGGAAGAGTATCCAATAGGGATGTGTGGAACGTTGCAGTATCTCGGCAAGTAATTAACGAAATCAATCGCCAACAGTGTAAGATGGTTCGTTAAAAGCAAAGGACGAGCACATTCACGTTTGAGCTTCACTTGGAAATCTGTCGGTGAATGCAGTCGATCGTTGTGTTTGAAAGCCTATAAAAGTTCTATAGAGGCGAGTTAAAATAGTGAAAGTTTTTAGCGAAGACGAGTTAAAGAATATTACTTTTGCACGATTTATCGTTAAACGTGCTTGTCTCTGAGTATTGGAAAAAATGTAATTAAATTTATATGAACGTTGAATTTATTTTCTTCTTGGCATAATTATTATTCTTCTGTCGAAATACGTATGTACCTAATACGGAACACATCGAGTGTGCGTAATATGTAACGTGTCAAGGATGCTGCGATGCTAATAATGACGATACAAAATTATATTTATCTTGTTGCGGCAATTGCAAAAGATAATAGCGAAGAATAGGTTCAGTTCGCTATCTTCATTAGAAACACGAACAACGTGCTTCTAAGGTGCGTCATTCAACGTGTAGAAGACAAAAAAAATTAATACAATGCAAGCTTAAAGAATGGAAGATATTTGTCCATTTGTCTTCTTTATTTAAATAAATATTCATTTTTCATAGTAAAAGTAAAATTGAATTTAAACTGTTGAACTTTAGCTCATGCGAATATCTGCTTTACTCTAATAGCTGAGATTCGATAATTCTGATCATCTGATTATCCTATATCATACAAAAAGAATACGTACACAATTTTTTCTAATACAATGTGGTCAAATTCAAACACTTGCCGAGTAACATAGAAAAATCAACGATACGATATTAGACAATACTCAAACATGCAGTAAGAACATTTTTTAGGAGAATTCGTGGTTGAACCTATTACGATAGAAAATAGGAAATAGAAAAGGGAAATAATATTCGGCTACGTAAAATTAAAGCGTTGCTTCTGTTTCGAGTGAGACGGAACAGGGGTGAATTATCGCGAAAGCAGATGCAGCCACGCCGGAAGCCAAGAGGTGGCTGAATGAACACACCGACGCGTATCGAACCTGCGCATTTCGTATTGCGCGACATGCATTGCTCGCCCATTTTACTCGGGGGCGGGATACATGTTTATACAGCGTGCTCGATGAAAAGCGTACTCGCGACATTTTCCATCCTCCTGGTAGGGAAAATTGTGGCCCTATGTAGAGGGTTAATGAACGGCCGTTTGCTGTTGGAATAATTTCCTTTGATTAGAAGAAATTCTAATCGATGCGTCTCGTGATACCCGAATTTTCTTCACCGGAGACGTATTCAGAGATGTTTAAAGAGAGGTACAGTTGACACCACCGTACGAAATTGTCGTAGGTGAAAATTGACGAAGCGTTTCTTTGTTCTTGTTTCATTTATTTCGTCGATTTATTCGAAAAGCTTTTTGGTATATACGATGTAAAAAAATAGACGAAACATTAAATTACAAGGAAAAATAAACGTGTATCTATAACAGAAGCGTGTTAGGAAGCGTCGTAATAAATGAGAGTTAATAAGTGATAGCGTTGATATGGATTGCTATACAATTAAAATAGCCACATGCCACAGGGTGTCGTTCAGAATGGACCAAAGTGAAATTCTTTAAACTTCTAGGAGCAGCGTTTACAGCGGAGAGAATAGTTGCATAATGTGAGTAGCGTAACATCCTTCGATATCTTACAATCAAAGATAATATCAATCGTTATGCCTATACTGCTCGGTTGATTGAAGAGTCGAATCGCTAAGAATCAGGTGATAAACGGGAGAAAAAGAAGCCGCAACGTTTGGCAGCAAGTTTAAGGAATTTACATCGAGTATTCTCAATTTTGTAGCTATGCGATTTGCAGTAAGACGATCAGATAATACAAGCATATTCCGAAATGTGTCTAGACAGTAGATGGTAGAGAAGAATTCTGAACGTGTTAGCGTTACAAGAGAATTTTGATACTCCGCGAGTAAGCCCAAGAGATTTAAAACCACGAGATGTAATTGCAGCGAGACGCGAATGGCAAATTTGAGGAAAAAATAATGCCCACGTTCTTAACACGACTCAACGAACATAGTGGTACACCGTTTATAGCGTAGTTAAAAAATTGAACTACTCTTTCCTTGGCTAAATCTGACTATGTGGCATTTGGCTAAATTTCAGATAAAAAAGACGATTTGTCGTTGCAACAGCGTTCAGGAAAGCGATCAACCTAATTTTCTATTAATTAAACTCATTGACGACTATAACGCAATGGTAAATTTTGCGATCATTTGCGTATGGTACAAATTTCGCACGCAGGAAAAGCCCTAAATTTTTTAATGCAATCTTATCGCTGTTAAGTTTCGAAAATTCACGCATCGCGATTTTTTCCACGAAGATAGATGTCCAACTATCGTTCCGTACGAGAATGTTAACGTACTATTTCATTCTGTAGATTAAACAATTTATTTTTCCAACAAATCCTACTTCTTTTTGTCGAATCAAAAAATTGCAATAAATTTTTTCTTTCTCACGAGCAAAGGGAATATCCAATTATATACAAAGCGTTGGTTAAAAGATTATAGATGGGAAATGAGAAGAAATTTTTGTTTTCATCCCTAATATCTATCTTTAGTCTCATAAATTACCAAGAGATGAGATTCTCCGATAGCTTTGAATAGCGTAAACGGACGAACTCGATGGCCCTTAAAACCCGACCTTGTTCGTGGCATCGTCAGCCTAATTCACAAACTCATGAACCCTGGTCACGTGCCCCTCTCGTTCGTAAAATGTGTTTAGTATTTCTATGCCGCTCTTGATGGCCATGCTTTTAAATTTATGGTATTATACTTGGTGTATAGATGTGTGTGTGTATGTGTATGTGTATATATATGTATACGTGTCGCGATATCATTAATAATGGACGTACCGAGCTCGATGAACCCTTCAGTGTTGTGAAACACCCTCGATTCTCACGTTCCCCGATACAACATCGTTAAAATGGCGAAATAAGAGCAACAGGGCGAAGCTTGCCCAGATTCCGCTTAGAATTTTATCTTCCATCTGTTTTCATAATGAAAACCATGTAAAATTGACTGCTATGGAATTACGTAGCTGGATTTTGTATAACTTAATTTGTCATTGTAAATGGAAAAGTAGAAGACTTTTAATGGAAAACTAGCTATTATCTTGTAAATTATAATTTATACACGATGGAGTAGCGGGGTGAAAAAATAGCTTGACGTATTTTTCGAAAATCTACAGTAGACCTATCGAAGGAAACGAACTTTTAAATACGACGTTGTGCTTCGAAGAAGATTCAATTTGGATATTTTTCGACACGGGGTTTTGCTTTCGAGAGAATTTGGTTTGAAAATTTTGCAGTTAAATCCTGGCTGTGTGAAATTGTTAATAAACAAATATTCTAGATTATCCACTACAATAGATACATATTAATTATTAAGATGAAGTTTAATAATATAATATGACATAATAAGATAGCAATATAGCGTAGTAACTAAAAGCTGAATGTAAAAATATAAGGTAGCGTAAGAAACTAGGAATAAGAATGCCATTGCCATGAGCCTAAAGTACAAATAAATTATGATTATTATTATCATCATTATTATTATTATATTATGAGTGCAGAACACTAAATACATATGTACATTCAAATATTCTAATCTGACGTTTATTAATTGATAGTTAGAAATCTTTCTCTCCGTGATTGAAACGTGGCTTTCCAACTTGGCGAAGGATCGAGAGGTCGACTTCAGATCGCAAACTCGCCTAACCGAATCGGATAAACGCGTATACTCGCGCGAACCGAAGTTAGCGTATTTCCGGTTAACCACCTGACGACGGTGGCCAACTTGGCTAGGGATTTTGATCCTGTGTTAACTCACGAACAGGTCAATTGTACTTTACAATAGGAAACGCTGTTATATTGTATATAAACTGGATAGAAGCCAAGAAAATTTTTCTCCAAAATTCTATAATGCAATTTCACCTTCTTATAGCTGCGTCATTTTATCTTATTGGCTACTATTATGTTATCTATAAAAGAAACGAAAATAAAGGAAGATAAGAGAGAAGGTAGGGCAGATCTTAAACAATGTTCACGCGGTCTTTTTAAACTATAGCCGGTCCCATTATGGTGAATTATGAGAACGATTGCTGGAGATATTTGAACGTCCGCCACGAGCAAAAGTAGCACAGCAGCCGGATATAAATCGCGAAAGATTCTTTCGGGACCCCACGGTAGCTTTTACGGGTGCCACGCCGTGGATTTCTCCTTTTATTGGAAGGAAAACAATTTTATAGTGTCTACAGTGTTGCTGAACCGCGTTACGTGCCCCGGGTCGTTCTTACAGAGAGCTCTATCTTAATTCTACGATATACTTACAGTGACGGACAAAAGCAAGTTTAGATGTAAAATGAAAGGTATAAAGGAAACGTACCATAGCATTGCAAAATGGATTTCTATTTAATAAGAGCAATGAATAAATCAGAGAATACATAACTGTTGTCGATATGGTTGTCCAGTATTCTTAGTATCTAGCAGGCATCTCTTTTACACAGTTTTTACAGAGATATGTATGTGTATATATACACAGATATGTTAATTTTCGTTCTATAAGAAAATAATAGAATGCACAACATTTTTTGTTTTATATTATTTTGTTGAATTACGTACGATCAATAGAACGATCAATAGAATGCTTCGCATAGAACATTATTTCCTTAGAAAACGCGAGAAGCTTTTGAGTCGACCTAATGCGTAAGAACAGATTTAATTTTGCGAACTTTGAGCGTGTGAATGCGAGTAAGATATAAGTACGTGTGAGTTTAAGAAAATATAGCAAAGCCAAGTCCATTTACAGGTTGTAAGACCACAATTAGATAAAATAACGATAAACCTAAATTTCCTCTTATTGCAAACATCAGTTTCTCTATTTAAATTTACAATTAATTATTGCGTCATTTGAACTTTGTATTTCTTAGAACGTTTTTCAATCGTCGAATCCTTTGAAATGTTAAAATCTTAAAAAAAAAAAAAAAAAAGAAAAATAGAATTATCGTGGCAAACGATAATTTGTCTTTAAGAATATTATAATTTAATTATGTTCAAAGTTAAATTTGACGTTATTGCGGACGATATATTCGCCAGGATTGAATCGATATCGATGCCGGCCACGATGTGAGAGCTATTGGAGGAATCTTTATGAAGTGTTTACGCCTTAGGAAAGGTTTGAAGGGGACCTGGCCCAGAAACGTGTACCTAATGACATGAAATCGGGTACTTCGGATTCTAGCCAAGCTCTTGTACCACTTACATCGAACAATATGGCTAAATTTACGCTTTTACGTGCTCTTAGAGTACCGTGTTACGTGACTCAAGCACTTTCCTATCTCGTACATCGAATTCACCTTACAAAATTTCCATTTCATTTGAATCGATTTCATTTTAATCTATTTTACTCTGAACTAGTTCAGTGTTCGTCAGTCATCTTTAGATTGCAGGCGATCCATAAAAGTTCGGATTAAGTTTCTCAATTTCACGACTCTTCGTTTTCATTCGCATTCTACATTTTACGTGATAAAGATCATCAGTGGAATTTATCGCGTAAGATATGGAGCATAAATCGAAATTTAAGATTTAGGTGGAAATTAAGCGAGCTAACCGAATTTTCAGCTAAATTACGTGATTCTTTAATTTCAAAACACTTCGTTTAAATTCGTACCCTATATTTCACACGATAAAGACAAGATCAAGTAAAGTAATTGAAATTTAATCTAAATTGTACGGCTATCATCCAGCGTGCTAATAATTTCAACGCGTTGGACTCGTTAATTTATACAATTTGAATCGTAACTGTTTCATTTATCAGTAAGAATTTAATAAGAAATTATATGGAACAGTCCAATTCATCGGACTTTGGTATAATGTGAAAATTTTATAGATGATAGTGTGAGTTGGGGATGCTGGAGAAGATTAGCGATCAGAAATTAGTATCCTTCAGATTGGTAAGCTAGTTTGATCATACTTTGGGATAGTGGTATTAATTATCTGTATTGCCGGAGATTCAGTTCGACGAAGCTTGTGAAATTTATTCAACGACTTCGTTTAGATACTCAATTTTTTGATAAGTATCGTTAATTACTATTGAAAAATATAGCGACGGATAAGTACGCTGTGGCTGTAATTTCTTCAATATTGTTGCATCATTAAGTAGCACTTTACTTTGAATTGTTTATATATCTTTTGTTATTACGTGTATTCTGCAATTTACATAAATTTATATAAATTTATTTATATAAATAAATTACGGTGTATTTAACGAAACAATATCTACATAGAATAAATCGCGTATAAAATATCGTAAATCCATCAAAATTCGATGTTAATGTTCCTTAATCATTTTACAATATCTTCGTATTAGAAGAATAAAAAAGGAAAATGAAGAGATTCTAAATAACAATTTCATAATATGAATAAACATTTTCACGAACAATTTCAAAAAATAATATATCCATTGTTCGTGCTTTATTTTATATTACAACGATAATTATCTCTTCGTGGAGATTCAAATTGATAATTATTTCTGTAAATAAAAACGAGAAGAGGAGTAAAAGCAAAGATCAGTCGGGATATCGATCGATTTTCCAAAATTACACGAACGTAAACAGACGTGTGTATATCGATTTTCATTTATAACTTTCAAATGAATTACTTTTTATTAAAATTATATTCTTCTAGTTTCAATAAGCAGTAGAAATTTCGTTGAATTTACGATGGCGTTCGTCGGCCGTCAGGTGTAACGATTCGCAATCGCCTGGGAAATTATTCGAAATTCACTTTCGTTTCGTCGGCGAAGCGACACGAACGGGTCTCGTAAATAATTGGCGCTTTAATCATTTTAAATGCACGGATAATCCGGGATCAAGTTCAAGATAGAGCTCCAGGACAGATACAGATTATTGCTCGTGCACAGGACAGAGCGGTATTTGCGCAAGACACGTTTAATTTCAACTGAAACAATTTAACGAACAACATCCTTAATACGAATCTTTCACTTTAAATCATAGAATGTACAACGAAATCCTCGTGAATGATGTAAATTTATGAGAACGTACAGGATGAATTATTCGAGTAATTAGAAAATTATGGCACGTTGTTTGATAAATCGGGAAGATTCTATAAAAATAAAAAAATAATTTTTATAGAAAAGTTGAGAGAAATGTCTCGAGAAGATTCGAACCATTCGTATTAAATTACGTTGTACGATTAAACGATGAAGAAAAGTTTGTAGGAACAGGAAAATGAGTTAATTGAATAATATCAAAATTATAACGCGTTCGTTTGAAAATTGGAGAAATTCGAAAAGTCTCCGTTACAGGAAAGTTCCATAGAAAAGTAACTATCGCAGAAAAATTCTGTAGAAAAACAGCTTCTGCATAAAAATTCTTACGTACTTTCTTTGAAGATAGAAGCATTTCTTTCGTGTTACACTGGAAAATATGTAAAAAATACTTTTCACGAATAGTACAAAGATTTATGAGAACATACAGAATGAATTACTCGGGTAATTCCAAAGTTATATTACGCCGATGCGTTTGTATGTAAAGACAGTGTTATCGTGAAGAAACCACTGTAAATTTTCTTCGTTATAAAGTGATGTTACTTCTTTCAATACTTGGCGTTTCGCATGCACAATATTATGTTTTCACGAATTCTTAATTGAATAAACGATAAATGTATTTGTGTCTTTGGTAAGACTGGTCCTAATTGGAATGTGTTATATTTTTATCGTGAAAATGCAAAGGAAATAGTATTTCTACTCGTAACGCAAAAAACATTTCATTAGAAATATCGAGTGTTAAATCTTGTTTGCAAAGAACATTAAACCTTCACTTGTTATAACACGATCTTTTAATACTTCTTGTTCCTTTATTTTTTAAATAGGAATTGAAAATGGGATAAGATGATGGATTATTGATAATATTAGTAATTGCAAACATCGATCGACATTTAAGCCGAATGAAATATCGTATAAATCTTTAAATATTACACGGGAACAGAATCATTTTTATTCTTCGATTGTCGACACGATCGATCATACCGCCGGTCAAATTATAAATCTGGTGCCGCTGGCGTTTTTGATTTTATTGAAATTAATTCGCACGATATTAATATCCGCGTTGTATAAAATTGGAATAAAAATCGTGTAAAATGAATCTTGCACGTTCTTCCCATGAAATTCTTTTCAATTATTATTCTAAGTTGGATATTGTTGTTCTCGATTGAATTTTTATCGTCCAATATAATTTGCCAATCATGGTTCGCAAATCATGATTTGCCTTTGGCTTAGACAAATTCTATGAATACGTGTGTATTATAGGTCCCCTAAACATCAAGTACCATAATCTTCTTTCCTGTTAAACACTTTTATATCTGTCACATTCACAGTATCCTGTCTACAATCTTTATCTATCAATTTTAAATCTTTCAAATTCCAATTTTATGTAATCTCCTCACAACAAAACTATTTCTACACCTATATCTTTCGTATTATATTCCATTTCCTGTACTGTACACCCTAAGATCTTCGCCATCATCTAATTATTTTCACAAGTATTCTCATAGTCATATCTCGCATCGATAAATTAAAAAATGTTCAAACCCGAACTTTATAAATCTCTGAAGATCTAAACAGAATCAAAAACAGGTTGGAAAAAATAAATAAAAATTCTCATCCGACAATATCCCACGTGCATACATTATACTTCCCTGCGCTATGCACTGATACAATTAACTAGAGCAATCTTTTCTGAAACTTGTGCGTATCATTAAAATTCCCTCCTCTTACAATCCTTATCGATTCTAAAACCTTCCAAATCCCAACTTTTAACTTACAGATCCGCCAATAATGAAACTATTTCTACGTTATATTCTGTTCTCTGCTGTATACGCTTGAAAATATATATTTTTCATAGGTACACTCTCATTTCTATGTCGATCAATTAAGAAATAACAAACTTCGCAAAACGTTCCCAGAAGCATAATAACAGCAATAGAAATAAGACTGAAAAATACTGGAAAAGATAAGGAAAAATACTCATCTAACGATATGATGGTGAATCTCGCGTCTGTTCTATGCGTCATGTTCCCCTATATTACGTACCTGTGCAATTAATTGGCACAATTCTTTCTAAGATTTCTGTATCTCTTACGTTCTCCCAGTCCATAACCATTATCAACCGCAAAATTTCAACTTACAAATCTCTGCACAACGGAGCTATTGCTGAATCTACATCGTCTATATTATATTATACCCTGTATACCCTATGCTGCCACCTCCCTATACTCCCTCCCCCATATCGATGAATTAAAGAATTCGAAACCTCCTCAGAAATTCAATCAAACCAACAAAGATAAGACCGAAATAAAAGTGAATTAAGACTGGGGAAAATAAGGAAAAATACTCACCCGACGATGCGGTGAATCCCGCGTGCATGCCGTACCTCGGCGCGGTCATGTGTTGGGGGTGCGGCGTCGGCTGGAGCGCGGCATGTGTGGCGGACACAGGCGCCTGAGGATGCGTGGCCGCCGGCCGCGACAATATCGTGTCGATGCCATGCGGATTGCTTCCGACGGAGGTGATAGAAGTGGCAGGACTATGTTTTCCACTTCCAGTGGGTGAAGCCTGCCCTTGAGTGATCGTAGACAATGGAACGCTGATCCTGGGCAAGTGAATCCCGGCAGCTTGTTGTTGCTGTTGATGATGAACCTGCTGTTGTTGTTGTTGCTGTTGTTGCTGCTGGTGCTGCTGATGTTGCTGATGGTGACTTCGTTCAGCCATAGAGTGCAACGCTGCCAATGGCTGACTGGCCAACATGCTTCCACCGGCGGCGCTCAGATTTAAAAATTGGAGAACATGAGGTGCGGCTGCTGCGTGAAAATCGTGCAACCAGGGCGGTCTAGGAGGCGGTGGCGAGTGGCTGGATGCAGGAGGCGGCGAACACGAGCCCAGAGATGAACCCGCAGACGAACTTCTGTCGCCTTCCAAGTGACTGTTCCGTCTGTGAGCGTCGCTCAACGACGACATGTTCTCGCCTGGCTGCGCCTCTGGGCTCGAACGAGACTGCAAGTCCGTGCAGGGCTCCGTGTCCGTGCAGCTCTTACCACTTGTGTTGTTGTTGTTATTGTTGGTCAGAGAACACACCATCTCGCACCACGCATAGTTCGGCAATGAGCGGAAAATTTCGGCCGGGACTGGAAACCGGGGTTTAAACGACAAGATCGTTTGCAGATGATGGGCGGGTCGAGCACTTTGGAGCGCGGTCACTGGTACACACTAAGCATAATCACTCACGATTTGGCGGTGGACTGGTTCCTCACCGATCACTTTGTTGCGCTCCCATAATGTGGTTTATTTGGTTTTTCGAAATATTACCTTCAGGATATTTTAGAATGCGTTTTGTAGGGATATTTCTCTTTAGGAGGAATTATTTTTGATTATTATTATCATTGGTGTTAGCTTTATTTAGCACGTGTGGCTACTTTAAGGTTCTCCAGAGTCCAACGTGAATTTGGAATACTATATAAATAGATTTGAAAGATTATTTCATCAAAATATCCAAAATTTGGTGGACGATAGTTTTATTTACGTTAATGGATTCTTAACAAATTGACTTTTCAAGATATTTTCTTATATAAAATATTCCAAAATGATTTTCGAAGACCACTGCGTTTCAATCTAAATTTTCTCTTTTCTCTATGCTCAATACAAGACTCTTCCGATCATTATGTTCCCCAATTTCTTCTTTTTCTCTAGTTCAACGTAAATTCTCTACCATTGTGTTTTTTAACATAAATTTGTTTTCCCCGAAGTCCAAAATAACCTTCTTTTCACCACTATATTCTACAATATGACTTTCTTTTTTCCCAGAGTTTCATATAAATTTTTCACTATGTTCTCTAATGAAAACTTTCCCCTTTCCTCAATTCCAAAATGACCTTTTTTCCTACTACATTCTCCAACGAAGATCCGCCCTTTTCCTAAGAAATACAAACTGATCTGTTTCTCACCACTGTGCTCTCTATTCCAAGTTTTTCCTTCTAAAGTTTAATGCAATCTTCCCCCACCACAAAGTTATTCTCCTATACAAATTAATTTCTTCTAAATCCAATATATCCTCCTTCCATCACTGCACTCTGCGATACAAATCTCTCCTTTTCCTAAAGTTCAGCATGAACTTTCCATCGCTGTGTTCTCCAATACGATTTTCCTCTCCCCCTAAGATCCAATATAAACTGTCCACCTCCGACTTCTCAAACGCAAAGATTTCTTCCTTTTCCTCTCGTCCAATCCTCTTCGTTCAAAGTCCTTATCTCACTAGATTTTTTCCTCCCCAGATGTTCCCCTTTCCCAAAGTCCAAACTTCAACAACTTGTGTTTTCACCACTGTACTCCTCTATCATCCACCGAAATCCTTGCCTCCGAATAACAAACCGATACCCTGCAAATTCACGAATCATGCACGCCTAATATCACTTAAGGTACGACATCTCGGAAAATATGGTTGAAAAATCACGTCGATTGTTGGGTACACTATACTAACTTGTTAAGGGGGTAGTAGCCGAGCGACTCGGCTCGCCAAGTGGTATGCGACTGGGGTGCATCGGGAGCCAAGCTCGTCCGATCCGACTTAACTCGCTCGAAGCATGGTCGAGGTGCTTCGTGTTTGGTTCGGGTTTTGGTTTCGGGTTCTCTCGGCTCTCCGATAGGTCGATCCAACAGCCGGCTGTGCAACGAACGAACGAAGTGGATTGGCGTGGAAACGGTGGGTCGGCTGAACATCGAAGGGCGGTTCTGTTCCAGGATTGGCCAACCTCGGCTCATTCCTCCGGAAGAAGAGGTGTTCCGGGCGGGGCCTCTCAATCTCGCGTTAGCTTCTTGTTAAGCGTCTTTCATTGTGTGTTTAAATTCGTAATTTATGATCCCGACTGAATAAAACAAGAACTCGCTTGGTGTTCCGCTTACTGGCTGCTGGCTGGTTGGCTGGCCGAGGCTAGGAAGCCCCCTGGCTCCGGCTGAGCTGTTTGCCTGACTGGCTCCGCTAGTTTGCTCGACAACTGGGCACCTCTGTATGACTATGGTGACACTACCGCCTCGATAACTTCCTTGCTTCCGCCGCCCTCTTCCTTTCCACCCCTTCACGCTCCTGCGTATGCCCTACCACCCCTCTTTCCATCTCTCTTTTCCATCTCTTTTCGGGGTATATACAGGGTGGTCAATAGGGTATACTCGTTTTAATTGTAGCGTATCGTGTCGTAGCTGTTGCCTCGAGCTGGGAAGATTAAGGCTTCGTCGGGTCTATAGGTCGGTTTATTATACTACGATACATACGTTTCTATGTATACGTAACGTGATTTTTTCCTCAGCTATCGATTCACGTATTTTGTCCAGGTATTAGATATAAAGTGTAGCGCGTCTGTTACAACCCATGAAGTATGTATTACGAAACAAGTATATGCAAGATGTTCAATTATATTGGTTGCTTCGAAGAGGAAAATGTTAAGATTCTGTTGAGTCTATAAATCAGCCTACGATACGATGATACACATATGGTACGATGGTACACTCGTAGCACAATTTTCTCTCATTACCGATCAAAGTATTTGACCAAGTACCTACAAAGTATGTACAAGACATAAAACATAAAGTATCAAGTCCAGCGTACGCTGCTTCTTGTATCTGTAAAACCACCCTGAAATTACCAACAAAATGTCCAATAGAAATAATCAAACCAGAATATTCATACGAGTGCTCTAACGAAAAATTAAGAGAATACGTCGTGTCGTTAAGATCCTACGTTGTTCGATTCGACAAACAAAAACCGATGTTTGTATCATTATCCTGTTAGCCACCCTATATGTATCACCATCTCTGTGCCGGTTCACTCCGACCGGACGAGTCTCCAGCTTTTCAGCCAGCCAAGTACGCGTAGACCGAGCAAATCGAGTTATTTGCTCCCGATGGTCCATTTGGCTTGCTCCTACGTATGGCGATGCACGTGTCAACGAGAATTCGCTTACTTCATCCGGCTAAATCATTGCCACTAGGATCACGTAACTAATGTCGCTCCTTGCCTCTCTCTATCCTTTTACAACTACGCTTATCCTTCGCTCCAAACCATCTTCATTTGTTTCTGGTATCTGGATTCAGCTAGATCTGGCGTTCGACCAATCTAATGATCGAGCCAACCGGACGAACCTTTCGCTCGTTTTCCAACCGAAGGATGAATAATTTATGCCGGCTGACTGCTGGCTACCCCCATTTCCCTCCTCCAAGCTTCAGTTCGCTGGCGTTATGTCAGGCGAGAGGTTCGTCGAATGTCGAATCGACGGATAATGGACGGCGAGGCATCGTTCCCGACGAAATTGTTTTGAACTGGAGGGTTTTAGGTGAAGGGAGGGGAGCATAGAGATTTGATGTTACTATTGGTATATGTTGCTACAATGGTTAGATGGTATTCTCCATATTGATTCCGGGGGTGGCTCCGTCAGACCAGCTATCGTCGGATGGACTTGCGTCTAACCGAGGAAGTTTATTTCTCCATTTAGATTTCTGCACTGTATTGCTTCCTCTGCAGTGTATTTCTTCTGGTTTTCAACGGTTCAAGGAGAAAACTTTGCGAATACTCTGGATGAGGGAATAGCAGCAGTAGGAATTATGGGGTGTGGATGTTTTTAGGAAATTGTAGATTTGACGAGCTTTTTATTCTTCTGAATTTAGATTTGTTCGATATCCTATTTTTTTTTTTTTGCTAAGATACTTTTTTTTCGTTCAATAATTTAACGAGATTTTTCGCATGATATTTTATTTAAACAAGAAAATCGTAGGATATGGGTGTTTTTAGAAAATCATAGATTCGACGAGCTTTTTATTGTTCTGAATTTGGGTTTGTTCGATATGTTGTTTATTTATGGTGGTTTCTTTTGCTCGATAGTTTAACAAGATTTTACGAACGATATTTCGTCAAAGCGAGAAAATTATAGGACGCGGTTATTTCCTCTCGTTCTGGGATTATATTTGTCGAGTGTATCGCTTCTTTATATGCCAGGAAGTTTCTTTTATTCAGTGGTTTAAAAAGAAGATTTTGTGAATGACATTTTGAGAAGGGGAATTCCTAAAGACAGGAAATTGCCGGGTGTGGATATTTTCCCTCGTTGATACACTCTGTGTGATTATTTTGTTTTCCTTTCAGTAGCTTTTTAAAATAAAGATATTAAACAAAAAAAGAAAGGACATTTCAAAATTTTTTCTCTATTATTTTGAATAATTTGATAAATTTATATTTCCTGGAAATTCGATATTAATGGCAATTTTTTTAAAAATTAAAAAATCATATAAGAAAAGGAAGACATGAAAATCTTATAAAATATAATTCTTTTTCCATTATTCTATATGATTATGATAAACCAGTATGTTTTAAATTTTATTTCGATTATAATATTGTTTAATAAATCAAACAATAATAGAAGAGAACATATAATATTAAATCGCGTATAATATTAAAAGAATACTCGGCAAATATTGTTTCGCTATCTACCTGAAGCTAATTTTGATTTATTATCAGCAGCAAAAGTCAGGGTCGGGCAATTGAGGTCGATACGAATCTATTAGGGCTGGTTCTCGTAATAATCCGTATTAAATGGTCGCGATACAGCACGATGTAATAATATAGAGACAATGATACGCGATAAAAGCGCGACGCTTCATGAAGACGCAGCATATGGTGCATTTTATGACTGTTCGATAGCACCGTTTCAATTATGGAAAATAATCTGTCGATCCTCTGTTTAAATAAGATGATTTCAATAATACACACGCAAACATACATTGACTCTCGATACAGCTGAACGTATTATTTTATTCACAATCGAAATCGAAATCGAAATTGGTTTTAACAAAATTCCCTGAACCTTCTGTTCCGGTCAGATAGCAACATAATTCAATTATATTTGCAATTTTAAGGTACGCAAGATACAATATTTAAAATTCTACTTAATATTAAAATTCAAAATATTTGCTATTTTATACGAAAGTGTTAACTAAAATAAAGAATTATTTTATTCTATTGTTATCTCTAAAATAAAATTAATTAAAATGAAAATCATACCTGATCGTTGTTTACCTAATTTAAAACCACATTCTTCTAACTACAATAATTAGTTCATATAACGCACATAGTATATCGAATAAACGACAAATTATCTTAAGTTATTCAAATTATTGTTTATGTATATTAAATCCGTAGATGATCAAATAGCATTTCAATATGCGAATGACTCTTCTTTGAATTATTTTACTCCATATTTAGCTGATGTTATTTTGAAGTAATTAAACATTAGCTCATTTAAATGCAATAAATAATTTTGCCTCGAATTATTCCACTGTTCAATCGTTAAATCTGTGAAATAATTTCTTATATCATTTTATATCTAGTCTACACCTTAGTCTACGTTAAGTTACTTACTCACCATTTCGCGAATGACGACTGCGGCCTTTGCACTAGAGAAATGAAAGAGTTAAACAGTTGATTTCAGGCCCAAGTCGCAATCTAAAACACATTTATGTGGCAACGTAACGCGTTCACGCATCTATACACGTATATGTATATCTATAATACAAGTAAATACAGGCAACGTAACGTCCATTCGCTTTGAATATAATTCGAAAAGAATCGCGGTTTCCGTCGGCGTAATCCGCGCCGCGGTGGCAACACCAGAACATAAATTTCTCGTTAAGGACTGCCCCCCATCGTTCGGTTTTATCTCCTTCCTCCTATAGAAAGTCATTACGCGCCTCTTCCATGTCTCCATCGTGTTCTCTCACCCTTTTTCATCCGCTTTCTTCATCCTAGCTTCCTGTTTACATTATGAAAAAACATATCGAAAGGTATATACAGCATCTATAGCGTAAGTATACTATTAAGAATACAATTCTTACTAGCTACAGGAAAATTGCTAAAAGGACGCAGAAAGTATTATATTTGCTCCTTGTATCTCTTATAGTAATAATGAACTATAATCAATTCGGCACAAGTATCATTAAATTTCGTATCATTTGGTAATATTTTTACGTTAAATAAAAATACTACGTAAATGAAATGTAGAACCTGATGAAAGAAACACTTGGTTGGAAAGTATGTGGTATGCACCTATGCTGTTTATGTAATCATTGTAAAAGTTGTATAAATTCACTATAGATGATTAATGTTAAACATTTTGTAAATTATTAACCGCTAAATTACCACGTAACACAATATGACGTAAGATAAGTAGGATAAGTAAATAATATGACAAGTATAATAAGAAGATCCGCAGCCTCAATGCAAGGCATTACTGTAAATAATAAAAGATAGCAATAAACCACTAACTATTAACCGCAACTGTTAACCATCGTCCTCCAACCATGGGAAAAGACAGGTGTCGTTAGCTTGAATTTTTGCAAACTTTATCATTACCAGTATAAAGTTTTATCAAAGAATTGCAGCTACATCTCCGGTACCTCCCCTTATTAAACCACCATACGTTATTGTATATCTATAGAAAGGGTTGATTCGCATCGATAAAATCCGTGCAAATTACACCGTCACGTTAAGTAATATGTATTCTTCTATCTATTCTAAAAATCCATTTTTGAATCAGCGTAGGTTATTAAATAGTACCTGTAGAAAGGGTTGGTTTAGACCAATAAAATCAGCGCAAATTACATCGTTACCGACGATCAACCGGCAATAAAGCTTGCTCTGTCTTTCTCTTTCTCTCTGTATGTCTCACTCTCACTCTCTCTCTCTCTCTCTCTCTCGCTAGAGGATGTAACGATTCGACGGCCTCGATTAATGGACTCGCGCCCGCGTTTGGGTCTTCGCGACGAATTGAAACGCTTAACGCTTAGCGATTAGCGAATTCATTTGCAAATCGAACCATTTGCTCCGTCCCCTAAACGGAAGTGTACTTTGATTCCCGAAGATGGATGTTTCTGGTAAAGAGGAGAGAATGAATTAGGGTGTTTGTGGTTCAGGCATTAGAGGCTTGTTAGATTTGTAAGTATGGTTTTCGAAGTTGTTTGTAATTAAGAATATATAGGAAGATATGGAAAATTATTTATCTATGCGTGGATAGGGGAATGAATTTTGCGGGTTTTCTAAGTTCTTGGAGTTGAGCGTTGGATTTGGGAGATCGGCGAAATTACAGCGGGAATTTTTCAAGTCATTCAAATTGAAGAATGTGTATAAGGTTGTAATAGGAATTCCTTCAAATATATTGGAATTGAAAGTGTAATAGTCGTATTAAAGGTACCTACACAAGGAACAATTTTCTACTTTTTTTCCATCTAATGACAAATTTACTATTTATGAAAAAGATACTTTGAACTAATAACTTAGACATACTGAATATTATTGTGCATTCGTAGTAGCGGACATACGAATACAGAAAGATTTTATAGCACGAGTTTCACTTGATTTTAAAATATGGATGAGGTTTTTCGTAATATAATTTATATCATACTTAAGTCGTCGCGTAACAATTTCCTTATTTACACGCTCGCCGCTGTAGATACGTCATATTATGTTGTTAGAAGCAATAATTCCAGCGTTAAAAACAGGATCGTAAATGTTGTCGTCTGATCCGCGAAAAAGATACTCTTCCATCCCCTTCGGTACACAACGATCCCCATACACGTCTCGTCGCTCCCTATTTCTTTCGCGAAATATTTGTTTCGAACTACTATGCCGGGGAAAAGAAGAAAGCGGAAACGCATTATCAGATAGGTCCACAAGTGCCTATGGAAAAGTCCGGCCAAGTTCGACGAGAACGATTTCGCAAAACTTCTCTTCCACGAACTACCACCACGACGTGATCATGAGACACGTAATCGCGAGTCGAATATAAATTTCCAAAATTTCACATACGATCCCCTCTGAATATTCCTTGTTGTTCGAACGTTCTGAATCCATCCGTTATTCCATCTCCCTGTCTTCTACGTCTTTGGACACACTTATTCCCTAACGTTCACGAGATCGGGGCTAATTTTTCATGCGGGATTCGATCCTCGTTCGAACGTTTCAACGATGTCCTTTATACTTGTATAATAGTCGAAACGATGGGACAAATTATAGGGCGAAAATAGGGACGTGAGTGCAGGGGTGCAAGTAATCTAGAATCCAGGTTTTCTTCCATATTTAAGTATTGTGTTTCTACTTATGTACTATGTTTTTTCTCGTAATACAGACAGATTTGTAAACTAACAATCTTCGCTTGTAAAATCTACCTGTTACCAAAGTGAACGTATCAGTCTGAAAAATCTTATACCTTGTCTAATTTCAAAGATACCTTTTCTATAAAAAAAAAAAAGAAGAAAATAAAAAAAGGCACTTGGCCAGCATAGTATTCTTGTCGCTCAATTTGCCAAACTAACTCACTAAATCATTATCCAAAGATCGAAATCAAGTTTTTAAAAAGGGGAAACAAAAAGCAGTAATTGTAACGTTAAAATTTTACAGAAGCTTCTCCCTAATTTTACACAGATCTTTTCCATAAAAATAAACAAATAAAAGAAAGATCCAATCAGTATAGTTATCACTGTCTCCTAATTAAGTCCCCAAAGTAACTGATCATTATCTAAAAACCAAACCCAAACATCTCTCTCTCTCTCTCCCCCTCTCTCTCTCTTACGGAAGTAAAGCAAAAAATCCCAATGGAAATCGAAAGAATTTTCCCTAATTTTCACCAACTTTCCTTCCATCCCGTCTCGTTTTACGGGACATAAAGCCATAATCGAGCAGACTTTCTCCTCCCTGCTGATGAATGCTCGCTAATTTCACGCGTCATCGGCTTTTACAAACGGCTCACGTAGTGTCACGCGCGACGGAAAAACCGTCGGACGAAAACGAAGAAGAAAAGCATTTTGCACGGCCGGCCATTGTGCCCCGATCATTACACGCCGATGATTGCATTATATTAGCCATGCAACGCGATCCTTTTGCCCACCGTTGATCCGTGTCATCGCGTGTTCCACGCCAGATGATGCCACGGCCGTGTATATGCAGCATAGTTCCCCTCTAATAATTTAATTTTTCTTTCGTTTCATTTTTCTTCGCATGCCTATACATGCAATTGACACCCAAAAATCAGCATACATCTTACAAACATAAGATTTCTATATAATATTGACCTTGTTAGAAAAAGTAACGTTAATTGAAAATTTCACTTTAATTGCATTGCGTCGTTATAAGCACAAATTCTGTATATCTGATCATGTTACTGCTAATTAGAAGTGACACGCTGTACTATTTCAGAAATAAAAATGAGAAATGATAACTCCGCCGCACTGATATAACTTACGAAAGTGTCGTTTATTTCTTCGTATGAAAATCGAGCAAAAGGAAAATATTTTTCATTTAACCGCTAATAGTAAATAATAAAATAAATTAAAACCAACTAATCTCTTTATATTTAAACGATTGCTTCGAATGGATCACAAATAAAAATTCCTTTCAGAAGGCGAATGGATAACAATCATATAGCAAGTGACGATTAAAATTTAATATACGGTCCTGTGTTTCTAATTATTAGCGATTTCAACGATTGCAAGGGGTTTCGATCGGGCCCAGTCGCTACTTAGGAAGATTAAAATGGAAGAATTGAGTCGTTTCAGCGTGCAGAGAGGCGGGTTTAATGGGACCATCCTGAAGGAAGCAACGACGCGGAACGAAACGGGTGACGACTGTGAAGCACGATAATGCGATGATCTTTCGGGGACAATATTAATGAAAGTCTATCCAATCGCGACCTAATGCGAAAATCGATAATCGGGAGGGCTACGGTTTTCTATTTTCTACGCGTTTGCCAGAGACTTTACAGAGTATCCGCAGTATTGCTCGACCTCTGAAGCTCGACGATTGAATTCGATTAAATTTCAAAGAATTCTTTGATAATATGCAGAGAGGAAAATTAAATGCAGCAGTGGTGAATGGGATGTTTATACAAATTCGTATTTTCATAGACGTAATTAAAGAGATGGAAGCTGAGCAGGAATCCTTTTCATTACAAATTTATCTGACTGAACATTCTTAAAATCTTTGGGAAGAGTAATTAACGTGTTTTCAATATTTTTAAAGGAAATATTCGAAATTGCTAAGACAAATATTGACCGTGCAAAATCATCTTTGTCGTCAAACGAGTGTGCAAATAAAAGATTCGAATCTTCGTACATGTTCAAAACATTTAAAATAATTAATATCTAATAATAATATTAATGACAATTTCGTATAACATTAATCGTAAAACGTTATAAAGTAAATACTTGATGTTAATAATAAGAATTTTAACATAATAAAGATATCGTAACATAAATTACATATATAACAATAACAACGATATTAATGCTCGAAACGTAGATGAACAAAAAAGTCTAATTTTCCAGTATTTCCACAAGGCGATAAAAAATTGTTAAGGGATGCATAGAAACGGTATCCATACAAGGGTTAAGCTAAGTATACTATATGGTCGTTTGATCGTAAGGTAGCTCGTGATGGCGGTGGACTTTTGGTCTTCGTAGAACGTTATTAATCATCCATTCAGCTCCCTCTATTTCCGGCTTAGCTTGGATCACAGAATAGCAGGTAGCCCCACCGGACGCTTGGTAATTATAATTAGCCTATTATACGGGGGACTGGAATTTTGTTTCTTTTTTTCCCCAAGAGATCTTCTAGCTGGACCTCTTTTGTGCTCGAACCGCGTCAGGATGGTTCAGGCGAGTTTAGAAGGTCGTTCAGAGGACTTGGACGATTTGGTTTCTTAGCCGCGATCAGTATGGTGATCATCATCGCGAGCATGGAGATTTAGGTGAATGGGCGATGGTGTGTCTCAGAGGATGACGAGTGTTAAGTGAATCGAAGGCGGTGGGAAATTTTTGGCTATCAAACTTTTGGACGATCATACTGCGATGTTTTAATTGATTTCGTATCGATGGTCATATTAACGTTAACGATATGTACGATGTAATTATAAATCTATAAAATTAGTCACTTTCATCGCTCTAACGATATTAACCGTATCAACAGCAACCGCTTAGAACGCGACTTCGAAACTGCCAAATGACTCATGTTTTAAAGAATTATAAATCTGTCAAATTAGTCGTTTCGGCCATTCTAACAACATTAACCGTATCAATGGCAACCACTTAAAACGCTGCTGCCTTTTACTTGAAAACTCTCGAACCACAAGATTCTTCCTCTTTTCTGAAGAATTAAAAAAGAGGAACAGACAGACCAGTGACAAATGGCGGTCGATCTTCTATCGTTTAAGATCCGTCGGGCGTATCATCAGGTGACAAACGATAAGCGCATGCAAAGCGAGTGGAAAGCAGATTTTGAGTAGCGTAAACGTCGCCACCGGGCAGCGGAAGATATCTCGTGTGAATGGACCGACATAATGTTCGAACCTGACTGATAGACCGAAAAAGGACAGGCAAACTTAAGCCTGTTTGTCGGCCCTCACGAATCAGCAGCAGCTGCGCCATTGCTGCCTTGTGGCCCTTTATGGGGCCCCAACAATGGGCCTGTCGTATTTGGACAGTATTAGCGTTAAATTTGCTCAATGAAATAGTTTCACAGGAACGTCTGAACGGTGTGTAACACCGGGGACATGGATCCTGAACCAAGTCGAAGTCGAAAAATCTTATTCGACTTTTTCGAATCCTCGAAATGGCCACTGTAGAACTTTATGTTTTCTCTTTTTTTTCCTCTTCTTCCTTTCTTTCTTCCTTTCTATGTTCTTACGTGCTTGTTATTCGTTTCTTTGTTTAGTTTCTTTGTGAAAATGTCGTCAAATTGCTTAGGACTCTTTTCTTATAATTTTAACGTTGTTTGTTTATCGACATTCTGGGAAATAAAAAATGGATTATGCAACTAATTAGTGGTTCAATAATGTTTCGTTTTTAGAGCAGAGAACAGGTCTTGATGTTACAGAATCATCTTCTTTGTTGGGAGATTGTATAGTAAAAATAACTTGTATTGTCGTAGAGCAAATTGTAACAGATCAGAACAGATTATAATGTAAGAGAATCGCGATCATGCGATTGCGAAATTTATTAAACGAAATTGTTTTTTTACAGTGGGAATTTCCAATGTAAAATCAATCGTCGTTGTCATCAAATCTAAAAGTCGATTAATCGTAACTAGATTGTAGACGTTTGTACATTTATGGGAAATTTAAAAGTGTAGAAATGTACAGAATACACGTAAAACGTCCAAAATACCCAAAGTACTCGTTATAATAATGATAGATAAAACAAATCTCTATTTTGGTTCCATCTCCTTAATTAAATTCATAGAAATATGCATTTATGTTTGTTATGAATGTTTACGCTTACAGTCTAATTACAGCCAAAATAAAAGGAAGTCACAGTCTGATTCTTAAAAATAGTAATACCGGAATTTTTATCAGCAAAGAAAATTAGTTTTCGCCAAGATAAAAGAAGGTCGTAGTTTAATCTCCAAAAATAATATCAAAAGTCGCATTTTATTTGTGCAAACTCACGAACCAGCTGAAAAGAATTCCATTGCTTCGAAGAATGTCTCATGTTATATCAAAGTCGTATCTTTTATCATTAAAGTAGATTAGTATTGACCGAGATAAAAGGAAATCGTAGTTTTATTTTCGAAAATAATACCAAACTTTTATTTTTATTTCTGTAAGCTCACGAAGAAACTGAAAAGGGTTCCCTAGCTTCGGAGAATGCCTCGTTTCGTGACAATGCCGTATTTTTCACCATTAAAGTAAATTAACTCCAACCAGGAAAATAAACATCCTCGTTTAATTTTCAAGAATAGTATCAGAAATTGCATTTTGTTTGCGCAAATTCGCGAAGAAACTGACAAAATTTTCATAACTTTCGAGAATCTCTTTCGTCGTTTACAGTGAAATTTGACGGTAAATCACGTATTCGAGTGCTGGGCCCCGTCGCGTACGAAAGATTCGAATTGCCCGGGTATCACGTGCGCAACCCTCTTTATCCCCGTGTTACTACACACGCCGTCATTTGCATATTTCAGTCTGACTATCGCGAAATACCCTGGCCCGTCCTGTTTACTTCCCCCCCCCCCCCATCTCTCTCGTTTATTTTTACATTTATTCCGGCCCAGTAAACGTTGTGTTATTCTCTCTCACTTAACGTTACGACTCTGTTTCTACGATGGAGAACAACATCCCGGGGTTAGATTCTTCGTTTTCCACGAAAATATGTGAGTTTACCGTTGACTCGGCCATTACGCCTCTTCCTACGTTTTAGAATGATTATGAGAAAACAGAAAAATATTTTATTGTTTCGAGTGAGAATGAAATTTGAAGATTGCGAAATGTTTTATGATTAGGGAGATTTAGACCGAGAGTGTGAATCGTGTCTTTTTCGAATGAAACATGAAAACAATGTTTGGATGGGACTAATCAATTATTAAATTATTAAATTGAATTACTAAATTATCATTAATGGATTACTAAAATTACTATAAGGAGGATAGAAATTGTAACATTTTCGAAGAAATTTGGAGATTGTGAAGCATTTTATGATTAAGGATTTCAGATTGAGAATGTAAATTGTATTTTTTTGTGAAATATGGGAATAACGTTTGGATGAGATTGTTCAATTGTTAAATCGAGTCACTAAATTATGATTAAAAAAAATTTGGAGATTATGAAATATCTGATAATTAGAGAAATTGAGACTGAGAACGTAAATCGTGTCTTTCTAGGACAAGTTGACCCTGTCTGATATAAATCGCATTGCTTCTGGCAGAAATATCCAAATAGTATTTGGAAGTGATCATCAAACCATCAAAATTGTCAAAATTAACGCTCCGATATATAAACCATGTGTTTTTGGAAGAAATACTCAAATAATATAGAAATCTAAAAGAAACATTTATTCCAATAGAATAGTTTGCAAATTTTATGATTTACGGATTATATTTTACGGCTTTTAGCTAGTGTCTTTGTCGTTCGACAATTCAAGAAGAAGATTTTATGAATATCTTAAAGAAGGGATGAGAAAATTTATTAAGAAAAGAAAATTACAAGATGTGGATGTTGCGTCTTGTTTTGAAAGTAAATTTATTAAGCATATTATTTCTTTGTTTGAATAAATAAATTCCATTAAAGTGGTCGATGAACCCCAATATATAATACAACATGTACCAAGAGAAAAATATTTTTTGAATGGTATTTTGAAAAAAGGATAATAAATTGTTGAAACAAGAGAATTATGAAATACAGATGTTCTCCCTTGTTTTCGATGCTCGCAATTATAATACATAATTTTTATCCATTTTTTTTTTTTTTTTTTGCCGATATAAAGAAAGCAAGTAGATTTAAGGTTTGACCGCGTTGCAATTACAGAAAAGAAGAAAAATAGCTGACGCGAAACAGTTTGCGAATAATTTCTCACAACACGATCGTTAAATCTAATTGTTGTAATCGCCAATTAGAAGACGCAAAACGATCGACGGGAAACGTAATCGAAAGCAAACATTGCGGATGGAATATCTGGAATTGGCCGTTTGGGAACGCAGTGGCCGGCACTTTTCCGGCTGCGATTCGCCAGTTTAGCACGTGTAAATTCCAATATTTAACCAATCGCATTAACCTCTAATGCACAACGATGGACTAATGAAAATTGTATGCAAAACTGTTGGATTCGCATCGGCGGAAGTTCCGGAAACGCGGGCGCGGCCACGCGTAATTACCAAACGAATAACTCTTACGCTAAATACTAATTACGAAACAAATTACTTGCGTGTGTCATAAAGAAAACATTAATAGCTAAATATTTGCATAATATACTATCGACTGGCCGTTACGAAACGATATACAAAGCGTATCGATCCCGGTTATAACCGGTCGCTAGCTACTTCGCGCGAATTTATTGCTATATTAGCGTGAATGTTAATAAAGCATCGGAAATTTAATTGTTTGCACGACCCTTCAATCGTGTCTCGGTCATCGTTTCCACCGCTTGCTTTCACGAACGTCGTATCTTGCGGACCGATCGTCGATTCTGATAGTTTTCTTGCTTCCAGTTTGCCGGTTAATTTCTTCTCTTTCTGTATTACGTACCATAACTTGACTTCACATTTTTGTGCATTTATGAGAATTTTGAAGATGTAGAAACACAGAGGTATGTCAATTTGAAGGGAGAATATTTTTATTTCGCGAACTTTTTGTCATATTTGGTTTATCTTGTGGATACAATAATTGATTAAGTTACCATAGGAAACTGATTTTATTTCTATTTGCTCTTTGAATCACGACAAATGCTCCTTGGTGCATCGCTAACCAGACATTTTACCAAGTTCTCAAGATAACATTCGTGAAGGACGTAATCGGACTTCGTGCAGCAATGCACGAAAAACGAAGTACAATTGGTAATCAGCTTATTAAAGAATTTACAAATTAATTAAAAATAAAAAGAAGCCTCGAGAAGAATTGACCTAAGGACGTAGTCAAATAATAATTAGCGATTGAACTGTCAGAGAACAGTATCTATACATTTACTTATTTATTTATAACATACTGCATAGAATAGAGTAGATTTTAAATTTGCAATTTACGCAAATAAAGAAAATCGTATTTCTATACGATGTAAAGAAGAAACAAGAAAGAATGTGAACTGGTCTTACCCGAATCTTGCTCGAACCTTGTCTAAATCCCATGAGTTCAAGTGATCGCTACTTTCCAATACAGCTAATTTCTGTATAATAAAATTACTCTATTACGATAGTTATATAGCGACCAAACATACACGCTAGTTTTCTAACATTTGCCTCTTTTCCAATGTATATAATCTATTTGCCGAGTGTGCGAAGAAAAGGATCAACTGCCTCTCGATCATCATGAAATTTACCTTATCCTATTGGTTGCAAAAAATTTGTCGAAACATGAGTCACCGACGACAGTCTACGTTTTAACCAACTTTATAACTGCATAGTCACATAACGAACTGGCGAGTGTCGTTGAAAACTGGCGAAAAACGTGATCTGAACACTGCCTCGAGGCAGTTTAATTGTCCGTCCAGATATCTCACCTTCCCAACAGCGGGTGCAATAAGTAACGCTAGGCTAAAGATGAGGTCCAATGCATCAATGTCATCGCGAACAACATTGTTCCCCGGACGGCGAGGACTTAGGCTCTAACGACGTATTTATGGCGTCAAGTTGCGGCTTAAATAATAACCAGTCGATGATTGATGGTACGGCCGTGCACGCAGAAAATCGACATCATTATTGTTGTTAGGGTTTTGTAACATCCGCCAAGATGCTTCACAGATCGCACAATGCGCGCGCGCGAGTACGCATTCGAGAACGGCAGATGCGTATAATCTCTCTGTATTAACGATACCTCTGATCGAGACCTGGCCTTTATCTCGCAAATCAGTTCTGGGAACGACGTGGCGTCATCGATTTTCCAGCGATTTTGCTCGAGAATAGGTGCTGCACTAATGAGAACGTGGCCTAAGGTAGCGAGCTACGGTTCCACACTATAAAAGGTACTTTTTTCCCGAGATTTTTGGTACAACTGGGGAAATGAAAGATCGTTAATGCATTGTGGTTGCGATCCTCGAATATGTTAGATCTCAATCTCGCTTTCGTTCCAACACAGGGAAAGAAGACAATTTTTCGAAAAAAAAATCTTGGCAAAATCTTAAGCATAGAATTGAAACAAAAAATTATTGGAGAAGAGGTAGCGGCTTATGGCTACGGTTTTAGACGATAAATGTAGTTTTTTTGGATTTTTTGGTATAATTGAGAGACTCGGAGATTTTTTATTTAATCCTGCTACGATCCTCGAATTTTTCATACCTATCTTCGTTTCAATCGAAAAAAGAAAATAATGTTCAAAAAATATTTAAGAGAAAATCTGGAACGTAGAATTAACATGAAATTGAGATGAATATAGTAATGTCAATAAGAATTTTAGTTTAGTTCTAGTTTTTCACGTCTAATATTTTTCATTTATTTATATGTTTGATAGATGATAGCGAACGCATTTTTTTAATTCAATCTCACAGTTCTATATCGTTCGAATTGTAATTATTACACAGATAACAACACGATATTATATTATTCACAAGTCAATACTTCAGACCTTTCGCTATCTTATCAATCCCTTTTATTTGGTTATTCAATTATCTAGCATAACTTCTGTCGTGTTCCAGAATCGTTCGAAAACACTCCATTATTGCAATCTGTTTTCAAGCACGATCTGTTCTAAAGTTTCCATGATTCTACGATTTCCTGCAATTATTCCTTTTACAAATTCCATTAAGCTCGTCGACGTGAAACGCTATTTTTCCAAAGTTTCGCGCTAGCACGTGGATATCATTATCTTAAATTTTTTCCAATATCCAATTGTTAAAGGAAGAAGTTGAAAAAGAAATTTCGTAGAGGAAAGAAATTTGCCATGATACACGTGTGTGGAATATTAAGAAGTGTTTTAATAAAATTGTTAGAACTTCGTTGTTCGACGTGATGAATCGTCCGGATATTCGCCTAACTTTTTTATGAGTTTCAACTGGGAAAATGCATCGTGAAACTTGATGAAAAGTATGAATTTAACATTCGAACAAGTTTATGTAAACGTTAGATTAGTTCGATGTTAACTTCAGACATGAAGAGGAAAAGCGTAACTAAGGTGCCACGTTTTGTAGGCAATATGAATTTGTAGCATTAATTTATTCCAACAAAGTCTATTAATCATACAACAGTGAAGGAATTCATTTCCCCCTAAATAGCATAACGAAATCTACGATAAGGTATCCATCGTTCCAGTCAAATAGGAAAAATAGAGAAATAAACGAATATATCATTAACATAAACATTTACATAAAATTGAAACATCTATGTTTAGAGTTACTGAACACTGGCTAAAAAATAATAATGTAGTTGTAAACAAATAATAAAACAGATCATGAGAAATATGAATCTGCATAAAAAATGGCAATCTAATCAGAAGTAAATAATATTCTAATTACACAGGGTTAAATGTAATTTCCAAAGCAATTTTTTTCAAAATTACTAAAAGGCATAAATATCGTTGTAAAAAAAAAAATGAAACGGATGATGAAAAATATAAATATAGTCACGAAGCTCCACAGTCAATAATTCATAAGTAAACAATATTGTGATTATATTAAACGTAATTTCTTAAATGATTTCCTTTCGAAAATTGCCAAAAATCAGGAATGTCATTGCTAAAGTAATAAAACAGATCATGAAAAGCATTTTCCCCTATTGCTAGTATGATTTACAGAAATATTTACGCACGGTATACCCGGTTTATTACAGATAATACGCATTGCAGATAATATAGATTTTCTGTTGCATATTTAAATGGGACGATAAGCTGTAATTTATTCTTTTATTACGTATAATAAAATGACCGACGACATCAGGATGCTATGGACAGGATATTCAAAGTGCATCCAACGCGCGAGATATTTCGCGTTCAAAGAAGATATACGAGTCATAATTCCTTTTCCCTTGTTCTCTACGTTCATTTTAACCTAACGACGATCCTAACCAAGATCCCCGTAAAATCAACATCGGTCACGTACGATAAATTGTATCAATTCCGCGTGCGATACCAGCGGTTGTAAAATTTGTCAAAGCTTAATCTCCTCTTTGTATATGTTCGGCTTATAGAATTTAACTTATATTTGAAAGAAATCTTGACTTAATATGGTCGACTGAACTTAATTCATGTTTATCATTGATGCAGTTCAAGATTTAATATAAGCTTAATTTTTTAATTTAGATATAAGTATAATATAAATCGTTTTATTGGTTTTTTGCTGGAATTTGTTCGTATTTTAACAATATCTAATTACAACTTAGCCTTAATTTGTAATTAATTTTAGTCCTAATTCATTCTTAACTTCAATCTTTATCTCCCTTCATTACCTTTTTAATTCTAGATCTAACTAAATTGAATTCTGACTCGTAACTAACTTTGTCTCAATTATCGAAACTCAATTACGAAACTCAAGCTTGATTCGATCTCAGCCCTAGAACTCTTCCACTCAACCTTTATCCAGCTATAACTCACATTAAGTTACATATAAAATTATGTATAATTTCTCATCCTAAAAATTACCACCGATAATAAATTTAAATCTCTAAAAGCAAAATGATACGCAAAATGATAAGCTATGATATTCCTATACCAAAGACCCTCTTTCAAACATCGTCAGATTGATCAGACAAATCATTACATAACTTCTTCGAAAGCTTAACAAACGTTCAATTAATCTCAAAACCACTCTAACCAATCATTTAACTAGCATCACTAATAATGAAGGCCTAAGTCAAAATTCTAAAAGCGAGACCCTATAATATTTCCACAACAGAAAGATTTTACTATCAAAGATCTTCTTTCAAACATTGTCAAACTGATGAAACAAATCATCACGTAACCTGTCCAAAACCTTACCAAACCTTCAATTAATCCCAAAACGAATCGCCACTCTAAATAACCATTCAACTAGCGCCACCAGTGAGTGAAAACTTAAATCAAAACTCAAGAAGCAGAACCCTATGATATTTCTACACCAAAAGGATCCTCTTTCAAAGTCGACAAATTGATCAAATAGATCACTGGACGCTCTGCTGGTCTCTTTTCCAGATGCAGTCGTGGCAGTGGAAACCACGTTGCTCCAAACGCGGTATATACATGGAATGCCACATTCTGCTCGCGTTTCTCGACGGTAGAGGAAGCAGAAGAGAAGAACCACGCGTTTTCAGTTGGGCCCCATTGAAAGCGGCGCTCACCGACAATAGGTTAAAGCGTCAAATTAGGCGGTGCAGGTCAACTGCATGGGCGTCCCTCGTCGTCTCTCTCGTCATCGCCGTGTCGGCTGAATTCTGTGCCCCGGATATAGGGTTGCCTCTGTAATGCCATAATACAAATAAGTCAGTCAGTCAGTTGGTACCCCGCCGCGTATACCCTACGGTCTATTATGGTTCTTGATCTCTCACCATTATGCGTCCACCTTTCTCCCTCGATTGTTGCCTGCAAAGTCATTCGAGCTAGCATCAAGCTTCTGCACTCCCCTGTCCCTTTTATATCCGTCCTTTTCCAATGGTAATCCAGTTACCAATAGGCTCTCTCTTTCTATTATATCGCGGACATTTATGCGCTTTTGGTAGCCTCTTCTAACCTCGAATACGCCGTGTCTGTCGTCTCACCCGCGCTTAAACGCTCTATTCGCCCTGTAGATCCTACCTTGCTCTCTTCCGAACGATATTTCTGTCGAAAGAGAGGTTAGATAGGTTAGGTTGTTGCCCGTGAACAAGGATTAAGGATTCTTTTGATTTTATTGATAGGTTGATCTGTAATAGTGTATTTCAGGAAGTAGTTCCTTTTACCGAGCAAGAATATCTCTCTAGAAGAGAGGTTAGATAGGTTAGGTTGGTGTCTATTGGCTCGAGATTAGGAATTCTTTCGATTTTATCGATAAGTTGAGTACGTAATTCTGTTTTTTGGGGCAGTGCGTTCCTCTCACTGGCGAATATTACTTTAGAAGAGAGACTAGGTAGGGTGGGCTGTTATTTATGGCTGAGAATTAAGATTTTTTTGATCTTCTTAATAAACTGACGCTGTAGCTGTAATTTACAACTAATTGTTTGCTTTTGAGTCTGAGAATGGGGAATCTTCTCTCTTCAATTAGCTAGATTTAGGGTAAATGAAAGGGAAAATAGGAGAATACAATTTGAAAAACGTTATTGGACTAATATTATTCTCTTTATTCAAAATATAGTTACTAATCCATTATTTCAAAATATAGTTTCAAAATATAGTTACTAATCCATTATTAATTTGTACATTTTGATAAAATCCAGATACAAATTCCAAGTATTCGAATATTTATGAGTGTTGGTGTGTCTGCTATGTCTGCTACATCTCTACCAATTTACTCAAGGTACTCTTTCCTTTTTTAATCCTCTTGGTTCGCGTGTTTCTTTCGCTCGCGAATTGTATCTCGTTTTGAGACAAACAAAATTGGCGAACGAGGATCGCGGCGGGCGGATCGCTCGCCGTCTCAATTAACTAATTGAAACGATCGTTTTATTCGTTCGGATCATAAACAAAGTCGGTGCCTGTTCTCCATAGGAGGAATGGGCGATTCAATGGAAATGAAATTTTACTTAAAAGCTCTATCGCCGCGAGATGAAATGGCAGCCTGTGTAAGGGTGCGATATTCAATTAGCGCGCGGCAACAACGATGACACACGGTTGTCTTCGCGCGATGCTAAACGAACCAGAAAGGACCCTTGGGGATGGCCAGCTGTTAGCATAACACTGAGTCGGCAAGTGCCGCACGAATATCGCAAACGAATCAATCTTGTCCATCTAAAAATCATACATTTCCATTTCTTTTCCTGTCTTCTATCGTTTCCTATCTTTTCCCCCAAAGAATCTGTTTTAACAAATATCTAAAATTTGACGAGAAGATTTTCAAAGACTATAGAATTCGAGTTAATTTTTGTGAATCATTTTAGTGAAATTGTTGATAATCTATTGATTATATAAAAGTCCTTTGATTTAGAAAAATTTTAATTGTAGATTTGCAAATTTCTGAATTTTTATTATCTTTACAGCTTTTTCTTCGCGATACTTTTTAACGAACAATCGTGTAACACATTTTTATTAAGGATTGATTAAATGTATAATATTCTTGAGATAAAATTTGCTGCTCTTTTTTTGATTTGCTGGTGAAACCAGTTCTTCTTCCTGAACAGTGACTGCGCTTTTCAACTAAATATTTCGATCTATTTGCACAAGGGGGAGGACGGTGGGGCTACGCACGATCAAAGGAAGGGAGACAAGCTTATTGTTAGTCTATTTTGTACCCTACTGGTTGCTGGCTCCCGAATACATTTCTACCAACAGACGAATCGAAGTCAATAAGCTGAAACGTGTTAGTTGTTGTAATAATAAAACCATCCAAAATTCTAGTCGTGTAATCCCCTTCTAATAATATTTCTCTAGGGACAATTTCTTTCTTCTATTTTTCTGTCTCCAACGATGAACGATAAAAATATCTATACAAACTAGATATAATATATTTTTAAAAAAATGTACCTATACTTATCAATGGAAGATAGAACGAGTTTAAGTGATCTATCCAGTGTTCTCTACTTAAACAGACGACCTAGACAGCTATAGTATCGCGATCTTAACTCGGACCAATCTTTTGGATGTATCAATCATTTTATAATATTAGAATTAGCAGATAGGTGATATAACAAAGAAAATAATTGTTATATATTCGACAAGAAATTCGTCCAACGGTTAGTAGATTAATTCATCTTCGCTTAATGGATCAACATGGAGATTCATGACTCAAACGAAAGAAACTTAAAATATCCCCTGATTTGTAGTACTCACAGGAATAATGGAATTATTAGTAACAGCTTAATCGTTCGAGAATCGAAGTCGATATGATCTTCTAATTTACCTAAAATACCAATAATCTTGTTCTCCAACCATGAACAAGTCCAATTTCCAACGTTAAAAGAAACGCATACATATTTGCATAAGCATCAACGTTTGTGCTTTGTTTCTCAAACTAAACAAACTTCACCTAGTCTGCGTCGATCGGCGATACCGATACGGTATCCGGGATAGGTTAATCGTTGTAAAAGTAGAAGAGAGTCGTTCGGGGAAAAAGTGGACGAGTATAAAGGTGAAACTACGATGTGAACGAGTGAACAGAATCGAGTAGTCGAGTGAAGCGACGCCGGGTAGGCCATAAACAAGTGCTTACCGCAATCTAATGCGTCTGTAATTGCTCGAGCACCAGTATCTTCCCCAACGGTCCCACTTGCTCCCGCGATTTAATTACTATGTAAATGTCGCATTCCCTAAACTGTCCGTTTCCCCTCCCCGCGCCACGTCCCTGCCTCCCTACCCTTTTCCAGGCTGTCGCCCGATGTCCTTAATTACTTTATACGTTATTATAGCCCACCAACTACTGTCGACCGTACTCACTCCATCCGACAGCCCCGACCGTTTCACTCCATTCCGTTCGGCCATATTGTTGCCGGCTTAAGCCCCAATCTCTTTACCTTCTTCCTTGGATCCTCTGTTCTGGTTGCCGCGTGAGAATGAAAATCGTTGCCTCCTCCGAAGGTGGTTTCACCTTCTTTTAAACGATTGATACGGATTCTTCGCCGATGAATTCCTTTTTCGACGTTGATGAATCGTATCCTTCTATATTTCTCTGTTTCTTTTTCTTTCTTTATTTTCTTCATGTTATTACTGGTAAGTTGTATACGAGACTTTGATCGTTGAATATTTGAATATAGTTTTGGATGTCGAGATTTTTCTTCGAATTTTCCAATACGCTAAGGGTACACGCGAAGAAGTAAATTTATTTACTAGATATTAGAGGGTTCTCTTGGAATTTTGGAAGAACCGGAGATACAACGAAGAAACAGGTTTTTCTATCCATGTATAATCTAAATTATTTTGTTGGTAATTAATTATCTGTAAGTGTCAAAATCTGCAGATACACAAAGAAGAGAAAGAAAATGAAGAGTCAAAGACATAAAAATTCTTTTATCACAGAGTTGAGTATCCTTGCGAAGATTATACATTCGATACAAACTGCATTCTTTACTATACCTCTATAGTATCTATTGATAAACAATGAATCGTTTCAGCTTTTTTCAAGGTAAAACAATTTATCTCGTTAATTCAGAAAGATCGGTTTCTCCTTTATGAAAGCATTTAGCAATCTCGAACGGCACGCTCCTTAACTACGTTTTGATCACAAAGTCGTTTCACGATATACTTTATAACATCGTAACACGGCCCGGAATTACGTATCTCATTATTCTTGTCTCGTACACCGGCCTGTAACAGTCGTGTCATTAACTGGCGCTATTTCCGAAAAGTAAAATCTCCACAAATTCCCTTTCCAGCTACATTTGCGAATAAAATCTGAAATTCGTTAATAATAATAATAAAAATAATACAAATAAAAGTAGTATATTTGTTTCTTTCAGCTCCTTGGCCATAAAAAGGTACTTGGTTTACAATTGTTATCCTTATTTACTTCCCACTCTCAACCGTGCGTTCTTTCGATACATATATTTACACATTGCTCTTATCAGACTAGAAATTCCTTAATCCTTCTACGAATAAAATCTGAAATTCCTTAATTTTTTTTTAGAACGATTCCATTCACAACGACAAACTAAAATTTCTTAACGGTCAATTATTATTCACTATGTGTCGCAATATCCAGTGAAACCATCTTTAGCTCTAATTGTATGTTTAAGACTGTACTATTCGTGCCGTGTATTAATTCTTCGCTGACAGCAAGCATATATTTATTTGGAATAAATGTTTCGTAATTTCTATCTATATTTACGCGTCGATTTCAAATTGTACCTCTGTAATCACGGTAGTTGTGTCTCGTTACTAGATTGCAGGTTTCTATGCAGTTATAGGGATATTTGAAAGTGTAAAATTACATAGAATATACATAGTATGAAAAGATATATAAAATATCCAAAACATAGTGCTTCCTATAATACTTGCTAGGTAAAGAAATTTTCTGCCAGGGTTCTACCTTTTTAATTGTATTCTAAAAAATATAAATCTACAGAAGAACCCACAGTCTACTCGCGGTACTAACAACAATTTCAAAAAGTTTCGAACAATGCGCATGATATATTAGTATTCTGTGGTAAGTGTCCTACAGTAGATCGATACGAAACGTAACATTAGTGGTTTCAGTCGATGTTCCGTGTTACTTTAAAGTTCTGTCGATAAATCGTAGCGTCCTGAGAGTCGATTACCGATTGATTCGTCTTGCAGGATCGTCTTTATCCCCGGTCCTACTATGTCTTAGCTGGTGGACAGTATAAATGGGTTCGCTGTCCACAGGAGTCCGATAATTTGGCAGCCGAGAGGGTTGTAAGAGGGCTTTGACCAGTTTGTCAGCCACTGATGTACCTAAGAGGGTCCTTCGGCTACGCTACGTCAATTTGTCTTGCACCGTAATGGATAAACTCCCTACGATTTGTCACTGACCGATTCTCATTCAAAATCAATTGATTGCGAACATCTCTTTCGTATATTTTCAATATTCTTTAATATTATAGGGATCGATGTCGTAGTTATTTTAAAACTCATTTGAAAGTGAGGAATGCTTTGTAATTACTTCCTGCTGCATATGTTCCATCATTTCCGACTCAATTACGTTTTTTCAACACGTTGTCTGTCTGATGAATTATATATGTTTTGAGAACACACGAGCAATAATGTATACATAAAAAAAACTTTTCTTAAACTTAATCTTAAAATTTTCTTAAATTTTTTTTTGAACGGAAAATTTCTTATTCGAATAGTAAATCTTTTATTCAATGTTTCTTTTTTTTTTTTTTTAATATTCTAATAGAGCTAATAATTTCATTAATTATGTTATTGTATTTTCGCTAAATGTGTTGTATATGTTAATTAATAATATTAATTTGCATTGAAATAATTTTCGAAAGCTACAAATTTTGGATTAGATCTTTTCGGACGCAATAACGTAATTTTTCCCATTAACTATGTTAATTATTTTAGCGAATACGAAACACTATATGCATTCATTACATTTACCACATTTTCATATATTGATATTTATTACTACGTAATTATATGCGATACGACTGTTGCAGAATACGGTGTAGATTTTGCAAATAATTCCTAAAAGCACTGACATAATGAGAAAGATACGAAACGTGCAAAGAAAATGAGTTTTCATATGAAACGTGAAAGTAGAGTGCAATTAAAAATGTACATACGGTTTAGAGATAGCTGGAAACTTAATTAAGTATGAATTATTAAAAATAAAAGAGCTACAATGTAAAGGATGTATCTGTACAATATGAACGTGATTAGTATGCATCGATTATTTTCGTATAATGCTTTATATACATTTCTACATTTCTATACCATGAAGAAATTGTTACCTTTTATTAATTTTTCTAAATAAGCGTAATATGATTGTATTATGAACTGGTCCTCATTGAATGTTATCAGTATCTAGTGACAAATGATACAACTGTTATCTCGAAACTGCGTTATCGACCTATAGTACGAGTCTTTACATCAAGTTACAAGCGAAGGTATAATCGTTGACTAAGCGCAAGATAAATGTAAATGTAAGAAGTTATACGATAATCTTGAGAATGAAATCTAATTCTATAGTGATTCACGCATTTAACTGCCTGAATTAAAACATAAATAATCTGAATTAGAACGTAATATATGCATTAGAACAAAATATATGATAGACATAACTTAATTCTAACATAAATAATATATAATTCATATTTATTTTTAAACATAATTATTGTATAAGCATTTCTTTTAAACTACTATAAATTAGTAGACGCATTTCTTATAAGTCATGAACTGCTATCTACTACGTGGCGAACGAACTGAAACTTTGAGAGTTTTTGGATAGATGGCAGCACATGGCCTGTCCGTAAACAAGGAACGCAATTATGTCCGACAAGGACAGACATATGTTTTGTTAAACGAAGAGAGCAATATTGTGCGATAAGGACAGATATACGAACGGTGTTAGAATTGGCCGGCAAGGAAGGAGCGAGGGAGAGGGAGAAAATTATAAATTGCTGTTAAACTATTTCGATTTATTAAAATTAATCAGTACAAAAAAAGAACAATTTATTTCTCATATTTAATTATACTTTTAAGCAATCGAAACAATACGATTGAAAATGGTTCCATATAAGTACACGGAGTCTGTGCATGTTAAACCATCTTTAATTTTATTAAATCTGATTAAATTGTACTACAGTAGGGGAGAAATAAAATTCGCACGTTTGATGTAAACGTTTTTTATATATACAATACAAATATAAATATAATACAGTAAAATATAATACGAAAAATATCGAATGTTTTTCATGTAAAGTCCGAGAGAGAGCGCTGATGTTGGCACAATAAACGTCACGTTACTAGGATGTAGCAGAGAGGTAGTAACATCGTTCAAGTAGAAAATTTTATTGACGTTCAAAGTGTTTATTGAATTTTGACATTTCTATTGATAAACAGAAATGTCGCACCACACCGTTTTTTCGATGGCATCGTGAATAATATCATATTCATTTGGATCATGGACTGTAATGATGAAAAGGTGCATAACCAATTTCAATTACATTAGTGGTTTCTTTACCAATTATTCCAGTTTAATAGGTCATATATTTCCAACAGAATTTATGATCTCGTATAAATATTTTTATCATAGTATAATTATTTGTTTTAAAGTGTATTATTTTATTTATAAAATGTACTATTTTCTAAAATATTTTATTTTTTATAATTAGACTGGAGCTGTTTATGCATTTTTGGAAAATTAGAAGTTATAAAAATATACAGAGTACATATGTATGTATAAATTTGAAAGAAAATTTGAGAATATCCAATATAAAGTACTTGTTACGATATTTATTTATGCGTTAGATTGTTCAGGAAGTTTGTAGCTTTTCCAAAATTAGAAATTTCGATAAAATAATATGTTACCTCGTGTGTATCATTAAGAATGCTTTATCTCATTACTTATTAAAGTATTTAACTCCAGCAGTTTCATTTATTTGATATATCATTTATTGTAACTTTTACAAATCCATATATTTAATGATAAGATATTAGAAGAATACTTTAAAACCATGCAAAACATTTTAAACAAATAAGTAGCAAAAAGTGGTCAAAAGAAACAGTCTGTACTACTTAATAAAATTTTAATTGTATATAAATATGTAACTCCTGCATTTTCCTTAAATTTTGTTACAAACAGTATAATAATATGAATTTGCATAAACAACAACAATGTAGTCATAATCTTAGTTCATTAGTGTAGTCATAATACATTAAATGATTTTCTTTATTTTTTAGGATACTATATAGATATATAGAAGATACTATATACGATAGTGTTTACTACACTATACAAATTAAATCTGAGGTTTGTAACAGTGGAAGTAGTCAAAATGTCTAAAAAAGTATCTTTACAATATAGTAGCATAAAAGATCTACAGCAAAAGACCAGAATCAATTACACTGGGAAAAAGCCCTCAGATATTTACAAAAGGCTCCCTGATATGTATAATCTGGCTGAGAATGCCAAGTTACAAGGAGAGGAGGAGAAGCAATATATCATGTTAAAAAGATGGATGAACTGCATTGATTGGTTGAAAACCACTCGAGAATATAGAGATGACAGAACATTCTTGAATATGCATATCAAACAGGTGGGGAGTGGCTATGCTTTATTAAACTTATCATTCACAAATAAAGGTATTCCGAATGTAAAGTTTTTAGGTGTTATATGTTAAAATAGATTTGGGACAATTGATCGGAGCAAATAAAACATTGTGAATGTGTCTTGCAGATCAATGAAGTAAAAAAACTACTTGCAGACTTGAATCAAAGATTAGATGCACGATACAAACTGCAGTTGAAAGAGACGACATTGGAGAAGATTAATGTAGAAAAAATGGATGTAGATAACGAAAGAGGAATAGATGCTTTTATGACTTCTGTTGATGGTCCTATAAAGTTACCTGAGACACCAACCAGGGATCCATTGGTCAGTGATAATGAAGAAATTATAAACTGTGATCAACTATTTCAATTAATACAAAAAGCAGATAGTAGATATTTGATCATTGATATCAGACCTAAGTTGAAATATGAAGCTTCAAGAATATTATCTGACAAATCTGTTAATATTCCTAATACCATAATAAAACCTGGGTAGGTAAACATTATTCTCTATATTACTCTAAAATGAATCTTTTTTAATAATAAATCTTATATTTTAGCAAATTAACAACGTATTTTGAAGAATATCTTCGCAAAGATAAGAAATCTCTAGACCTGTTTAAACATAGGGCAGCGCAATATGTCGATGTTATAATCCTGACCGATTGGGATACATCGAGCAAAACATTGACGCCTGAAAACCACTTAAATATACTAAGGAAAATTTTAGAAGATTGGGATCCTGGTATAAAATATAAAAGAATTACAATTTTGGATGGTGGTTACGCAGAATGGTTAACTCGTTATCCAGCATTTACAACAAATCCTAATATTGTAGAGCCTAGTTTACACGACATTGCAGACGAAATATTAGATAACATAGAGTACCCTGAATTAATACATTTAGACGAGGAAGAAAATATTATTAAGTCACGTGAAAATAAACTAATTAAATTAAAGCCAGTAAATAAGAACGAAATCGCGTCGAAAGGTAGCATTACGAATGATAAAATGTGGTATAAACACATGGACCCAGAAATAAGTAACAATATTACTATGCGCTCTAAGAATTTTATGAATAGTTCTATTGAAGTAGATAAAGTCCCCAAAAGCAACACGAGTTCACGACACTACGATAATAATTTGTTGAATCTTCAGCATAAGAGAACATCGAATATTATTAGGAAGAATGACACGAAACCAATAGTAGATAGAAGTAGCAAACCAGTTTCCTTAGACACTTCTAATTCAGAATCAAAAATAGTTTTGAAGTTAATGAAACAGTTAAATGAGTTGGCAAAGAACAAGCAGGACTTGGATCAAGAAATCTTAGAACAAGAACGCACTTTGTACATGCAACATGATATTAAGTACAAAGGTTCGAATGAGGAGGAATATATTCACAGTAATGTAAAGGCTTTGCACTCTAAATTGGAAGATAAGGTATTGAATATGCTTAAATAACAAATTATGATTGTTATATACCTAACAAACACTTACAACTGATAAAACTAATAGTGACATATAACCAGTCTTTTATATGATGATTACATACTAAAAATGTAATGGGTTTCTTTACAGCAAAAAGAATATAAGAAAATCGAAGATGAACTTACCAAATATTATGGAAAAATGGAATCAATTAAATTTAATCCTACAGAGGAAAACGAAAAGGGCAATCTCGAGTTCACCCTAGCTTTACTGAAACGGCGAATGAAAGATACTTCTGCGGAACGAAAAAAATTACGAGAGTGAGTACACAAATATAATATTAAAAGTTATTTCATTTATTAATTATACATCTTTATGCCAATAGAATATCTATGAAAAATAATTACAAAGAATTATCGATAAAAGAGAATGAAAATAATATCCATAAGGAACCTCTGAAAATGGATAGTACATCAATGGGAGGAAATTTAGAGCGTTCGTACTCCAGTCCAAACTTATTACAGGTATCTACAATTAGTTTACAAAAGAAGATTTAATTTAAAAACTCGACAACTTAAAGAAAGTTTCTTTTTATAAATCGCTCAGTTGACGGATCGTAAAGCACCGCAAGTAGACAGAAGCTCGAAGCCACAAGTCTCGTCGTACAATCATAATGGGACTTATGGCGATAATAAAATGTCCCATTTGAGTTGGGCGAATCGTGAAGAAAGAATGACACCTGTTCATGGAAGTGTTGTAAGTATCAACACATCATTAAAAAGTTTAAAAAACGTGAAAGTGACATAAAAAAATGTTTAAAGCAACATTAGTTGACATTCATTACCACACGTTGTTTTGTATGAGATTCCATTGACGATTATAATTGCTGACAGCAACGTGTTTACTGTCCACGTGGATAAATCAGAATAAGACATACTAAGTATACAATTTATGAAATACAATTAAACTCTATATTAATTATTGTTTTGTTATATTAATGCATAAAAATATACTACTCGTTAGAGAAGATAGAATGAAAAAAATACAATTTAAAACTTCATAATAGAATAAAATCGCGTGATTTTCCGTTTCTATGTGACAAATAAACACGTGAGCACAAAAACATTTTCTACCTTCAAGGCTTCTAAATCCAATTTAGTTAAATCTTCTCGAAGCAACGCGTCACAGATATGTATCAGTATATGTCTGATTATCGCCACCAAATGCTACTACGGCGAAGTTCATTAACAGAACTTCAATTAAACTCCACGATCACGCGAATGAGTGTCGAATACATTAGAATTAGCAAGATTATAATATAGAATAATTAATTATGATTGGTCTCGTCTTAAAATATGTAGTAAATCATGTAATAAATAATTTATTAACAAATAACTTGTAAACGAAAGATGGTAAATTCGTCTAGAAAATTTGTACCGAATTTCAATGTTTATTATTTTAAAAAGGTAATTGATAAACATTGAAAATTTTATAAAACAATAAAAATAGACATAGAAGAGAATAAAATTCTTAATTTTCGTAATATAGGAAGTTGTTAAAAAATAATTTTATTTGAAAAAGAGATATGTGCCAATGAAGAATAAAGTATTTAGCATAGTGTCTTTCTTGTTACTGTGTTGCAGTATCCAGGCATTACAGGGTTAAAGAACTTAGGCAACTCCTGTTACATGAACAGTATTATACAGTGCTTAAGTAATACCACGCATTTAGCCAAATACTTTATGGACAATTTGTACGCCGATGACCTAAACACCAATAACGATAACAATACGCAAGGCCAGGTTGTGGAAGAAGTAGCTCAAGTGATTAAAGCACTCTGGAGAGGTCAATACAAGAGTATATCGCCACATGATCTTAAGGTCTGATATTTTTATTTCTTCTATATAAATAAATCAATAAAAAATATTCGTATAAAGATATAATCTTTTATCTCTCTCTAGCTTCAATTTTTTATATTTTTTAAATTCGCTTTCTGTAATTAATTTGCACTTAAAAAATTGTATATTATAATGCGTGATATTTATTTTCTCTTTTTATTTATGCATGCTGTACTTTTAGATTCATGTATGCTCTAATAAGTGTATTATAATCGTTAGATCGCCGTGGGACAATACAAATTACAATTTGAAAGTTACGAACAACAAGACTCTCATGAGTTCCTCACTTTTCTTCTAGATTGGATGCATAACGATCTAAAAAAGGTAATATCTTACCCTATTACCATTAAATACTAAATCAAATCTAACAGAAGTTAAATTTTTCATTGTTTATAAAATTTTGTTCTGGTATTTATAGAATTGTAAAGTGCCTCTGGAAATGACAGTCGCCGAGAAAGCCTGGGATAAAGCAATGGATTCCCAAAAATCCATAATATCAGACTTATTCTTTGGACAATTAAGGTCTACTATCACGTGCAGCTTTTGCAAACAAAGTAGTACCACGTATGAGATTTTCAACAGCTTGACGATGTCTTTACCTCATGCCAATCGGTGTACATTAAACGTAAACCTCCATTTTCTAATTTAAAATGAATTTTTTGCTGTATATTAAACAGGTTCGTTAATTTCATAGGACTGCATTTTAAAATTTGTAAGTGGACAGAAGGTAGTAGGATGGAAGTGTCCAAAGTGCCAGACACCTCGAGAAGCTACGAAGAAATTCGATTTCGTGAAATTGGCGCCTATTATAGTTATACATTTAAATCGTTTCGCCGAGAGTGGTGGATGGCTCGAGAAACGAAACACTGCTGTGGATTTTCCACTCACAGATTTCAATTTGAAACCATATTTGGTGGCGGATAGTAACAGTGCTACGATTTCGAATATTCGCAGTTATAATTATAGTTACAGTTTATATGCAATGTCTAATCATTATGGGACCATGGAAGGCGGCCATTATACGGCCTTCTGTAAAAACGCGACCCAAAATAAGTAAGTAAATACTTTTCTTTAGCCTCATATTCATATTTATTCTTTATGGAGCTTCAAAGCGATAATTTGGCGGAAACAAAACGATAATTGGAGTAGTAATAAGGCAGCTACAATATTCACGCAAAGTATTTATTACAAGGAAGAAAAAGAAAGGTATAGGTTTCATATTAAAAAATCCAAAAGTTTGTTATTATGAATATTAACTGATTGTAAATTTATTGTACGTTTGGAGTTATTTGATTTTAATTAATTTTCTGAAAAGTGGAACTGCCTCCTTACTGTAATAGCCGTTTCAATTATTAAAATTAATAACATTAATAACATTAATCATGTGGTTTCTTCTTAGGTGGTATAAATACGACGATCAAACAGTCACGGAAGTTACGGTGAATCAAGTAAGGTCTCAGAATACCAATGCCTATCTCTTATTTTATACATCTTTCTCAAGCAACATTATGTAGTATTAATACAAAGAGCTGACTTATTACTTAAGGCCATGAATGTTCTGTGACGATGTAGATAATTGAATATTTTTTGTATGTACATGTATGAAGTCTATTATTTATGCGAATGTATACACACACAAGCACACAATACTACGACGTCATGATGGGCTTTATTGGTGCTGGGATACGTTAACAGTATGTAAATAAATAGCGTTGAACTGAAATTTATTATTTCGATAGTATTGAAATTATATCACGTGATAGCGAAATTAGTGAAGCAAAAAAATTATATATTATAAAAGAAAATTGTATCTAGCACGCATTGCAGTCTGTATTCTATTGTGATTATGTGTTTCAGTAACGTTGTTACACTCAGTACCTTAATATGTTATAATATAAATATTTTACGTCGAGTTTGCATTCTTCAAACACGAATGCATCATTCAACGTGATAATTTTATTATCGATAACTTGTAATTTTGTTAATTTACACATTGTATAAAGTTATTTATAATCATTTGTTCATCGTTCTTGTGTTATTTCGAGGATAAACAAACTATTCAGAGCATAAAGTTTGTTGCGATTGTGTATTTGATGCGTGAAATGCAAAGAAAAGTAAAAGTAATAAGAAAAATTAATACTTTTGGAGCACATGTAAGCAACTATATAATAAAACAGTTGTAAAATACTGTTTTTATATGACATTCGATGAATGTGTATAGAAAAGAGAAAAAAAAAATAAATATTTGAAGATACTGTGTTCATATATTATCAATGCTTACAAAATTATTGTTGAATAATTGTGTAACATCTATCGGATACGAATGTCTCCAAAAAGTGCCATCACTAGTTCGCTTATTTTGTATATGAAATAAAAACTTTCAAGCTTATGAATTCACAAGAGCTCATTTTTATTTGCAGTATAAGTTAACAATTTAATCTCATCATTTTATTGGATAAACATTATCAATTGCATTATGCAAGTGTCGAAATTTTTCTTATCGTCTAATTATACAATATAATTTAAATGTGTATGTATATTTAAAAAAAAAGAAATTTTAAATATGGAATGTTTTTACTCATTTCAAAACTAAGCTTATTGGTCTTGATATATTCTTCCCATAAAGATCATATTCATTAAGACTTAATATGTCATTTATGTAGCATTATTAAAAGAATCCGCACAACTTCAGTAAAAGCGTTTATACAAACCATGAGGTTTTTCGATTAAATTATACAAATCAATTCTAGAATTACCGATTTTCTAGTTCGATATTGATTACTAAGGATTTATCGTCTTTGCTTTCTAGACTTTGTCGAAAAATTTGTGCGTGTTGCCACGCGCAATTGCCTTGACCACCAGAAACAGTTACCGTGAGAATTAATTTCACTGCTCCTTTCAATTGGTCCGTATGATAATTAGAAATATCGCTAATAGGTAAAATTACAGACTTATTTTGATTTGCATTGTCAAAAATCGCTTCTACCTCCCACGATACATTAGCTTCATGAAATGTTTTTATGGTAGCTTGTAAATGAAACGTCCTCACGTACAGGTTTGGTTTCGTGACTACAAAGCACCATTTTACCTTGCCAGAAGTAGCTCCTGGAGAACGAGATAAATAGGTAACCTTCCAATCGTGCTCCTCTTTACGAAACATTCCACCTTCGATCTCGTTCGTTCCATTTTGCCAACCAGATATATCCATTAATGTCTTATCACTATTATCTGTTATCATATATACGTCGTTAATGATAGAATACTGCAAATGAAATGCCTCTCCGTAGTTCGAAATGTCCCAAGAATAATTTACTTTTGATTTCGACTGAAAGATTTAATTAAGAATTAGCTTTCATCTTGTGAGTTTTATACATATGTGAATCAATTAATGTTAATTAGAAAATAATTCCATACCTCAGAAATTTCTCCTCGCGCTAATCTCCACTCATAAGAACCTGTGGATCGTCCTCCATAACTCTCATTGTCATCAGAATTTTGTTTATTGGGCACATGAATCAATTCTATAAGTTCTAAAAGTCTTCGTTTTATCACATATTGCCGACGAGTGGCACTATAGCTCGGGGAAGATTGACGATATTTGTTCAATGATTCAATGAATTGTATCAGTTTACTTTCACAGGAGATATCTCTTCTTCTCAGCACTCCTAGTATATTACGTGTATATCTCCAAGTAACATCTTGCACCTCGTCTTTTGAATAAGCTATTATATAAGTTAGTTTCTTTTTCCAGCCCTTTTCGTACATCAATGGCCTGTCCATGACATCCTCGCATGGATCTAGATGAATCCATCTTTTTTCGTGTATAGACCATACCTAAGTTATTGACATATTATCAATCACTCAATTATTTTGATGAAGTAAATTTTTTAATGAACATAATTGTGAGGACACCCTTGTGTGACCGATTTCCATATTGCAATGAGTTAACGAGTACCTTTGCACATATTTTCCATTTACGCAAGGTCAGTGATCATTACACACCTCTGTCCAAACGTGATCTGTTTCATCGTATACACATCTTGCATCATATCCTAGTGTTCGACACAAAAGCGTGAACACGTTCACCCATTCTCCGCACCGTCCGCGTCTTAGAGTTAACAATGGTTCCGGATCGATATAGCGAGGGAATTTCACCCGTGTTCCACATTTAGTACATCTGGAATGATATTTAACAATTATTAAACTACATTCCAACAACAATCGCAGAACTTTTTGAAAAAAGGGCATTGAAAGTTTTAATTTCATAATTAATTCTAATTTCTTTTTATTAGCTATGTTTGAATTGAGAATTATAACGGCTCTTAAAGAATATATATCGCTCTTTTTCTATTTATAAAGTTTAATTAAATCGTACATTCGACATCTATATATTTAGTATAGACCTACAAATCCTTTCTTCAAAAAACTCTCCAATTATTCTTGGGATTAAAATATATCAAGTTACTTATGTATCTCTATTTGTGAACATCTAGGATCATCTGGAGGTACTGTGTTCTGATGTTTACAATCTGAAAAACAAGCAGTACACTTTGGACTATCGACCCATGTGAAGAATTTATATTTAAACCAATGTAACAATTCCATGAGAAATATATCTTTAACATCGTCAATATCATCCTCACTGTATTGTTTTTTAACACTTTTATCTGGAGCACTCTGATTTAGTTTCACATGCCTACAACAGTAAATTTGATGAACAAAACCAAATTTAGAGTAATATAATCATTTTTAAATAATTGATTATTACTTGTGCAGTTGTCTGAGTCTAGTCATAGTAGCTATTTCAAGGTCTATAATGGGTATTACTTTTTTAGCTTTTTCTTGCAAGCTTGCATCTTCATATTGCAGAACATTTTGGAAGTTGTTTATAATAGATTTGTAAAACCTGTTCTCTTCCACTGTGAATGTTAGCGGTATTAAATTATACAATGCTGCGTCTTTAGTAACAGATGTTTTGGTACAAGAGCTTTTACTAAGCAATTTTTGTAGAGATTGCAATTTCGAAAGTGGTGCTTCTTGTGGCAATGAAAGGCAGTCAGTGGTCTATTGAAAAAAAGGAATGTTAATGGTGCCTTACTAACTGGTCACAAATCAAATTAAATTTTATCATTTAACAAGACAGGCTCCATACCAGGAAGATAGGAAAAAGGAATTCTACATATACTATACAATTAACTATTAAAATAACTACCAAAATTTAAGAAATTTCTTATATTGGATCATAATTTGAGTTATAAGGACTGAAGAATTAAAGTCAAAGTAGTGTGGGGAAAGTGGGGATGGTGACGGTCAATTAACGACGCAGAATTCTGACCAGTTAGTACGTCACTACAGTACTTTACGAAAAAAAATTCAATGAAATAAAAATCAATGACAATATCTTAAAGTCTTAAAGTATAATTACCTCGACAAAGCCAATATCGAACAAACATTCGATGCCTCCAAGAGCAGGTAGCAATTTTGTAGTAACTAGAGGATGATCAAGTCGTACTTCCCGATATTTTTTGTCATTTGGATGGGACAGAATGTTTTGACAAACAGTTAACAATGCATTTTCAGCATCGTTTCGTATTTGTTCTTCGTTCTCTTTTAGCAAATCCACGGATCGTAACAGATTTTCATCCATGGTTGAGATTTCTTTATTTTCACAAGTACAAGATGACACGTGCAAGTCTAGAGGAAAAATGTGATATTGCAGTTGGAATGCAAGTCATTCAGTGGTGTTGCTAATCGTCTAGTAGCGCTCTTTGTGAGAAATGACATAAACCGGGTAAAACAAAATAATTCGTGTCTTTATATGTTTGTATTTTAGAAATAACAATAAGTAGATATCTAATCATGCATTCAAATTTTCATCAGAAATGATCATGCCTCAGTATGATAAAAAAAGACAATTAGATGCATACATATTTATAATTTTATCACACGAAGGTAAATTATCTCCTAAAGATATAACAGGTACCCTTCTTTACCACTCATTGATACATATATAAGTAAGTATAAAGAATAATTTTTTTCTTTGTTGCAAGCATCTATTTCATTTTATATTAAATGAATGAAAAAGCGTGAATTATGAAATTCATAACATATATATATATATTTAATCTATTCATTTAATAGCAACAAATTATTGCAATTCTCCTAAGTATATGTATGTATATTGTTTTACGATATCCTTTCGTATGACATTCTCTGGAACATACGTCCCATTATAATACATGGTAAAACCACAATTCCACGACTATATTCGATACGTTATTCTCAAACGAATCCTGTTAAAAGTGTAAAAGTCCATTCCGTTTGAAATATAATGGCGTGTCTATAAACAACGTCCAACGCTGCTATTGTATGCCACTGATATCGTTAAGGAGCATCGTATGTCGCAGAATGGTGGCGAGATAAGAAAAGCATAGCCGATGCAACTCAGAATGCACTCGAAATGTATATGACATCTGTATGAAAAGGACATTGTATAGCTGTACCATTTGCGAGATAAAAAGTAACATTCCTATCAGTATCACGATGGATTCGAATCAGATTAAAGAAATTTCCAATATAATACAATATCTCTTGTGACTTTTTCTTATTTATTTATAGATAGCAAAGTTTTAGACATAAGTAATTTTTGGAAATTAATGAATTATTCGAATATTGTAATTCTAAATAAATACTTATACTATGAGATATCAAATTTAAAAGTTATGGAGGTTAAGATTGTCCAGAGGCTAAGGTTATGGTAGGTTATGGAAAACGACTTACCTATGGACTATATGGTTATATCAAACCTCAAGATTACGAGGGAGGTCTTGCTTAATGGTACAAAGGCGGTTCTCAGTAAACGTGAAGGTTATAGGAACGGCCTCTCGAATTCCTTCGTTGTAAAGGTAAGCCTGCAAAAATCATTTCCAAAGTTATGACAAAAGTCTTGAAATTTTCTATCCTGACAATTCTCAAACTTTACTGTCATGAAAGTGATTCTTTCAGATTTACTACCTTATAGAGTATATTTCTTAAATTCTAAATATCCAAAGCGTAGATCTTAGGGTTTATTAGATTTTATTAAATTTTGGGAAAGTAACTTTCCTTAAAATTTTTTAATTTATTAAATACTAATGTTGTTCATTTCCAATTTTTTTTTTCAAGTAAATCATACAATTTTCAAGGAAAAAAATTGGACTGTAGTAAACAATTGTTTCTTTCTAAATTCTTTTTGTACCCCCAATTTATATCAGTTAGTTTCTACAAAGTTTCTATTCTTTTAACATATTTTTTAAATTACTTCATCTAGACCTTTCTATAACTTTGTTAACATTTAAACAAGAAAAAATTAAATTTGAAAAAATGACTAAAACAATCGAATGAACAAAAGGAAGTTCTGCGTATTTTAATTTATGATAAGAGTAAAAGTTGACAGATTAGAGATACAATTTTTTGAATGAAGCAGTTCGCGTTTCACTGTAGCGGGCCGTATAACGGCCTGATTTTCTACAACATTACTTTCTTTCAAACTCCGGACAATCGGTCGAAAGTGGAGCACTGCTTTTGTTTCATTTTTGATTATGTACAGCTGCCAGCATCGCGTTCTTAAGGCGGCCAACTTTTCGATGCTACATCTCTCTCGCTTTCTTTTTTTCGTTTCTTATAAACCTACAATTTATCTACGTCAATTAACAAATTAACGATGCTTCAATTCGAACCATTCAACAAATATGAATATACTTCATTTTATTTTCATACGAGATAATCGTACGATATTTGAATCATTATTTACTTTTTTTAATATTAAATTATTTTAAATAATTCAATACTGAATATTCATTAATAACAATATTTCATTATCATTTCAAATGTACGATATTATTGTAATCATATGCTTCTTTGAATTTATCTCGCAATTTATTTCTCCCTTTCATTTACAAACTAATTATAATTATCAATTAATAACAATATTGCATAATAATATTAATAATAGCAGTAAAATAAGTTAATGACATTAATAGTAGCAATAATATTATTACTGAATGTTACTTTTAATATTAAACGATTTCCAGTAATTTAATATGTAATATCAATTAATCACAATATCAATTAATCACGTAAAACAAACGATATTATTCGAATTATCTGCTTCTTCAAATTTATTTCACAATTTATATAGCAATTTATTTCGTTCTTCTCGTATCATGTCACGATGTTAAGTACATAAACGTTTGAAGACAATATCCGGTTTAAAACGCGCGGGCTTTTTTTGTCACCGGAGGACATTCCCAGCGGTGGAATTATGAAATTGAATGTGCACGGGAATAAATTACCGAGTTCACACGGAAATAAACTTGATGGACAAACACGATGTCCGAGCGCGGACCGGCACAGATGTTTGTACACCCAGTGCAATTTTGCTGATTTCGCGAAACTTTCGCGAGATATTTACTCTTCGAAGCGTCGCGTCTCTCGTAATCGAATAGAACGACGAGTCTATTCAATCCAAGATCAAAAGTGTTTTCACAGAGAGTCGTTGGAAAAATGGAAAATTTTCCACGTCATTAAAAACCACTTTCTATAATTAAATCTTGAAAACCATATTAGGTTAGGTAATAAGTTCGTTCGTGTATTTTTGAAAGATTTTCGATCGGTTATTACTGGAACGTCGAATATAGTTGATGCGTTTGCGGGAAATTTAAAAATGTCAAAATGTACATAAAATTAAAAAAATATAGAAAAATCTGACATACTGGACTTGAGATAATATCTTCCAATACAGATCCATTTTTTTTTTCTTTATCACGTTCGTAAAGATATGAATCTGCATAGACTATACATTCTCTGTTTATTCGTTACTATTGCAAATTTAATTAATTTTCGCTACCATGCGTCACACGTGCGACGCATTCTAATTCTTGGAATGTCTACTTGCATTTTTTCATTGTTATATATGTAAAAATATATGTGCCGTATTATGTAACGCATTGAAAATTTGAAATTTTAATTGTGAACAGCGATTTTTTCTTTTAAACGATGGTAACGAAAGAGTTAATTGTTTACAATATTTTTTTACTTGTAGAAGAATAGAATATAGAAAACCTAACCCCAACCTAACCTCAATCTTCGAATTTAATTATTTACGGAAATTTCACTTTCTTTTCTCATTATATCGATCTTTTTATCGTCGCACCGATTTCACATCGATAGGCAAATTAATTCTGAAGACGAAGGACGCGAGGGGCACAGTACACGAATGAATCAGTCGAAGTAACGAACTTTTATATAATTTTCAACTGGAAAAAAATTTGTTCACGCCATTAAAGAATAATCTTAACGTTGAACGTTACAGAAAAATAATTCTTCCATGGTATAACAAGTTTTCGATATATAGATCGATGTTATGACGGTCAGTCAAGGTAATCGCGAAACGTTACGCTGCTTCGCCGTTAAATACGGCAAATGAAATAATGGATAAAGTTTTACAGAGTATAGAGTTCAGGAACAATATTGCTTTTAGAAAGCAATATTTCAACGGCTCGTAAAGTTCCCTTCCCGTCGTATCGTTAATCGGTTTCCGTTTCGAGCGTGGGCGGTTTTATTGAAAAAAAAGCCACGCGAAAGATTCTAAATAACATTTATAAATGTTCTGTGAAACGTAATCCCGGCGATCAGTTTTAATTCTGCTTTAATTAAATCACATTATCGTCGAAGATAGAAAGACCAAAAGGAAAAGTAGATTCCGATAGTATTATCATGGTTATTTCATTGGTTAGTGGGATATTGATTTTATATTCTATTGTGTTTGATAATTCCTTTCAGATAAATCCTCGATATCCCAAGATTTGTTAATGTACAGGAAGTTTCTATTACTATCTTGTCTTTTTTATCAATTTATTCTCTTCTTCTTTACTATTAATTTCAAGATAATAATACATAAAATCAGACAAGAATGAAGAGGAGAAGGAAACTGATTCTAGCAATATTATTCTTGTTATTTCGTTGATTGACAATCGAATTTTGGAAATATAATGTGAACTAGTCTTTCTTTTATAATGTGCAAGAAATGTAGATAGATATTCTGCTATTGACGGCGTATGTCGTTACAAACGTTGAGTCATACTACTTGACGGGTCTTCTTCGCTATTTATACTATCAATAATCAAATTTACTATCAATAATTAAATTACCAGCTGATCATTAAAATTGACGTATGTAATTTTGTTAAGCAAACACCGATGTAACAATGTTTTTCGACGATAAAAATTGTTTAAACCAATCATTGTTATAATTAACCAATTATAACCGGTTAGATTCCGAGTGGTCAATTTATACAATGAAACAAGTTGTCTAGAGATCTTCTTTGATCTTTTCCGAATGGCAAATTTAAATTTCTCCAACAACTTTCACAGCACATTTTTTCAAATACATATTTATATAAGCAAATCATATGAAACTTCTTTTACGCAATAAAACAATTCATTTCCATGAATAAATAATAGAATTAGTAATAAAAGCTCCTGAATAATTGATAACGAAACCTTCCTTTTCTCCGCCTTTACGAAGGAGGGACAATGCACAGCAATTTGAATTGAAAATTTAAATTTCGAACCGTAAACTAAAAATTCTCTTTTACTAACATAAAGATACTTCACTTTATGTTACGTTATGGTGAATATCTTATTTTGAAACTAATTCACTATTCTTTTTATTTAACGCTTACATAAATTAAGTGTTACCGGAATAAAGATATTTTATCTTATCTTATGAAAATATTTTCGTTTCAAGTAATCTAATATGTTACCCTATTTAGTAGCTCGTTAACGTAGAACGTGAATTAAAAACACGGGGAATTAAGTGAAAACATCGATCACGTGATGAAGAAAATGATCGTTTCTTAAAAGAAAACTTTATTTCACTTCGGTTGATAGAGGACGAGGATCATAGTTTGAGCAACGTTGACCTAGAATATCTGGTGGAAAAGCGACGAAAGCGGACAGGTACCCGCAGAGAGGCAAAGCGATAACAAAGCTCTCGCGGGAAGGCTGAATTGTCGTGGAATCCTTTGAAATACGAGATTGCACCGTCTTGGTGTGTTTCTTCGTTCGCTGGCTGCAAGATTTCTGTTAGCCTGGGCGAATCTTTTTCAACGGCATGGCTACTCGAGCCTTTCGAATTATCGATCCTCATTGTTGGAGCCGCGGATGCGACCAAGAGTATTATGCGCCAGAAAGAAGCCTCGTTGTTGCTTGCTGTTCCTCTTTCCTACGCGGTCCTTTCTCCAACAAGCCATAGGCTTGTGTGAAGGTACGTGCAATTTTATTGAACATTTTTGGCGAAGTGAGATTCTTATTAAAATATTAAATACAATTTATTAAAACATCAATGAGTCTGAAGATCACATTATGCCTCTTCATTAACATGTCTTATCTACCATCTCGAAATTGAGTTGAAAAAAGAAATTAATTTTATCGGTAATCATCTATTCAATGACTTTGAAATACGTCGTCAAGGTCAACATTCTGAACAACTTTTCCCTATACATGTTAGTATTACTTATTTTGGATATTAAAGCCGAATTACGGTAACGTCATATTACTTTATCACTTTAATATAATATCACTTTGCATGAAAAAAAAAGAAACCTAGGGAACTTCAAATATTTGAATATATCTTGAAAAATGAACGAATGTTGGATAGGACGTTTCCACCAGTGACGGTGCAGAAGTCAAATGTGATAAAACGATCAAAAAGTTTGAGTGGAATTTAACAGAAAAATGAGTTAAAATAAAAAAAAGATATCGACATTACCAGATGCTTTTCCCGCGATCTTCACGTTATCACGTTAAAGAACCCTTCTGAATATTTTTCTCTCCGAAAAACGTTCGACGCGTCGAACGATACTCGAGCACCTGAAGAGCGGCCTCTAGAAATCAGTAAGTTTAAAACGATCACTCGATGTTTCACATGTCATTGAGTGTTAAAGCTTTGGCAGCGGCGGGAAAATTCGAGAACGCCGCCTCCGCTCGACATGCGCCGAAAATTCGATAAATTTCAATTTCCGACAAATAGCCTTGGCCAAGGTTCATCCACTTATTCTGCCTCCGATAAATTTTCAATATCCACGCCTCTATTGTACGCCAAACGTCCCATCTCATCCCTCCATCTCACTTTCCCTCTCTCTCTCTCTCTCTCTCTCTTTCGTCTCTCTTGACCCATACACGGGACATTCTCGTTCGTTTTGCACACGTGCCGGATACACGTGTACACACGGTCGTTAATGCTGAAACGTTGTTTTGCATCTCAAACGTTGCTTACAGCACGTTCGACGTCGATCGACAAGACGCTGATTTGCCTCGAAAAAGCGGGCCTCCGACACCAGCCCGGCGTAAACAGGTTAGATTGGAGAGACGTGTTTCCGATCCAATCATCGTTAGCATCCTTAATTTGTCATGGTAACGATGTAACTAGAAGTTTCCTTATAGAGGTTATGTTTTTAGACCGGCTAGTAATGGTGTTCTGCTTATTGAAATGTATTGGGTGTTTCATTTGTCATGGATTCCTTAATAGGAATTTTTGTTACCTCTGTTAGTGCGAGAATTACGTCAGGGCAAAATAGGGTAGTTTAAAGCGAGGAATATTATGATTCGTGATATTTTTCCTTTAGAATTATTCTTCTTTAAGATTTCGAGGTAATTGGCATACTTCTAAATGGGGTTATGTTATGCCTTTATGCTCCAATTTCTAATCGATGCATCTTTCTTTATTTTTCATAACGGGTAACGGAATAATATGTTCTATAACATTTTTACAATATCATTTACATCTTTCAAAATGATACTACATATCTTTCTATGCTCTGGTTGATGCATCTTTTTATCTTCAACGGTTAAAAAATGTAATAGAAACTGTCAACGACTAAATTAATTAATGAAACATTTATCATAAATGATATTGTCCTGAATAATGCGATAACACATTAAGAAAATTTGAGAGAACCTAGAGTCACGTTACTTTGTACCTAACGGGACTATGTTTTCAGAATGTGCGCCATTTTGGACAGCCTTAAGGAATCCCGTCGTCGTCTCCGGAAATCGCATTCACCCTGTCAAATATCGTTACCGTTTGACGCATAATCTGCCGTGCACAGGGCCGTTAGAAGCATCAAAGGTGACGTCGCTTTTAGATAGCTCTGATAGGTCGATATGCAAATAAAACCACAACTCGTGTTTCTCCCCTCTCCTAGAGGAAATCGTTAACCGAGTGTTCAGCAGAGTGTCGAGAGGCACCGGAGAACGCGTTATTAGTGTACGTTAATTCGCGTATAATAAGCTCATTAAATCTTTTTATTGGAGCATGGTTGAAAAGACGTTGCTTTACTCTGCGTTTTATTTTTCACTCTTCTTCCTTTCACCCCTACTCTGTCCCCCCCATCGACGCGCCTCTTTCACCAGAGTTTTTGAATGGCGTTTATTAGGGCCACGAGTCCGCATCGAGAACTACTTCGAGACTGTAGTAACGTCACGGAAAGATCATTAAATGAAGGAGAAAAAATGTCTTTTTTACTCAAACACGACGAACTTGTAGCGTAAAAATCGTCTTCTTCTTCCTCCTTTATTTTTTCAGTTTTCGCCCCTTTTTTGCGATTTGCATTTTCGAAACTTTTCACCATGAGGTCTCGTCAGTTTTTAAGACATTTGGCCTTATTATCGATAGTTCGCGTATCGTGAATTTCGGTTGTCTATAATTATGCAAAATGTGATTATATGGTTAATTTTTGATGTTCTGATTGGTGAAATTAAAAAAAGAATTGTTTGATTGTTTATAATCAAAATTTTGTTTGAGGGGAAACATCACACGTAATTGGGTACAATACAGAGTATAAAATAAATCAAAAAGTCAACGATGTTATTCTATTCTTTAAAAATTATTTACATTTATGATCATCATCAGACTGTATTCACATTTATGAAATACCAATATTTCCATTATATCTCCATAAAATTTACAGTTGGGCTATAGGTTAGACATATTTGCTTAATTAGGATTGAGATTATATTCGAAGCTTCATAACTACCAATGATCAGTCACTCTCTCCAATTACGCTATCCATTTTGTTTTCATAACCTAAATATTCCTAACCTCAACATGATACTACCTATCCAAGCATAATACTAAATTTCACTTCGTGTATAACGTACACCCTTGTTCGTGTTAGAACATTTACAGGAAGTGAAGTAAATTTCGAAAATAATTAGCTAACTATCATAATTTTTAAGTTTTTGCGAATTATAACTGAAATAATAACGAAATAAATATGGAGTAACATTTCTCTTATATTCAATTACTTTTTATTTTTTTTTTAAATTCGCTATAAAAATAAAATGTACTTTTTTTATTGCGAGGTTTGGGTCTATAGCTACTCTAGCCCCCCTCCCCCAATCCTTGCCTGCCCTAGAAATCGATGAAGTATGCTCTATTCTAAATGATTATCTGCGTACAGTAAATCTTCAGGCATTCCAAAAGTTTGCAGAGCGATGGTTTTGATGAAATTACGTTCGCATCTCTATTATCTTTGCATAGTCTATGAAAAGATAAAAACAAGTTTTTTGTAAATTATTTAAGCGTTTTCTACTGTTGCAGTAGATATTAAACTATGCATACAATACATACAAAATTTGGCAATAAACTTAAAAAAAGAAAAAGAAGAGAAGAGTTCGAATCTATATTCAGGACTGAATTTATAGAAAAGAGGTTAGGCCAGAGTAAAAAGGAAAATTCCTTAGTAGGGCTAAATTGGATATCACTTAAACGTATCTTTTGTCGAACGGTCGGCATTCGCAATCAAGTTATTTACAGTTCGTGGAGCAGAGATCCATAGTCATGGATAACCTCTTTCCTCGATCTTCGTCGTAATAGGTTTTACGTAATCTCTGGTAATAAACGAATCCATTTTCTCGTAAATAGATTTTTCCTAACCTCTGTTTTTTTATCTGCTGCTTAATGCCCTGTCAACCGGCACCTGGAAACTTCGACCATAGATAAAAATCGCCGCTCGACGCGCGCCCTGTCGTTCAACTGCTGAAGTAATCCTATCGGAATGAGGATCATTCTATGGTTCTCATTGAAAGAAAGGCCAGCAAGGGAGTCAATCTAATGGATGCGGATGGAGTTAATAAAAGTGCAGATTTTTCGTCTTATATCATCTTTTTCTTTTTTTTTTTTTTCGTTACTGGTGGTTGAATTTTAAAACGAAGAGAGAAATAGGATTTTTAGGAGTCAATGGTACTCGTACTTACTTCATATTCAGTCGGTGCAATTGTGTCAAGAGGTTGAACCAAGAAATTTGGAAATCATGATTTTACACGTCGACTAGAATTGGAACCGATCGAAATCGAATTTCCGAGCGTTGGATACACCGATGTCTGACTAACTGATTCGGAAACGATCCGAACCTGTTCAGATCTGTACGAAATAAATAACGTAGAATGTGAAATGTGGAAAGGAATTACCACTTATGTTAATTGCATTTTATATTTTCGATTTATTTTCACATGAGAAACACTTTCACCTCCTCCATAACAAAAAGCCAAATTGGAAGTGTCCTTTTTATGGAAGAGCATTTGTTGCAGTTTCAAAAGAAAAATTTCTGATTTTTTCAGGTAGCATTTGACTTTTAGCTTTATTTCTCAATAAAAGAAAAATAATGTTACGAAATGGTGAAGTTTGCTGTATCTAAAAAAATCTCTTCTACTGGAATATTGATAGCTAGTCGCCATTCCCTGTGCGAACTGGAATGTTCAAAATAAAAAATTCTTTTTGATTCATAAACTAGGAAAACGTATGTAGTACGAGAGTTTCCCAAAATTTTCATGGTTTGTAAAAATGGAAGTAGTCTGAAGGAAGAGGAAATTTTTTATCAAAAAGAAATCAGTTTTAAAAGCGTTTGAAAAATCAAATAATTTAGATGTCAAAAGATATTTCTGAACTTTGTTTTCTCAATAAAAAGAAGAAATAATACATGTTGAGTGTTTCGATAAAATTAGTTATCTAAAGATAAATTAGGAAAGTAATTATACAGCGAAAGGTTAATTGCTTAAAAACATCACTATCATTAAGCAAAAAATTTCATGTTTCCAGACAATTTGGACGAAGAATCTTAATTTCTTTAAAACTAACTTTTGTAAAGAGTTCATTGCCTGAAGAAAGTACTTTATAAAAAAGTTTTAACGAAGAGAATAAATTTTCCATTTAAAATATTTCCTTACAAATACAAAAAATATTAACTTTTTAAAAAATGTTCAGACTGCGTAGGTATGTACAATGTATATGTTTATCGCGCGCTACGAGATTTAAAAAAGGTTCCAAAAGAGATGAAAGGTTGATGGTGAAGCCTAGGTGAGTACAGAAAAGGGAGGGGGGAAGGGAAAATATTGAAGGGAAGAGGAAAGAAGATTTGTCGCGTACGTACGAAATAAAAAGCACTCGAGCGACGAAACTATAACGGAATGGAAGATGAAACCTTCTAGTGATTCCTCGGGAAGAAAAGTGGAGGGAAGGAATGGGACATTGAGGGGCAAGTTCAAAGAAGATTACAGGGGGAAACATCGAACAGCGAGACATGGATCCGTTGAGAAGCTTTCTACGAATTTACTTGCTCGAATTACTGACAGAGTGCCATAATATTGTCATTTTATATATGTAGCGTTTTATTTCATGCTCATAATTCACAAATAAATTTCGCGATCTGTCGTAACATTTATTTAACCCTCTATAAGTTTAATGTGTCACTTAAAAATTATGTGTCCATGTATCCATATACCGTGAGTATAAAAAAAATTTTCAGTTAAAGAGTAGCCTTTTTTCAGTTTAAATTATATATTAATAGTATTCACTTTGCAACAATTATTTCGTATAATAAATTATGTCATATTTTTGTAATAGATTTTTATTTTTCAAATTAATGGTATTCTTTTTATATCCTAAGAAAGCCAAGTTTCAGTTATAAGTAGTATAGGTCAGCTATATTGAATTACTGGGGCAAACGAGGTCAAATGTTTTATGATATTTTAGTATACAGATGGACGTAGATACAAATTATTTTATATTATCAGACATTATATTATTCACTGTTTTATGGATTTCTATCATTTGCAGGTTTGAAGTTCTATTTTTTAATGGATAATAACAATTGCGAGTAGAAAAATATTGTATAAATTAAAAATTAAATTACATGTATTAAATTACCAAGCGCTGTATAATTCTCTAATTTAGAAATTCTTACAACTTTGAAATCCTACTTTTCGAACTAAAAATTAATATAAAATAAAAGAGTAGAAGAGAAGAAATGAAAGGGACTACGAATAAAATTATATATTTTATTTTTTGAGAAACCTAAATTTTAAATTACCAGGCATTATTATCCTATATATTATAAATGTTCACAATGTACCACCCTCCTCGTTCCATTATCTTATAAAATAAAACTCTGAAATAAGAATTTCGAAGAAAAATATTCTTCGAAATAAAGTTTCGTACTTTAGCTTTTAAAGAGTATACGTTACACGAAGAGCCGTCGATTATGCGAAACTTTACTTAGAAGGTGTTCGAATCGATCAATCCTCCTTGCACACGTAACCATGAAATTTTAATGGAACTTTCGTCCACTTCACTAAAGTATCGGAACTAAAAAAAAAAGAAAGAAAGGAAAAAAGGAAGGGGGAAAAATGTTGAAGTTCAAGCGAGAAATTCTTCAACGAGAAAATCAGCATATTGTATAAAGGCGATGGAATGACAAATATTGAATCATTGAACAGATTTGAAAATTTCCCGAATTTTCATTATTCATTATCGAATTGTTATTCTGAATATTTAATCCAGCGAGGGAGAGAGAACAAAGTCATTTAATTATTATTCCAAACGAAAAGTCGCTGGGAATGAAGGGGAACTGTTATAAATTCCGTAGAATGTAACGAACCGTATTATCACCTTACCATCAAGTATCATGTCGCAAGCTCGGTGGTCGTGTGGAGTTTATGCAATAAATTCAACTTCACCATCCAAACAACTCATAAAATATTCAACGCTGACCTACAATCTGTTCATCATTTGAATATCGTGTCACGGACATAACAACATCCACTTCTGCACGGATTTCGTTATGATAATTCACGATCCTTGATACAGATAACAGATTTACCGGACTGATCATTCATACCGGTTATTAGATTCGACGTACTCTGAATTATTCTCACACGATGACGAAATATTTCATCCGTATCGGAGTAATTAATCAGTTGTTTCGAACTGGATCCACAAATATACCAAAGACCTTAACATTTTGGAAGAAGGTATATATGAATCTATTAGATATCAAATTGATCAATTTTACATTCTGTTAACAATTGAATTTTGTTAACAATTTCATTATTCAAATACGTTATTAGAATTTAATTTCTTAGGAAAGAAAATATTTATTTTTACTAGAAATTATGACAATCCGCAGAAACAAATTTGTTAAGGTTTTGGAAGTAAAAGTGATTAACTCTACTGTTTCTTAATTTATTCGTTCCATTATTATTTTATTATTTAATATTGGATACGCATCATTCGGTTGAATTTCATGGTTTACTTTCACCAAAAAAATGTTTCGAAACAATCGAAAGAACTAGTGTATAACACGTTGATATACCAAAATTTGTTGAGATTTTTCGAAAGGTCAGAACAATGAAAAAAATGAATAGGAAAATAAACTACCCACTTTCACAATGAAATGTAAGAAGACCAACCTTTAAAGTTTCAAACATTTCATTTAACAAACAATTTTACGACACACGAAAGACATATTAACAAACTTCCTAAAATTTTTTTTCAAATTATTTAGTCAACTAAATTTAGCCAACCAAAAGAATTAGATTTTTAACGCGAACGACCTACTTCCATCACAAGGTGTGTGAACAACTATACAACCAACAACAAAACGATAGAAAAAGAAACAGATGAAAACAATGATCGAACGATAGTTCGAAAGAGACCACATTAATCAGACAGATTCAATAACGTAATCATTTACCGATACGCGAACAGATACCATCGAACAATGAGGCTGAGTGAATTTTCGTAATAAGAAATCGAATGGAGAGCGCTTTGTTCTCGGGGTGGCTTTTATGCGCGTTTAATGTTCCACTGTTGGAATCGACGTATTGCCAAGCTCGGTCTGCCCTGGTAGAAAGTGCAAAGATACGTTGTGACGATAGTGGCGGAAGAAAAGGGGAAGAAAAAAAAAGGTTGACCAGGAGAATTTGTAGTTGGAAGAATACAGCAGATATCTTCGGTATAGATCTGGCCGCGGGTGACAATGGCGGCCACAGCTATTGGCCCGTTTCACAAGCACGGTCCATATCAATACCCCTTTGTTGCACATGACCGAGTCTCGGATAAAATCCGCTTTCTCTCTCTTTCTCTCTCTCTCTCTCTCTCTCTCTCCCTCTCTCTTTTCTATCTTCTACTTTTCTCGTGGACGGCAGAAAGCCGAGAAATAATGCGCAAACTTTTACAGCGGATGAAATCCTTTGGAAAAATATTTCTTACGCTTCTATGGAACACTTGGAGCGTGCCGATGCGTTTTTGTTCCGAACGCTATACTTTCGACCAGCGACTGTAGCGCGCAGCCCCTGCTACCTTCGACAAGTATGTATGAGACAAAGGGAATTTTCGAGGAGGTTTCGTGGTTTTAAGTCGTTCAATATACTGTTTAGTGTATTCTTTGGTGTAAGATTTTGTTCTACAGAGTATCGCAGTAATGATGATACAATGGACAAGAGGACGACCCTACGCGAGGAAGCAAGTGAAAAGTGCAGTATAAACAGTTTTTCTTATGGCGCTATATTGCTGAGAAAATCGAGTTTAAACAAATTTGTTTAGTATGTGGTGTAAATATAAAACGTGCAAATAGGTATTAGGAAATTTATATTTTCTTTTTACGAACATATTTATATTTGTAGAAAGAAATTTCATATGTTTTTGCGTTGAATGATTCGTAGTTTAAATAATTCCGTATGTCCAAATATAAAAGTCGTTGACCACTTAGTTCAAATAGATATTTTCTTTTCATAAACGATGTTATAGTTCTAAATGCAAATTTCGCATATTTCTATTTTGAATGATCGCTAGTAGTTTAAGTAGTGTCGTGTATTCGAATATAAAAGTCGCTGATTAATTTCAATTATTAATCGTATACTGTGTACAACATTTCTTAGGTGAAAATTTATGATCTTTTTCTTGATGAATAAATGTATATTTCATACGCATATTATTGAACAATTTCGTAAATTTACACATAAAACTCATTAGGCTAAATATTGACTGTTACATGCAATATTTATCAGTACTGTATCTTCTATTTGTAATTAGAGATAATGGTTACTGACATTTGCAAAAATATTTCTTAGAAACGCAAAATATAAATATCGTATGATTAATGTACCGCGCACTTTCTTTACGTAACCGAGTTGTATAAATTCCACCTTTATTTCGTTCCGTGATTTAAGCATGAAATCGCGTGAATTCGTACGGCAGTTGTTTTCAAGGTAATCCGGCTAGTCGTGCGCGCGCGCGCGTTTAATCGAGCTTCGAGGAATAAAAAACAGAGGAAAATTTCCCAGTAGAATGTACTTTTATTAAAAACTTCCTCTGAAACGTGTTCTTATGCATTTAATATTTAACAGCAAATCGCCGAGCCGTGGATGACCGGTTCACGAGTCTGGTTTCCTGTTAAAAACTTTCTCATTGCTTTCAGGCAACGTAATCATAATGTACATTCATCGAAAGAACGATAGAACAGCTATCTGGCAGTAATTAAACACAATCATTTATGCTTGTGTAATTTTAATTCCTCTACACAGTTTTTAAAGAGATAAAAGAAAATGCTGAATAATTTTATTAGTTCCATTAATGTATTCGTCATATTTATTCTGCACGGCGAATTATTTAGTTTATTGTGTATTGAGTTATTTCACTTTTGCTTTCAATGCTTCGGTTAAAATCTCACTTTATGACGATGTTGTATTATAGATTAACAATTACAGTTCTTAATTAGCAATTTTATTGCACTAAGTGAACAAACTTACAGCTAACTATATATTGAAGCTACGTACACGTGACATATTGTTAGCGAAAAAACAAACAATAGCGATCGTTCCTATAAGTTTTGATATTGAGTTTATGCTAACGTCATTGCTAACATGGATAATATCAATCAACTGTTACATTTTATACGGAACCAGAGATGTTCTTATATTTATAAACCGGAGTGTACATAACGCTAGTAGCAACGTATTAAGCCTACAAGCTGTACGAATTTGAGCAGGAATCCACGCGTCGTAATATAAAGTGTATAAATGTTCCTTAATTTTTCCGCAACCACCGGGGCTGTGGCTTTTTCACGGTCCGCTAGATGAAGCTGTTAGGAGCACGTCTCTGTGCACCCCGCCAGACTTATACAGTCGATGACAAAACTAAATGGCAGGTAGTGGAAATTGGTACCAATGAAGTTTCATTAAATATATACGTAAATTTGACACAAAAATGTAAATATTAATTTCGTATAATACATACAATACATAAAATAAATAAAATTTAAGTACATGACACTTATGCTAGTTTCTTTTAAACTATTCATCGTCAATGATAGTTATATTCTTCTACTACCTGTACACTTATTTTTATCCTCAACTGTATATTCCTGTCCATAAGTCATGGGACACTTGTCTTTAAGCAAAACGATTGTTAAAATTTAAATACGCTTGACATTATGCAATTTCAACATTTAACGTAAATGCTAATTTTATTTCATAATAGAAATTATTAATAAAATATTATTATTTCATAATAAATATTACTTTATAATATAAAACCGTATTTTAATTCGGTAGAGCACGGTAAGGCTTCACAACTCCAAAATTTTACACGAACTTCTTGGGTGACAAATAATTTATACATTTGACGTTCATATGATAAGTGTCCACTGACTTCACTACGATTTTTAATTCGTACAGTAGCAGCTCACGTTTGAATGAGCGAGTTAAACAAGCAACAGTTCGTGTAATCGGCTACTGACTAAAGTCTGCTTCAAATATACGGAGCTTGCATAAACAGTAAGTTCTACTGTAACTTACGAATGAACAAAGTGAATCTAGAAAGTCGTACCTACATTCTAACAATTATTTAGTTACAATTGTTTCTAACAATTATTATACTCGAAATAAATCGGTGTACGGTGATTTATGGGCAAGAGTGTACATGTGTTTGGCAAAACGTCGCACCCACACGCGAGCGCATTATAATAACCGTGTAGCCACAAAGGCGACAACTTACTCACAGATTAGAAGAAGAAAAGTAGTACTTGAGCGGACTCTTGAGGCGTGCCGGTCTTTACGGTGGCGTGTTTAAGTCGGCCGCACATATTTAAAGAGCGGCCGGTAAACTTCGCGAAAAGGAGAGCCGTGTGAAAGCACGCGAGGCTCTTTTTTTCCTCACTCGTGCTCTCCCCTTTCCCTGGCCACGCCAATTCACGTCCAATTAAACGTAAAAACTATCCGACAGCGTTGAATGCTTCCTAAAAAAGGAACGATCACGCTCCGGATTAAGCCTTCGTCACGAGTGTCGTAAGTATTTTTTGCAAAGACGATTCCCTGATTGCTCAATGAGTCGAGTGTTCCATGCGTTTTATATGGTCGATGTTTGGAATGAAATTTTGGTTTGTTACTGATGACTTGGAATACCTCGATTGGACGTATTTTTTATGTTGATTAAATTACTATTATGTGCATGGTGGATGTTTATGTAAATGGATATTTTTATGTTTATGTTTATTAAAGAATTAAAATTAAGTAGGGATCTCTTCCGTTTAATATTACAGTCCTCTTGCACAATTTAACTGTGCGATATTAGTAACGAGATTTTATAGATCAAAAGTTATAAATTACCAATAATTTCTTCTCTTCTCTTCTCTTGTCTTTTATAATCGGTAGAAGATGACAACAAAAGGAGCGAAATTTTACAAGTACCAAATATAAATCTGTCAGCTACAATTAACTATGTCTTGTCAATTCGCTAGCATCTTCGTTACTTTTATCCTTAAAAACAAGTCACTATGTTACTATCTTGAAACCTGGAACCACGTGCAGAAGTTAGGACCAGTAAATCCTATAACCAGAAAGCCTCGCGTTTCTTCCAATCATCGTTTACACTCATCTACTAAAAATGTCACCAAAAATTCACCAAATGGCGTTGAGTACAAAGAATAATAACATAAGAGAGGAAACTTGTTGACAATATGCTGCGTTTTACAATAAAAACACCGCCCCAGAATTTTCAATTTTTCAACATACGAAATACAAAACATGTCACGAACGGAAGAAATGCAACTTAAGTAGAATTTTGCCTACTAAATATCGCAATGAGTGTTATACTTTAGATATTTTATATATTTTTATTTTTTGTACACATTTTGCATCTATATATCGCGAGTGTTTAAATTTTCTAAATTTTCAATGAAATATCGTGAGCCAATATACAAATAAATAACCTGACACACATGTGAAAAAGAAAGACACAAAAAAGAAATAGGATTTCACAACAAAGTCAGTCGTGACCGACAAGAACTTGACGATTGAAAAACGAGGTCAGAAAGATATCCAGCAAAATAATCCATCGCGATACAAATTCCCGTTAGCAGATAACGGAGCATACTCTTGACCCGATCAGTGTCGTCTCAACGAATGGGAAACTGGTTATTTAAACATCGTTCTCTAGTCATAATCTCTCAGAGTGATTGTAGCTTTTGTACGTTTTACACCGCTCGTGAACGCTATACTACGTGTTGTTACGCTTTGTTTTATTTCAATTCACAATGCTGAAAAGTTATGGAGGTGTGATCCTATAGTCTCGCGGGTGTCATAGCGAAGCGTTGTTGTGTTTGTCATCGACGTGTTAGGGAGAAAAACGCTTCCTGGTAATAAATCGTCGAATAATTGTTCAGCAACGCGGTTTTGTACACCAACTGGATTTCATCAATAGCGGTGGTCTAGTCGTCGGTCTGGTTTTTCACGCTATAAGCTATTTCATAAGGTACAGATCTTGAATCTTAAATTTTTCATTTAAAAAGTATGATTTTCATTGAGTTGATTGGAAAATTCGTGTCGTTTAGTTTATTCGGCATAAATTGATATATTTCCCAAAAATATAATTTCAGGCGAAGGGAAAAATTACGTTCTTTAAAGAAAAAGCTCTGATTCTACGGAAATAGGCTGTTTTTCGTTTCTTCTTAAATTTCGCTACGAATTTTCCGAACGATCTAATGTTCGTTGCTTGGTTTTTTAAAGATGGAGAAACATTGAGTATTATTAGATTATAGATTTTTATGCGCCTATGAAAAATTTAAAAATAATAGATGCATAGAATGTACACGATATATAGAAATAGATACAATTTCCGAAGTAATTGTATTGTATCTTTCACTAACACATACATGCATTTCGGAGAATGTAAAAATGCACGTATCTGTCGGAAATAATCCATCATTATAAACAGTTAGGTAACTAACAATGGTTAAATAAGAATAATTATGAATGGTTACGATCACTGATGTTTCTCATAGATATGTTCCCATTCTATGTAACGTTCTGTTAATGTTGCAGTACAGGCTGTTTCAGAAGAGGTGAACATAAAATTTGAAGCTGAGTTCAGTATACAGAAATTGGACAGACACGTTTCGAGGTAAGTTTGTGATCTGTGAAAACACTTTGAAACTCACTTTTATTTTTACCTTTGGAATTTGGTTAATCACGAATCGAAAATAAATGAAATTAATTTTTGCACTAGAAGTGGTCGTCCATTTGTATATTAAAAAGAATCAAGCACTGTTCATTTCATACTAAAAGAAGAATCCTGATTGAGATGTTAAAGCAACGTTTAAACTCCTCCTTATTATACAAGGTTTTCCATAAATAAAAACACTAAGGAAATAATATTGTAGCGTTTTCATCCTATTTTTTTTCTTCTTTCATGTTAATTTACTTCCACTTCAAGATCCGAGAAGATACCACAAGAAAGATGTTGCGATTCTCTCTTTTTTTCCTTGCTATCTTCCTGCTCGTTGCACTGATGCATCTCTCTCAGGGAGAGACGACAACAGAGCTGCCCTTCCTCTTGCAGAGAATCAAGAAAAACACCGAAATGCAAATGAAAATCCAGATCGATACAGGGAATTCGGACTCCGAAACCATGTCTGATGCACCCACAGGCGCGACTACAGAGATCAGGACTACAACTATAGACCCAGGACAGTTATATGTTCTGCAAAGCATCATCGAAGTACCCATGAGATGTCCATCCGGTTCTGATTTCATACGTGGAAGCTGTCGCACAAGAATTGACTGAAATGAAATATGTGAAATCGAGATTTGGAAACGTCCTATATATCATACAATATATTCATAAAAAATTCTAGTAATTTATTTTCTTTAGGACTTTTACCAGGTATAGAATAAAATATAGTAGGGTCGAGATTTTGGAGCGCCCTATACATCGTGTTAATATAATTGTACGAATATTCTACTAATTCTGTTCTTTTGTCTCAATTAAAATAAAATGTGTGAGATCGATGAAAGTCGATATACATACTTCCATCTTCATTTTGAAACAACTTGTACGTACAAATGATCAAGCACAGCATCACGTTCGATTATCTCAAGGGAGATTGAAGAGGAGATCGGATACTAAATGCGACATAATTATCGAACACTTGTCTCGCGCGAGTTTTATGAAACTTAACAAGAATGTGCGACGAATGAAACGCGAAGGGACAAGACGGAAATATCGGATGGTAGATTCCACGAAAGTAAGTTTACGAGAACCGATGAATCTTGCGTGAAATGAAATGTGAAAAACTTATCGAATAAAGGTTCCGTGTAATTTTACGAGGACCAAGGAATCTTCCGCCAAATGAAATGTGAAATGATCTCTGAATGAAACCGTTCTACTCGAATAAGGCTTGATCTACGGAACTTCAAACGATCCGGACCGAACGTTTGCGATCGAATAAAATTCAAGACGAAAAGTTGACTTGATCACGATTTTTTCTATCATTGAATTTCGAATTTGATTTATAAAATCACATTCGTTATGCGACTGATTTTTATAAAATACACTAAACATAATAATTCCCGAAATTTATTATTCAATAAATTACCAAGCACGGAAGCTCAGTTACACTAAAATACCTGTAAACACGTGTAGATCCATAATTTCATAATTCTGTGTCTAAGGATATACCACTTAATCAATCCATTACCGGTTGCACTCAGGTAAACAAATTCAATTTCATAGGGTCTCATGTTAGTCACCAAGCGTGGAGCGTGATATCTGATCGCGATAAGGATCAAGGTTTCTTGGCAAACGCTTTCAAAGCACGAAAGAAACTGGCCGAAATTCCCGCGTTTCACTAACAGCGCCCCACGCGCGACACTTATCGTAATTACTCATTAACTGCTCCCGTTCCCAGTTGATTATCAATTACGATCGTTGTAGGCTGATTCATGCTTGTTTCGCGTGACACACGTACTAAAACCAGTTACAAGCTGTGAATTAAAACTCTCTGCGTAAATGTCCGCTAACGAGTATAGATACACAGCGTACTCGAACACAGACAATTATATACAGTGGTTGTAGAAAACATTTGAAATATTTTGAAATTTTCCTGGTTTCTACGCAAAGTTTTGGGAAAAAGTTCTATGTATGTGAAGAGAAAGGCAAACTTTAGCCCGCGGTCTGTTACGAGAACGGGCTTAGTAGCGCGAAAATTTTCAGGAGTAGAAGGATATATAGCGTCGATCAATTAACAACACAAGGGGTGCGTCATTGTAATGATTTTATTACCGCTGCACCAGTGTATATTTCTCGCAGACCATAAAAATATTTAAACAATATTTAAATTATCTATTAAATTAATAAATCACAATATTCAACGGGACCATACTTCAAGATTACTTTTTGACTGAACATATGAATGTTTTTTGATTTCTCTATTATTCATGAAAGGTGAGCACAAGTGCTGGGATACTTTTGTGAATCACTGTATACGTGAACACATTTACAATATGCTAGTGTACAGTAAGTTAAATGGTAAATGAAAAGAAAGCCGAATTTGCATGATCGCTAATTGTGAATGTGGAAGCTTTGGCGACGAGTTCACCGTGCCCCTTCAACTTTTCTCTTACCGCTTGTGTTCGCGTATTCCAGTCAGCCAGATTTTGTACTCATTGTCAGAAGTAAAGACCCCTCGACACTTGTTGCTCGCCATCGACATTTGTCTGCGCGCCCCGCCGTTATATACGCGTGTGCATTTCGCTTTCGTGGTTGCATTCTTTGTCAAGTTACACGTGTAGACACGAACTACGTTCGTACACATGCACACATAGAAGGGGAGATGTATACATCGTTACAACGACTTCATAATGCCTGCGACCGGTATTGCGTTTCCCCTTACTTTCTCCGTGCTCACAACGAATGCAAGGTTATGTATCCATTGCTGTCGGCCATATTGTATACGGGGTGTCTAATTGAAACGCCGATGATCCCTCGTGTAAAAAAGAAAGAGATGCACGTGAAATGGGTTTTGTTCTCCTCTGCGTTTTGTTTTTGGAAAAATACGGCCGAGCGTTTCTTGTTGATTTTTATTCCGTTATAATGGAATTCTTCTTTTTTTCTGTTTGACAATAATGGTTCAGAGTTGGGAATTTCTGTGGGGCTTTGATTGACCGTAAATCGGAGGTAAATTAGGTTTGGTTTGAATTAAAAAGAAAATAAAAAAATTGGGAGGAATCCACACGCGACATTTTATGTATATTTTAAATCGGCCTGATTCAATATGCGACATTTTATGCATATCTTACATTGATCTGAGCGGGATGGCGCTTGGATTCAAAGTTAACCTAATTTAGGATAGGTCTGGTAGGGGAGTTAAGTATAGATTAACGTGAATTAGCTTTGGATTAGACATACATGAATTACAACCAGCTTAGCGTGAAACCAATGAATTGAGTTCGTATTATTCGTAATCGAAGTTCTTACTAAATTAACCCATTGCAATTTAAAAATATAATTTCTACGAAATGTATTCCAATTTAAAAATATAATTTGCATTAAATATATATTTGTATCACAGAATCTTGATTAATAAGCTTTATCAAAATCGAAACACGCGTGCAGCGATAGTCGATATTTTTTACCGGATTACAATCAGGAAATTAATTCGTATTTATTTTAAAATAAATGAATTGAATAAAAAATGTTATTTTTGATTTATTGCATTCGATTCCAATGTTTCAGAAAGATAACGTTCCGCGCGCGAAGGTATATTTAACGAGGCGGCAAACGCACCAGAGATGTACAATATTTGATTCTGTATAAACGCGTTATTTTCCAATCTAGCAACACGCGATATTTAACTCTTAACTAATCATTGACCCATTGGGGATTATAACAATTTAGGGTTACATTACTTAATTTTGGTGCAAGTTGTTTGATTATATTGGTACAATGTAAAACCAATATGGCAATGTATGTGGAAGTAACAAGATATTTACTGTAAGATTGGAATTTTTTAGAATCTTAAATATTTGAAGATTGGTATTTTTACAATATCAAATATTTAAATATCAATTTTTTTTTATTTTCTTGCGGGTGTCAATCTTTTTGTTGGCTGATAACTTTTAAAAATAAATTTTACTCGCCGATGTTCGCACTAACTTCACACGTACTTGAACCCATCGCTAGTTTTCATTAAAACCTTTCATAAATTCCGATCAGACCATTCGGGCAATTCCTGTAAAATTCCCGTGATAAATGTAATTCCATACATACAATTTAAACGGAGCGTCGAATGAATTTCAATCGAATTCACTTAAACGTATACAACGTCTGGCCGAAATTTTCTTTCGGCCACCCATAATTTTTCGAGGTTATTCGAATAATGTTTGAAATCGCGAATACGAGACACCGACCAGGCAGGGAAAATAGAGAAAGGACGAAAAAAAAAAAAAAAAAAAAAACCAACCCTACGGTCGATGATTTCGCCATGTACACGGCGGGTCACGGTTTGAAAGCGAGCCAAAAAATTTGCTCTGGCCAGCGTGGAAAAACACATAAAAATTCCGACAACGACGTAACTTCATTTGCATCACTAATGCATCGCCGTTGTCGAAACAAATTTCCTCGTTTTTCCCGTCTCTTTGTTCTGTCTTCTCCTCTCACATATATACAGTCACCGACCAGAAATAAAAAAAAAGAGGAAAAAAAAAAAACAAGGAAATATATTAAAAAAGCCACGCACAATTAGATTCAACGGATCTGAATAGCCGTTTTTGTACTTCGTTTGAAAATATACATATATATAAGGTTTTGCAAAAAGTTATTGCGTTTTTAAGTTATGTGTGATCAATTTATGATACACAATAATTTCCATTGCATTCAACGAGATTTTCTTGAGATTTATTTATCTAATTCTGTGAAGTTCCATCATATTACTTGATCGATTGACTTTCTACGTTTATTTGATTTCTTATTTTATACTATTTTATTTATTATTATTTATATTGTTCTACCTTTTATTTTATGGTTCAGTTAGTTATAGTTTTTTCATTCATGGATGCATTCTGAATGGGCTATTAACAGTGCAGGAGAGAAAAAAATGTTACATGGATTTTATGTAATTTGCAATATTTCAAATAACTTAACTTTCGTATGTATTGATTTATTACCCTTTTAATTGACTTTTATGGTTCTATATTAAACTGCAGATTGAGAAAAATATTTTTTGTTCTGAATAGAGCGATGCAGTGTATAACATGTAATAAACAACATTGCACAATTCACAAGAAGATGAATTTGTTTTTCTTGGAAAAATCTAGTGGTGCATTACATAGTAACCTTCACATCTATGTCTTATGCTAATTTGTTAAAATTACCTACTACTTCATCATGTCTTGTCAGGTATAATTACTTTTATGGAAATCGTTTTTAATTGATAAGCATAGATTTCTTAGGAACACCCGCTTTCCTTTCCAACATTTATTTATTATTTCTTTCATACAAGAACACGTGATAAAACGTTACGAAGTCAAAATAAAACGAATTTTCATTCGTACGCATGCCATATTTAATATATTTATTCCGCGTATGAAAATATATTGAAAACGTAAATTGACATTTTTTCGCCCCAAGTCACGTTATGGAAAAAATCGGATTTGAAAAGTTGAGTAAGCCTGCAATTCTTGACTAAACCTATTCAAACTCTATTTTCTCGAAAACAAGGGCTTCAAAGAAAAAAAATTGTGTGCTACATTTTCAATTTATTTTTGCATGTAGAGTAACTCGTTATCAATTGTGGGGTAGTTTCCAAGTTTACGTATACTCGAAGGATATTATCAAACTTGTAATTGCTACGTGATTCTTATTTGATATTAATAATCTGTAATCTATGATTTTCCAAATTTAATAACAATTCAATTATATAAAAAAAGCTCTAATATAAATATAAATATAATATAATAGATGTATAATATATTTAATATATATGTGTAGTTCTATGTGTAATATACACATATATAATATATATGTGTACTTCTATCTTAAGAAGCTTTGTCCAAAATTATACGAACATCTTAATATATAAAACCTATTTCGTTTGGAAACGTCTCAACATGATGACCCTGATTCGCTGCTAAAAAGGGATTTCTATTTCGAGAAACCGTGACGGGTTCCCAAAGACATCCTTCTAATTACACGATGTCGTTGTTGTCGATATGTGGTGATATATTGTCCGTAAGATATACGGAGAAGGAGAAAATGTAGGTCCATTTCGTGGCTGCGAGCTACAGAAACAGATGACAGGATATTGCCTTCACGACCGATAATCCATTGTCGTTACTTCGTTACGGCGCGCATTATTGTCGTACGAGGTAAGAATCACCCTTGGTACTTTTACATTTTTACGAGTCGACCCCTTTTTATCGGATCTTCTATGATTTTTTATTCGTTCGTGAGAAGACAAATTTACCTGCTGCCTCAGCAAAATTTTCTACCTTACTCGCGCCTTTATTCTCACTTCTTTCTATATATATATATACTTTCATCATTATTATTATAATATCATGAAAAATAGATTTTCATTCTTCAATGATAAATTGATTCGGTATTATCATTAATTTTGTTGCTTAAATATTCCAATCTGTTTTTATTGGCATTAGGGATCAACATTGTTTTAAGGTTAAATTTTATTTGCAATTCCTCTTCAGTCAAATTTCATTATGGAATCTTATTTTCGAACATAGAAACCATAAAAGAAAATTCTGCGGATTTGCTTAATATTTTTTTGGTGCAACTATGCAATTTTTAAAAAATGAAGTCAGATAGGTAAGAAAATAACGTGTATTTATTTAAATCTTCTTATAAGTCAGAGTTAAAAGAAGAAAAATGTTGGAGTTCTATATTCATGCAGAATGATACGAAATATAAATGATGACTTCTCCGTCATATTTGTCTTTAGACTACTACAGCCGTAACTTTTTCCTGCTTCGTTAAACGAACATATGAAACTCAAAACATACCGTCTCTTTCGTTAATATTTCTCTTTTCGATATTAAAAACCAGCGAAACATTTTCATCGCGATCAATCAATTTTCCCAAATACATCCAATTCCATCGAACGATCCGCCCTTTCCACACGCCAGTTTAAATATTTCCTCTTTTCACTGTATCCTTGTGGACGATTCTCCCCTCTACAAAACACCATCGATTTTGAAAGTTGATTCAGTTTCCGCTTATACACACATGCCGCTGTATATACAACATACCTACAGGGCGTTTCAAAGTGGTTCGGTACATATTTGGATATATCTTCTTTGTGTAAAGTGTTGTTTTAACTCGACGACACAAAGGGACTGTCATAATATCAACACTAGAATTGCTGACTAACGAAAGCATAAAATTTCCATCGAGGAAATCAAAATCAAATGGATGGACAAATATACGAAACGAAAAATATTGTTTTTTCGTCTATAAAAAAATCTAGCTCTAAAAGCTTTCATATTAAAAGCTCAAGTCAAACTTTGTCCAATTGCGTGAAACATGGTGTAGAAAGTTAACAATTATGCTATCGTTACACTGAAAAATCTTACGTAACATTCTCGTCAACATTAACGATCTGCTTCAAGCTTCCGTAACCTCTACATTAAAAGTCTAAACCAAAATCTGTTTAAATATATGAAATATCCTGTAGAAAACTACCATAATTAACTTACTTGAGGGTTTTAGATTAAAAAACCTTATATAATATTCTCTTTATTTCAAGCTCTTGCAACTAAAAAGTGAGCAACCTAGCATAACCTAACTAACATAGCATAACCTGACTAACCTACCATAACCTAACTAGCCTACCATAACCTAACTAACCTGAATAACCAAAATGACGTACAATACCAAAACATTACAATACTATGATTGTCATTTTGATCAAAAAATGCTTTTGTTTCGCAAACGTGTCATAAAACCGTGAAACTTGGGTAAACGAGAGTCGCGACTCGAACCGATCTCCATCGCCATGCATTCGAATGTCTATGCACCCGGCTGCAACTGATTGCTCACTCGTTCCATCGCGGTCCTTCCTACCTGCTCCTACTACCGAAACGTTATAGGGGCGCTGGATATTGAATTCGCTGCGAAACTTATGTTTGTTTTATTCATGCCAGAGCACCAGGGCCCGGTCGAAGCCGACGGGACACCAATGATTATGGGTTATCGATGCTGTTCGACGTCGCGACCGCTTATGGCTATGCAAAAACGCCGTGATATTGGCCCAGAGGAAAAATCCGGTGTTTGACGAGACGTAGGTGGGAGGGACGAATTCGTTTTCGTGTCACGCCGTCTATCCCATCCTTTTCAGCCCCCTCTCAACTGTGCTCGATGTATTTAGTCGGTTGGTCGAACCGAATGGAGTAATTTTTTGTTCTTCCGTTTTTTTCTTTCCCTGCTTACTTTTCTATTACCCCCTCTGTACTTTTTCAATGACGTTGACGTACTATGTACAGGATGCTTCAATTTAGCATGTCGCTATTGAAGATAAGATAAATGGTAAAAAAAAGAGAACTAAGACAGGTTTCTATTATAGTTACGTTCTTACAGGATTTTTGTACCTTTCGGTCGACGTTGACGCGGTGTATACAGGGTGTTTCAGTTAAACTTAATCACCAACCTATTTCTACCACTACAAGGAGCAACAAAATGGCTAAAAGGAATTTATACTTCTTTCTTACTTTCCCTGTATCTTTAACGTTGGTGTTGTATATATAGGGTGCTACAGTTGGATTTATCATCTTCCTATTGAATATAGGGAAAAGCGGCTGGTATAAGTTCGTATCTAAGTTACTGTTTACTTTATTCTATTATATATCGAGACATCAATAAATCCAAGATTGCACGAAAAATACCCTACATACTAATAAGAACACCATGTAAATACATGCGTTATTGTACATCATTGTACAGACTTTATTTTTGAATAGAAATGGTCTTTTTACAATCTGTGAAAGAACAAAGATTTTTATAGTCGGCGATACGTTTCTTAACGTATATTTTAGTAGTTATTGGAGCCGATAAAGACTTGGAATTTATTAATCAAGTGTTTTCAAAGAGCCTTTCAGAGTAAGATATAAGATGAACGTGTTTAATTATACGAGAGAGGGAGAAAGAGAGAGAGAAAGAGAGAGAGTAAACATCGATTTCTAATAAAGTCAGAAGACACAAGTCGTGCATTTTAGTCGGCACCTTCTCCGTCACGATCGGATATTAGTAATTGGAATTACGAGCTTCCGTCGTAAACCACCGCTACCTCCAAACAATCGACTTCCATGTATAGCAACGTAAACTGCATACTGATTTAAGATGCTAAGACCTTAGAATTCTAGCAAAGTTCGACACGCCAGATGAGAAACATTCGATCGAACACAAAACGAATAAACAAATCAATCCATTGCTCTATCCTTGATCCAACTGTATAAATATTATTCCTAACAATATTAACCTTCTAAAACGCAATATGGCTTGAAAATTGCAGCAAGAAGCATTAATGAATCGATAGCCATAAGTTTTACATGAATCATTTTTCATTGTTATTATGATTGTATTGCTATGATTGTTGTTATGAGTAGTAAGAAAGAAAAATCAAGTACATCACAAAATTATATAGAATTCGTTCCAAACTCAAAGAATAGACGTGGCCCTGACGTCACAGAATCACGTAAAATCTAATTTAACTAAAAGACGCGAATTTCTACTACGAAATCTACTTGGTTTATTAAAGTTATCGAAGCAATAAAATTTATTCCTTTACGTATAAATATTAATCGCGATGAATATTTATGAAATAAGATAAATTAAATAATCCGGATCCGTAAGAAATGATCAAATATGTAAATTAATTTAGGATCTTGAGATTCATCCACTTCTAAAAACTACAACTATTTTCTTCCTCATATGGTAGTTTTAATTACTTGACGTCATTTCTCGTGATTTAATTTATTTCATGTGAGATTCACAGACAAAATCTGAATTGTGTTTAAAAAGGCACCGAGTTGATGTACACATAATGTCATATTATCAACCTTTTCACACTCGATATGGTATATACAACTTTATCCTTCGACTAATTATTAATCAACTAAGTGAAAACGCTGGGAAAAATCTGTCTCTATCATCTAGTAATAACTGATAAAATAAAACGTTCGTCACGGTTCAAAGAAGTTCAAAGTAGTTTTGAAGGAGTTCAATAATTCTCAACAATTCATAACTGTTCACATCTTAACGTTTCAACAAAACTTATAAAACCTATAAAAAATCAAGTACTAGTTTCCAAATTCAACATATAGTTCACAATTAAAAATAAACATCCAGTTACAGAAAATTGATCTTGCTAGCAAACACATAAAATTAATAGATACACGCTGATAGCCAAAATTTTAGGTTGATTTAGTATGTTATAAGACACAGTGCGTATAATATAAAATCCACTAGATAAAGAAAAACTCGATTTTTCTCAAATAAGTATAAGGTAATCCTAATAATTGTGGCTAGTAGCGTAGAAGAGCAAAATAGAATAAATTTTCTTAATAAAGAATCTTAGTGAGCGAAGCGATATTTCAAGGGCACGATCAACTTAGAATTCTCCATACCTCTGGTTCCACACGTTGCACGCGGAATTGGAGGAAAACGACGAGGCCTGGAAAGCGGCGTTTCGGGCAATGCCGCTTTGAAAATCGATAAGCGACTCCGCGTAGTCGACCAGTCAGGAGCTTTTCGGTGTATCCGCGTCGGAGATCCTGCCCTGGTCACGTGGCGCTGCTTACGTCCACGGAAACACCAGCCATCAGCTTAAAACTGCACACAATGTCTTCTTATAGACGGAGCTCTGCAAAAGATCACGGACATAAATTGGTCGACCAGGGTCGAGTTAAACTTACATAGATTAGGTCACATATGTGTTTTATTTTCTCTTCGTCACATACAGTAGCAGCTACCAAAGATATTTATACATATCCCTATTTTCCAGTGAACCGTTCTTTCTATCCCACCATTTCGGTTTCATGGTACTAAAAATTTCGTTACTCGTATGAAAGTACTACCAAATGATATTAAATTTAGGCTTTTGAGACTTCGACAAATTTATTGATGTAGAGTCGCGAAAACTTTGCCAAGTTCACATTCGGAAATATTTTATGAAGATTCTTCGAGAGTACGGTAGACATACGATGGTTACAAGAATTACGTCTCTTTTCACAAAAAGCATTAGCAAAAATGTGTTTCTATTAGCAATAATTGATAGAATAAAAATTTCCCAGCGCATCAGGCTTCTTAAATTTTTCTATTCATACGAAATCTATACGAAGCAAGCGCTAGACTCGACATAAAATTCATGATTAAGAAGAAAAATCCAACGTAGCAAGCATATCATAAACGATTTCATTTTCCAATGAAGCGTATTCTTATAGATTCGCACGTTTCATTTTTATAATATCGAATTTTTGTAGCCATATGAAAGTACTACTAAATGATACGAAATACAGTTAGACCTTATTAGTTTGTATATAAATGATATAACAAATACAACGCTGTTCGAGTACCTTGTGTAGTTACTGTGCATCCCCTTCGTTACTATGCATACTTTGATTAATACTACTGAAAATTTCAAAACTCGGCCGATATAATCATAACACAGTTGGGTCTCGTTATAAAATTTTTAATAAAATTTCCAAATATTTCGTATAACGAGTTCTCTACAACTATTCAAACACTTTCACTGACAAGAGTGTCAAGTACGATCATGGGCATTGGTGATGTAAGTGTGACAGTATCTATCAAGCGTGTTTTCTTCTGTGACTTGGTTACGCGGCGCATTGCAGTGATAGATCGGATTAAAACGTCCGATTAAAGGGGCCGTAAGTAATTGCATCCAGCAGATGACGAGGGATGATTGATCGAATTAATCAAGCTGGCTACTCGAACATCGCTAAAAAGCAACAGCCAAGTTCACGATAAATGGAACATGGCCAATTCGAACGCGAACGAAACAACCGAATCGGCTGCCTAACTTATTCAACTTCAAAGTGAAAGCAATCAGTTCTACTATTTGCCTGGTTAAATTCGACAGCGTCGCTACTAGCCATTCTAAATTTATCGACTGCCATTGCGAGGGGGTAGACAGAGACTCTGGGAAGGGTTCTAAAAATCGTAAATAGGTCACCGGTGTCAAACAATCTAATCCTACTATTTACCTAACCAATTTTACCGATTTCGTTTTAGCTGCATCACATATACTAAAATAGAGTCGAAGGGTGATAATATGGGAAACATCGGATCCAATGATTCTAATTAAATCGAAGATACAATACAATTTATTTAGTGTATATCTGAACTTTATTATCTAAATTTACTGTCTAAATGAATTTCAAGGCAACTTTTAAACTTGTTAATTCTGTGTAGCAGAATAGAAAGTTGTTAGTTAAATAGCATAGAAATCTGTCTAAATGAATTTTAAGGCAACTTTTAAGCTTGTTAATTCTGTGTAGAAGAATAGAAAGTTGTTAGTCAAATAGCATAAAAATCTCAAAAATGTTATCGGTGATAATAAATTCTTTTGTATATCTGACGTATTGTCACTTGTCATTGTATTTGACTCGATGTATTGACCTGATAGTGTCAAGTTTGATAATAGAATAAATAAAGTACTACAAGTGAATTTTGCATATGACAAATCAGTCTAAGGGCTGTTTATACAACACAAGCCTGTAACCTACAACTAATTATATATCGATTCACTAATGTTAATAATAACTAAATTACTATGCACAAGAACCAAGGTAATTATAATTAAATCTCCAATTGTATGTACATGTAATCAGTATACAATGAAGTTTAAGTTAATTTGTGGGAAAATTTGCTGATTTTCAGTAATGTAGTGAAAAATCGGCAACCAAATTCTGAAACCTCTGATAACGTTCAAAAGCTTATGTTATTATGTTAATGATTATAATTAAATTTCCAAATGGATGTATCGGAGGAACTCGAAATGAGATTCATAGTAACAATTCGTAGAAGAATGTTGCCAATTCTAATTAGGTGGGCGAAAAATCGCTTCGCAAATCTCATAAAACCTGCGATAATATTAGAAACCCTGAGACAGATGATCATAATGAAATTCAAGATCCAATAAAACCCACTGAATTAATTTAAAGAGTAGATTTAAAGTAATTCCTGAAAAAAACCAAGCAATTACAAGGGTGAAAGTGGCTAACCATGAAACCCACAATAATACTCAAATCCCTGTACCACATTATGATAATTAACTCCAACATTCAATTAAACAACCAAATTTTAACAATCCATTAAACCAATCCAGGATCTAATCTTCACGACGATCCCTTAAAACGAAACCACAAATTCCTACTAGAAGGGTAAAAAATTACCAGATTCTATAAAAACTCCGATAGTACTCTAAAGCCTACGACAAGCTATCTCGATTAAACCGAAAACTCGATCAATCCAAACCAAGATTCAGCTTCCACAATAATTAAAAAAAAACTCAACGATTACAACGAAGAAGACCGCTAACCATAAAACTCGCAACACCAAGCGTCTTAAACCAAGAGAGCATAATTAACTGCAATATTCAATCAAACGCTTCGAAAGCAATTTGAAAGCCTTCAGAATAATTCCTGAAAAACCAATTCCAATTCCAAGGGTGAAAAATCACGAGTAGGTCGCGGGCAAAGGGCGCACAGGTGCTCCGGTATCCCGAAGGAGGCTCCATCCTCGTCCTGGTCCGGCAAGTGCGCAGACGTCCTCGCATGTCGACGAGGATGCCCGAGAGAGACAGAGAGAGACGGACAGAGAAACAGAGAAAGGGAGAGAGAGAGAGAGAGGGAGAGAGAAAGAGTGGAAGAGCGGTGGAGGCGCGAAACGCTCGTTCCCCCATGTCCGGAAGCATCGATGTGGCCTGAACCGAGGAGGGCCAGCCAGAGTAAGACAGAACGAGCTGGAAACTAGCCTCGTTCCCTATACATCTCCGCTGAACTACTATCAAGAGAAACAGAGATACCCGTACTATTTTCTCGCGCATGCGTGCCGTCAGCCTCCGGTGCGGCCGACGAGAGATCTAGATGGAGTACGAATCGGGTGGGAGCGCGAGGGTGAGAGAGGGAGAAGGAGGAACGTATACACTGGTCTCGTAGGGCAGTCGTTCCTCCTTCGTCGTTCCTTCGCAAAGGTGCAGACCGCTTTTAACGAGATTATTTCGCACGAGAGGGAAAAAAAGAATTCGAAGTCGACTCGCGACCGTCCCAACGATCGTTCCGACTCTCGTTCAGGAGATACATCGGTGTCTTGGCTCGTTCGGTTGGATACTAGCGGGATCGCGTATCGTACGGTGTCGCTGCTCCCTCGTATTAGCAGTGCAAGTGGTGTGCCGGTGGCTAAGCGAGAGGAGCAGGCGGAAGAAAGGAGGAGGAAGCTACGAGACGATCCTCGTCCTTTTCGTCATCGTGCACGGGTCAGTATCGGCCTGCGGAAACTTCGTTTAACCACTTTTTTTCCAACGGAACCGATATCATAATCCGAGGAACTAAGCTGTACGCGTTCTAGTCCTGGAACAGTGTCTTTTTTTTTCTACTTCGAGGATCTAGATAAGGCTAACCAATTTGTGAGTGTACAAGGGGATAGCCGTTGGCACGCTTCTATTTCTTGATCGACATTTATTGATTGCGGCCAGGAGGTGCCCATAGCCGCCGCGTTTACTCGTCACGCGAAATTTTTGGCCGCACCATCGCGCGTTTTGCCGATCGATTCGCACGCTCGTCCTCCCACCAAGTCTCGCTCGCGGCCGACCCTATACATTCTGTCTCTCTTACCAGTCGTCCACGCTTTTCTCGTTTTAGTGGAAATTCTTTTTTTTTAAGAAACTTTCAAGTCCACATTTGTCATCTTAATGTCGTTTAGAGCTGAACGAGACATCGTCTATGTTAGAAAAAATCGTGGACCAAACTGCGTCTAAGATTAAGACAGACAAGAGACGCGATCCGTGTCCTGAACCGGGAATCGTCTCGATCGAAGCACACGACTCGACGTTTAACCACGACCCTACGATCGATCGTTCGACCGGACAGGACACTCTTACTCGACGTGTATATATGTATATGTCCATACGTGTGCACCTCTAAGTGTACGAGTGTGTGCACGGCTAATGTGTACGGTGCACGAGAGACATATAGTGTTTCCTCGATTCATCCTTCTCGTACGTGTGTCTCATTGGTTCCTTCCTCGTTGGCCATATTCCAAGGGTAGAGAAGAGAACATAGAAGTGATCTATGGGGACGAGTGGGCATAGAAACGGGAAGAAACCGACGGTAGAACCGTGAGTCGAGTCATTGCACTCTGGCTTGGGGTAAGACTTGGCTAATTGTTCCCTTTCGTTGTTTCAAGCGTTTCAGGATCGTTTCACTTGGCGCTCTCTTCGGACTGAAAAGTAAACACCACTAAGAAGGCTGCTTCTTCTTTCTTCGTTTCATTCTCTTTTTTGTCTGTTTGAGTCTTGACGTTGAATCAGAGGAATTAGAGTGACAGGTAGGATTTTTGGCGTGAATCAAGCCTCTCACGGAGACACCAACGAAAATCCTACGGCTCGATAATTGCGTTCGAGTGGCGCAATCGAACGGCAGGACTCGTTTCTGGCTCGCTCGATTAGACACCGTCGACTATCAGGGCCCTCGGTAATAAATCCGACGGGATCAATCGTGATCCGATAGGGTCTAATTAAAGACGAAGCTTGAGATGCTTGAACCCAGAACCAATCCCCGTTCCGTTCCGGTTCGTTTGTTACCGATACGGACTTATCATAAGGTGTGTAAGTTTATACGTAGGTTAGATTATCATTATAAAGAATACAGAAGAATAGGGTAGTAATTGAGGGTTTTGAAACTGGTAAATCGTTGATGTCGTCGATGATGACGATCGATAATTGTTTAATACTCGTTTATTAGCACAGGATGGATCGTAGTGAGGAGCGTTGATCTTCAATCTTGAATTTTACTTTAAATGCAAGACACATTTTTCTTGGTGCTATTGAAATTTTTTGGATTCTGTTTTTCGTGGTACACATTTCCTCGTCACTTTATTTTATGGCAGTGAAACCTGTTTGTAAAGTTTGGTAATAAGGCGCATGATAAAACGTGTAATATAATTTACGAAGGAATTAACGTGGAAATACCTAAAACATCAAAGTGAGTCAGAATTGATCCAGCCTGTTCAACGGTTAAGTCTTTGCAGTTCTATGTTTAGCTGAACCCGATAATGGTTTTCGTTTCATTCTCTTTGCTTTTAGTAAAATATATAAAACTGATATTATTTCGTGCCGAAATTTAATTTAGCAGAATCATAAGAAGTAGTTATGTTCTTATCGTTAATTGGGAAAATTTATAACTAACTTTATAAGTATGAACCAATAATGATAAAACGTTGAATGCAATTTGAATTGCAATGGGTTAATCTTTGTCTGGATCGATTATGACTTAGATAGATCGTATAGGAGGTGTTCTTATTTGGATTCTCGTTTTATTGCCATAAACGAAATATTTCACGCTCGTGACAACAATGTTCAGCGGAAACTGGCTGAGGATTAAACTTCATAGAGTGTAAAACTACCGAGTTTGAGGCTTCTATATTGTAGTAACTATTTAATTTTCACAGTACGTCTTTAACAAGTTCTTCTCTGATGTCTAAGTTTATACAACGTTATGAAGTAGGTTTCGTATTATGGAACGTAATCTTCAACCAATGTGAATGAACGAAAGAAACAAACAGCGGTATGTGAATAATTTGCATAATGTAGTTGATTTAATCAATCACATCTCGATATTTCTCTTATATTCTAGTTCCCAATTCAGCTAAAGCATTATCTCTTCGGATAATGTTCTTAGTAACATCCCAAATGCAGGAACATTAAACAACTTTTATTGTATTTCATATCATCTGTTTCTATCTCCCTACACATGGAAGTGTCAGTTTGTTTTAATATCTACCGACCTCATACTCTTTTGTCCGCCAGACTACACAAGTTTTCGTTGTAAAAAGGTACATCCGCGTCGTTTCCATTTGCTGTGTGTGCTCCAATACATATAATAATACACGTAATAATAGTATTTGTAAGAGAGAAACGCATTTGTTACTAACAGACATTCTGTTCGAAAAACAAAATATTCGAGTAGTAGGACGTTTGGATATTTTATTTTTTAATCACATTGTATTCCATTGTGATCAACGAGGACCATATTCGAATAAGACGCACCTTCTGTCATCTCCTAACGCAGGATTGAATTCTTTTCAGTTGCAGCACTTTTAAAAGCCTTGTGCGATGGAATAGGAGACCATTTATTCCCTCAACTACCTATGATTTTTCGATAATTCGTTAATAGGAGTTCACGTTCGGGTAAGTGGATTCAACTGGTAGGAGTTCATTTAATCAAGCACCGACTAAAGTTTCGCTCAAATAAGTGGAGTTTATAGAAACGCAGTACTGCTGTACTGCACATACAGAACTACCACCGCAGCAAATTTTATTTAAATCAACGAATACTACATTCCTTGTCAGAGGGCGGTCGAAAGTGCGGAAGGAACGTTCTTAAACGTTAAGCGAAGTTATACTACATTGTACTGCGCAGAAATAAGAAGATGTTTAGACGAGGGACTGCTGATCTGTTTGGTTATTTCCGATAGACCCAATACAATTCTAAAGATAATACAAAAATGTAGCAATGCGTGACGATAAGTGACAGAGAACAGCGTATTATTCCTCGATGTAACAGTGTAATATTCCTTGACCCTGTGCTATCCCGTTAACCATCTTCTTATCTCTGCATAGCACATAGTACGAAACTATTACCGCGCCAAATTTCATTAAAACCAACACCTGCATCCAGCGCATCTCTTGTCAGAGAACGATGGAAATCGCGGAAGAAACGTGCCGTAGCCTCCAAGGCGAAAGAAAAACGAGGGGTTATCCAATGAGAGCCGAGTCATCGCACTCGCGGAGTACCCTCTTATCTTTCCGGCTGCTGGGTTGTAGGTTAGAGACACTCGGCGTGGATAGCGGCGTCACAGTGAGATCGGATCGATCGATCGACGACGTTTCGAAGGGAGCCTCTACTCGAGTTTTCCTGACCTAAGAACACAGGCCTGGAGTGCCGTAGAACGGGGTGGAGTGGACTCGAACACAGAATGAGCCACCCCTAGTGAAAGAGGGGGCGGGGGACATTCGAGTAAGCCCGCCCCGTTTTCGAGCGCACTTCTCCCTACTTCGACAACGACGATGACTGCAGATTTGTCTTTTCTTTCTTCTCAGAAAGAGGCTCGTGAGCCAGCGGCTCTTATCGACGACGACACGCGTCCTCTCTTTTTCGTTGTCGTTAAGTTAGGTTAGGTTAGGTTAGGTTAGGTTAGGTTAGGTTAGGATAGGTTAGGTTTCATATGAAAGAAGAAGTTTGTTAGAAAGAATATCCGATTAGCTGTTTCAGACAGATACGATACAATCGTTGAGATAAACAAATTTGCTACTGCTCGAGAAATGTTATCTCTATAGATAAAATCGAATGTCGTTGCAGTGGACGATGGTAAATGAAGAAACGGAGTACTGCAGTGCCCGTTTAAATTCCAATCGATCCAACACTTTCGAGATGTTTCAATTCCAAAATGCGAGGCCGCATTATATAGTTCTCGTAAAGAAAGCATCAGATGAATGCGAGAAGAAACGAGAAAGACGTAATATATCCTTCAGTTTGCTACGTAAGTTCTATTCGCCATAGGAAACAAGTAGAATAACCAGATTCGTGTCAGCCAGTAGAATGCTTCTTTTAACCAGACTCTACGTAATGACATATAACTCACTCAACTTTGATTATTTTCACTTGGAAAAAATGGTAAATATTCTCCGATCGTTAATAAATATATGTATAAAAAAAACCAATACGAAACGTCTATATGGTTTCCTTGGAAAAAATATCAAAGGATACGTAAAAATGGCACTTTAAACAAGGCTAGATACTTCCTTAAGTAAACACTACTATATTCCCTTTGTCCCTGTACAGTTCCGCAGGACTTTTCCTCAACAACAGACAGTTGTAGTCCTCAAGTTGCGAATCGGTCGCGTGACGCTGGCTAATTAAAAGTCCCGCTCGCTCTGAGACATTCCTGCGGTGTGCTCGTAGATCGATTGAAGTTGTGGTTTTCGTCGTTATCGTTTCACCATCGAGTAGAGAGAAATTCCCTGTCGTGGCTGCGAAGTTCGTTGCTTTCGTTTCGAGAGTGGTTCACACTACTTGGTGTTTCGATTGATCTTGGACACGATTCTCGAGGGTTAGGAAGATGAGATAACGGGACACGACTCATGGCCATACAGAGAGGGGAGGAAAAGGATATATATATATATATAGGATGATACACGTGCACTCGGAGGTATCGTGTCCTTTCCTTTTTGTGTTGTATAGAATCGAGCCGAATGATGCCCAATTGACGAAGACCGCGCAGTCCTAGGAATGGCCCCATTCAGTTCCGTCTTCCTGGGCGTCTGGGGAGTGTTCGTGATCGTCCTGATACAAGGTACTAACTGACTTCTTTGTGTTTTTCTATGCTGTTCTATCGCGTTCAGTAGTTCTTAACCTTTGGTAACCGAATTTTTCATTGATGTCATATACGAGTGGCGAGGGAAGAATTAAATAAATAATTATGTATAACCCATTTGGGATCGACGACCCAGATGTTGAGTCATGCGATACGTCTTCTCAGTGGCCGAGGACTTGGTGTTTGGGTCATCGGTAAAGATTGACTCTTGGTGGAAAGGACATAGCGAGGTCATAAATCGAAATATTATTACACCATATGCGTCCTCCACGCATATAGACATCTTTATCCGTGTAAAGGAGCACTGAAGTGAAAACATCTTAAATTTTAGATTGCTAACATTGGCAAATATACAAGCTATTCATTCTGTGAATATAGCAAGAACAGAGTTCTTTGAGAAACATTATATTCTTGTATACATATATATATTTAGCAATTTTATTTAATTTAAATTCTTATGTAACTTTCATTTTATATTTTTTCATAATTATCAATGCAGATTGCTAATTAAATAACTAGAATTTCTGACGTAATTTACTCAATTTACCATGGTACATGGTTTCCAATTTACCATGGTTTCTCTTGACAGAAAGATTCAATTTATATATTTACTAATATTTAGTAGATGAAACAAATTCCCATTCAAGTTCCACTTATTCAGTTTCGTTCGTATAAATGTCGAATTGCATAAATATCGACAGTCCAATTGTTACACATATAGAAAATGAAGAAAATAAAAGAAGAAAAACTGTAAAGCAAAGATTTTATCTTTCTTTATTTACTGTTATTCCTCGCCGCTATTTTCATGCGCCGTCAAAGAGGAAGAAACAAGTGATGGTTCGTAGACACTGTTTCTTGAAAACGTGTCTGAGAACGGTACGTAGGCAGATTGAAAAAAAAAAAGAAGGGAGCCTCTGGTTGAGTGACCTTGAGCGACCAATTGACTCAGAGCCAGACTATAGCAAGAAAGTGTATAATTGAGACGAGTGGCTCGTTATCCGGTGGAGTGTGGCCGAATATCCTTGCCACTTGACTCACCGCAACTAGTTCTAGGTTAAGGACTGCTGTCGCATAAGTGACATCGCGGGGATTCTTGATAATGAACTATTTGCAGAATCTAGGCCCGTCAGCTGGGAGGAATGGTGGACCTATGACGGTATTTCCGGTAAGGAATCCCATGCTCTTATCAATTAATCGAAACACACTCGCATTCTTTAAGTGATCGTTCTCATGAAATTGTTATTCGGTTCTTGTTACAAATAATTTTAAATACAATATTCTTAATAATAATAATATATATATATTATAATAATATGATAATAACTTCCACTTGCATAGTTTCTCGCTCACTCACAAGGTCTTAAACATTTTTTTAGGAAGTTTTATATATTTTTCCTTTTCAATTTCGACCGACGAGTGTATTTCTTCTTATTTTCATCATGTACTTACTTATTTTCAATTTTAGAGCTATTATTCTTAGAATTTACTGTCTTTGTTCCTCTACTAGTTCCGTAAGGAACCAGAAGTCATGTTCAAGTTCCCCAAACACGAGAATCCGCCCATGAGCATCCATCCAACAATATGATAAATTACATGTTTCTCCCCGTAGGAATCATTTCTCTTCCAATCTTGTCAAACATTTCCACAACTTTCACCAATTCCATAAGAAACTAGAAACTGTTTTTCTTCCCGCAAGAAGTCACATTGATCTTCCAATGTTACCAAACATTTTCCAATCTATCGAAACCCTCTGAAACACGAGAACTCGTCGAGCCATCGAATGCCCCTTGAAACCTTACGATCTCGTCAAATCGTAAACTCCCTTCAGCGAAATAATTTCACGCCACTCCTCCCCAACAGCCGTGTAGCTGTTAATCCCCAAAGCTTATCGTGCCGGAAAGTTCTTCCGGGGAAGGGGTTATAGTCGGTCTCGAGGGCTGGGCGCGTTAATCGATGCTCGAAAGTCGCGTTCAACGTGTCGTTTAATCGGTTCGGCTTCGAAGGTCCCGGCTTCTGGGGTCTCATCAATCCGGATTGGTGGCTGTGCCACAAGGGCAGACGGCAATCGCCGGTGAATCTGGAGCCATCAAGGCTCCTCTTCGATCCGAACCTGCAACCTCTGCACGTGGACAAGCACAGAGTTGGTGGTGTGTTGGCAAACACTGGCCACAGCGTGGTATTCGCTGTGGACAACGACACGCGTCATCCTGTGAATATCTCGGGCGGTCCATTGAGTTACCGGTACCAGTTCCACGAGATCCATCTGCATTTTGGATTAGACGATCGAACCGGTAGCGAGCACACTGTGGATGGACATGCGTTTCCAGCTGAGGTGAGTGTTTTATATTGGACCCACTGTAGTGGGTCTTTATGGCACTGTTCATGAGAATAAATAGTAGTAGAACTTGTTGTGATGCAGGTGTTATTTCTTTTTTTATTTTATTGTTGTCTTCCTAAAAATAAGTAAATACAGAGTATCTCAGTTGAAGAAGAGCATCTAAATATTTTGTTTGTTTTTTGTAACGTGGAACATGTCTATGTCATGATTCGAATGGTTTTAAAAGAGGAATGGTAGAATCGTGGAAGTAGAACCTTTTTGTCTGGTTATTCGTCTGAGATTTTGCGAGGTATTTTTTATTCAGCCGTGTCTTTCCTATTGTATATTGTAGCGGATGAAAAGATGCATTTGAGTTACAAATAAAATCGTGAGACGATAGAATGGAGTTCGCTTATTATTGTCACTTTGGGACTTGCAGTTTTTAATAATAACAATAACTTTACACAGTCTGATAACATTACAATGAAGATACAAGGTTTTCGCTATGGAAATCAAACGATTGCAACATTTCTACAATTTATGTTTCTCACAAATTGTATATTAAATACATCAGAAACCTTTACGCTTTTGCTTCGCTTCTGCCATCATATTATTTCCTTGCCCCTGTGTAGTTCCATTAGTCATTTTTTCATATTTTCCTTCGACAACATATTTTGAAAAGATGAAGGGTACGCTTCAGAATAAGATTTATTTACTATCTAAAAATTCTTGCCATACACTCATGTAGAGAATAAAAAGTATGTTTTGGTTAAGAGTAAAATTCGAAAGAAAAGATTCATTTAGTGGGAATTTGCTACGAATTCTTATCGTTCGTCCCTGAGTATAATTATCACCATTGATAGCAATAACCGAGGTTTGATTGCTATAGACGAATTATTTTTAATTAATTTTAAATAAAGTCTTTTGGGACCGATTGTTTATGATAACAATAGCCAATTGATAACATTATTCCGAATTATAATATCCGAACTATATTCCCACAAGATGGTCTGTGATTAATAATTCAAATCTTTTCGTGGTATCTGCCAGGCAGCGTTAATACACTGAACATAAAATTCAATATAGTTTGTGAATTTTGTTTGATGTGGCTGATGAGTACTGGCCACTAATTTGTTGCTATTATTATTAGTCCTCGAATTACGTCAATAATTTAGTAATAGTACGATAAATGCAGATGCACGATAATCATGCATCAATTAGTAATTCGAGATTTCCATATCTCTCTGAATTCGAAGTGGATTCAGAGTGAAATGGGATTCAAATTACCTAGGTAAAGAAAACATGTGGAACTCGGTTCAGGTTTTTCGAATGAATCTGCAATTTCCATATTAGCATTACGAATAGAGGAAATTAGAAAATAATTGAATTTTTGAAAATTTGACAAAATTCGGATTAAGAGATCGTAGAAAGTAAAGTTCGAAAGTTTTTTTTAGAATAGACAAATGAATACAATCAAACAAGATCGATAGAATATAAACATAGCTAAAGAGGTCCTACAGCAGACATGTGAATAACTGAAACGTAAAATGAACTCAGTCGTGTATTTTTAAAGGATGAACGCTTGATTAAGATCGAAATACACCTAGAATCAGAGATAAAAATTTCTAAACCAAAGAATAGTAGATTTAATCTAAAATAAAATCGACGCAGGCATTTGCAAAAATAGAGAAAAAAATACGACAAAGTTAAAAACGTACCTTAATATTAAATCAACAATAAATTCCAAACAACAGAAGCGTGGCAAAAACGCTAGATACTATAAAGGAAACAATAAAAAATAGAGCCTACAAAAGAGTTCTTTGACGAAAAAATAAAACGCAAAACGAAATGAACAGAAATGTTTCCCGAAAATAATATTAAATCATCAGCAAATTTTTATAAAATGAAGCCTTGCTAAAATATATATATATATATAACATGAAATAAAACTCAAGACTTAATTAGATCAAAGAATAAAAGATCTCCGAAATATAACAAGTATTTCGCCAAATTAGAAACAGAAATATAAAAGAAGTAAGACATGTAACCTAATATTACATCGACAAAGAATTTAAAGAAACGAGAACAAGATGAAAGCTCGAGAATTAACAGGAAGTGAAGTTTCAAAGAAAGTTGTTATACGAAGGAATACACAATTTACTGGAAAATCAAATCAACAGGGATGTTTCACAAAAACAGGAAGAGAAATAAAAAGTGAGAGGTAGACATCGACGTCGCCTTGAAAAGCTGCAACATCGACTTCTCTGTTCCAACAACTGGTCTTCGCTAATCTCATGGATCGAGTGGCCAAGACTATCGGCCTCTATCAGAAAGTCTAGCCTCCTGGACATCCGATTATCGATCTTTCTTCGATACGTATCCGTCTATCTGCAGATTCTTATACTCGCCGATTACAGCACGACTTTTATTCACTTGATCACGTAACTGGAACTGATTAACGTGAAAGCACCGCCCTCTATCTTTTTTTCTTCTTCTCTTTCTTTCCTCTTTTATTTTTTTTTTTTTTTCTCATTCCACGTTCGAAGTATTAATCTTCGAACTGGGTCAGAACTAGCGAACTAGGTTACCGGTATAGACTCGCGATATACGTGCGGCCCGCGAAAACGTATAGCTTTTAACAGTTTGCGGGTTCCTGTTACATCGCCGTTGGGAAAGTTGGTCGACACGGAATTTGAAAAAAATTATAAAACTTTGCTAATATGGCGGCCGGTTTATTCGCGTGACGAGACGACCATTCCTCCACCACTTTTAGTGATAGGCTCAAGTATACTACTAGCTCATAAGTATTCAGACATTCTGGTAAACTTATAATAATGGTAAGGTTTGGCCAGATTAAGCGTATACGGATTAGTATTTCTCGAATTATTGAAAACGCGAAAGAATATTTTAAACACAGGATATCTAATTTTCTGATAGGAACTAATGAAATATTTGGGTTATTCTAATTATAAATCAGATTAAGAAGGATCTTTTAAATTGATGCAAAAGCTTCTCTCACGCTAATACAATTGTGTGATAATATTTTACTAAACATACTCGAAGCAGTATAGTAACTAATAAAATAGTCTGATGTTAGCGATGAATAGTCTTTTATATAGTCTGATGACATTATAAAAATTTAACGAGTATTGCTTCTGATTGCTAGTTCATCATTCATTTCTACACATTTGTAAAATTTATATACCGTTACTACGATTGATCAAAATATCCGGATATTTCTAAGCTTGATTTCGTCTCTATCCTCAGCATCATCGTCGTTTCTTCGTCGACGAATTTGGCGAAAACGTGCGATCATTTCAGCCGGATGATTAACGTTTTATTAATTTTGCAAATTTGTTTGTTGAAAAGCGTCGAGAGAATTTCCAAAATTTCATTGTTCCGATTATTTTCGCGGAATATTTCGTGGCAAATTCGCTCGAGGCGAGACGAAAATCAACCATGGAAACGACGAAATTCCTTCTTTTTTATTATAAAATGTTCGATGCGGTGAGAGTAGAATAATCTGCGATAGATAACATTGAAAAGACTATATACATATAGTTTTTTTCTATCACGTATGTCGCGTGAAATGAAATAAAATCAGACAATGAAAGGTTGATTCGCGTTCACGATGGCACTTCGTTCGTCTGCATTCATTTTAATTTGTGCTTTTCGATCGAACTTCCACCGTGTTAAAGAAAAAAAGAAATCACTCGCTGGATTATTCATTAGAAATTCATCAGTGGGTAAAGGGTTTTTGAACGGTGCAGGCTTAAGTGGAACAAATCCTCTTAAAACTTGTTGCCAGCTTAAATTGTTTAAGTCCGCATCCATATTCCTTTAAAAGTAAACGAACCCTTTGAAGATTATCTTTGGTGATTCTTCAAAATATTTAACCCTTTAATATTTTAAAAGTCCATAAAGCTACGTACATAAATGCTTCGTCATTCCGTTTATTGCTAGTAACCTTTTGTCTGACCGATAAACGACTTAAACTACTCACAGTCTCTGTCTGATCGCTTGCGTCTCAAACTACTTACAACTAGAAGCGCCATCACGTTATTCCTATTTACCAATTGTTCCCTGCATTATTCTCATTGATTTTTCATCAAAATATTCAGACTTCCAGTTACTTGAAAACTCCACCATTCGATTGACCGCTAGAAAACTCTGCCTGGCCATATCGTTTTTATTCAAACTATCCAAAAGCTCTGTCTGATCGCTTGCGTCTCAAACTACTTACAACTAGAAGCGCCACCACGTTATTCCTATTTACCAATAGTTCACTGCATTATTCGTCTTCATTATTTTCTAATAAATCACTATACTATTAATTTTTTACGCAAATTTATTTTTCATCAAAATATTCAGACTTCCAGTTACTTGAAAACTCCACCATTCGATCTGCCTGGCCATATCCCTTTTATTCAAACTCTCCAGAAGCTCTATTTGATCGTACGCACCTTAAACTTCTTAAAACCTACACCGCCGTGCTACCTGCATCTACACACCAACGATGCACTATTATTTATCTTCTACGCATCACTCTTCATTTTTCCTATCTTCCAGCAATTTGTTACGTTACTTATCTTTTACGCAAGCTTTATAAGCCATAACTATTCACCGCTTGGAAGCCTTGCTATTGCTCTGGCAAAGCATACGAGCTACTTAAAAGTTCCATGAAATCAAGAAAATTGATCACCCTATTCATTATTGAGAAGCCTGATTTTCGTATTGAGAAGTTCAATTTGTCTATTTAATCGACTATATGAAAGTTAAGCGAAATCGCAGCTACTCGATATGATACAAACATCACAACTTGTCTTACTCGCAGCTATCGCTACTAATCCAATTTCCTAATTTCTGTTTGAAAACAGTTGCAGATATTCGGCTTCAACTCGCAACTATACAACAACTTCTCGGACGCGTTGCAGCGGGCGCAGGGGATCGTGGCGGTGTCCCTTCTCCTCCAGGTACATGTCTAATCTCTCACAGGCCACAGGCCCGCTTACGTATTATTTTTCACGGGCCATTCTGCGAAAGATCGGCTAAACGTAAAACGATCGCGGTAAGCGATAGCCGATAGATACAGCCTGTGTGCTGGTTGGCTTTCAGGTTGGAGACCTTTCGAACCCGGAGCTGCGAATATTCACCGAACAGCTGGATAAGATCAGATACGGAGGTGAGACCGTCAGTAATTTAATACACCCGACCGGACTCGAATTTCTCGAGGAAATCGAGTTTCCACGCGCTGCTTCGCGATACACAGTGCGAAGGGTGTGCCTGGAATATGTTTGATCGAAATCCACGATACGTTTCACGCATATTCTATGCACATACATACGTGAGTTCCTTCTAAATATGGTACTTTAATTAACAGGCATCCTGTTAATTGAATAATTAAGAGGAACTTGCATATGAACATTCACAAGCCAAAGTGGTTAGGCTGGTGTTGTTGAAATTTTTCACATTTCAGTGTCAAAGTGCTTGAAAAGATCGATGCTTATCTTGCGTATTTTCATTAATTTTCTATAAATTTCGTTTTATAGAGTTTACCGGTTTGACAAATAAGTGGTTCATACATAAATTGCTTCTTTCAAATTGCTTTTAAATTGGCTCGTTTTACGAGATTATTCAACTTTCACGAGGCAAAGGTTATACACGGTATTTTCAATCTTTCCAGCCGAACTGCAAATTTAATTACTTTATAAGTTACATCCACGTATTATTACCCTATCAACCTATATGAACGATTTCATTTTTAAATTTCATTATCGCGAAAAATCGTTTCAGTTCGTTTTATCGGGGGAAAAAAAAAAAAAAAAAAAAAGAAGAAAAATATTCAACGCTCGTGACAACCAGAATCTCCACACTTTCGCTGCACGAAAGTTAATTCGTGAATATCGATTTATTTTTTCATTAAGATAATTCGTGAAATAGACTCAATCAGTTCGATTAAACCATTTTGGGTACACCCTGTAGGATACTTTAATCCAATTGAATACGCAATTACGATCAAATCGAATATGTTATTCAATTATGCATTTGAATTGACACTTTTGCAGCTGGTAATTTATTTTTCAAGCTATAAGTCAATAGCTGGTTGTCGCGTTATTAGTAGAAATAATATATATTTTAATATGTAAAAATACATTTTACTCCTTTTACATATTCATAATTAGAAACTTATCACCAAAAGATTTGTAATGAAAATAATAAATTTGAAAAAAAAAAAAGATAAAAAGGTGAATATATTTATAAAACTTTCAAGTTCGTTTATAGTTTCATATCGTTTTCTTATATCTCTGTTATCTTCCAAAATTACGCCAGCTGCAACCAGCTGTGGCTTATGAAAAGACGTAATTTTACGTCAGCCACTGCGAATGTGTCAATAGAACAAAAAAAAAAGTTAATTAAGAGAGGTTCAAAGAGGTGGCTCGCAAAAAACAGATTTTAATTACTTTTCAACAGCAAAGACCGTCCATGATCGTGTATGATACTTGAAAACAAATTTCATAACTTTCTATTTTAATTTCACATTATATATCGAAGATAAATTTAATATGTTTAATGTCTATTTGTCATTAACATTAGATTACGGCCAGATGAATTTTTAAACGAAAGTTTTTTTACCTACTTAAAGTTACACATTGAAAATAAGAACTTTAAATCAATCCCCGTGCATTATTGATCTTTTGTTTTCGCCTTCGGAAATTTTATAAACATTCCATTATATCGATAAGCAGAATATAAATAAAAATTACTTTGATTCGAGTAAATTACACTTGGAAAATATAATGCTATTCGCAGAATAATTTTGTAGATTCGTACTCATTTATTATACACATATACAGTGATGGACAAAAGAATGCAAGTAATACAAAATGTCACTATAATATTACGAAACGGAGTTGTATTTAACAAGAGCAACGAATAGATACAATGCATGCTGCTATATAAATTACTTTCATCAATACGGCAAAAAATGTCTAATAGAGAAATTACCAATGCTCATACAGAAGCACCAATTTTAGTAGCAATTTTATGCTTTGTTTTATCCAGCATTGTAAATGTATAAGTGAATGGACCATAACAAAAAAGAGTTAAAAAAGGGACGAGGAATCTTTAAAAATTAAATTGTATGTTAATAACCAAAACGATTTCAGCTATTAAATCCTACTTTATCGTCGCATTCTCGTTTCAAATTGTTCCTCGTATAATCACCAGTTTAAGTCGTCGTTCTCAACGACGGCCACGTTAATTGCAAACTAATTGATTCCGATTGCCGAGAAAAAGGCATCTTTTCCGGTGAAACACGTCAAACGAAAACAGTAATGCGAATTGAAAATAGAAGGGGAGAGGACTCTTCTCTGGGGGTGCATCAGCTAATTAAGGATATTGCTTGCTCCAAATAAAATCAGACGGAGTAAACGATCGCTATCGACGTCGAAAGAGGATTTTTTCACCGATTATTTGCACGTGATATCGATGGCCGACTAGCACACACCATTTGCATAATTAGCTCGTCCTTGATCGAAAAAATTTATTGTACCGAAAGTAAATATATGTAATTTCGAGCAATCAACTAGTTAAGGATCGGCATATTTTAAACCATTTTCTTAGAAATTTTAATTAATTTTCTACATCGAAGCATGTTTTACCATTGAGATTATATAAATAGATCATCTCGAAGATTTGCAGAATATTTTCTTCATTATTATTGCTTTTTTTCATTTTATGAAATTTCTATAAATATATTCATTTCTTTCATTTAATATATACATTAGTACTATGATACAAACTATCCTTTTCCAATTAGAAAAAGTTTATGCAATTCTACAATTATTCTACAAATATTATCTATATTCTAATATATTTTTTGTATCTCGATAAAATCGATATGAAAGTTATTATGCATTTTTTAAATAAGAATTTCACATTATTTAACTGCTTGGTCCTTAATAGGTTAATCCTTTGTGTATTATGAATACACACGTTTCAAATCAAAATACACATTTCATTCATTTCACATGATTTCATAAAATCGAAAAATGATAGCTTCAATAATAAAACGTGTATTGATTACCTGACATTTCTGTTCTTCGTTTTAGAAAGTTAGTAATATAATAATAGAAAGTATAAATACGAGAATTTTGTATAATTAATCCTTTGTGTGCTATTGACCCACGCGTTTCGAACAAAGATGCGCGTTCAACGAACGTTATTTAATTTTACATCATACAAAGTTAAAAGAATAACTTCGTTACGCGTGTCATAGTTAATTGACATTTTGTACAGCACGCGAAGCAGGAATAGCATGGGTATACACCTCAAATTCTAAATAATTAACCCTTTATACGGTACGGACGCGTATATCGATTCGATGAATTTCATGAGCATCGCATATAGCTTTATAACCTCGTCACTCTGTCACATCCGTGTTTGACGAATAGTGGAAAAGCGAGTGTTATGTATTTTACCTGATTTTATATATTACCGCATTAAAAAGAATAATTTAAATATACGTGTAATAAATTGATTGATACCTTGATCAGCATGTAAAATCGTAATAGGTATTACGCTGGCAATAATAGCGATCGCGTGGCACACAGTATCACGTCGTGTATAGGAAGTGTTGTAGGTTAGAATATTCAGCTCACAAAGGATTAATCGTAGGAATTAATATTCACAGACTAAAATAGCCAAATATAATACTTACTTTATTTCTTTATCTTTAACGGTTTCTCAATGGTATACGGATATTATAGTCAGTTTTATAAAGATTCCAAGTTAAATACAACAACGACCTACATAAAACGTTTAAATAATACGAAACGTTGAACGATTCTACGCTAAACATAAAGAACCACACAAACATTCAATCGATGTAAATATCATAAAAGAAATTATATACTAAATACAAAAATATGCATGGGTATTCGATACAAACGTAATCTCGTAAGATGATAGCGCTTACTATTTCCTTATTATAAATGATATTTCACTCGTATCGCAGGGAATTTCACAAAGACTCAACGCTATGAACGAACATTCAATCGACACGAACGTCGAATCTAACCTCAAATATAACTTCAGCAGAAACAAAGTTAGAGATTACCCGATAACAAACGGAAAGTGAATTACCTTTAATCTCTTGTTGCAAAAGCTCAGAAATCCTTTCTAAACTAGAATCTCTCACGTAAGAATAAAATTCACGCGCATAAGTATGTACCTCCAGAAAAGCTACGCGAAGTATCGGTTTCGCAATTCACAATCGAAGTAAACGCTCGAGACGCTCTCTGGATCAACGCTGTTTTCATGGTATTATCGATCGAGAGCGCGCCGCGGGCTTCTTTGAATATTTCTTTCGGCCATTAACGACACGAAGTACACAGAGTACATATAAAAGTGTAATATCAGGCGTTAGAGGCGCATGTTAAGGAACGCCAATGCTAATTGGGGTACGTATGCGCGTCACGGTGGCTGTCGGATCGTCATGTTATCGATCGAACCGATTGCACGCAGGCCAGGCGATGGAGATTAAACGTTTCGTGGTACGAGAACTGCTGCCGGACACGAAATATTACATGACGTACGACGGCTCCATCACGATGCCGGCCTGCCACGAGACTACCACGTGGATCATCCTGAACAAGCCGATATACATCACAAAGCAGCAGGTGAGGATGAAATTTTCATTGAATATGCGTATATATGTGTGTGCACATTCGCTCGCATGGTATCGAACATAATGGTTTGGTGATTTTTTTTCTAAAAGTTTCCTAATTGTTACCATATGCAATTTTAACCACTTTAAGACTTGCAATATGTTGTAAGGTAACTTTTACAATGTTACTAGTGAATTGTCATAATGTTTGCGATATTATTGACGTTTAGTGGAACGTATTCTAGTTTTAAAATTACAATTTTAATTAAAACGACTATATCTTATATTACATTATATAAAATTATGCACATTGAATTGAGAATAGCGACATCAAGACGCAGTCGTTGAATATCGACCATCGCATAACGCCATTGCGGATAGGAATTACATTGATCCAACTTTGAAGTTTCCATAGCTGGCTATGCAGCTTCTGCTGATCTTCGTTCTCTATGACTACGAACAAGGGTTAATTTGCTACTGTTGAATGACCGGCTTCAAGTTAGCCAGAGGAGCTTTAGGTTCTCTGCAGTTCGATTGTTGAAGCATGCGGTGAATATGTTCTCAGCGATGTTACGATAACCTTTGAGTGGCGGAAATACTTGATTGGTTGTTGTTCGACTTATTAATCGAGTGAAATTAAGTCGGTCAAAATGTTATGTCGGTCACTTCCTCGATAACGACAACGAAAAATTCATCGAAATATTTATTATTCTCAATTAGTATCTGATAAAATATCAATACAATTTTTAATCAAAATTATATCAATTATATAGAGTAGAATAATAGTAATTTTGAATAATTCTCGATGCTTGTACTTATCGCTCTTTCTCTCTAGTTCTTTTTCAATTTCTCAACAATTGAAAGACTTGCAGTCTCGGCATCTAGAACCTTATTTCGTTTCTGCGGTCGTCACTGATGAGGCCCGCATTTGGAGCTCCGACAATTTGAAGAATCGTAGTAACTCACGCACGAAAGCAGTTTCTGATGTTCTTTTAACGATTTCACGTGGCCAACAGCGGGCGTAATCTCGCGCGCCACGTAGCACGCACAGACCAAGAAAATTGGTTTACGTGAGTTCCTTATCACGCTTTGATGTCTTAATGTATTTTTTTTTCTTTTTTCTTTTCATTCTTCCTTCCCATTCTTTCCCCTTTTTAATTTTCTTTTCAGAATGGCTGATTTGGCAAGTTAAGGCGGTGAATTACAAAGTAAAGATTCGGTTTCGAAGCTACTCATTAAGGGTTATATAGCGAGGCGGGCAGAGTTTAATGGACAGTTCCGTGTCGTTGATCATTTTTTCCTTTAATTCGATCATAGCGTAGGAAATTCAGTTAGCTGGCAGTTCGTTGCGATACGCCAGCTAAATATATAAATATACACCTATACTGTTTATATGGTATTTGTGAGTTTGTATATTTGTGAAATTATTCCATATTTTCTCGGAAGAAATATTCTAAATTAATCAATGTCAATTAAGTTACTCATCCTAAGTGTTTAAAATAAGAGGACATTTCTCAACACAGTAACTTCAGCTTAGCTAAAACGAAACTTTGAATTCATTTCAATTACGAGGATAAAAAGTAATAGCTCTCTAGGAAGCTTAAAAAACCATTAAAAGTTATTTTATTAAAATGAAAGAAAAAAATGGACATCAAAATTCGAGAATGGCAATGAGGCATAAAAACTTTCTTATTCAGTTCGTAAGAAAGTAGGAAAAACTCGTTTTGAACTTCAATCCTTTGCCAGTTTTCCTTCAAACATTACAGGAAATTTGATTAAAACAAGATTGCAATACAAAAATCTAAAAACCTTAACAGAGTTTACTCGAAAAATTCACTTCCAACGTATTAGTACACCACTTGCCTCGCAGTTGTTCGTCATTCTCGATCGGGGCAGCGACGCGACAGCCGATCTCAATTGCGTACAGTGCATAATTTTTCAAAACGGGCAGTCGACTCATCGTTTTCATTCGCTGCATAATAGATCTATCTGTCTGCGGATCAATCAGCCAAATGGATCGTTTATCACGATTCTCCCTCCCCGTTTCTGTCTGTCTATCTGTCTGTCTCTCCCCTGCTCTGTCTTTCAAAAAGTCGGGAAAAACTTGATCCCTTTTCCGTGTCTCGCGTGTTCCCGCCGTCAGATTCGTATTTTAATATTACCGGCCAGCGAATCGGTAATCGATGCATCGCGTATTATCATCGAGAAACTCGTTCGTATCGATATGCAGAACGATACGAAGCCTTTGAAAAGGAGAGGGGGAGAAGGAAAAAAGAGCGAGAGAAAAGGAAAAAAAAAACAAACGCGTGCAAACAACGTCTGAGACGCGAATAAAATGGATCGAGGTCTATTGACTTGCTGACGGAAACGTCGTTTTGCCGGTCGAACGATTCCGTATTGAGCTCTTTAAAGGGAGAATTAATCTCGATACGCCGGTGTACGAGATATGATTTTAATTCCAGTGCCTCGGATAGAGCGCTCGATATGATCGATATAAAAATGCGCTTTGTTACCGAGCAAAGTGGAAGAATCGGTCAACGAACGTGAAACTCGTTTTTTAATTTAAGAGAAATGGTTATCTGGGTGACGGGGGTAAATTGTATTTAGAGTAGGATAATTTTGATGATTAAAGCAACGCGTGTATTTATTAGATTAAGCGATAAAGGGGAACATTAGATAGAAAAAGTTCTTTGAATAATAGTATATTTTTGAATAATTTTTGCATAGATGGAGATTAATTTTTTCTTTTTTTTTTTTTTTTTTTAGTGGAATGATCAACTATGGATGATCAAGTATCAATAAGAGGAAGTTTCATATAAAGAATTGAATAATTAGATAAAAAATTGTATGTGGAGGTTAATTTTATTTATTCTTTTTATGGAATGTTTAATTTCAGATAAATCACCTTTTTAAGTATAGAAGGAAATGTTATTTAGACAAAAAAATATATGTTTCTTCGCAAATCAATATTAACTATATCTTCATTGAGTATTTTCATTACCAATGAAGTGTCTAAATTTGATTGATCAAATTCTATACAAAGCCGAAAACGCAATTTTTTTATTCTTCATTTTCGTCTTATTTCAGCGTCAAGAAACACCACTTAAATTATGTTGAAACAGTAGCCGAACACCCTGTAGAATATAAAAATTTGTGCACGAAAATACCGAGATATATTTATTCTAAAATTGATCTAATTGTTCTAAATTATTAATCGAATTATTCTACAAATAGCTTCTATACCTAGCGATTTTAATATTCTATTACTTTCATTATGAAACGTGTTTCAAATAGCGCTGAGTATTTTGGTTTTAAACGTTAAATAGAAGGTGTTCATGCAAATTCATGTCTTTTATATATCAATATAACTGAAAAAATGGAATTCCCAAAAACATTAGAATAATCACAGGCATTTACACAACAATTAAAAAAATATGATAAAATTGGACGCTCGAGAACCGCATACGATAGCATCAAATTTATGCTGCTGCCCTAATCCTTTTTCACCTTGATTACGTTTTCTATCCCGGAAATCTTCTTGAATATATAACAATAAAAAGATCAAGAGAATAAATAGAGAACAATGCAATCGATCGATACTCCCAAGCCATTGTACGGCTGTAGATAAAAGGAAAAGATATGACAAACCATAGCTTCGTGTAATAATAACAAATTTAATTTGCTGTCCCTTCGACCAATTCCACACCCTCGTAAAAGCTAAATACTGAAAAAGAAACCACGAAAACCATAAAAAAAATGCAATCAATATTCGATCGTTTAACCGTAAATAAAAATCAAAGCTAGAATGAAAAAAAGAAGGGACTAAAGAGGAACGATGGAAAAACTGGATGTCGAAAGTTTCGTGGCGAAACTAATTTATTCGCGGCGATATCGAGGAGAGGACGACCGCGCGTTGATCGATGATTTAACAGCCACTTTTCGCGGGATGATTTACGTATCCACAGAGGGTGGCGGCGATGCATTTTAATAAATTTATCGGGGACAGCGCCGGTGGCGTGCGAGAAATTATACTTGCTAAAACAGAGGGCCGAGATTACGTGGCTAGTATTTTTCGGGGCAAGTTACCCAGGGGGCGACATCAAAGGGATGCAAAATAACCGAGCACACAAACAAACGGCACACGTACAGGGAAGAACCCACATGCACGCAGCGTATTGCTCGTTACACCGAAAAAAATCCAACCAGGAAAACCACCGGTGCACACGGTGTATCGAATATTCTAGTAAGCTTATCCCGGCCTCGTGGCCCTCCATTAGAGCGAAAAGAGCGTCCCGTGATGTCGACGCGTCGATTATTAGCCCACTTTTTCCAGCTCACATTTTCGAGCCTGATATTTCTAACGAGGTGACATCGTCCGGAATATTTTCATTTTTCCTCGTACAGATGTACATATTTATATATTATATATACATAATTATAATACGTAGCAATAAATTTAATAATTGTAAAGCGTAATATATATTTATTCTTTGTTAATTGAAATAAATCTTAATTTAGATGTGTGATAGGGAAACAAAAATGTTATTACGATAGAATTTTTGGATAATGGGATAATCATTTTTCTGATATGGAATTTTATTTATTCACATGCGGATTAAGGTTAATCGATAGTTTCTTTATATATTTACGGAACCCATATTTTTTTAGGATTCATAATATGTAATTTAACATATAATTTAACTGCATATAGTTACATTCTTTTCGTACTTCGAGCCATCGAAGTCCTTTTCCGAATGCTCGGTCGAATAAAGGAAAGAATACATTCTATATGAACACTAGTAAAATACGTACATATTTGAAACGTGAAAAGGCATCTGTTCCTGGGAAATATCACGTTTGAGTGACAGAGCATTTGGATAATATTAATGTTATTATTATTTTTATATTATTATTATAGAACGTTCGAATATCAAGATATTCGGATAAGGGGAGCTCTACTGTATCAGGTTGTCCGAAAAGTATCTTTCGTTTTATAAGGTGATAATAGATGCACAACACACCGTTTGTTTTATATTATTTTATTGAGTTATATACGCTCCATTTGTATTAGATTGTCACAAAAGTGTCTTTCGTTTTATAAGGTGATAATAGACACAACAATGGTTTGTTTTATATTATTTTATTGAGTTATACAGGGTGGTTGGTAACTGGTGGTACAAGCGGAAAGGGGGTGATTCTACGCGAAAAAAGAAGTCGAAAATATAGAATAAAAATTTTTCGTTCGAGGCTTTGTTTTCGAGAAAATCGACTTTGAATTTTAGCTCGGTACGCGTGCACTTTATCATGTCTCGTTATAACGGACCTCGCTGTCTCGATGGAAAAATATAAAAAAAAATAAAAAAAAATTTTTTATTTTATATTTTCGACTTCTTTTTTTCGCGTAGAATGACCCCCTTTCCGCTTGTACCACCAATTACCAACCACCCTGTATATGCTCCATTTAGTTCTATTAGTACAAAACGGATCATGCATAACTCAATAAATACAACTTAATACATAGTGATATTCTTGCGTATATTTTATAGAATAAGGCTGAAAATTTGTTCAGAATAGGTATAGGGAAAATTTGTTCAGAATGAATATCTTGACAACATATTCCAAGGTCGTCGGAATCGGTGAGATGTGCCCCATCATAAATAATTATCATCAAACTTGGTATTTTATATTTCAGTAAAACGAACTCTAAAAGTTCGTAATTGGGTATGAATTTTAACAAACTTTTTTATTAAACTAATTGCAATTTTCTCCGACTGGATAATCAAACGAGGTTGAACAGGAGTTTGAAATATGGGAAGGACGAGCAGGTGTTGTAATGGAATATTCCTGTCAAAAGTCAAAGAGCTGATACGTATAACTGCTGTTGTGTAGCACAGGCATCGAGGACCTTAACTTTCAAGCTATTAAGCTGTTAGAAGGGAAAGGTCGTCTCGAAAGAGCAGAATGCAAAAGCGATAAGAACAAGAACTACGATCGTCGGTGTTGTAGTTTCTCAAAATTGATAAATCGATAAATCAATATCTATAATAGGCGTTCTGTAGTAAATGCTAGTAGCTTGTTGGCTCACGGAGACTGTTTGGGCCATTAAGCCATTATAAAATGCAAAGACGATAAAGAACAGGGTGTCGTATTTACTTCGTTTTCGCCAGCCGATAATTCGTACAAAATTAATCAGATTAGTTCGCACTCTACTTTTATTATAAAGGTTAATGGAACGTTATTATTTCAAGCGTGTTACTTGAGGTGCAACATTCCTGAAATTTCGATTCTGTCGCAGATTCTTTAATAATTCATTAAACACGTTAATGTATAATATTATCGTTTTAGCGAAACTTTCATTAATTTTCTATTAATCTTATTGAAAATTTCTGCTTCCTGATTAACAGATTGTATTAATTCAATGGAATAGAAACGTACTCTTTGATATATTGCAATAATATTTTGTAGGAAGTATACCAAAATTTTGTTATTTTTTATATCCATTAAAGATAAAACTTATGTTAGTCCAAAATTACAATCTCCCTCACATTTCAATTAAAAATATTTTACTGTTAGAAATCAAACAAATCACCTGCACGACATCTATTAAAATGCTTAACTTTCAAAGTATTCGTGGGAACGATCGAAACATCGAAAGTTTAAAATTACGATCCCAGCCTCATATTTCAATCTCCCGTTCTTCGATAAAATAATCCAATTGAAAGTAACTCGATGGACAAAAAAAAGAATCAAACACATCAATCTCCGTCGCTAAAAAAAATCAAACGAATCAATCTGCACGATCGCCGTTAAAAACCTCAACTTTCAAAGCTTTCAGGTTATTAATCTTTCACTCGAGCAAAAAGCAAAGAAAAAAAAAAAGAAAGAAAGAATACAAAGCCTGGAAAAAGAAGAAAGCAAAGACGCGAGGGGATAAAACAAGGAAAGTGATATTGACTCGATTCGTTGCAGCTTCTCGCGCTGCGACAATTGATGCAAGGGGACAAGGATCATCCGAACGCGCCGCTTGGGAATAATTTCAGACCGCCCCAACCGCTTCATCATCGTCCCGTTCGAACGAACATCGACTTCAACATTCAGGTAACGCTTTTCCCGTATACGAGTTCCTTCAACCGTGCGATAACCCGTTATAATTGTCTGGAAACTTTTTCCTCTTCAGGGACCGAAGAACTGTCCGACGATGAATAGGGACATATACTACAAAGGTATGAAAAGCTGGTTGCCGCCTCGGTTCCACGTGAAATGGGAAAAGTTCGTTCGGATACAAAGCTGGAACGACTGTTGCGCCAGTTGTCCACCGACTAATTTTCTGCGGCTCTCTGTTGGGCAAAAATGGCCATCGAGTTGGATGTTTTGTTTCCAGTTACTGATAACAGGTGTTGATGGGAATGGTAATGGTAGAATACTGGGAACGTGCTGGCACATTAAATGTATCGGTTACTGTGCAACTTTCTGCTAACAGTAGGCTATGAATAAAATGGCACGCAAGCTAATCAGAATTGTAATGTGTGAAACAACAGACGGCGGTAGTAGATAATCTTTTCTTATGAGAGGAGCTTGATACTCTAGAGCATATTATAAAAATCGCAGAATCGGTTCTTCTCTGATTTAGTAACAAAAAATGGTTGTTATTACGTATGATTAATTGATTATCTACCAGCATAATCCTTAGGCGTTCTAAAAAATTGTATCTATTGGTACAGAAATTTTGACAAAAGATAATCCTTGTTATTAATTAGCTGTTTATGTACCATCAGAATCTTTAGGACTCTCGAAAAGTTATATTCATTGGCATACCAAATATCAATTAACATAGTGACAGAGAACGATTACTCTTATCAAGTTTCATTAATTTATCATGATCATAATCCTTAAGAACTTGAAAACAACAGGATTAGCAATATAGGCTTATGACTTTCACGAACCAAAACACGAGTAAAATATGTATGTAGCTTCCATATACAATTTTTCTGGATCAAACCATTCTCCTCAACAAATTGAATCCATCACCCTTCTGGCTTTTGTATTCCAATGAACTTGACCTAATTTACATACGAATAGATCGTGAATCTAATAATAGAAGCTGACCAAAATCATTTCGATAAAGACTCTTAACGTTATTTTTATATTTGTTGCAGCCAACAGCTGGAAATAACCCCGTAGCGAGTTATGGCAGCGGCTGGAGGTGTACTACGCTTTCCCTGGGACAAGCTGGAGCCACGCAGTTAGCAGGATAAAAACCCACTGACATATCAATTAATGAACGCGACCAGTGGTCATCGTGTCGATCGGATCGAGCAGAGGCCATCGTGGCGCGTATCGTTGAAAGGAAGAGCGAGAGAGAGAGAGAGAGAGAGAACGCGCGGAAGCGAGTGAACGAGCAAGAGAGAAAGAGAGAACGAACGTGTGAAATAGAAAAGAGAAGCCAGAATGACGCGAAGAAGAGCGTGAAAGATTAACAAAAAAAAAAAAAAAGAAAAATGCTTCGTTGTACTATTAGACGTGAATTGCCAAGTATGTTTCCAGTAACGAGAAAACAAGAAAAAGAAACACAAGAATACACAGATTACACAGAGACAGGTACACAGAGAGACATATACAGAAGATATACCTATATATAGATTACAATTTAGCGGAGATAAGGTTTAAAAAAACGTAAGATTAACACAAGATATATTATTATACGTATATCGATCAACTATCGAAAAAAAAGCTATGACTATCGTGGCCTGTGTTGGGGTCGTTGACGACTACGATGATCGTGACGATAATGATAGGTACGGGGATAGAAACGAAAGACACGAGAATTCTATATGTATAAAAGAAATGAAGGAAAAAAAAAAAAGAAAAACTAAAGATTCGCGCGTGATGGAAATTCGCGCCTTATACGCCCACTCATACCGCCACCTGCATATACATAAAACATACAACATACATGCATACATGCATACATACTTAACATGTACACACACATATCGAGCGAAAGTTTATACTATATTCTTGTAATAAAATGCTGAAAAACGTAGACGGAAATAACGACATCGAAACCCTACCTTCCGTGTGAACACGTTCAACAACGCGAGTAATCCCACCAATCTGTTCCACATCCTTTTATCTCGCGCGCTTTGTCTTCTCACGTGGGATTCCCCACGAGTCTTACACTGTAGCGCCACTGCGGTGCTATCTCTACGGCGCCGGCTGAAACCTTCAAGTTACTACTCGTGTCTCACACGCAAACCGATAAATTAGAGATCTACTACGTAAAAAGAGGTAAGTCGAACCAACAATAGAGAAATAAACTTCGTGACTCAAAAAATATCCTAGTTCCATCACTGTTTCTCATTGGCTCCCAGCGAACCTTCCCAACGTATTCCGATTTCTAGGTTAGAAACCATGGAACGTGTTCGCCAATCCTCGCCATATTACCCTCGCAAAACACAACTGACGAAAAGCGTAATACTGATCGAACTGGCTTAGCGAACGCTTACTGGGTGTAGCGACGATCTCGAACGGAAAGGGGGTTGAAAGATTCCCTAGAACCAAAGAGGGCGTTCGTGCGGAGAGAATGGGTTTCATTGAACCAGAATTCGACGGTGCTGCCGGCGGATGGCTATGCGGCAAGGGAGCCAAAAAGGGACAGCTATGGGTAATGAGGGAGCGAGAGGGCGGGTGAAACGACCGCGCCACCATGATGGGCGAGGAAGGAGAGGGGGAATTTCATTGCTGGGGAGGGGTTGGAACGGCGGGGGAGGGGGAAGCGAGAGGAACAGACACGGGGATACGGAGGCACCGTGTCGCTGGCCTCTGCGGCAAATCTGCGGGTTTCGTGTGGCGTGTGCGTGGCACGGAATCGCGGGGATTTCACGATCCCAGAAGTGTGCGTGGTCGGAAGGAAACGTGCTCTCCCGTGAATTTTCTAGTGCGTAAATTTAAATCGTGCGTACGGTGTGCCTTTCCTCTCCCTGTATGTGTAGTACGTGTGCGTGGGATCGCCTCTCGTGTGCCGTAGCGAAAACTTGGCCAGCTCGGGGGATGAAGATCTTCGATGGCGTGGCGCGGTCGCAGCACTCGATCTGTAAGAGTAGCATCCCTCACGAGATTCGGGGCTAACCAAGGAACAATTACGGTGGACCGATGAGGTGGTGGCTCGACCTTATCCGCGAAAGGTCTCGCGCGACCGAATTGATTGATCGGCCAAGAGGATAATAGAAAAGAGCTCGTCGATGCCAGTCGACGACCTCGCGGACCAGGTGGGGGGTGTCCTCTCGTGAGAACGGGCGAATACACGTTCACGCGCCGCGAGACTACGCGTGGAGAGGAAGCTGACAAGTGCACCGTGCTGTCTGTCGGTCCGTTTCCACTCTTTTCTGCGGGCTTCGTTTGTTCGTTCAATCAATCAATTACCCGCAATGTGTCTGTTCGCGTGATCAGTGTTTGACCACATTTATGTGACTAATTCTGTTCGGTGCTAACCATCGTCAAATTTACATCTAAATCGAAAAGAGGTTTTGACCGATTGGACAACCTCTCGTTTGGAAGAATCATACGTACGTATATACGGAAGGACGAGACTGGTAAAAAGGACGAGAATAGAAGAAAGCATCAAGAAGAAAGAGAAGTGGAAGATGAAATAAGGAGAGATGGACACAGTGGTGTACAGTGTGCTCTCTCGTGTTTAATTTTTCAACGAGGCTGCGAGCGGCGACGCGATTGGTCAGAACAGGCCGCGAGGAACGTACGGATTTTTCGTCGAGTCCGCAGATTCTCATGCAAGTACGTGGTATAAGCGAATTTGCCGCGGTCGATGCACTCAAAAGCTCGCTCGGGGGAGTCGAGTGACACGTACACGACACCGCGAGGACCGTGGCACAGTCGATTCGAGTAATCGAGCGTCGAATCGAGCGTCGAACCACAGCCTGCCCGCCCCTTGCCTCTTAACGAACCTGTGTCAACCTAACTACAGAACTTCTTGCTTGTACGATACACACCAATTTCCTTTTCAAGTATTTTACATTACATATAAAGTCTTGTACACGTTCTAGTCATTACTGTATAGATTCTAAGGATTATCCCTTTTTTTTTTATACGTATATAATTGATTCTCATAACATTTATAAAGAATTTGACTGTTGCTGTTGGTCTATCGGTGTCTATCAGGTTGTTGCTACTCTGTCTCTGGTTCAACGACTTTCTATCGAAAATTTCGCAATATTGAGAGTTATTGGCCGGCTCCCAAGCGACTTTCTGACTAATTTATGATCGATATAAATTTCGCGGCGTATTACGCGGGCATACCATTAGCGTACGTCAGCAATTAATATGCCTTAGTGTGCGCGGCCGGAAGCGGCTCGATGTCGGAACATGCCTGTGGAATTTCTGCTTCTCATAACGCTTCAAGATTCCCCTTTGTCTCGCAAAATACCATATATGACTATATACATTTTATGTAGCTAAAAAAACAAATAGCAAATTTCAACAGCAAATGCAACTTCGCACATTGAACTTTATCTCCCTCTTAAATTACTATAATGCATTAACAAATTAAGTAGTATGTTTTTAAATTAAACGATGTATTCATTTTTTTCCCCTAAAAGCGTAATATGTTGCAGGAGGTGGATATTGTTTTTGTTGCAGATTAATCCTGGGGCTGGGGTTGTAATTGGAAAAGTGGGCCAGCGTGCACGCTCAGCGCGGCTTAATCAGAATGAAATCTAAGAAGTCCCGGGCAACAATGGCTTTGTGATGCCCGAAGGAGGACCGTCGGCGAAATGAAAGCCCCTGAGAAACAATGGAAGCGTCCACGCAGGCATGACGGCCCCATTCAGATTCGCAGACGGCATGCTTAGTGGCGGCCAAAGGAGACGCTCAAGTAAGAATAAGCCGAGCATCGTTAGACAGAGGGAGAAAAAAGGAGGGCGAAAGGACAAGAAAGAACGAGAAAGAGAAAGATACCTAGCTTTCCCTTGGACATGATCGAATGGCATGATACAAACTATACCATGCGTCTCGGTGTCTGCCGTTTTACTTATGCCGGATCATCCTCCTGCATATTCTCCCTCGTGTATCATTTCTTCTAAATCAAGTCTTCTTTCTTCTCTTTTTTTATTGCGTATGCATGTATGTTTCTTTTCTTTCTTTGTTTTTAACTTTTGTGCGTGAAGCTATACCGCGATGGACAAAAGAATGTTTAAAATTGACACTACGGGTGTATGAGTATAAGTAAAACAGCATTTTTTCTATACTATACACTTGTGTATTCTAAGGCATAGGATTACATTTAAGCTTCCTTTTGGACGTCACAACGTGTACAGTGGCCACAAAAAAGTATTTGCGCATACTCTTATTTTCCGATGAAACGTTTTGTTTACCAGACTCCATATACATTTTGTTCAGCATCAAGTTTTTGTAGTCATATGAAACAAACTAGATGGTGTGAAACTTAATACACTTGAACTAATTACGAAAAAGTAGTCACTTCAACAAGATAATAGGTTATACCGTCATGTTATTTACGAGAAAATATTTTCAGTATCTTCGTGGCAGACGCTGTCGTGAACTCTCTACTATTGAATAATGTAACTCAAATGTAACCTATAATACTATTTCACTCACTCATATAATCTAAAACTACCAATAGACTGTTAAGGACATCTACTACGTCTGATATCGACAATCTGAGTGACCATTACGGGTAGAAGTATAGTAAATTCTTGTCGGTGACGAGTGTCCTGTACAGTTGTTTCTGAGACGTCGCGTCGTAGAGTTTCAAGAACAGGTTTGTTCGAACTCTCGACGGGACGGAAGTTTGGAAATTTGTTGGGACAAATTCCACGCAACACGATGTTTCCATTTTAACGTAGCGGCTAATGTTCGAACGCGTTTTACGAGCAACATGTGCAGGTAATAAAAGATGAGAGTCCCGGGATTTCGCGAATGATTCATTGATATCGTTTTATCAGGCAAGCTTGCCCCCTTAATTCCATTCGCTTTTTCGACCAACAACTTGGCTCGTGCTTGCCGAGGGAAGTATCGAACCGAACAACGTTTAAAACACTCCGTTGAACACTTACGAGGAAATTTCCATTTCAATTGCAACCGCATTAATATTCATAATCGTGTAAATAAATTAACCGCCTGTGTTCCTGATGTGAACGATTAAGTATCTATCAGATGTGCCATTTCACGACGCGTCACGAGCCGTTCATCATTTCGTGTTCGAGTTATTCGAAAATTAAGTTCCAACCTGTTATGTCTTAATACTTTAATTCTTTAGGATATTTCATTTCTAACGGGGATATATAGAGTGTTCTTCGTATTACGTACGGTTTACGCAATTTGTTGCTAGGTAAAATAAGTCATTTGAATCTATTTATTAATTGGAACTCAAAGGGGTTGGGAATTTAAAAGAGAAAATTCCATTATGTGACAGTAATTTCTTGCGTAATATAACTCAAGCTACAGCTCATTAAAATACTGTAAATATTACAGTAATTTAATGAATTAGATTAACGTACCAATTTTTCTCTTCCGTTTATTAATGAAAATAACGAAATTTCCGTATAATATATCGTAACGAGCGATGAAAATGATTTTTTAACATAACTTTTCCTCTGTTGTGTGGGTAATGCGTAACGATAGCAGACGTTTCGAAAATACTTTATTTCCATAGCGATTTTTAGGTTACTTTTTCCTTTCTTAACTACGTTAGAACTTGATAAAGAATATTAAGTAGAATTCAACAAACTTAAATCGCTTTTTTTTACTTTACACTTTTCTCTGTACATTTTTGGTTATATTCAAATTATATTTGAAATTAATTTTTTCAAAAATCTCTTCGTAACTGTGTCACTCTTTTAACAAATCGATCATACATCACAGCATGTGTGTTAAGTGATTACATATTTTTTCATAAAAAATAGATGAAAGAATCAAAAAATGTTTCTTACAGGTTCGTTATATAAATTAAAAAGTGAAACTTGATAGAAACATAAAACTGACTCTCCTGCGTAATGAATAGTGGTGGGGGAAATGGCCTTGAACGACTAACGACTTCTATCGAGACTATAGCGAGGGGGATCGTTCTTTAAAGTTTAAACGTTCCTAAATCGACTACAATTAGCGTCATTGACGAACGAACAACGGTAACGAGTTTTAATTGGTCACATTTCGGCGACTGGGCATTAAGGCCGGGCTAGTCTGACAAATGCGAGTGTTGTTCGAGCAATGGCGCACAATAACGCGTTAAGTAGCGACCGTTTCTCTCTAACGAGCGAACAGCCTCGCAGAGAGCGTGTTAATCCAGAAATTATCACGTGTAATTTTATGTACGGCCTGTTAGCACTAACGACTCACTTCGTGACACACAGGAATAGTATTCATATATGCAAATAATATGATTTCATTTCATATTGAAGAGGATATATCATCTTGAGGCATCTAAAGATATGTAAATTTTGGGTATTTTTTCATAAATAGTTACGAAATAAAAGGTAGAAATTTTCGTGGATAATATTAATATAGCTTTTAGCTCCACTTTACATTCTTCTTTAAAGAGAAATCTTTAAAAAGGCAAAGTTATTGCCTATGTTTGAAATCACTTCTAGTAGAATACTGATGATTGATCGTTATTACTGGCGAGAACTGGAACCTTTAAAATAAAAAATTCCTGTCGTTTCATAAACTAGAATCTATTATCAACGGTGTAACGTAGAATTTTGAAAATTAACGTAACAGTTTGAAGAAGAACACATTTTTTTTTACTATTAAATTTCAAACATTCCTGAGAAATGTAATTCGGATATTTGGAAAATTCTAAGCGATGTTGTGAAGTACTCTGCTTATTACTTCGTAGTATATCGAAAAATATTACGCTATATTTTTATCTGATCTTTTTTCACAAAAAATCACTTCTTTCAACTTTTGCTTTTTGCTATAAGAAAAAGTGTTGGAAAGTCTTTTACATAGTCTTATTACGTATAAAACTTCTCACAAATTTCAAACTTCATGAATAATTTTGTAACTCACTGTACATATATTTTACAAATTTTTAAAGTCATTTCCTGCAAAAACTGCTGAAGCTTTGTATGCAAAAACTTTATTCTTCGCTTTTATCTTCTTCCTTCGCAAGGAATCACTTCCTTAACCTCTTTCTTTAAAACACCTTTCTGAAACGCTCTATATGCTACGCGCGCGCGATTCAAAGCATATTCAACGTGTGTCGCGTAGCGTTCGATCGTTCCAGCGTTATGCGACAGTGTCGTTCATTCTCAAAGTCTTTTTCTCTCCTTGTAATCGACAGGTCTTTTTCTTTCCCTCGATTATTTTCTTTATAACGTCACGTTTCCTTTTTTTCGCCGTTTTACGCGGAGAAGAAAAAAAGAAGGAGAGGAGAAACGGATCGAGTTCGTTAATTGGCCTTCTTGTTCTCGTACAAGCAAAAAAACAGGGGACGATGAAGATGAATAGAAATATCAGAGCACTCTCTTTCCCCCTGCCCACCGTTTTTTCTTCTCCTGAAGAGTCCCGTTCGGTCTGTTTCGCGTTAGAGTCAACAGGTTCAAAGTTGTTTTTTAAGTGTTCTAGAGAAAATGTTTCGGGACGCAGAATAATGCGGACATATTGCAAAAGGAACCGCGCGTTCCTGCCTTGTTTTCGTATTGTCCATATGCACACAGTCTAGGGACTGACCTATTTCAATTTATGAGAGAAATTTGATGTTTTTCCACAAAAGTCCTCTTGTTTACGAAAGATCGAATATGCTATAAATTAAAAAAGAAGTTCTCGAGATCTCGTTTGTTTATTTGTATAGCGAATGTTGTAATTTGTGTGATTAGAGTTTCGTTCGATAGATCTGGTTTCACTACTGAACTAATATTATTAAATCGAAACTATAACTACACACAGAATGAAGTGTATCATATATACTATTTCTATCGGTTTAAAGATAACAATGACATTTATGCAATAGAAAAGTACCGTTTATATACAATTTTCTTGTTATTGGAATCGATACAATAAGGGTCTCCAGAGACCCCTACCTACATTTCCGGCTAACCGTCTTTAATATTCTGTTGCTCCCCTAAACTTTCAATTCCCCATGTATCCACTTTTTCAACAAGGTATAATATATTCGACGGATACGATGCCATTTCCGAAATATATCCATCATGTATATCGATTATACAATGACCTTTAGAAAATGACGCAGGCATACGGGGGCAAATAATAAATTCGAACGCTGTCACTTAAATTCAACGTTGCATTATTACATACGTAAAGAATGAATATAGATAGGAAGAGTTATCAGTACGCAGAAATCGGTCACTAGTTGAAAAGTTTCGAGAACGTGTATTGCTCTGGGTAACAATTAAAATGGGTCACTCGGTACATGCGAAGAAAAGTTCGACTCGCGAAAGGTAACAAAATCTGCAGTTTGTTACGTGTCTTTCGGTTCCATTGCGCTCTACTTATACTATAACTTTTAGAATCATATTGGTTAATAAGTGATCTGGTCAAAAATATTGGTCCTACCTAAAGCTGTACTAGTAAGAGCATAATAGTACAAAAAGATTGATCTGGTATCTGTCAGAATGTTATAATTAATTGAAATAATAATTGTTAGAAATGTCAAAAATATTTTTTTCAATTATCATGTCTTATACAAAACCAGAATGTTTCCTAATGAACAGAGGGGTAGGCGATTAACCCAAGAGAAAATCGTGGTTGAAGCAATTTTTCATAAAATCTCATCTGTTTTCAGATCTCTAATAGACGGAGGAAGAATCCACAGGGACGACTAGCAGCAGCCAAAGAGAAACGGACAGTGGCATGATAGGGGCAATGCACCACCCTCTGCGAGGGCGCATTCTGCTGGCCCTCTTCATTCTGCTCAGCACATTCGCGTTGCTCTCTAAAGCGGTCGCGTTCCCGGACTGGACCGACTGTCCTGCTACGTGCCGTTGTAAGTGGACATCCGGCAAAAAATCCGCCCTATGCTACAATGCTAGCCTAACCTCGCTCCCCGCCAATTTGGACCCTGACATGCAGGTCCTCGACCTGTCTGGAAACAAAATTCCCGCGTTGCAGTCAGAGATCTTTAAACGTTCCGGCCTAGTGAATCTGCAGAGGGTCTTCCTGAGGAACGCTGGAATTTATAAAATCCACGCGGACTCTTTCAGAGACATGAGGATCTTAGTAGAAATCGATCTCTCCGATAATCACGTGGAGATGCTGGAACCAGACACTTTTCTGGGCAACGAAAGACTGAGGATCCTGATCTTAAGCGGGAATCCATTGGGCAAGCTGAGAAGCCACCAGTTCCCGATTCTGCAACATCTGAGGAACTTGGAATTGCAGAGATGCTCCTTATCCGAGATTCATGGAGAAGCATTTGTCCATCTGACCGGTCTAGAGTCATTGAGGTTAGACCACAACGAATTGGAGTATCTGGATGTATCGGTGATATCAAGTTTGCCACGTTTGAAAACTCTAACACTAGATGGTAACCAGTGGAGTTGCGATTGCAGACTTAGAGATTTCCGAATCTGGCTGATCCCTAGCAGACCTAGCAAACTGTACTCCGTGCCTCAAGTGTGTTCGTCACCGATGAGACTGGAAGGTCGCAAGTGGGAAGATGTGAAGCCAGCAGAGTTCGCCTGTGAGCCTGAAGTGTTCGTGTTGGCCAGTAGTATTCAGGAAGAGACTAATGGAAACCTGAGCCTGGCCTGCCTAGCCACGGGGGATCCAGAGCCTGAAGTTTGGTGGCAATTAAATGGAGGTCCAGTAAACGCGACCAAATTAACCGAACAAACTTATTCGGGAACCTACGTGGCCTACGCAACATCTGACGTCGATATGGCCTACAACGAGCGAGTCCCATCGTCCAGTAGACTCACCGATAGGTGGAACAACTTGACCGTCTACAATGCCAGTGATGGTGACGCCGGGGAATACTCTTGTTTTGCGAAAAATATCGCCGGTCTGGCCAGGGATACCGTCAGTGTCGCTATTCCGCGGGTGTACACGGCACCCACACTCTCTCAGAGCGATAACTGGTTGCTCTGGGTGAGTTTGGCCGGTGGAGGAGCTGCTGCGTTGTGTGCTTCCATTTCTGCGGTTCTGTTGGCTTTGTGCGTGTGTGGTGGTACTCGACGACAGCGTGCTCGAGAAAAGGTGAAGCTTCAGGGGAGCACTAGTTTCGGTGACCAGGAGAAGAAGCTTCTAGATCTGTCTGTGACTACCACGACACCTGGAAATAGCAACGATCGAGGCAGTGGTCACGGCAGTATAGTGGAAGCTTGTAGCACGGGTGACCTGGAACTGGCAGAGAGAGGGTCCATTTGCGACCCCATGAGCGCTGCCACTGTTACCGTAGAGAGACTACGTCCAGAGGTGAGCAGTGGCTCCGTGACCGCTATGAGAGCTGTACCGTGCGCCGCCATGTTCCCACCACCGCCACCAGAATTCACTAGTGGCGTGCTACCAGCTGGAATCTTCGGGAACATCTTTATCTCCGTGTCAATGCCCCAGGATTCTTCCGATCGTTGTTACCCCGATCTTTTGGACATTCCTGTTCATGGCACTAGCGGTGTGGTGAACAAAACGACTTCCGCTCTTCCGGCGGCCAGCAGCGTGTCTAGCTTCGCGACGCTGCCGCGACGAGCGCTGCGATCCAGCGACCTCTGTTCGCCTTACGACAATATGGGGCCCCGCGTAACGGCCAACGGGAGTTCCGCGTTCTCGCTAACGGACGCGGACCTGCGATTATCACCGCCGCCGCCACCTCGAATCATACAACCGCCACACGAGTTTGTATCCCTATGAGGGATGTCCTCGTGCGGCCGACTTTCGAGCAAATAGTCGGTATAATTGTTCAAAGCTCGTCCGTCGCTTTTTTCCCCCCTCAATCCGAAAAAACAAACCACCATCATGTTCAGTCACGCGCGTCCTCTTCCCCGTCGATCTCGTTCGTTGTGTTTGTCGTTGATAGTACTCCACACGTATCCGCATTTTATACGGTGAGCCGTGGGCCTACCAGGTGAAACACTGGCGAGTGTGTTGTTTCCACGTAGGAATTGTATAACACAAGAAATTGAGATGATGTGTGGTGACCGTTGTACTTTTGATAATTTCATTTTTGTTCACTTGTGATATATGTGTTGCGTTATTTGTCATTCAATTTGTTGATTTTTCAAACTGTTAATGGATCTTTATGAAAAGCCAGAAGACCAATAATCCTGTTGCCAAATGTAAATTAAGGGAAAAATAGAAAGGACACTTTTGTATCTCTTGTACTTATACCGTGATTGATGTAATATACACGTAAGTTAACAATTGTTATCATCACTTGGTAAGCGAATGGCTCACATTTTTAAATCATCCGAAAAATCACTCCTCGAGCGTACATTGATTAAGGTTGTATGCATACAGGGACCTAGAAAGTTTGTATCTCGTTGGTATATTTAAAAAGACGTCCGGAGGTTATCGAAAGTAGTATAAACACAGTTATGTCTGTCCAACAACCTATTCGATTACGTAAGACGTTGAGTCTCGAAACTGCACGTTCCCCTTACTATTCACTAAGTTGGCAACACTAGCGCCGCTGATCAACGTTAGTGCCAATAAATCAACGTTCGCCATTTGGAATTTATTATCGACCTTTCTCGCCGATGAATGAAATGCTTTTTGCGCCAAAGAGGACGGTTCATTTTTGTAAATAGCTCGAAAGAAAAAGGAAATAAAGATTAAACTCGTTCGTTTGCTCAAGTATCAGAAACGAAAATACAGAAAGCTAAAGTGATTTCTGATGCTAGAACTCGTAAGACTTGTGACTTTTTATAACGAACATACACACATTGTATAGTCGACCCGATATTTTTCGATGTTGACCGTTTTAGAAGCTCGCTGTGCATAATTTTAAGAACTTCATCCAGCAATCTATTCGTTCGGTGTATATAATATATTTATGATTTCAGTTCAATGGGTAGCAATTATAGTGCTTCCAATAGAGTGCTGCGGTTATTTACTTTCCATCTAGCTCCTCGTTCATCCATATTTTCATTAATTGATATTTTATTCTTTGAGAATGTTTAAGTTACACAGTGAATCAGTTTCTTTATTTATAACGCCGATAATTACCATTCAAAACATCATTAACTCTTATCTTTCTTCGTTTCTTGTTCAGGCTTTTCAGATTATTTTTATCAATATTTTAATTTCAAGAAGAAGTTTCTCTTAATCTAGTCTTTGATCATTTAAAAACTGTGAAATATCTGATAAACTATCAAAGAGTTTGACATAATGTAACTTCAAGGCACATTATATTCGAAAAATATAATATTAATTTGTTTAATTTTGACTACCCTTCCGCAACCCTAACTGTTAAAAAGGATTGTTGATTATGTATTCTCTATTCCCTTAAGCACCTGTTACATCAAAATTCACTGTCGTTCGCTTCGTTCCTTAGTATTAACCTAACTTCTCCACTTCTCGAAAATTTCATCAAATTTCTCTGACAGATACATTAATCTCCTTTTTCGATTTTCAGATATATTCCACTAAACCAAACCACCGACTTTCTCAAACTGCTATCATAGAAACAATTTTATCCAGTTCCTAAACGTGTCAGTAATTCATATATACTACTGCGTCATTCCTAACCTCTTAAAACTCCTATGAACAGCTTAAGAAAGCAATCTCCTTTCCAATTTTCAGCTATATTCCACGGAACCATCGACTTGCGTCAACGTTCCTCAACCCATGGATACAATCAACTGGACACGTGCAGTTTCTAAGACGAGCCCCCTCGTGTCTGTATGTTCGCTTGTCTAACTGGCTTGCATGCTTGGTCGGCGTACAATGGCTGCTCGCAGAGGAAGCGTGTACAATGACGAGTGCGTGTGTGATCGTTTTAGGACGTAAGTTTCTTCTAGTTGCCAATACCCACGGATTCCAGTGGTTTGTAAATAACTAATGAAAATAAAAAAAAAAAAAAGGAATACGAAGACAAAGGAAAGGACGAAGAAAAAAGGGACAGAAAAAAGAAGACGAGGAGGAACGAGGTTATCCTCAGTGGATGCAGAGAACGAAGTAACGTTATCTCCCCTAATCATTCTCGAGGTGTATCACTAGTTTGTTACGTACTCTACGTGTGCAGTGTTGGTGGAATCGATATAGTGGCCTCGTAAAATTGGTCAGCCATTAAAGCTTACATCAATAATTTACATTAATAAGAATTTAGAGTGAAAATGTAACTCACAAATGGCTTTTGTAACCTATTCAGTGTATTATATTTTCAGAGACTTTAGGAATCAAAGATTCAATTGTCAAAAATTTAAAGACCCGAAGTTTCCAAGATCGAATTTTTAAGGATTTACAAGTTCTTCCATAATACGGCCCTGAGTATGGCCACATTATCGTTTTAACTGCCTAATGATTTAATTTCTAATTGTACTGTTTCGACTCCATCAACTGTACATATTTGTTATCGCAGTACACGTATTTAATAGCGTGGCGGGCGCGTGCCGTGTCGCCGCCAATTATGAACACTTTGTCAATTAAATAAAACGATTGAATTTTACACATCATCGAATTATTGTTCTCACTTATTCCGACGAACAATCGATCTGATCGATCGAACCTAAACAAGAATTGTTATCTTTTGGGCAAAATGTTGGGGGGATTGAAAAATCGTCAGCGAAGGAAGAGGTTGACAGAGGGCGAAGGTTAAGGTTCAAGTGGTGTACATTTTTTTCGAGGAGAAAATAAAGTTCAAAAAGTTAGTCTGGAAATTCTAATTGATTTTTGATGGTTCGTAAATCTCTTTCTTTGAAATTTTAACGTTCACCCCTTATTGTTTAAGTACGCTATATCTGTTCTAGAATATAATATAAAAATTTAAATATCTAATTAAATGATTTAATTTATATACTCGTTCAAATCTAACCTTATTTAATTAAAAAGTCTAATAGCAAATCGTCAAGACAAAATTGAAGATTCCATTTATATGGGTAGAATATTTATCCAATCGAAATCAATAGAACATTTACATTCTGAATTAATTTACTTTCAAATAGTTTTAGTACGAACGATAGTTTAAATACGTCTTACGTAAATTATTTTTATAATTCTAAATTGAAAGAATAAGACATTCGCTCGAAAAGCAAAGAATATTTATTTGGAATCCCAGAATATATAAGTAAGACATTTATTTAGATTTCCTTAAAACTGGTAGGAACCTCTTTAATTAATGAAGGCAATTATTAGCAGAATGGCCGATGGTAGCCGCATTACTGCGGTATTCCGGAGATTAAACGAAATTCCGAACAGGCCGAATCGACGAGGGCGATCGTAATCGTTCTCCGCTCGTTGCATTCGACCCGCAGAAATTAGAAATCTGAACTTGCATCGATAGTAATACGTGCATTGTTTGCTAAATCGTTGCATTGTATCCACTAAATATACACAGCATCGGTGAATAGTTTCGATTCGAATAGACATAAATTGGCTTAATACTCGTATTCGGTGATAATTACCGCTAGACGAGGAACCTTATGATACAACTTATTACCTCTGTATACGGACTACAGAAAAAAGAACACGATAACTCGTGTCTTTTTTATCTTGTAGGAGGACGATTTAAAAATTCAGCTGAATATTCAGAAAACAATTTTTACATCGTTGTAGCAAAATCGTCCTTCTGTTTGATTTTTACTTGAGCTAAATATGCATTTTCATAATAAATCTACAAATAATTGTGGTCATAATATCAAAACTCGTACCTTTCTGTAAAATTTCATCGGCTTAGAAGCTGTTTTTAAGAGTCTTAGTTCTCGAACTTTTGGACCAAACTGATTTTGTCGCATTAAAATACTATTCTTTAACATCGTGACATCAAACGACATAAAATGACATTAAGGTCAGAAATTCAAGAAAATTACGCTTATCTTTGAATGAACATTTTAGTATACAATTGTTGACTAAAGACACGTTGTTGGTTTCGAAGTTTTAAAACCGTAGCATAATTGTGTATATTGTGCATATTGTAATTTTAATTACAATATTCGAACTGGATGATAATTCCCGCGAAATGCAATCGTATTTTCCGCCACTGAATATAAAAATTAATATTTCAATTGTTATATATATGTTTTTATAATCGTGTCGACGAATTCATCCATAATTCACGTTGCGATGAAGAACAAAAAAAAAAAAAAAAGGAATAATCGATCGAGATATGAGGATTTATTTCCAGACTTGATTCCCTGGTGATTCGTGGATTAAACGAACTTCATTAAAATGCCAGAAGCTTCCAGAGAAAGTTGGTCAGAATCCTTCCTATGGGTTTAATCACTCGATTAACATCGATGCGAAATATCCTCTTTCGTCGTTAATTAATAATTCAATGCACTGTTTGCCTCTTACGATGATCAAAGGGAAATTTCATTTCTGGATTATATTACAAACGAATAATGTGATAAATTTTAAGAAGAACAACATAAACTTGTAATTTATTTTATTTTCTAGCCTGCCGGCTATAAAAAAGGACAATCGATATTAATTTGTATATTAAAGCTGTAAAGGGGGCTTTGTAAAGAAACTTTTTTATCAGTATATAACATCAAAAGAATTAAAGAAAACAACATGATGAAAGCTTGCAAACTTTTTCAATCTTTTCCAAAATGCATAAAATATAATGGGTATAAAAATAAAGATATTTAGTGGAACTTAACAATATATGAGGGAGAGAGAGAGAGAGAGAGAGAGAGCTTATTTCCATTACATGACAGATCTCAAAAAGCAAAATCGTCGAATATTCTACTGTCATCTTCTGTTATCATATAGAACATCAAGAAATCAAAGAAAAGAAGACTACGAATTAAGGAAAGCCTCAAATTTCCAATTAACAAATGTTCAATTTTCTCTTCCCCAAACAAACGCTCTGCTAAATTGCTCAATTCCCGTAAAGATGAAGAAACATAGAGGACCTTAACGAAAAGTAAAAGAAATTTTTCAACTCGTTTCAACAAAAATTTCGAAAACAAAAATACCGAGACATTACGTAACTGAAGAGTTCTTCCAGAAAGAAAACGGGGAAATTCGAAATCGATAACAACGAAGGGAAGAAAATTCTTTAAAGGAGGAATGGAACGAGTTCATAGAGGGGAGAAGGTATCTGTTCACAACGAAACATCGTTTCACCAGCTTTATTACCCGTTCGTGTGTCAGCGAAAATTCTATGGACCACTTTACATGTAGAACAATCTTCTATAAATTCTCTACGAACAATATTTCTCGCAGTTGTGTGTTACACGCAGAATCGACTCGTAGTTTTGTTGTTTGTAAAACCTTCTGGTAATATTAAAGGAAGGTTAGGTCTGGCATCGTTGAGGGTAGCTGGTTACCGGCTAGAGATAGGTTAGGTCAGATCGCGTGAGTTCCATGGAGTCGCAGCTGAAGATCCTCGAAGATCATTTGCAGACAGTTCGATCGACGTCCCTTTCACGACCAAGTCTTGGCGTGTAACCATTCGGTTGAATGTTTCGAGAATCTGAAATTAGTCGACAATGAAGACACAAATAGTCGTTGACTATATAGTTCTATGCAAATAGTCCGATCGTTGATGTCGAGGATCAACAGATTTCCTATTGTTGAAGAACAAACCTCGGATTTCAGGCTTGGTTATATTAACCGAGCAAATTGCTCTATAGGAAGAAGTATTTTTTCATTTTATTTAATCACGTAATACTTCAATTTAACGAAGTTTCTTTATTTTTTCTTTTGTGTAAATTTCTTTAAATTTGATGCGAATGTTTAACTCTTAAAGGTCATTGGTGAAATCTCAGCCTATGAAAATGTTGTTTTAACATTATCTATATATAATATAATCTATAAATGACAACTTCCCTAGTTTTTGTTTATTACTAAATAACGACAAACCGATTAATTCCATTTTTTACATTTTTGAAAACTACGGAAATAAAATTTCACTCGAGATAATAGGATTAACGTGATTTTCTTTCACAGTGTTTAAGGAGCTAAAGCAACTGATTGATCTTACATTCTAATTGCTACAGATGAGAAGAAAGATTGAGTATTCGATTAGATTATAGAATATGATCGAATATATGATACATAGAGCGTTTTGGATACTTGAATTCTCTGCCTTTTCGCAATTTTTAATTTCCCATAAATGAAATTCGCGATAAAATGACGATTTTTGTACGACGAGGATTGCAATTTTGGACTTTGAAATTTTCTATAAACGCGTAGAAATCTGAATTTCCTTGCAGTATGGCAATTCGTCCCAAAAATCGTCTATTAATATTAGCTCACAGAGTATCACAGGTGTAACATCTTCTCATCGAGTTTTTACGCTCACCCCGTATAAATAACGCATTAACAGCGTTTTATTCTTTGGAAATCTGGCATGCACGTTTACGAACGCGTTATCCTGTGCCATTGACAGCGAGACAGAGAGGTGGAGTGAAATAGTATCAGTACGAGGGGAAAAATTAAATTGGCATTTGGGCCGCGCATCAACAGAACATTCGCGACGAATGCTCGAGCTTTTGTTCCCGGATCACGTATCAATGGGATTGGAATTTTCGCGCGGCTATATCGAAATAGCGAAACGTTCCCACACTGGCAACGTTTCTACAACGAAACCCGAAAAAAAGAATTCGAATCACGATCGAATGCTTCAAGCATAACCGACCGACTGTACACGACGAAACGGTGATAAATCGATGGGCAGTTTATATGGCACGAAATAAAGTGTGAACGAGTGGCCTGGGTTATAGAAACACTCTTCTGTTGTCAGCCTCTTTGAGTCGATGGATGAGGCGCCTTGTTAACTGTTATCGGATATTTATAATTAAACTGTGATATTTATACAGCAAGAGTTATACAGAATGTAACGGCGATAAGTCAATGGATAGATCACACGAAGAATATGCGAAGTGGAAGAATGGTTGTGATCGAAAATCGTTTATGCACAATTTGTATTTGATTCTTTGGAAATCAAACAATTGATCTCAACCCTGTTGCGATTCTCGAATTTTTATAATTCAATGGTGTTCTTTAAGGTTCAAGGATATATCTGGCATTAAATTGCATTGAGAAATTATTAAGAAATACATTACGATAGCAATCTTTTCATTCTGCTCAAACTTGAGATATTTTTTAACGTTAGAAGAATACAATTGCGTTGAAAACATTGGAGAGAACGCTGCAGGGTTAACGAAGTTGGTCAGTTTGTTTACCGTGTAACTCGATCAAAGATCGATTGGTACAAACCCTAAAAATTTTCTAACGTAAAGAAGGTTATCTCATACCTTGAGTGAGTAGCAACGAGCCGGGATAAACGAATCTTCCATCGTCGATCTTTTGCCAAAGTTGATAATCTTTGGGTGAACGGATACGATCTGAAATCAACCATGATGCTTCCTTTGGAAATTTGTCTGCGTGTTTAAGGTTCATCGATCTCCCAAGGGATCCGGGAGCTGTATTGCGAACGTCTGCAAATTGTATGGTAATTTATGCGATTACGCTAGCTCGAGGTGTGTTTCTATCCTTTGAATTAGACTTTAGGGAAGGAAATTTCAATTTCCCAAAGTTGTGCACAGATCGTTTTGCTCACAACTACAACCAATTCTCTCGTAAGACAAACTCTTCAAATTGATAAACGATAAGCACCTGGATTCTTGCTATTAGCCAAACATATCATATTTACAAGATTCTAGAGAATTAGCGTATAGAAAAAACATAGTTTAACATGAACAGCTGATTGTTTATAGCGTAACAAATTCATCTAACACAATTGTAAAGCTAGGATTGACTAAATTTAATTATTGACCTGTAACGAATTTTAATATTTAGCGAAATTAGTAAATCCATAACGCGTGGTCACAGTGTATTAACATCGGTATATTCGATACAGTTATGGATATAGGACACATGAATTTTGATTATTGATCGAAACTATCGTATCTACAAATTTGAATCACGTAAGTGGAATTGTACGGCGAAGAGAACGAACGAGACACACCGAGATCAAGTAGAATAAACCTAGTGTGACAGACCATAAAGTATTCGCGTAAAGTCTACGTACGCCATAGACGTATACTGAAAATGTTAAATATTAACATGACGTAGGAATCGTGAAGCTCAATGTAATCTACCTTACTACAATATTGTTCGATATAATTTGGATATCGGTACTATAAAAGAAATAAATCTTACTGCAAGCAAATGGAAGCTGAAACGATATAAACTCGTTCCGATAGAGACTCGTTTTACTTACTAAAAATTAAAACGAGTATTCTGCCTTGGATATTTTATATACAGTGGCGAATAAAAGAAAGTGTAAAATTGATATACTATGAACTTTAGTAACTTTCGTATAATACTAAAGATTTTATAGTTACTCTTTGCCCTAATTAAATATAAATCCATTTTGCACAATTATTGTATGTTCTTACACGTTTTATTTTATAAACTTTCTTTTGCATATAATATACATTCTGTCTATTTTCCATCCCTAAGTTTCACACAAACGCATAAAAATGTCAGCCATAATTATTTCCAATTTCTCGCTGTAAATTTGCCAATTTTCGATCGATAACTAAAGTTCTTTACGATTGTATCCTAATCGCAAAAAAAAAAAAAAAAAAGAAAATGGATCTGTCACGTTATTTCTTCGAAACATCAGTTTCGTATCTCCGCACATGGAATGAAGCGACCTCTGTAAAAAATGGCTGTTATGAAAGATCTGTCGGACGGACGAAACGATACAACGATTCGTCATTTTGTTTTAGGTGGTCGAAATTGCACGTAGAAGAATAGAAGAACGAGGAGCCGGTTGCCACGCTCTAAGTGGAACGTTCTACACGCAAAATGGCGCGGGCTATTGGCCATCTTTCACCGGGCAAGATAAATTACACGTAAAATGGGATTGCGGGATGGCATGCGAATGCACGTTTCAATGTTATTGGCGATACTTCACCTTCGTAATCTTTGTCGGAGACGGAGTCAAACTCGGGGCTGTAAAATTGGAAATCTGTGTCTGGTTCGTTGGCGTGGCGACGGTTGAAATTTAGGTTAGGAATCGGCACGTCGGATCGACCGATCCTCGGATATGCCATCAGACCAGAAGCTCGCCTGTCATTCAACTTTAACTTCTCTCCCTCTGAAATATATTACGTAACAGATGACGGAAATTGAAATGCTCGATAAGCATTTAAGAATTAAGGCGGCAAACAAAATTGAATAAAAATTTACACTGGCGCACGAAATTATTCCAACTCTTACCACAGAATCTTCCTATAAACAATCAAATTTGAAATTAATCTGAAAATGTATTGATGTAATGAAACAGATATTTAAAGTAGACGAATAATATAAAGCTTGAAAAATCATTTGAAGTATCATATAATGAATGTTAAAGATGGTCCCGATGAATATTAACATTTATCAATATAGCGAGTAATTACTTGTTCAAATACTTTTGTGATCTCTGCGAAGTACGTATTATATAATATATCTGGGCTAATGAAACTTCGAAATGTTTCGTATGACGACGTAATACGATCTTAGAAGCTATGTACATGTGTTCGAATACTTTCGTGAACCTGTATATATGTGTAGGTTAAAATGATTAAATACGAGAATCGAAGAAAAATTGAAAATAATATTATGCAACTTGTATTAGGACAAATAGAAGCATATATTTTTAATGGAAGTAATTAATGTGACATTTGTTTTTCATTTAATGAATAGACATCCAATTAGTTGAAGTATCTTACGAATATTTCTGCTTCATTGCATAATAAATTTTTACAAGCAGGCGTGTTTCAGTTTTTTTTGGTGAATGCGTCAGAGGATTCAGTTTTCCTCTTTTAGGGTAACATGATCTCTCTCTCTCTCTTTTTTTTAGGTTAATTAGAAATGAAAAGGACGGGAAGGTTAAGATAGTAGGAAGCGTTGCTGGTATAAAAATGTTCAGAGTCGTGTAATGTTTGGATTCAAAGAAATTTCGACCAAGCTGGCAAAAGGTTAATTAAAAATAACGACTAAATTAAATGAAATATCCTGCGTAGTTTATGATTAAACAAGCAAGCAGAGCGTCAGTTACGAATTATATTTACATATCTAGTGCAATTTGTTTATGCATTGATACCGTTTTCGTATTATGGACATTGTTATCACGATGAATTAGTATCAAAAATAGAAAAGTTGATTTTCGTCACTAAACTCTAAAAACAATAAGAGTACGTTATTATTGAAAACAGAAAAATGTGTTTCCATTACTAAATTTTAGGTAAATTGATAGAAAAATTGATTAGTACGACTAAATTTAATAAAGCAACAACAGGAAATTGGTATCAGAGATAGACACGTTTAATTGCATCATCGAATTCTACACGCAACGAGACTGTTTAAGTGAATCGTCAAGTTTTCAAGTGTCTGAAGAGAAAGTTGAAAAGAATTAAAAAAAATTATGATACTCATGAGAATGTCTTGCCTTTGGTAGACTGCAACCGCCGACCTTGCCCACATTGGGAGACTAAAAAACAAATTGAATTACAAACAAAAAATTCTTTTCAAAGAAACTTAAGCTTGAAACGTTACTTAAGTCGTCAACGATCCAGTTTAAGTAAGAGAAAGGTAAGAAGTCAAGAAGCGTAAAAACGCTACAGACAAATAAGAAAAAGTAGGAAACTGAAAGACGAAGAAGAATAATGGCAATGTCTTATGGCGAACCCCATCGATGGCGCGAAACCAGGGACCCTTTGCACAATTGTACTAATGAAATTTTACAAATCACGAGTCACTGATATAACTAACTATCACTAACTAATGACTAAATTGATATAACTAATATCACTAACAAGTTTCATAGTCAAAGAACAGATGAAACTTTCAATGAAAGAAAATTTTGCAAGAAATTACTACGTTGTTACCACAGGTTAACTATTTATTTCTGGGCTGTAGGTTCTAAGTCTTATTTTTTATTGTTTAAATTGAAACAGTTGATCGTAACGAAACATAAAATTTATCATAGAATTGCAAAATCAAAGTTCATAATCTACTACATAACCACAATTTATCAATTTATCGATGTTAGCAATTTACTCATATCGTTAATATCATTCTACTTTCAAAATTAATAATGCAAAATCAAAGACTGTGACTTGCAAAACGTAACTCTTCAATTTACCAACATCACCGATATCATTGCAGTTTATTTTGCTATTATTATTTATCGATGTCGTCAATCGATAGAAACGATTGTGCAAAAGAACCCCAGAAAATACTAGAAGCATCCCCTTCCGGTCCACTCGGAGGCCGGAAGGGGCACTGCACTTACGGTTGAAAGAGGTGGAAAATATTAGAACGACCAGGAATACAAATAGGTGATTTCTCATTGCGATGGCGATCGTTCGGTCACACGGTGATCAGAATCCGATGAAGCGATACTGAGCAGAGCACGGTATCTCGCTCGACACTGAATGCCCCCAGGTATCCGACGTCTGATTTTATACCTTGCGCCTCGTCCGACTACGGGGGTTGCCAGCCCAACCCCCGGTCGCCTTCTCAACCCTCTCTTTCCACATTGCCTCGTTCCATTCGCCCCTCTACGCGATCGGTATGGTGATTCGACGCCTCGTTTCTTCATTCTGCTGATACATTCGGCCTACCTACTGTTCGTAGGTATTAGGACACCTACTGGCTTCATAAAACGTGAGGATACTCCGATGGCCGGACAAAAGAGTATAAGTCAAATTTTAATGAAAACAGGACAAGTAGGCTAATATATATTGCACATTGCTACCTTTTGTCTGTAGCCGTGCTGGTTAAACGGGTGCCGCTGCATAAAATAATATTATTTTGCATTTTTGATTATACACTCAAATCTGGTTGTTTGAGTGTTAATTAGACGTCGAAGATTTGCCTGTTATAAATTCTTACGTAATACATATCGACGATTTACTGTATATTAGCGCATATTGTATGTCGGTTACTAGTGAAATTTGAGCTTTTACACGCAACAAATAGTTCTTGACTATTTCTTTATACTGCTGTCTATCCTTAACCCTAATATTTTAGCGTATATGATGTTATGTTATAAATGTACATATAATTATAAATATGCTATTGTAATACTATAGGTCAAAAATGGAATTCTCAGGATAAGATAGATAAGACGGAGGGGGTTTTATCCAATCGATAAAAATGCCATCGTAATTAATTCTAAGGATGATATTTGAAACCAGTTAATAGTTCGACGAATCGTTTATTTTAACGTTCTTAATACTCTGCAATCGAATTTCGCCACTATGGGGCGATTTAAAATTGTATTTCCCATGCCGGGAATTAAAAATTGCCGAAGTTACGATATTAAACGAGTAAAATTCATACGTACAATTGAAATTTCCTGCAAAGGAGTATCGCAGATGAAATATTACCTGAACGATTGTTAATGATAAAAAAACATTTTTATTAATAATACAAAAACATTTCCGAAGCATGTCGTTGTAAACAAGAACAAACAAATTAAATTTCTCATTTAGTTAATTAATAACTAAAAATACATCGTAATGTACGCGCACCATTGAGAGTCAAAGGCTCGGGCAAATTCATCGAATTCCCTTCTACCACCACGATGTTCAAAAACCGAATTCAATATGGTAAATTGATCGAGAAAAAAATAGAAGGATTCCAAAATGAAATACTGCGTTAACGCAACGTTGGACCCTAATGGGTTAGCGTTCGAAATCGTTGAGGTTAGGGTGTTGTATTTTGGGGGGGATGATAGAGACTTGGAAGGATTTCCAGAGATTTTCTGGGATTTTAACCTGATTCGTTGGTGAAGGAGAAAGGTTGGTTGTGAAATATTGACGAAGGAAGGATAGAGTTTATGGATTTCGATGGAGAACTTGGATTTGGGAAACGGTCTACATGTACAGTGGCAAATAAAGTGATACGGAGAAAACGCTATAATTTTTCAGAATGAAATTATATAGTCTTACAGCGTTTCGACAATACAAAAGTAAATTAAATTTTATCACTGCAATTATCAGAGTAATGAAAATGATCAATATGTAATTTTTCCAAGAAATTTTACGAATCTGCAATGATGCGTTTTTGGAGATTTTTTTTTTTTTTTAATAAATATTTTAAACGTATGAAACACGTTTAAATATCAAATAAACATGAAATGTAGAAAAAGTGTGGCGTTAAAATCTCCCTAATTAGAGCCACGGATAAATGCAAATAGCCGTATAATACGCAATAAAAGGGTGCGTTGAAATTCATGTAAACAGACGGAACTGCGATTAATGTTGACCAAATCGTTCGATGTTTCGCCATAAATCCCATTTTGCAATTGGCAGAAACCGCTTGTGCAACTCTCTGTATTTAATGCAGCGACAGATGATCGTTATTCGTGATATAGAAATTACAGAGTTAGCCACGCATTGATTTTTCACCTGAATTACGGTAGACCAACAGAATTTTTTTCCACCTGGTTTAAACCAGACAAAGCAATTGGATAAAAAAGTGTGATTGATAAAAGTTATTACTTTCGCTGGCAAATAAAATTATTCGCAGGTTTTGAATTTTTAGAAGGCAAAGAATACTTTTTTGAACGTTTAAAATAACAGTAGATATTGTCAATTTGATTTCTCTGCTTAATACAAATTTATTTGATCAAATGTCATGTTTAAAATTACTCTCGAAATTCTAACAGAATTTTCAGAATTTTATTTTTTTTTTTTTATTTAATTGTTTACATTCACAATTTGTCCAGTTTGGACATTTGGTAGAATTTTTTAGCTGTTAGGTTATCACGTGGGTAGCTACCCCCAGTGGGATATCATCTTCGTGTTTGTTAGGTTGAGTCCTTTGTGAGGTCTGCTGGGTGTTTCCTTTTCAGTCTTCTATCCATGTTTGAGGTGTTGTTCGTTTCCACAGCTAGCCGGTTTGGGTATGTTCCTATTCTTTCTTTATATTTTCCTGCGTGTCTGCTAATTTCCTCTTTGACCGTTGGTATTCCCAGGTCCTTCCGTATATCCTCGTTTCTAACGTATCATGGGGAGTTTACTATTGTCCTAAGGATTTTAGCTTGTACTGTCTCTAAGAATTTGAAGTTGACTTTAATTTCATGCTTCTGTATTCTATGGACCACTTGATAATTCCTACTTTGATTCCAACTGTTACGTCGAGCGACACTCTACCTAGACCAAGCCACACATCGCGGGTCAGACGGGAACCAAATGTCCGCTCATCCTTACTCCGTACCCTCAATAGTCTTAAGGACGCATCATAAATCCCAGTAATTTGCTAGCTAAGGTCCTTCAGGCCGAACAAATATCTTTGTTTCTAAATCCCTTTCTAAAGAGTATTGTCTACTACAGCTTGACACGGGAAAGTGTTAGTTTTTCTTACGTACGATGCTTCCCATTAGCAACTTTCTATCGAGGGCGGCTAAGACCCTTCCTCTAGTCCACCAACCTTCTTTTATCCATTCAGAAGCAAAGTATACTGCCCTCACTTTCCTAACCAAAAATTTTTTTTTTAATATTTATTAAAATTACAATCAATTCTCGCGTTGAGAATTTTCAGTAATGCTAACCAAAAAGAAAATGTCATGAACAAATCCAATGGTCCCTTGCGTTAGACACACCCATCGCTAGCTTTCCTCCGACACAGCATCGTCACTGTACTTTACTTATTCTATAACGTTAGAATAGTCGACAAATCATTATCAGGTTACTCTCCTTAAATCAATCATTTACTTAACGTATACATACTCAACAGTGTACCTCATAAGTGTTGGAAATATAAACTTTATAACCCTGTTAATCGCAGCGTTATACTATCTCAACCACCCCCATTATCTTAACGGAAATCAGGGGATCGATCTATTCGCGGCATCGATTGTATCGGGAATAATCGCGGCATAATCGTAACGGGAATTTACGACTCCCAGTGACGTGTTTCCTCGCGATTGCGTCTCCCCGCGCTTCGTCGAAAATACACCAACCTTTGATTAAAAATATACCCAAAATACAATGATTCTAAATGGATATTTTTTTTTTTTAATCCTGAAACTCCATAAAACAAATTGTGACATCGAATTGTTCTTTGACATTATATATTTATATTATACGTAAAATTTTACGATACAAAAATAGATTTTGAACAAGAAATATCTGTTAACACGTAACGTAAGTTATAAAGCTTGAAGCAAGCAAAAGTAAACGTATTAATCTATTAATAATAGTAATACAATTAACGAATAAGCGAAAGATTTTTTTTTCAAAAAGTTGAGAGTTTTCTCAAGAGTACAAGAAATGAATCGAGCGATAGAAGTGCACGTACAGTTACAACAGAATACACACGAGGACAACGGGAAAATTGAAACCAGTTTAATTAAGTCAGCACGCGATTACATATTTAAAATTTGCGGTCGCGATTTCCATAACGTAGCCGGTTGAATTAGCTATGTCTGTCCCTTGACGATATGCACGAATGTCGTTCTTATTTTTTAAAGCAATTAAACCGCGGTAATTCTCATTCACGATAGTGTTTCCCATTATGTGAAACGAAACGGGCAAACAATTTCACGAACTGTTTCAATAGCGGGTCAAATTTGCCTTCCGCCATTTCCCAGCTACTTGAAATTCGTCCACCTACTGTTCGTATTCTCCTTCATTTGCTCGCCAAGCAAAGAATTAATAACAATCTTACTCGTGCGTTATCGAACGAACATTTTAGAATTATTTTTCTTGTTGCAATTGTACGTTGTCTTATGTCAATTTTAATATTAATTGGAAATTCATTTTAGACATATCAATAATAATTTTCATCGTTTCTAAGTCTAAGTCTAAGCAGTGAATAAAAGTGTTAATTTTCACGAAGAAAGAATCGAAGAAGCGTAACATTAGCAACGTGAAAATCACTGCAAAATATATACCGAGTGTCGAATATTTCAAAACGCAAGGCAACAGCACAACATTCTAAGCAACTTTAAGAAAATAAAGAAAGAAGATAAAGAAGAAGGAAGAAATAAAGCGGCTCTTACACGCAAAAAACACAAACATTTGGCGACAAATGTAGCCGCAGGGAAGTAAATAATACAATGTAAGTATCGTAGAATCACAATTTTTGTATTCCAACATTTTAAAATTGATACAAATATCGTCAATCTGTTTTTATCCTGTAGCGAACAAAATTGTATTTCCTACATTTTTAAAGCTATTAAGAAAGCCAATATAGCATATGATATTTATACGGAATTTTTTCGTAAAAACGGATTTTTGATCAAAAGCGTGTAACGAACGAATGAATTAAAAAATGTTCGAGTGTATGATTTTCATGAAAAATAAAAACAATAACAAGCTAATTTAATATTTTGTAAGCTTATTAAATACCCGACTTTAAATAAATAAATTTAAAAGAAAGAAAATTTTCATTCGTGCAGTGAAAAAAACTAATTGTAGATAATAAAGAGAAAGGAGGGGATAATGTTGCTGCGAAAATAAAATCGGAACGCCGTTACTCCCTCCAACTATTTCCTTTACTGGGAACTAACTTTTTCACGCACATTATGTTCGCAACCTTTTTCTTCTTTCCAATAAGATAATTCAACCAGTGTCGGATGCTACACCTGAGGCGGATCATTTGCATAATCTCTAAAATATTGAATATTTACATGCTTATTATTACTAACTATGCTACTAAGTGCATTACTATTAACGCTAAATAGATTACCGAATTTTTGCCTGTGGCCAGCTCCAAAAGAAAAAGTTGACGCAGCAAAGATTAATAGCGTCAGGAATTAATTGAAAGAATTTATAATTCGTTCGCTGAAATTAACGGACAAATTTGCAAAAGGATTGGCAATTGAATGGGATCAATTTTTGCATTCCAACACTTTTAAGTTGATGAAAATATCGTCAATCTGTTTCTATCCTGTAACGAACGAAATTGTATTTCCGACATTTCTAAAGCTATTAAGAAAGCCATTATAGCATATGACATTTGTACGGCATTTTTTCGAAAAAACGGATTTTTGATCAAAAGAGTGTAACGAACGAATGAATTGAAAAATGTTCGAGCGTATGATTTCCATGAAAAAGAAGTGCTATTGCTGGAAGAATATAAAAACGGTGTATGCACCGAAAAGAGAAAGACGCTGGAACAAAAAGCAGCAAGCTAGAAGATTCGCGGGAAAGGAAGAAAGAAAGGACAGACAAGAAAGGGACAAGATAGTTCTGAATCTGTTTCCTTCTGTGACTTATTTCTCTTGAAAGGGGCATTTGAAGAGCCTAGTTTCGCAGAAGACGACAGCTTTGTATCTTCGAATGAAGACGAATGTGCTGGATGTAGCAAAGATTCTAATAAAACCAAAAGGAAATATAAAATGCATCGACTGCGCAAGCTGAGCATACAAGAGCTGCATGAACCATGAAAATCGTTGCTGCTATTGCGAAATAAAGATACTCCAACTAAAAACAAAAAATAACAAGAGTTAATTAAATAAAGATCGGAATGTATGTTTTTTTTAAAAAGGATTAGGCAGGTTCGTGCGTTGTTAAAAGTTTTTACGTGTTTTTTTGTAAAAATATTTTATCTCTTTATCTCATCGAACGTTGCTACCATAAATTGATTGAATAAATAAATAAAATTCTCTGTCTTTCATCGTGTTATAAATAATTATTGTAAATGCATGGACAGCGAAGTATGATTGATTAGGATTAATTATAATTAGACTATGATATCTTAAACTCAACTCCGCAACTTTGCTCATCCCAAACTATAAACTAGAGATTATAAAATCTCTGGCCACTTCTATTTTTCTCGTTACGTTACTATTGTAATTTGGCTTAAAATCACTTTATAGGCAAAACGTTACTTTTTGTTTCATTACACATATGTATACATACATAGCAGTCTCCATAGTTAAAATATCTAGAAATTTCTTCTTTTCCAAAATGTGTTCAAATATTTGAAGTTCGCCGTGTTCTTCGTCTTTTGTGCAAAGTTATACCTATTATGCAGACTGTGGCGAAATAACGATTACACGTTTTAAATCGAATAAAGATACAAGAGAGATGGGAAAGCTTCATTTTTCCTCAGTTTCGAAATTACAGGCAAGACATGTAAGCTAACTATAAGAAGAACGATGTAATAATATATCTTTACGTAGTTTAAAGTAATGGTAAGAAGAATATGGATCTTTATATGCTAAAACAAACTGACAATTTTCTTGATCTCTGTTTGAACGAATGGAATTTAATATCAGAGAAACGATTGTTTTCTTATCCGAAAGTTCCATTATCTCGACACTTTCGTATCGCTTAGTTCAGATGCGGGAAGCTCTACTGTAACTAACCAGAGATCGTTGACTTGTGCTGTGATTAATCGAGTTACTTTCGAGAGCGTAAAAAAAAAGAACGGAATCCTCGTTGTTTCGAATGAAACGCGATTCTTAATTTCCAGCAACTCGAGGCCAGTGGCCGTAAAAATCGTCGGAACGATACTTTATTGTTAGCTGTTTCGTCGGCAGTCGCCAAAATGTTCAAAGTTCTCACGATGCAATTATTTCACGGCCGTAAACAAAAAGTTTATTCTTCACGTAGCAAAGGGTTAGGCGTTTACGAGTCGGCGGCGAATTGCGTCGGTTAATTACTCGTGGAAAAATCTTCACTCGCCACGACGATGGAAAATTCTCCGTAGGAACTAACGGTCGTTCCGTCCGAATCGTTTCATTTCGAAATGCTTTGCGTTTCTTTCCTTAACTTGGCTCTGATCCTTCATGCGAATTTATTTGGTCGGAGATCTGCTAATTGTGAGAAATAAGTTAGATCGACGTAAGGCGAACATGTTCGTCGAAACGTAACGACGAATGTTGGAAAGACGATCGCGTAAAGATCAGATTCACGTTTGATGTTTTATTACAAAGATGGAGATATAACAGCGGATATCGTAAAAAGCATACTTGGTATATTTGATCGTAGAAAGACTGGATTTATTTCTTGCATTAATTATCTTCCCATCTTTTATTTCTTTTGTACAAAAAAATGTACAAAACGTGATACGATTATCTTGTGATTATATTGATAAAATTTGAAATAGGTTTGAAAATGTATGCAGAAGTCGCAAGATATTTATTGGATAAGCAGAATACTTGAACAGTCAATTATTCGCGATATTAATAAGTTACAATATGTAATGAGGTCATCTTTGACACTAATTGTACGTTTAGGATTACTATTTCTGCTGCATAATAATTTCTGACTAGGCGTATGTTTGCATGTAGGCAGGGGATCTGATGACAAGTCATCGCAGCCTACTCTTGCTGAGGAGGCTTCATAAGACGACCGCCATCAGGATCGTAAGGGGATACTGGACGATATCATATGCGTTGGCGACTGTCCTGGCGGTGTCTCCTCCGTTCGAGCACCAAGCCTTGGCGCTCCGACGAGTGTACGAAAACCAGAGAGGCCTGAGCTCGGACGAGGACTCACTCCTACTCGCCGAAGACCAGATCCGTGGCCACCGGGCCGTTGGATCGGTCCTGCCAAATTGGGAGGCTTGGAGGGACCGCGGAAGACTTCCGCTGTCCTTCCGGATGACGCAGGTGCTCGCAGAACATGGAGTATTCGGGCAATACCTGCAGAGAATCGGAAGAGAGGCGACGAACACCTGTCACCACTGCGGTAAGGGCGAGGACACGGCCCAGCACACGCTGGAACTTTGTCCGGCGTGGGAGGCCCACGTGGCGAGAGATCAGACCCCTCGTCAGTTGTGAAAGCGATGCTGAGGGGGCAACAAGAGTTCCTCGCAATTCGTTCATATTGCGAAGGCGTAGTGCTCGTAAAGAAACGAACAGAGCGGGAGAGGATGAGAACATCCCACCCTTGCAGGGTTTCGCGCCGAAGGACGGCCCTGCGCCGTCCTAGGTGGTCATAGGGGCCGACACGTCGAGGAGGATCTGAATCTCCTCAGATTTGCACGACGGCCCAGGGGATAGCGTTGAGAGGGGTGGTCCCTCCCATGTCCCGAACTAAGGAATGACTCCCTCAGACAGGAGAAGACGCAGGAGCGCTTCGGCAGTAATTCGAAAGAGGTCCCGGAGCATCCAAGCTGAGCGTCAGGCGGTCCACCGTGGGGTTTTAGTTGGTAAAGCCCAACACTACCCGCCGCTTCCCAGAAGAGCGGAGGGGTGCCCATGAGGATTTCCCCACGTATAAAAAAGAAAGAAAAAAAGCGTATGTTCGCAAGAAATGTAACTTCCATTTATATTTTTGGATTGCTGTCAAATTTCACTATTATAATCACAGCAGTCATTACGATGCTAACGAAATTTCCAAAACTTTTATCTGATATACAGAATATATTCATAAAAGGAATTCAGTGGTAAGTGTTTGTCTACTTTTATGAGCCACTGTGTATATCTTGTTCCTATGTAGAAATATTGTATCTAAATTTGATGTTTCGTGTGGGAGTACTGTTTCGATATTTGGTTGAACGCGTAAGTAAGGGGTTTGTGGTACACAGGTGTAATAGTCGTGGTAGGTACTGCTGGTGTGTAAGATTTTTGTCTTCATCCACGTTGGGGGAGGATTTTCTTCCAATCATCCGGACCGCTCCCTTCTTCTCATTTAGGAATCGTGAAAAACAGGAGTATGAGTGCCGGGATTCGAACCTGGGTCTAAGAGCGTTCATAACCAATTACGCTAACCACAGCCCTGCCGTCGTGCAGGGTAGAAACCGTTGGAAAGTTTGCTGTCGAGTGCCGCTACAGATATTTTAATGATGAAAAAGTAAATCGAACTGCGTTTTCGAAACAATACCAGGAAACTCGAGATGAATGTTCGTTTTCTGATAGAAGGAAGAACGTTTACTTTTTAGTACCACTTGATCGGGATCGTTTTCTACAAACTGCAAATAGAAATAATTGAGGGAAAATATAAAAATATTGAGGAATATAAGAGGAACGAATGAAGCGTATTCCATACCTTGCTATTGCTTCCATTATGTTCGAAATCTTCCAACTATAATAATTCCAATAATACTCAATATTTTACTCGATAATTTAAAATGCAAAAGTATATTTTTGTCCCTTTTCGTTACATAGAGAAACTATTCTAATATAGTGAAATTTCATCTTCATTGCTTTTAAATTATTGCATATAAAATGTCATTTTTTATCTGGCACTTCAAACATATTTATTTAAAATAATTTATATAGAGCTATATTGTTCGATGCTCTTAGTTCCTATTAATAGAGGATTAAAACAGATTCTTGGATTAAAACAGGATATAAATTGACAAATTGCTCTCGTTGAACGTTTCAAACGACAATAATCCGCGAGATCAGAGGAATAGGACAGGCTATAACAAAAATTCATACTCTGATCCATCCTAATTATTCCATTCAAATAACGAAGTGACTATTTTCATTCCGCGTATCGCTTCACTCACGCGGCATCCATTCGTCCATTCTTTGTATTTTTTCTAATTGCACTGACTTTGTTTCGTTTAGAATACTATCTCTTTTATTACGTTTATCGTGAATTATTTTTACTAATTTCTACAAAAATATTGTAGTCCATAATCATTCCTCATCCTTTTCCTTGACTCATCCAGCAACGAAAGAGCATCTCGATCTCGAATTCTACAAATCAACGTAGAACTACCCTTACATCTACAGAAACTTCCTCGAATGGAAGATTCATACTTTCAACAGTTTTCACATTGCATTTTCCAAACTGGAATTCGTGAAAAAGTTACAGAAATCTCGCGATGATACACGACGTGAAAGAATCGAGTTCAAAGTTCCAACAGCTTTATTATGGACCCTCTTAATAATCAACACTTGTGTGCCACGGCTTTCGCCTCTTGTAATTCATTATTTTAAATAAATTACGAATAGATCGCATTTACGGTTAATTTAAATGTAGAAGAATGCACAGAATGCAAATAATGTACAACGATACCTGTGTATATGAAATATGCAAAGTTCAACGTCCATTACAATATTTAATTACATTTTATGTTCTTTATAATGCATTTTATATTTTAAAATTTCATATTCAGATGAAATAAATTTCTGCTTAGATTCTGTTGCTGCATTCATCATCGTAGAAATATGAATTTCCATAAATATCCAAAAGTGTCCGTATGCTGATTTAGAACTTCGTCTAAAGGACATTTCACGTGCGCCAACTTGATAGAACCGGAGAAAGTTTGATCGAATATCGAAGAGGAATTAACTCGGATTCGAGAAAGGGGTACCAAACGAACGTGATAAATCTCGTGGATGAAAAATCAAAGGAGCCAAAGCATCCTGTATTGTACATCGTAGGAACTCGTAGGATGATATTGATTCAGTCTAATCTGCCTCATCATGAACATCTCACGTGTTTATAAATCTTCGCGCGATCCTATGATCGGGTAACACGCGTCATTGTGTATTTGGATTATCCTGAATAATCGTTACAATCGTTCGCCTTTAAATAGACTACGCGGATAATACCGATAATTAATGTCAATTTTTTATTTCACGTCGATAACATGTTCCATAATTCCATTATCATTCGATCCAGTTGTAACTGTGACCTACAACTACAGATTGTAAATTCACGTCCCATTACCAGATACGGGAAGAGATATATTTGATAATGTATGATTCAAAAGATTTATGCGTGTTTCCTATTAAAGTGGAAGAGAGACAGATTGAATATTTCTTGTGAATGATAGGTAGAAACTTCTGCGTTTTATATCGGCAAAACGTATCGCGATTAAAAAGTGTTTTACCTTGTCCGATGAAATTCAAACGATTCGGCTAAAATTTCATTAAAACCAATCGATTTACATTAATTCGAATGGCTGAAATTCGAGAACAATTTCATTGTATGCCTTTGGCATCAACGTTTCTCTTTTCAATCTGCAACGCAATACGAAATAACATATTTGGAATCTTGCAACTTTTTTCACAATAGAAAGGATAACACAATTATGTGATCATAGAGAAGAATAAAAAAAATCATAAAATCACGCGAAACTTACTTTAATTAAAAATATGATATCTAAATTTGTATTTAGAATGTACTTCATATAGAATAAAATATAGAGTAAATGAAAAATAGTTGTCTCGTTGAAACACATTCTTTGTAACTGAAACTGGTTCGATTAATTGGTAGGATCTGCAACTCTGGATTCCCTCGATATTTTCCGTCGTCAGCGCAATCAAAAAGACCTTATGCGCCAACAAATTCATCGCCCCTCAATAAACGACCCTCGACATTACTCGAAACATTACACGCGAACAATATCTACTCGACGGCGAGTATAGAATACTCATTTCGCATGCAACAGATACACGTCGATACTCTCTGCCGTAGAGTGGCATCGATTCAGCTCGAATAACGTCGCGTTTCAACTTATTCCATACAAAATAATACTTCACTGATTCGCCATCACCCCCTCGGCCGATATCCGTGGCTTTCTCAAGAGAGAGGCGCATAATAAAAACGTCAAAACCGTACGATCAATACAGTACTCTGCAAAAGTCTTAACACTAGAACTACCACACCAGTCAAATTGACTGGTTTTACAATTTTATTTTAAAATTTCTGCTTTGTGTTATATTTTTTCCGCAATGATGTAATTACTTTCGCGACGATAACTAAAAGAGTGATATAACGAATTTTATTTTGTTTTTTATGTATTCAAACTGATAATAATTTTGTATCAGGGCTATTTATACCAATACCAGTCAAAATGACTGGTGCTACAATTTTATAAATGTGGCAACCCTCGTTTACGGATAATGGCCCCAGATGGTTTAATAATACCAAAAATGTACCACATAACATGGAATTCCTTCTGTAAAAAAGTAATAAATCAATAAATATGAAAATATTCTAGTATTACGTATTTTTTAAAGACCAGTCATTTTGACTGGTTTTAGTAGAAATAGCTTAACTATCGGTGGTTCTAGCGTTAAACCATGTATACAAGCATTCTCGTAAGAGCAACTAATTATATTTTTACGAAATATTTTTACATACATTATACACTATAGGTATACATATATTTTTCTCAACAACAAATATATGCATCCATAGTGTACCAAATTTTACATTATATGATATACAGGGTGGTTGGTAACTGGTGGTACAAGCGTAAAGGGGGTGATTCTACGCGAAAAAAGAAGTCGAAAATATAGAATACAAATTCTTTTTTATTTTTTTTTTTTTTAATTTTTCCATCGAGGCAACGTGATAAAGTGCACGCGTACCGAACGAAAGTTCAAAGTCGATTTTCTCGAAAACAAAGCCTCAAACGAAAAATTTTTATTCTATATTTTCGACTTCTTTTTTCACGTAGAATCGCCCTCTTTCCGCTTGTACGACCAATTACCAACCACCCTGTGTATTTTGAATATACGTAATGTATACAGACAGCAGCATAATATCAACAATTATCGTATATCAATATTTAGTAGAGATAATATACAGTTTGCAATAGGACACGTGAGACCCACTTCAGAAACTGAATGCACACTGTCTATTGGTCTTCGTTTATGAAACACAATGAATCTATTGTGTACGCAATATCTATTGAAAATGTTGAAACACTAAGGTTCAGAATAGAACAAGCTTCGCAACAAATTCGGGAAATACCAGGAAACATTCAGGTATAAGTGGATCCGTGACAAGACGTCTACAGGCTTGCTTTGAGATGCGAGTTGGTCAGTTTGAACATTCTCTGTAAGAGTAATTATACAATATAAAATGGAAAGAAAATTCAACAGAAAATTCGCTATATCTCCGAAACGAAGATGGGTAGAATATATATTTATACGAACTCTCTATATTTTTTTTAGGTGTACAATCAACCCCTGAAATGGGTCCCACGTGTTCTTCGTTACAGCCTGTAAATTAGTATATATATACATGTCCTGTTCAATTGGAAAACGCCGATATATATGGAAAAATAACATGAAAAAATGTTTCAGGCAAAAGTTGTATGATATCGACGAAGGACGTCCCATATTCTCATCTATTTGACCTTCCGATGACCTTAAAAGGTCCTGTGAAAGCCAGATCAAAATTTCTAAATCTACATCTTTTATTACATATTTTCGTCGCTGAAATTGAGACATTTCCGTAACATCGCCAACTCGTGCCTTTCATCCACTATCGAGATATGAAATTCAAATCCGACGTGCCATGCTACCGACATTAGCGTTACTGTACATACACAAATGTAAGACCGCGGGGATACATAAAGATATTTCTCATAATCCTACCATTGGTATGATACTACCTGAACACAGAATCGCAATTTCCTAATGTTTTCAAAGCAATCAGTCGCTTTAGGTAGTTGCCTGTATCTGCTCCGTCGAATTTGAAAGTTGGCGAATGACGCGGAAAACACGAGTTCGCAGTGTTCTCAGAACGTCCGAATATCAGTTATTGGAGCGTGTGCTAACAAAAATAAAGATATCCATTGAAGAATTTGTATGTCATCTTTACAGAACGTTTCATGGTCGTCGTAAGATAAAACAGATAAAAGCACAGCTGCTTCGATACCGTACAACTTTTCTCTGAAATATTTCTTCGTATCGTTCTTACTTTCCCAAATATTTCAGCGTTTCCAGTTAAACAGGACATACTTCAGGAATAATTCTTTTTTCTCAGCAACAAATTCGTGAGATGTGTATGATATACGAAGCTTTAAATCCTCAACCATCTTCTACCGGTGGTACAGTTCGTTTAATTAAAACGTAAAAACATACTCGTGTTCGATCTTGAACACGTTTCTGATATCAGCCAGCAGTTTATATTCAAATGAGTCGCGAATGAATGCAAACGAGGTACGTTTTACGAAACGCGTATCCGATGCGTGCGAGATTAAATTAGAACTAAGATGGCCGACCAGGACATTAAGAAGTAGGGGGTTTCTTTCGTCTTAGAAAGAGAATTTGCATGGGAATGGGTAGAAAGAGAATCGATGCCAGTGGATGATCTCGGCGAATTCTACCGAATTCTTCTTCTTTTCTCTTTCTTTCGTTCCATTGTTTTTTGCTACTTCTCATGCAAATATCATCGGTTGCTATATATTGTCTGAAAAAGTCATAAGCTATCCACTAAATGGAAATTTCCCGTTTTTACGAATGAATATGAAGATGCTTGATGTTTTAAATTTGTTCTCATTCCTTGAGAAACGTTTAATTCACGAATCGAATGGAAACTTCGACTAAGGATCTATTTTGTTAGATTAATTAGAAAATATAATTTACCTTAGAGTAATTTATGTTTGTAATATTGAGACTGGTTTATGTTTGTATCGTTTAATTTCAATTAGAATACATCTTCTAATATTTGATTTGATCTGTATTTCTGAAGAATTTTGCGGATTAGGCTAAACCATGATATGATATACGATATTTATATGGTTTAAATTAAATTAGAATATATCTCGTCATATTTAATTTCATTAAGTAATATTTACTTATTTATAACACTTACTTACAAGTTATACTTATCTATAATAAGTATTAACTTATTATAAATAATTAACCATGTCACTGCGCCACGCCAGAAAAATTACTGAAAATTCTCAACGCGAGATAAATTTTAATAAATAAAAAAAAAATATTTAATTTGGTCTATATTTCTGAAGAATTTATGGATCAGGGGAAACTACAATACAACGTATGATGTTTGTATCGTTCAAGTTAAATTAGAATATATCTTGTATTATTTAATTTAATCTAAATTTCTAGAGAATTTATGGATCAGGAAAAAATATGATAAAAATAGCTCCATAAAGAATACATCTATTCTTTCCTATTTATCTTTCCCATCTGCTTTCTGTATTATGTATAGCGTCCAAATATTAAAATCACCTACGCAGGATTTATCGAGCAATCAACGTTGTAGTAATAGCCTGTACACGATCATATTGGTCTCACTAGAGAAAATTTCCTTCGATTCAATGAAGATCGGTAAATATAGCGCGTTCATGAGAAACGATTGAAAATTGAAACGTTTCTCTCGGCTGGTCGTTCCGTGAGCTGTCTCGTCTATTTTTCCAGGCACGGTTCCCGTGTGCCGCTTAAACTTCCCTCCCCTTTCTCTTCGACGAGAAACAAGCCGGTCATTGTGTTAGGCACAATGAAAAGTTCCATTATTGTTAGCAAAGGATCCCGTAACCGGGGCTTATAAGCGTGCAACGAAACAAATTTACGGCGAATAGTAAATTCTCTGTTCTCTTTTCCTCCTTTACCCTCGAGCAACACCGTAAGGAAATTCCGCTCATTCGCGTGCATCGTCAATTTTACTGAATATTCTGAATTATTTCTTGCATGGTATCGTGCATGATTTTTTACAGCACGCTGCAAGACTCTATTACTAGCTTCTTTTTACATTAAGGAACAATACTAATTTAGCGTATTTGCGGTAGCGCGATGTACTTATGAAAAACACGATGGAAAACCGAAGTGAAACGAATGTGAACATTCAACATTCTAAAACATTAATTTGTTTGAATGGAAAGAGCGTGGGAGATGTCGAAAAATGTTTGAAACGAGTGTTATAGAATGTGGAGAAATACAAAGTATATTAACCCTTTCACCGTGTAATTCTATGATATGGAAAATTTCTCTATCATCAAAATATTTTCATTTTATTATTATTAATTTCAATTGCTATTTCATTTTTAATGTTAAGTACGAAAAATACGCAAACTACAATGAAGTAGAAAAATAATTTCAGCTTTCAGAATTCAGCTCCTTGTTATGAGAATTTCTCTCTTTGTGTTTGGATTAATGTTAATCTGGCTTAAAGGAGAAATATAAAGAAAGAGGTGTAGAATTCTGAATGAATGGAATAAAATAATTATTCCTACAAATATCGTCAAGATTTCGTTCTGAATTTCTCGTATTACATACAGAGTATGTAAACCTTCAGCATTTAGAATCCAAGACGAATAACTTGAAAGATAATAATTTCCGTATCGTTAAAATTTCTTGCGCTTTTCCATGTCACAATACCAAATTCGAAAGTTTGGTATAAAATGAAATTCTAAATCATTGGCGCGAAGAAAACGATTTATCGGGTGTGAACGGGGCTTTAATCCTGGTGCTGAGTAAGTCTAATGTATAATTATGGGTTCGTTTCGCTGATGTACGTTTCAATTGATTTATTCCACGAAACTGTGCGCGGACATGGACCGCGTAAATTTATTATTATTCGCGTTGTTTGCTAACTGGAAATACGTGTTGACGGATTCAATTTTATTTATTCCATTTGCGTAAAGAATTCGAATATGCATTTAATCTAATGACGCGCGCTAAATGCACAAATATTTGGAAAATGTAAGCTAACATTCTCTCATGAGAAACTTTGTATCTCGAGTAAATCGATATCGAACGCTCATCGAGCACGCGTATACTTGAGAATAAATTGCTGGAATTATTAGAAAATGTGTCGCCTCTGAACTGAAAGGAATTTCATTTTTCAAGAAGATGGAGAATATCATCACACTTTGGTAAATATGTAAAAGATTTTAAATAACCAATATCTCTGCCGGATTCGCGATACTAGTGATCAAACAGCTTGGCACTGATGGATTCTTTCTTAACTTATTAAGCATCAAACGATGAAATAGACGGACAAAAGTTATCTAAATGCGATATTCTGAAATAAATATACAGATAAAGCAACGTGTACAATACTTAACATACTTATGCGAGTGTATAGATAAGGAATTTTTGAAAAGTTTTGAACAATTTTTGAAGACATTGGTCATTAAATCTGGTCTTCTGATGACTGTTCACGATTACTAGATTTTTTTGAAATGATTAGAGTAAGATAAATTTCGTAGACTGAGAAATGTCGAACAATATGAGTGTTTTAGATAACATTGTCAGAGAAAAAGAGCGCGAATACAGAATATGATATTTTGTCAAAATTAAATGTTACGGTGTAGTATATTTTAATTCATTGCGGGTCCCAGAGTAAAATACGTAAAATTCTCGTGGCAGTCAACGTGTTAGAGTTGTTTCCGAAAAATTAAATGACATAAAATTTCAAGTACTGTACATATGAACTTCCAAGATTGTTTTTTCAAGTGAAAATTACAAACTAAATTCAGCAGATTTTCTTACAACGACTTTATCGCTAAGTATGTCATCATATAATTAACATAATATTATTTTCGAAATATTCTGTATTTTCGTATGACCAAATGATATGTTTATTATAATCACGCACTCGTACGTTCTACAAAAAGAATCAACTCCACAATGCGAAGAGTGCAACACTCGAAGCACGATAGATCACTCAATCTTCCGAATTGTCGGAAGTAAAACACATTCTGTGAAAAACATTCAGTGAAGCCTTCCTTCAAGGAAGATCTAGCGGATGAAGAAATGCACGAATTGGTAAAATTCATCAAGAAAATCTGGTTAGTCAATAGAATAGCATTTAATGTAAAACCACGCTTTTGATACGGCATTAAAGTTTAATCTAAAAATTATGTATATTATATTACACATTTTAACAGAAAGTAAGTTCTACATTGATGAAAACCAACTGCTGAGTAAAAGATATCACTTTCCTCTCATTTGAAGATATTCTGTATAACTTTCTCAAATAATCATCTCGTACAACGTCAGAGAAGTTGAATATCACTGTAAGAAATGATAAAGAAATTGATTGAAGCAAGTGCGAAAATCAGAAGCGATCTTCCATCTTAAAATCGCCCAAAGTTGGGATAATTATACCGAGGATTCTCTTTTGAAACACGAGATTACGTCGTGAAGGATGAGTAATTAGCAATGCGAGATTATAAGCGGAATTTACAATGGTGGTAAAAATCAACCGATGCTTTTGAGCGGCTTGCAACAGCGCTAGTAGTCAGTATGGGGTGAAAAATGCAGGGGAATCCCATGATCCGCCGATGGAAAATTACGCATCGTGGATATTATGATCGTGACTAATGCTGGGCGAATAATTAATCCCATTCTTCAACGACGTTGAGCGATATCACGATACGTTTTATGATACTACAGCTTGGACGAGGAGGATAAGAGGGTAGCTTCCTTGGCGATTAAACTGAAAAGTTCACCATAGAAAGGTCCTCCGGTTTTAATTTGAGATAAAAAAAGCTTGTAGGGGGAACATATGTATAGTAGGAAAAAACAAAAGAAGTAATCACGTACCTTTATTTTCTAATAAAGCATCCTTTTATCAAGTTCTATAAATTTCATTTCTAGAGTACCAAATTTTTGTAGCCATACACATAAAAGTGTTACTAGATAATTCCGAAATGTGATATACTTGGACATACTAATTAATTAGTACGTATATGTTGTAATAAATACAATAATGTGCCAATATCTTTTGTAGTCATTGCAAATAATCCTTCTCCCTCCAGTATACAATGTGGGCAAGATGTATGATAACTGGTGGTACAAGCAATCGTGCCAAAGGTAATTCTTCGTGAAAAAATAAGTTAAAAATGTAGGATAATATTTTTACATACGAGACATCGATTTCGAAGAAAACGATTCTAAAAATCTGCTCGATGCACGTATACTAACGTTTTATTAAATCAAAAATGTATTTTAGAGATTACAGGAGTGTTGACGTGTCAACTAAATTTATATTTAATTGTATAAAGTGTTCAAATATCTACCGACGTATAATTCTCTTATTAAAAAGAACAGTTTCAATTTATATACCAAAAAATTTTCTCATTTGCCATAGCGAAAGGTTTTAAAGTTTTTTTTTTTTTTTTGAAGAACAGAAAGCAAAATATTATCAGAGATTTGTAGGAACATGTAACGGAACGAAAATATCATGTAGAAGTCAAGAAGTAAAACGTAATTTCGGATTCGAATAATTATTTCGTAATAAACCGACATATCCATCCTACCTAAAAAAAAAAAAAAAAAAAAAAAAAAATGCAGGAACAGAACAATTTTAAACGTATGAAAATGAAGGTCTGATTTAATCGGACGCGCGTTGAATTTTTCATATAAATTCAAATTCTTTCATCGACGCGAGAATAATTAATATAGGAGTACCGACCAATATTTTATTAAAACGAACTTTTTATCGAAACGAAAATAACTTGAAATAAAGAGACGCAAGAAAGGAGATCTCCGTATTAAAAAATGCTTCGATTTACTTCCTTTTTTATTCCATGTAACGCGAATCCCACGTGTAACATGACCTATTTGCACACCGATTTCGAGAATCTGTGGAAAAAGAAGTATATAACCGAAAAAAATTGGTATTTATTTGCAAAAATAAAATTATGTAGTATGCGGATTGAATAATGACTACATCCATTATTTTCATCAGTATATTAGTTTTTAAATTTTGTTCATCGTGAAATTAAATATTTTTTCTAGGGTCTTGGAAATAAATTACCATGCAGCAAGTTCAAAAACTAGAATAAAGAGCATGAATCGTTTTTCGAAGCCGAATTTTCGATCGGAATATTAGCTCTTCGGGGACGATCATAGCTGAAATATTGCTTGCCATTAAACCGAGAAACAGACACGTTTTGTTTCATTTAACGTGTTTGTATCACAGCGAGTTAATCATTTTATCGTCGTGCGACGTGAACAAGTTATACCCTTTATAGAATGTTTTTCCACGGTGACAGAGAGTGAAACAGCGAAACAGTTTTTCATTATTATTTCCATGTTTTTTTCATGAGCAATTTTTAAATTTTCTCTTCTGTATAGTACAATGATTTATCTCTCTAATATTATGAGAATATAAATTTCACGGATAATATCGTCCTCCTTATGTCAAACCCATGAATGTGCAAATTTATCCTGTGTTTTTCACTTTTTTAAAAAGTTAAACGAATTGCCTTTCTTTGTCTGCTTACTTTATGCCAAAACTGTTACTAATGTTACGAGTATATTATGGTCTGAGCTTCATTTATGATCTGTAGAATTATCTCGTTTCATTTTACCTTCAATCGTGAAGTACCGAATTAATTGTGAATTTATCGAACCACGAGTTCATGATATTGGCATAAGAGGGATATGCTCTAGTATTCATTTAACTGTCACGAAATTATTCTCGGCAACTAGTGAAAAATTCCTCTATATATGCCTTGTGTGAATTTCAAAATTTATAATAAATTTTATTTTTCATTTTATTCTATTCGTGCTAAATGTTTCTCGTTCTCGTTTCTAATGCAATCAAAAAGCAAACGAATTAGAAATACGAAATAAAAATATTTAACACCCTCTGTAACCAATGCATTTTACTTATCTTGTTACAGCTAATTGGATATTACTGCAACTTCATTTTTTACCACATAACCCATTTTCAAACAGAATAAGAAGGATTGTGAAAGATAGGTAAGATAAGTTACATTATTTACAGCGTGCAACAAGTACTCTTTATTATGTTCAGTTTTCATGAGAAAACTTTGACTAAATAACTTAAAAATTATATATATATATATACAAAACTTTAAGTCTAAGTTAAATCTATATTCGACTTATTCAAAATATGTTTTACACTGTACTGATACATAGCAGCATTGATTTTCTTCAGTTTATCGATCTCGTCCTTCATCTCGGAAAACTTTTTCGAGGTTACGTCCTCTGATCCGGCCATATCGATATTTTTTTCTGTGTACAAATCAAAATCTAAAATGTCTGTTGTATTTCGATCCCTTGAAATCACTTCGATGAAGCTTTCCTTTCCGCTATCGTCCGATATCCTATGTAAATTACATAGTTGTAAACGCGGCTTAAGGTTGGTGACCCGGAAATTGTCGTAGTTTTTCGCGAAGAATGCAGCGGTGATTGGTCCCTTGTGATCGATCGTACGAAGAATTTGACGACTCGCTATGTCCCAGACGTGAACTTCGCCGCTGGTCGAGCCCGACACCAGGTATCGACAATCGATCGATATCGATAATGATACTACGCTCGATTTGTGCCCCTGGAAAACTATCACTCCATCCGAATTTCCGTCATTCCGTACCTGCACATGATGCTCTATTCCACGTGGCGGCTCGTGCAAATTGAATCCATATATGTCACCGTTTGTGCAGCCCACGAATAAATCACTTTCGCGTGCGTTCATGGAAACGGAAGTGAGTGGCACGTCGAACACAAGGGTGAGCAATAGCAATCCGGAGCCTGGGTCGTAAATGTTGCATGTTCGATCGAGAGATACGGAGCACAGTCTTCCTCGCGCGCCAGCATGTCCAAATTGTAGGTCCTTCACTGGCAAAGAGTGATGAGAGAATGCGTGCAATGGCGTAGGATGTTCCTCGTTCAATACACGATACAACGACCACACGAAAATTAATCCGTCCTCGGCGCCACTGGCGAAAATGGAACCGTCTTTGCTGAACGTCAAACAGGTCACTGTCTGATAATGTTGCGATAAATTCTTTAACAAACGCCCGTTGCACAATTGCCAGAGGAATAGTTTTTCGGAAATGGCCGCGACCATGTAGGCGCCATTGGGCGTGCAATTCAGAGCAGTAACCTTTCCCGGTGTTGTCAATCTCAGGTTAGATACGGGAGAATGACTGTTCAATGGCCAAACATGTATACGCGGTTTCGTTAAATCCGCACCCACTATATAACTGTCGCTTAAAAGTTGAAGAGTTCTATGACTGAGAGCACCAGCATTTTTATAAGTCGATAAAATTGAACCAGTTCGGTGATCCCACACAGCTGCACTCCAATGTTCACCGCTACTGTCACTAGTTAAAATCACTTCTCTCGTGTCGGCAATTCGCGACATTTTTATTATAGTTTTATTAAACTTAAAACCTGATTATGGTTACTTTAAGTCTTAACATATTTTGGTATAAATCTTTTCGTTCGATTTAGTATTCTCTCGAGTCGAGTTCTAACTTTTCTGTAAACACGTGCGTTGCACTAGGTTAGATTTCCACCATAAACCATAGCGCTTTTAGAGCCACTAGTCGAAACTTATTTTAGGTAGTACAGAAACGATTCTATTGGACAGTATAACCTCTCAAGTATCATTCATTCCCATAAAATCTTTTGCTTAAATAATTATAATGACTGAATAAATTAACTTTCTTAACAAATTTTTTTCGTTTAGCGTATTTTTTGTGAAAGGAATAACTTATATATACAATAATATCATAATTTTATAATTGTATATATTTGATATATTTTATTATAAATAATAAACTAACGACGAAATTTTCCTTTACCAAAATCTTATTTCTTGATACTTATTTTCCATTCACTTAAGATATGTTACATCATAGTAGGAAGTATCAATGTTGATGATTCATGTTTCAAAACAGATGAGTATATCAAGCAGAGCTTCCTTGACTGACCTTGAGAATAATAGTATTTATATGACATAATCCTAATCTTCGAGAATCGTTAGTAAAGCCTTTTTAAAAATTTGGTTTTGCTATATCAGTCTATTTTAGATTTAGATGATCGGTTCCACCTGATAACAAAACCGATAAGGGGTTACTAGATCGTGAAGTAATATTTGTTTCAATTTTCTCATGGGCTTTCTCGATGATGAATTACAAGAGGTATCAAAACTTTGTCAAAATGTCGTTGATGGTAGCCGTCTTGTTTCTTGTGTTTGTACTATGGTGCGAGTGGAAATAACGTAAGTTTACTTCTAGCGATTATGATAACTGACTAACTATTACCAAATAACTTCCTAATTAATTCCATTATTTACAAACGTCATAGGAAGACCGAGTTCAAGACCATCGTCGTGTGCATACAGTTCGCGGAGAGCTATCCTAATGCTCCATTGTTACTTGAATTGAAGAGCAAAACTCTATCTGTGAAATTACTTAAAGGTCTAACAGAAGTCTGTGAACAGGAATGCAAGAAATTGTTGGGAAAGGCACAGGTAAATATTTGAATCTACCAAATCGAACAATTTCTTATTTATATGAATTTACTACATGAATTTCAATTAATGCTGTAGGTGTTACCAATATTGAAATTTATCCGTAATTTCATTGGCGAAAATCCTTTGATTTGTTGCTATGATGAAATCTCAACCATAAAAAAACTCTTGGGGGACAACGATGAAATAAAATTGAAACAAAAATATTCTTGTATTGGTTTGAAGATTAAGAAAGAGTTATATTATTTCAAAGCTAAAATCGATGTACCAGATAATTATCCAGTTGCCTGTATAAAGTATGTACCAATGACGACTAAAGACATAAACAAGAAATTTATATTTCTTTTTAATAATTGTTTTGTTTGTAGATTGAAAGATGTAGATACAAATTTTCCTCCACTATTTACACGCCATTTCACAGGTCAAGGAAGGGAATTAGCCAGACAGTGTGTAGAACCACCGCTTAGGAAGAAATCACACACTCCTTTTATTCCCTCACCATCCTTGGAAGTTGTTACATCTTTTCTCATACAGTATGTCTATTTATCAATGTTCATGTTATATCAATATCATTTTTACTCTTATTTAATATTTTCTTTTTGTGAATTATATCACCTAGATGTGTAAAGAATTTGCCACAGGAGCATTGTCAGTCATGCAAACAAACATGTCTGCCAGAGAATCCAGAAAATGCAGAAACCAACGAAACTGCAGATATGCATGTAGAGAGACTTTACTGTGGACATTTGTTTCACCTACGCTGTCTTGTGACGTACATGAAGACTCCTCCATTCCATGGTAATTTCTATTATTGCATCGAATATCAATTGTCACATTAATGTAATGTAATATTAATGGGTAATGGTAATAATGTTTGACACGAATATTTATGCAATTTTATATTTTTATGAATATAATTAAGTAACCTAAACAGCACTTAGTTTCAACTACTAAATATTGTAATAAGTACTTTGTTCCCGATATTTTACATATATTTATGTATTATATGTATTTTGTAGATTTTTATACACTTATATTTCCAAAAGAAGGCACACATCAGCATTCTGGTTTCAAATAATATTGTTTATTCTATTATAGGGGGTAAAAAATGTCCAACATGTGAACAACGTATCTATCATGAAAAATGGGGTGTAAGCGATAAGCTTGCAGAAGAACGTTGGGCTCATCAACAAGCCCGAGCTAGGGAACTAGCAGAGGTAGAAGATTTTTTCAACTGAAATCTACATTTCATTTAAATCATATCTCTAAGTGATGATATTTCCATGAAAGAGTGCAATATCACGAACAAAATATTGCTATGGATAATTAGGGAGAAATGAGTGGTGAGGATGGGATAACAAGTGTAGGAAAATTTTCAAAATAACATTATTTATAATTCCACGCGTATCTATGTTCGCGTACAAATGTATATAGGTCAGTGTTAAAAGAAGGTATTTTTAATACCGTGAAGTTTATTATGATATACACTAAACGGTTTATATATATGCTTTATAATAACAATTTGCTTGATACGGTGCTAATATTTCGCATTATTCAATTTTTTTTTTACTAAACTAACATTGTAAAATATTTGTAACATTGAAGAAAGAATCATTCAATGATTTTGTATAAATTTAGATCTTCAGTCATTTTTATATTGAATATTTGAATTTGTACTTTGAAATAACTAAAGAACTTATTTTATATTACACTGATATTGAAAAGACGTTTTAATTAAAATATTTGAAAGAAGAAAAATCAATTGGAAAATGCTGTTGATATACTACTTATCGTGCGTTAAAGTACTCACCAGTTCGGTTACGAAGTGCCTTTCCATGTTTCACTATTATGACGGGGATAGTACTGAATGTTACTTGTGTGTGTTGTGAAGTGCGTCCTCATATAGTTTTTAATATCTTGATGTTGAATTGAATTTAATTGAATCGTATTATTAATTAACTATCACAGAAAGATATAATATAATTTGTTAATAACTGACAACAATATTCAACCGTTAAAAACTTTCAATGTCGCGGATCGAATATTCCTCGTGCGAAAAAGGGCGCGATATTTAATGTACTGATTTCAGCGCCACTCGCGGAGTGCAGAATTAATCGATGTTATCGAAACGTCTAATTGCAATTTTTCAAAAACTCTTAAGGTTGGACACCTACTGTATAACAAAACAAACAAAACAATCAATTTTTACTAGTAACTAATAATTAATGTATGAAACAAAAACAAAGTATATTCTTTCTTAACAAAATTGTTTTTTACGTGGAATGACTTATACATTTTTATTTTTGATTGTAATAATAAATACTTGTGGAAGAATGTATTTTACTACGTCAATTTTATTCCAAACGAAAAATATTTAACTTAAAAGACATGAGAAACTCACGTGTATTAATAACTAATAATGTTCATGACTTTAATGGAGTTCTAAATGTAAATTTTTCTCATAATCGATAATCGAAAAATGGTCGATACGGTTTATAGCGGAACCATGGCGGAACGAAACATACAAGGTATTTATCGTATGTATCGAGTAGCTATATATACTCTTATGCCTTTGTGTACTTGTGACCGTGGTTGTGACATATTATATTGATCCTCGGTACCGACTACGATGATCCTCTATTTATCTCGTTCTCGTACTGACTTTCACGGCGTAGTTTGTGCGGACATATTTTTATTTGTTCCGTAGTTTGTCTTTCTGTGGACTGGCATTTTTTTCATGTACATTTTAGTCCGGTACGACACGGATGATAGTGTGTTTAGGTGGAGCCACGAAAATATAGAAAGGTAAACTTTTACGAGTGAACTGGTTATGATAACCTAATTTCAAAATCGTTTATTTGTTCTGAGTGGAGCCTTATATCTTCATTTTCCATTGTGGAATTATTGATCGAAGTTCGTCGAATTTCAGTTGGAACTCCGTTTTTCTTGTGTAATTTTAAGTACATACAATGAAAAACATTCATTTTTATCTGAGTTATTTAATGTATTTATCGTTTCAATATCTTATTTGATAATGAAATGATAAATTAATTTTAATGTACAGTACTTAATTTTAAATGGCCTATACATCAGAATTTATAAACGTGGTATATATTCAATGAACTAGATTTTAATCTCGATTCGATAACTAAAGTAACGACATTATCGACTGTTTTGAATAAAAATATTTCTTCACCTAAGAACATTCTCTTATCGAAAATCATTTCAGGCAGTGAAATAAATCAGAAAACAATATTAATCTAATAATTTTCCATTCAGCAAGTGTACTTGCCAGTTATATTTAACTTGGTTACCTATACGATGTAATTACTTTAACATGATTGGCAAGGTTCTTCACGTAGATGCACGTACTTGGTTCTGGCAGACAGCCTGTCAGACTAATTCCCAGTTATCGATTCCACGCATACGTGGAAACGCACCGTTGTGTTGCATTCGTAGGGTGGGTGAACTGTGTCTTTCTTACACGCCGCGTCACCCAAAATATGTTACGAGAAATAATTATTACAGTCAGAATTCTGCATTCTACCAACTTTTATTATAAAAATTTCTCAGTCTAAACATTGTTGATTATTCCGTTTTATTCATACAAATAACTGAATAAGCAGTCTTAAATTATAATATTTTAACACGGCTTTAATATGGCTCCCAGGTCCTCTTGCATAATAATTTAATGATATAATTTCATTTAATAATATTAGTAAATTAACAAGGTACGTTATAAATTTCTCTTTCGTTCCAATCTTTATATTTTTATATTCAGTAAGATAAATTATTTTGAAAGTTGGAAAATTAACAAAATTTAATAAGGAAATTATTATAAAGGTCTCCTAAAACTTTTAATCTTCTTATCTATATTAACTAACAAATTAAATTTCAAATTTGCGAAATGAATATTGTTTCCTGACAATCAGGTCTAGAGTTATAATGATGCTTAATAACTTCACGATACAATGATAAAGGTAATTTCATGATACTACGCATACAATCAGAAGCTACAAGTTTTCTTCATTCATAAATTTTACTTCTAACATTTAATTTGTTCTATGACTAAACTTCTTAATGTTGTATAGAAAAATTTATCAACATAAATAATTTGTAACTTACAATTTACAAAATTTCACTAATAATATTAGTTTCATTGTGCAAGACGGCGACCTTTCATTACACTTAACTAATCATCTTTTACCTACAGAATAAATTGAATAATTTTGTCCTCTTGAATATTTAGGTGGGAAGGGCTATAAGTTCACAAAGTTGATAAAATTTAAAATTGTAAAAATCCATAAAATGCACGTGACATGCAGAAACGTATAAAATATCAAAAGTGTAGTACTCATTGTAATATTTAGTGGGAGAAATAAATTTTATAGATTCCATTTGCTTAATTGGGTACAAAGAAATAGGTATTTGCATAAAAATTCGCATAATTAATAGTAATTTATATTTCTTTAAATAAGTGTTATATCTTTAGTAATATGATTAGATGGATGGTATTGGACCCGTTTATGGAACTCTCTTGGGTGGGACAGTTTTAAGCAACAGTATAACTGTCCTCGATAGAGCGTTCCTCGCACGGCCATCGAAGAATTCGCGATTCCGATGTCGCGGCCGAATTTCGGGGATCGTCCTTGTACGCCGACGGCGATCTATCCCCCGGCTATGCATGTACCAGGGTCGTATTATACACACGATACACCTATAATTGCGCGTAGGGCAGCTTCGTCGTAACGCTTCGTGGATCGATAGCTGGGAAATGGCCGGAAGCCAAGTCCGACGACGTCGTTTCGAGTTTTGCCGTTGTCACTGTATGGGACCTAACCCCTTTCTTCAATGTCCCACTTGTATCGGCCACCCCCCAACGCAGAGCCCCTTCTTACACCCTTCTTCTTTCTTCTCAAAGCGAAACAACTTTCTTTCCTTCGAGATGCATGGAGATTGGCCATAAGTTATGTGAACACCTTGTTCGGTTTGTTTTAATAATAAACGAGATGTTAGCAGAATGTACGAGTTCCTGGGAAATTAGTAATCGTTAAATGTTAACGTTAGTAAATGTTTAGAACATTGGAATTTGATATTTTTATAGGCTGGAGTTTGTAGAATTTTTCATTCTCGATAGCTGCAATCTTTCAATTTTTATGCTTGTCAGAGTTTGGAATTTGTAAAATATTAAATTGCCGAAGATCGGAACTTGTCCATTTCTAGAATTTCTCCAGGATGAAATGTCTCCAAGTTTAGATGGTTGTAGATTAAAATTTGTATGTTTCTGAATTTTCAATGATTGACAATTTAAGATGCTTATAGCGTTAGATATATTGGAAAAGATTAAAATCCAATCTCAGAATATTTTTTGAAATACATTGTAACAAATATTAGCAATATAATAGGGCTGTTATGTATCTTCTGTTTTTCTACTGTTCTTTCGGTGAATTTAATGGGCACACAGGAAGCCTGCTACCAATTATGACATTCGAACGCGGGTTTAAAAGCAACAGCGGTTTTTTCACCTGCTCCCTCGATTGAGAGTCTCGTTGTTTGTCTTTCTTTGTGTGTTCAATCATAGACGTTTGGGCGAGTCGCGACCCGGTCTGTGGAATAGGCGCAACGCGGGATGCCGCTTATCCCAGTTTCTTTAAATCCTCAAGGGCAGCAGCGAGGAAAACACCCCCTGGTGAAATAGCGATATCGAAATATGACGCAATGTTTAACCAATAGGGTGCACTACGGAATAATACATACATTGTTTTTTCTTCCTTCCGGCTCGTTTGTTCCCTTTATCTATTTAATTACAAGAAGATTTTGTTTCTTTTTCAAACAAAGTAAATACCTGTATTCTTGTTTTTAAGTACAGACAAAATGTTGCAATTTAATTATAAAATAATAACATCTGAACAATAGCAATCAAGATTAAACCAAATTTCTGTATAACACGCATTATATATGAGCGCTAAGATCATAGTACTCTATATCGCTTCTAATTTTCATAAAATGGCATGTTCTATGCTTATTATTGTAAAAAATTGATCATGTTTTTTAAAGAGATTGCATATTCCAGATTGCTGATACTTTTAAATATCGAATGTTGAAATATGTGAGTGAATCCACTAATATAATCGTCGATTTGAAAAATATCCCAGTAGAACTACACTTACTTTACTCGAGCTAAATTCCAATCTACATAAACGCCGAATGCCAAGAACAATTTTCTACATTATACACCAAATTATATTCTAAGCGGTGATATCATTTTCTAGCAATAATATGTTTCATATAATATATACATATGCACATACAAAGTTTCTAAGAGCATTCGAATACTTTTGTCAGTCACAGTGTATGAACGCCAAATGCCAGGGCCAATTTTCTACATAAATCAACGCCTCCGTGACGATATTCTGGCAATACCAGTGAAGAAACCAGGAAGTTGAATGAGTTCTGCAACGTTCAGTAGCCATTGGCAGTGACGAAAACATCAAAGACGCCGTACGACCTCTCTGTCTATCTCTCGTCCTTACACAGACCAACTAACCGTACATTCTAAAGAGTTCCCCCGGTCGCAGTAGGGAGGATTCCTTATCCTGGGGATCTGAAAGGCAACGGCTGGCCGCACGACGGAAAGAAAAGAAGAAAGGTGGATCGTGGCGCGTGCCACACGAAGGGTGACCACACCGTGGCTGCTTTTTATTTTGCGGAAGATCGAGTCCACGTATTCCTTTCACCATGGACAATGGGATCGTGCCCGTAGGACGTATCAACTCACAGCCGAAGGCAACGAGCATCGTAAATGATCCATAGAACACAGCTGCGCGTGTCTTTCCATTTCCACGAAATTTCTTCCTTAAATGCGTGATTTTCAACATACGTCGCTGACCATCTTGCATTTGTTCGTAATACGATTGGATGGAAGAGATTTAAAAATTGAGTAAGAAAGATGAGGATAGAGAGAGAATTAAGAGACTGCTGTATGCAACTAAAGTAGCCAGCAAACTAATTCCAAGAGAGAAATCACGTACAGAAATTCCGATCTGCAAGTGAAGCAAGGCGAAGGAACGGAACGCCATAAACAAGTCTCTCGTTCTTAATCAGGACCATCTATCGTCGAAACGGCTTTCCAGTCGTCAGCACGCATCAAGAAAATCCATACTTCAATTGCTAAGGACACTAACCCCGTCGCTAACCCAAATATCACCAAACCAAATCTAAACTCTGATCACTAGACTGTGAATGTTTATGCAAATTCATATTTTTATGAACACGACTAAAGAAACGGGATCTAAGTAGGAATTTGTCCCACCAATGAAGTATTATAATTAGAATAGATACTGTACTTTCTCTGCTTCTATGTATTATCTATTATGTTTGTTGTTTCTTTATTGTTTGAATATATTTGAATAATTTTGATATTCCTTATCTTTAGCCATTGCATGTGTTCTATGTATTTCTGTACCTTTAAACGTCTCATAAATACCAAAATATTCACATATTTTCAATATACACATACATATATTCGGATATTTCGATATTTTATATTTATATATATTTTAGCAATTTCAAATTTCCCTGTTTGCCTGAAAATCGACAAATCACAGTTATCAATTCACCAACGAGCAAACTACCAGAATCGCCAGTCAATGAGTCAAGCACGCGAATATTGCGACACCATAGAGTCCTCGTGACAATAGATTCGGGCAGCCGCAACAACAAGTTGCAACCACCTGGCGAGGGCGATGCCGGCCACCCAGTGGCCTCCAGGTGCTCTCGAAACCCCCTGTCTCGTCCCGCATGCCTGCTGCCAAACTGCGAACTTTGTCGTTCATTGGGAAAAAAGGATCGTCGTTCGAAAAATGATCACGAGACACCGTGTATCTCTCTTGTACGTCCCTGTCTATGGCACTGGGGGGCAACGGTATCGTTCTGGAACACGCGCGAATCAACGTTCCAAAATCGATACGTACATCTGCCGCAACGTAGAGTCTATTGACTCCTCTGGCTGCTCGGAGCATCTCCAAGGCGACTCAGGATGGAACGCGCGGCGTGTCCCGCTTTCCACGGAAATCTCGCGGGAGAACAGACGGTTCTCCTGACGCTGGCGACTCTTTGGTTTATTGGCATTGTAGCAGGAAACGACATAGCGTGGCTATAAAATGAATTTAGACGGGCAGTTAAGGTCTAAACGTTCCAGCGCTGGAACGTGTAATTGCTACATTACTAATTACTGCAGATCTCTATACATTTATAAGAATTTTAAATGTGTACAAATGCAGAGAATATAGGAAACTGTATAAATTATCCAAAATGATAGCATTCTCTATGATGCTTGACAGGCAAAATAATTTTTTACCCAGGTTCCGTATAATTATATTCATAAAAATATAAATCTGCATACATATTCGCAGCTCAGTAGGTGGAGAATTTCTTGGAGAACACCTCGAAGCCTTTTTCAGCTTCGTGTCAATTTGATTCTAAGGAAAAAAGTACTTTGCTTAGTTTTGCGTATTACTTACGTTTTAGATGCTCTATACGTACAGTTCCTATTTAATTGCCACGTTTCGCAGAGTCTGAGAACGTTTCTGCAATATATTTTCTTTTTTTAGAGAAAAGGTACATAGTATAATTTAATAAATTTTTTTTTTATAGAAGACGGAGGTGGTTTCTGGAACGAGGATGGAGGGTGTGAGCGGAAAATATTTGGACTGCCCTAGCTTCAGATTGGAACGGTACGTTCTTTCTTGGATTACGTCAGATTGCAGAAAGCATTCGTCACGATTACGTCAGATTACAAAATTTTACACGCATCCCGTTCATAACTATTAGGGGCTATCAAGGGAATGATTACTCGACTAGAATTATTTTTTATGCAAGTGAAAGAAACCCAGAATACATAGTTTTACAAAGTCATCTACAAGATTTAGGAGATCCAAACTTCGTTGAGAAAATTTTATGCGGATGTTGATGCATTTATGGAAAGATAAAATGGTCGTTGTAATATTTAAAGGGGTGTGATTGTAAAAACATAAATTTGCAACATGATACAAAGATTCACAGACCAGTTATAATATTTCGAAAACGGACTGTATAGCGTGTAGACTTTTGTGATTGATTGCACGTCTTGCAGGTACAAAACGCGGTTTATGACGAATGGAACTGCTCATTTTTGTGAATACCGTGATTTATGGTATGGCTTGTTATGGAGATGCTTGATAACGAGTTACGAGAGTTTTATAATTGGTCGCTTCTGGAGTTTGAGTTCGACTGATTGCATCATTTTATTTCGCCGGTGAGCCATTTTCTGGAGACTTGGATACATCGCTCGTAATAGGCAATCCGACAAAAGGGCGTTTCACTTGTGCCGGTTACCGTGTGCCAACTCCGGGAAAAATGGGCAAAAAGTTGCGACAGATTTTTATGGGTCGCGGTCAACTTTGACCTAAGTACAAATTATGTTATTTACCGCAGTGATAACTTTATCGCGTCTAAAGTACCAAGTTTAACAGTGTACGTAGTAATAAGTTCGTTATACCAATTAATTAAAACGTTGCAATATATACGATTATGTGATAGATCTTCCTTTTAATAACGAAATAAATTGAATAAAACATTTTGCAATGAGATATGCAGTCGTTTACAGTAGAATCTTACAATAATCTCTAGGATACTATACTCTTTTTAAAAGTTACCTTGAGATGTACTGTTCCATAAGTTGAAAAAACCTTATCGCACGCTACGAATTTCGATTAGATTTTTCACAGGAAAAATAATCTCGTTTGGCTATTTATTAATTGATGCAAAAAATGTAATTAATCGATTTAATGTATACTCGAACGAAGGGATTATGTTATTATTTTGAGGAACGTGAGAAACAAAGGCTTTGATTAGATCAAACAGTGTTTGATTAGAATGTGAACTTCAATTGCAATTTTTCAAGCCAAGAATTTCTAACTATAAATTATGCATAATTTTTCATCTGAGTTAACAATTGACGTTGCTTTAAATAGCTATCAAAAAAGATTATAAAGCAAGGGATTACATAAAATTGTATGTGGATACTGTGACATAATAAGGGATGATTATTCAACATCATCCCCCGGAACGAGCGAATTTTACAAAACGCCAATTGCAACGTAATTCTCTCATCGATGCAGGCTATTAGTTTCCGCGATCGATCCGTGTCACACGACACCGCCGTTCATGGTACACCATTCATGTATCCCGCTGTAAAAAGAGAATACGTATCCGTTCGTCCACGAAGAAAAGGCACGACCCTGTCTAGGTACGATGAAACGGTCAGAACCACCACACCTACACACCCTCTGAACCTCGACTAAGACAAAGACAGTATTATCCAAGGAAGGAAGTTAGACAATAGTCGCAGAAAAGAAAATTGGAAGAAAGAAAACGAAAGAAACATAAGAAAGGCTACATCAAGATGTATGTCAGTACCACGGAAGGATTTAAGGGAAGAAAGGTAGTAATTATAGTGCGATAAAGGGAAAGAGTCTAATCAATCAAGAGGACTAAGAAATTGCAGAGAGGATATTAAGGAGCAGGTAAGAGAATGAAAATGGTCTAAATTCTAAGGAGAAAAAGAGAGATGAACAAGACAGTACTAGTCGACGAATTAATGGTAAGAAACGCGTAAAACAATATTAACATGTAATAAGATCTAGAAGGGCAAAGATAGAAGTTACAGTGTAAAGGAGAGAGAAAGAGGAGGAGCTGAATGTAAGAAACGAGCGAAACATGATAGAATATATCTAAGAAACTATCTCAGTCCGAATACCATGGCTACAGAAAGTACTGTTGAACCATTGTATTTATTGTAGCGTTACTAATTAATTAGATCCAAGTATATTAAATTTCCTATTATTCCTTCAAGTTAGTATCCTGACTTCAAAAAATTTAATACTACAGAATGAAACGTATAGAGGTATGATGGAAAAATGTTGCACTGAAAGATAAGGCTACGTACCACTGTAAAGAAGAATATCTTAGACAAAAAAAAGAAAAAAAAATACAACACTACGTACAAGAAAAGCAAAAGAACAAAGGAAAGAACAAAAGCAAGCGGCTCGTAAAGATACGTATAATGTAAAGAAGAAACGTAAAGAGATAACACGAGAGAAAGAAAGAGAGTGCGAGTATAGCAGCGCTTGATGGCACACAGGTCGGCAACGAGGGGGTGGTTTCGAGACGTCGCGTTGCGGGGCATCGATTTCGGGCCAGGCCGATGGCATCGGCGGGGTATCGAGGGGCGTCCCGACGTGCTGTTGGAGCGCGTCGCGGCGCTGCTGTATACCCGAAAGTACGAGTCGACCGACAGAGCCGCGCTTCTCTCCGTTCTCGAGCCATCTCCAACTACCATCAACGATACATACACACTCAAACCTCGAAACTGCCTATCCTGTTTCATCTTACCAAGTTGGAGGAAGAAAGAACGAAAGCTGAGGCGCGCGCGCGCGCTCGTGTTTGCCGCCTGCGCGCGAGTCGAACGTGTGGCCGAAGAGAGCGTTGCGGGCCTCGCACGAGCTCGCTACGGACGTAGCCGAACCGCTTAGCAGTCGCGCGACCAGAGACCACCGCGTCGTGGTGCTGCCAGCCTCGAGTGCCTTGCCTGGCTTAGACAGCGACAGACTTGGCCTCTACTACTGGCTGGTACTGACGTTGCCGCACACGACACGACACGCGGCCAGTGTGTCCACACCGGCTCAGTACACTTGGAAGACTCCGCCAGAACGGATCAGGCATTCGTGTTTCTCTTTCGAGTCACGATTTTGAAGTTCGTCGAATTTCTTTCAATAAAAATATACACGTGTATACATAAATATAGCTATAAACGTATGAAACAATTGGTATTTCGGAGGCACACGAGCTAAAAAGGAAGATACTATATATAGAGATATTTAGAATAATCGAACGATAATAGGGAATGAAATGGCAAAGTGAAGCGGTTACGATCAATTAACAAAGTGAAGACGTTAGACACGAGATAGACACGGGTAGACGTGGCTTGAGTTTCGTATACGAATGCGTGGTGTATCCGGATGCGCCGGTGCACCACCAGCTGCAGCTGCCAGTGCCGCTACTACCGCCACTGCTACCAGCACCGGCGGTGCTGCCTAGCGCTGCCGCCGCCGTCGTCGCCGCTGTCTCGCTGGTGCTGCTGCCGCTGGCAGAGGCTCGCAGAGGTGTCCACCTCGTGGCAGTCGACACTTCCTGCCGGACGGTGGTAGTGTCCAGGCGCGCTGGACACACGACGAGCCGCAGCCGGTCGCTGCTGCCGTTGTTCGAACGTTGTGAGGATTAAGACGTGGAAGAGCCGGCCGTGGAACAGGAGACGAAGGAAGAAAGAGAGAAAGAAAGGAGGGAATTGATAAGGGAAGAAGGTAGAAGTGTGTGACAGAAGGTGATGCGTGACACACACGGTGCTCTGTGAATTACGGCTCTCAACTGTACGAGAAGAACGTTTTTTTTTTTTTGTTAGTGTAACAGAGGAAGAGAGAGGGAGAGAAAAAGAATTCGCGTGGGCAACGAAAAGAAAAGAAAAAAGGAGAGGAAGGAAAAAAAGAGGAAAAAGGGTTTGACTAGCGAGTGCGACGAACCCTTTCGCTACTCCCTTACACGCACGGGGCCGCACACTCGTGCACGTATACCGCGAGAGCCGCGACGTGTCGCCGGTAATATAGCGTGTACGCTTTCGTTTAGAGGGTTTCTTCCCTCCGACGTCGACGCGCGTAGGAGTGCCGGGTCGCACGCGGTGCCTCCTCTTCATCGACGTCGAGTCCCGTCGGGGTGTCTACACCTAACTTCCTTCTCCATTCGTGTTTCCACCGATTCTCCAAGTGAAATCAACGTATACGTACACATATACGCGAAACAATTACAAAAATGAAAGCACCAGTGATCCATCTCGAACACCCATAAGAATACTAAAACTCAACCTATAATTATTATATATGTATATGTATGTATTCTGATTAAAAAACGTATATAAATAGCCTACATCAAAGAAGCATCGAATAACTTGAAAAAACGATTGAAACACAAGTTCATCGATTAGATCCTAAACTGTAAGAACGAAACACACAACGAAGGAGGAAAGGACAAGCTTTTTGCAAAGATTCTGAAGGGAAAGAAGAGGAAGAAGAAGAGAAAAGGATCACGAGTTGGTGGTTGGTGCCGGGTGTGCTGGTGGTGATTCGGCTTGCGCCAGGTCGTGGTGATGCCTCGCGGCCGCGGATCCTTGAGATCGCTGGGTGTCGTAGGTAAGGACACCGCTGGTGGAGCCGCAGTCCCGGTTTCGTACGGCGTCGTTGCGACGAGGACACGCTGACGAGTGCAGCCCCCGGTGGCACGGCAGTGGTCGCTCCTGCAGGCCATGTATTACGGTTCGGTAATCGACCGTACAATCGGCAGCAGCTGCAGTGCCAGCGACCTTCAGCAGCCGCGATCACCACGGCCACGACGACGTAGACGCGTTGCCGCGGCGCCCGGCGTCGCGGACGACGCCGACAACGAGGACGAACTTCAGTATCACGAGCCGGCGTACGTTGTCCTCGATGTGCAATCGAACGAGAAAAATGGTCATCGGATTGGTTGTCACGCCGCTCCGAGGCCTGGCAGAAGACGAACCGGCGGAAACGCGATTAGGATACTGCTACTCGCCACTGCCGCTGCCTTCCTCGCACTCGCCGTCTCTCCTGGTAAGTTTTAAGACTATTTCAATCACTGTCTCTCTGATTCCGTGGAGATTCGATTGTTTGTTCAGATTGATTCTTAGTAAGTCCTGGGAAAATTTGTGGTTCCTTGTTCCGTGATAATTTGCTTCCGAAACATGGAACAGAGAAGAGACCGGATTTGTATTTTCTATAGTTAGTGATTAGACGTTTATGTTGTATAATTTAGTATTCGTAATTGGGTGAAGAATTTTTGAAATTTTAGTTACTTGCGTATCTTAAAAGGAATAGTCGTATTGGATTAATTTTGATACAGAGGAATTTTTATCTCGTTGCTAGAATTTAATGGAGAATTTGAAAAATTCTAGTATTCGAGTATTGCAACGGACGAATATGTAGCGTTAAATAGAGCAGACGAAGTAGCTTGCTAGATACGAAACACGGAGTATCTGTAACATGACAATATAACCAAATTATGAACAATTCTTAGAAGTAGATTATTGTAAATTAATTAGGATGAAACGCCGAATGCTACGCGAATGGGTTAAAGGGTGTGGAGTAGAGTAGAACGCTTGGAGAATCGGTGAGACTATAGTCTCTGCGGAATCAATCGGTGCTCAAGGCCGTTTCTCCCTCTAGGGGGTCGCGAATGTTTTCTGCGAAAGTCTTGCACCGGAGTTGGCACTTACTTTTTACGAAGTATATTTGACATCGATTTGGATGTAACTTAGACTAGGAAGGTGGATAAGAGGTCGTGAAATTTCAAGAAAGACACTTTCTTCTTCTTGACAATTCTGATAATACCATAATTCATAAGAATGAGACTTGCAGGATAATTTACAGATGAATAAATTTTGTAAATCTAATAATTTATTTTACCATGCACATACAATAAATGGTAATATCTAGATTGTAAGATCTTACGAATTATATTTGATAACGTTTCGCAAGATTAAACGATTTTATAATCGTAGAACTTTATTCATCTTGTCATCGTATTTGCTCCTCGACACGAAAGTAAAGAAACTTCAAATATGCTATTTTATATAATTAATCATCGTGTTTATGGAGTTCATTTGAGAAAATTACTTGTTAGAATATAACACTGTGGCTAACGAAAATTCAATCAGCGATAAGCATATTAAGATAACAGAAGTTTCTGTCTTTGAAATAAGACTTTTTCAAAGACCGATGAAAGGTATCATTCATTATTACTTTACCACGTTTGACTGTTTATCATCTTAAATATCAATTACTCCGAGACGCTTGAGTTTGTCTCGTCAAAATCAATTACTTTAATCCTCGCGAATAATTTATTTCTATTTCTAAACGACGTAAAGTACCGAAGGTATTATCAATTATCGTTCAGTTAATCTTTATCATTTGAATGCGGATATTTATGCAGATCCATCGCTTTATGAATGTAATTAAGAAAAGTGCAACTGAATTCGATATTACCACTAAATATTTATCGCAACAAATATTTTTCGCACCTTCAAATTTCCTCTAAATGCACCAAAATCCTCAGTCTATTTATCACGATGAGACCTATAAGACCGTTTCATTTTCCTTCTTTCTCTCTTATTAACCATCTTCTAATTATCTGTCGCCTAATCTATATCTCTCATTTCGAATGAACGTTGACATGAGAACATACCGATTGTTTCAATTCGAAAATTACATTCGTATTTGTTCCGACTACAATGGCTATACAAATACCAAATACACATTTGTATACAGCTTTATTTTCCCATCGGGCTCTTATCATGCGCATCTAATTTTCATAGCATTAAATTCTCATAGTCATACGAAGGTATGTCAGGTAATACGAAGAACCTATACTTGATTTAATATTAATATTATATAAATGCTATAATAAATGCAATGGTGTGAAAATACTTCTGCTGTTCACTGTATATAATCTACGTGACAAAGTTTTGAAAGTGTCGCGAGTCTTGGCGCATTATTGCGGATTATCTAAGGGTAACCTATTAAATCAACGAACTCCTACATACCTTCGTAGTTATTGTCAAAAAGCTCGAAACACGCTGACCGGTTGGTCGAAATACGAAAAGTAAACAGCACGGCCTGTCCGCCGGGAAAATAAGAGAAATATTCACAGGCATGTTGGCGCCTGCAACGTCTCCACTCGAGCATGCAGATACGTGTATTATTAAAATGCTGCTGCTCCGTTTCGTGATTCGTTACGCGCCTCCCTCTCTTCTCGTTTCTTCGTTCTTTTTTTATCCGGTTTCTCCTCTTCCCTTTTATTTTTTCGTCTCTCGTTTCATTCATTCGTCGTGGAAAAAATCGGTGAAAAAAATCGGTGGAAATTAAGGAAGATTAATTGAAAGAGCGAAGGGAAGTGGGAAAAGAGGCGCGGATGGGCCAGAAAGCTAGGTGTGCATTCAGCGCTTTTTAGGTCGACTTTTTCTTCGACGAATAGTCAAGTGGCAAGTGGTGACAGTAAGCATGTGACGCATTGCGTCAAAATCCAGTGTCGAGGAAACTGTTGCACGAGACTCGCCCTCTGCACCTTAGTTTTTGCGATTTTCGTCAATCGAATCACTCGACTATCTGCTTATTCAGCGTTCGTCTTAACACAGGGTGGAATTTAAATGTGCAGGAAGCCCGGTCGTTGATTTTAGTCCGGTCTAAGCTAACTTTAACATTAATCTTTTCAACGACGAATTCTTTTTCGATTGGAAGAAATTTCTTTTCATCGACTGTTAATATTTTTATGAATGCAACTGAAGAGATTTCCATAGAGATTTCTTTTAAATTGTTAAATATTATAAGCGATGTGATCTATTTTGTATATATTATATATTCTTGATTTTTACATCTTGAAATTCCTCACAAACGTGATCAAAATCCGCACTAACGTGTATTAGTCGTTTTAACATATGATCCACGTAAGTAACTGCAAACCGTGTTCACAAAAACCACGTTCTAAAGCACTGCACAAGCAACGGAACCGTTTAGATACACACGTTTGGATGCATTGTGCGAGACTGGTGAATACGACAAAAGACGGTGAAAAAGCGATATTTTCCGCGGAAAACGTGCAGGCCGTTCGACGGCCACCTCCGGCTGTGTTTTCCTCGGCTCCCTCTCATTCTCTCGGTCTTCGTGGCTGACGCGTTCCGGTGGAAACGTGGCGTGTGGCCCGTAGACATCGGCGAGCCGCACCCACGCGCGCTATTTATCTCGTCGTCTGCCGAAGCCAAGTGCCAAGAGTATATTTTTTCGCATACCGTTACCTCTTCGTCGCATCTCTTTGCCCTCCTCTTCATCTCGTTGCCCCGCCATCCATCTTCCTTCTGTTCGTCTATCCGTCTATTTCTATCTTAACGCTACAACTACCGACGATTAAAATGCGAGACTCGTATCGAAGAAATCAAAACGGACGATATCCAAGAAAAAGAAAGAAGAAAGAAATAGCAAGGAGATACATAGCTGAAGGTAAAAGGCAAACTTTAGTTCCATATATTTTGTAAAGAATCGTTCGAAATTTCCAAAGCGTACCCAAATTATTGCGAAAAATCACGAATGATCGCATTCTGGTCATTGTTGCTGCCTTCGGCGTTAATCGCCACCGCCCACCTTTCCTCCTCCTCTTCGTCACCTTCTTCTTTCGAGCTGTCGTCGTGTTTTCCACGATCTAGAAGGAAGCAAACGGTCGTGGTGCACGAATCGTATCGAAGGAAACGGTGGTGGTGCCACTTCTTAAATTTAGATATCGTAGAGAGGAACGATCTATCGCTGTCTCTCTCTTCCGCACGATCCTCGTGAAGACGGATATAATAGATATTCTGCGTCGTTTCTCGCGTCGTCCCCCGCCGACACCTGGCTGCGATAAATTTTTGCTCGTTTCTTGATGATTACCGCCTTAAGGCGAACCGAGCCGGGTCTGCTCGTTGTTGGGAATAGTCGAGGGAGACGTTGGATCACTGACACGGTTGTGGGCTGCAAATTAAAAGCCTTATTGCGGGATACAAGGCGGAGAGGTTGAGAGAAGTTTTACGTAATGCATCATTTTCTGGACGGCGTCTGATCGATAGCCACACTGTGGCGTGCAAAGTTTGCAAAGCTCTGCTGCGGAGAGGGGATACGTCTATATGGAGGAGAAACTAATGTTTCTTGACCGTGTTCTCTTTTCTGTATTTCTATTGGGCGAGCTTGGCCTCAGGGCGGAATTAATGAAACGAGTTTTTAATTCGTTGTGTTTGCTTATACTGAATATTAAGGTGGAGATTAAAGATCAGTTAAATATTCGTTTTTAAGACGTTTCTATTGTCTGAGCTTCTTGCAGAGTGGAATTAACGAGATGAGTTATTTACAGGCTTTTTTCTATTTGTCTATGAGCTACTAAGTATCGATTAAATGTTCGTTTTTAATAATAGAACAGAGTTAGAAGTTGCTAACTTTTCATTTGTTTACAATGTATTAAAAATGTGTAGAAGCGTTTGAGAAAATTATTATATTATCAAGGAAGATATATCGACAATTGTGATTCTTCCCAATATTCTTGGTTTCATTTAATTCGGTACAGTATCTTCATCGAATACTCTAAGAAAAATTAACGAAAGAGATCTTCGGTATCTAATGCTTATCAATATGGAATAAACAGAAAAAGTTTGAAGAATCTTGCGAATTTATTAGATGCAACCCAAAGTATAAATAGGTGATTGTTCCTTCAAATCTGTCATAATTCCTATTAGCATTGCGCAATCGGAGAGAGTGCAAGCAGAGTTCCTTCCGTCTCATGAGCTCCCATGAGACAAACGCGACATGGGTAAATGTAGACTTCTAAGAAAAACCCAGAACTTCTATGAGAAGAACATTCGATGCTCGTAATTCTTTCTCACCGAGGGTGAGTCAGAGACTATCACCGCTCCCCTATCTTACGAGACACGAGCCGGTTTCCCGATTTTACTTTATCGTAAATTAGATCCGGTCCCTTTTCAGATCGATACTTTTCCATTCTATGTCTCTATATCTATCACTATAATTAACGCATAATATTTAATTTCGTACTGTGCCAACTTATAACAACATACGTATTAATTTCGTACTTTAGGTATAACGAAAACAAAGATACTTACTATATTTGTAGAGAAGAGTTTCTAACTTGCGGCTTACAACTACGCCAATTACGTCTTTGTCCCTATACGTGTCCCTCTAATCAACACGTAATTCTGAATTTCTTACCATGTCAACCTGTAAACGCATAAATATTAATTTTGTAGTTTAGGTGAAATAAAAACAAAGATATTATGAATTTGCAGAGAAGAGTTTCTAACTTGCGGCTTACAACTACGCCAATTACATCTTTGTCCCTATACGTGTCCCTCTAATCAACATGTAATTCTGAATTTCTTACCATGTCAACCTGTAAACGCATAAATATTAATTTTGTAGTTTAGGTGAAATAAAAACAAAGATATTATGAACTTGCAGAGAAGAGTTTCTAATTCGCAGCTTACAAATATGCCAGTTACATCTTTGTCCCTATACGTGTCCCTCTAATCAACACGTAATTCTTAATTTCTTACCATGTCAACCTGTAAACGCATAAATATTATTTTTGTAGCTTAGATTAAATAAAAACAAAGATATTATGAATTTGCAGAGAAGAATTTCTAATTCGCAGCTTACAACTACGCCAATTACGTCTTTGTCCCTATACGTGTCCCTCTAATCAACACGTAATTCTGAATTTCTTACCATGTCAACCTGTAAACGCATAAATATTAATTTTGTAGTTTAGGTGAAATAAAAACAAAGATATTATGAATTTGCAGAGAAGAGTTTCTAATTCGAAGCTTACAACTACGCCAATTACGTCTTTGTCCCTATACGTGTCCCTCTAATCAACACGTAATTCTTAATTTCGTACTGTGTCAACTTGTGAGCACATAAATAAATACATAGTCTTCGTATGATAAAGAAAAAGATACATTACTTGGAGGATGAATATGTTGCCAACTGCACAGATTTACACACTTACACTTCACTATATTTCACTATGAATTCCTATGTATTTTATGTAATGATTTTCGAGGAATACGACGTTACGAATTATTAGCACGAAATTAGGAAATCGAGATAAAACGATGCAACGAACAGTTGACGATGACTTAATTTCTAGATCGGAGGAACGGAGTCGGCAAAGTTCTCGATTGTCAAGGTCGACTAACTGCATGAATAAACTTGGACGGAATAGATTATTCATCACTTGTTTTTAATCGTTTTTAATTAAGGTATAATAATATACATTTTGTATATTTCTACAGAATACTCGAATAAAATTGCATATAAAGTTTCAACGTTTCGACGTTCTCAATTTTCTCTCACTCTCTCTTTCGACGTGCTTTACCGCAGTTGTTTTGCATCCATCATTCCGAAAAGTTCAGCATGGCCTCGTTCTCGGCCAAAATTCGACGTGTTCACGGAAATTCTGTTTTTCCACCGACTGGCTCGATATCATTTCAAAAATGTACGTAAAAGGTGCACACAGTATTTTTACAAATTGTTCGCATGCTGATTTAGTATCTTACGAAATTTTATCGAAAAATTGCTGTCCGATGTGAATTAATCCTGGAATTGCTTTTCGGGCTACCACGCAAATTCATATTCAGGTTTGGCGTAATTTTCGCGCACTTTGAATACCCGAAGAACATTGAATAAATTCACTAAAATACCCTCGAGCAATTTAAGAACAGCTATGGGATATTTCTATTTGCAATTATTTTGCGATGCTGTAACCAAAATTAGTATTCCGCTAGAGTCATGAAAGGTTCTGGGTTAATTAAAAATTGGCTATTTAATAATAACGAAGCAGATAAAAATCTACTATCCAATAGAAGAAAGAAAAGAAGAAAAACTTATTATTCAATACGAATAAGAGGAGCAAAAAATATTGAAAAATACGTCCTCGATTTATCACCGTCATAAAACTGTGAAACGAACTTGGAACAATTATGACACGTCTTCATAACGAAATACATGCCATTAATGTCGTAAACATAACCATAAAACGAGTAAACAAATCCATGTTTTTCGTAAATTATTAGGGTATATATCGTACAAGTAATTGGATCACGATTACTAGCAGTCGTTAAGTATCTGCGACAGTGGACAAATGTTCCTTGTTCTTGAACTTTTCCCGACAAGCTTAAGGGCGGGCTTTGTGAGGCCAGGCGCCAGACACCAGCCAATGGGACCGGTTTATTGTAATGGTTTCGTACATTCACAGTATGATCATTGTACTATTCCGTCTCGCGAGAACAGTAAAATCGGCGAACGAGCATAATTCAGTCGGCAATAATAGGCGCGATTAGATACGAGCTCCAAGTGTGAATACACCTTAATTTCGCATAGAGGCAACTTTTACACAGAGACGAAATGTTAGGTTGGTACAATGCAATATAGAGAGACGCTTTATCGTAATATTGTTTCTAGTGATGGGATCTGAAATACTTGGAATCGCTTTGAATCTCAATTGTATAGATGGCGAGAAATTCGGAATCATTTGGAACGTGATTCGAGGCTTAAAATTTTTGAAACTCTCGACGAGTGTTGGTAGGTCCCGAGTCTTGAAAATCAGTTTCGATAGCTTTTGAATGTTTGCTGAGTATTTACGTATCTTACAAACTTCTTGATCGATCTCGTTCAAAAGGTATCATCGACGCAAAATGTCAAAGAAAGTTTGGAACGACCGAGTATCCGTGAAGACATCTCGATCGAGAGAAGACTTTTCAGGACTTTTAAAGATTAAGATAAGATAAAGAATCAAGGCTTATCGAGACTTTCAAGAGTTTTAATACTTCGAATCGTGTTGCAAATGTTTCGAATTTTCTGCCATATATACAAATTCGAAACGATTCCAAGTCTTTCAGATTCCATCGCTAATTGCTTGACGGCGCATCGAACGTGCCAATGCGCTCGCTCTCTGTCGAAGTTTCAAAGACAAAGGCGCTGTTCAAAATATTCTTCGCTACGATTGTTTCCACCGTCTCGGAAAATCTGGCGTATAGTTTTAGGTAAATGAATGCCAAAGAATGGTAATAAAGAAACATGTGTGTATATAAACTTAGAGAGTAGAACGTTTGCTAGATCGTCGAGTTGAGAATTGTTTCGTTTGATGATAAAAATCTTGGCTAGGTATCGCGAATTTTTGCTTGTAAAATGGAACAGCGTGATAGTGGTATTGGATATCAAGATGGTGGTGAAATACTGTTTCGCTTTGAACGTTTCCGGGGTTGCTGTGCTTCCTCATCCTCTTTCGACCCCATCGTACTCACACAATCTCGTATCAGAAGCAACGAAGCACGCACGCTTCCCACGCCAGGATTTCATAATCGCGGTGTTCCTTTTAGCTCTTCATAATGGTATTTTCTCATTTCTTTTTGCGTTTAACTTAACTTTCCTATGTGTTTTATTTATACGTTAATAGAAATATAATAATACATCAATGTTTGTAAATATAGACTTCTCTATTTATAAAATCAGTTTGATTTGTTAAATAGATATAATCAATTTATGTAGCGAATATTATATGAAAAATCGAAGATCAGGAGTAAGGAATTTCCTGGCAAAAATGGCCAAATGAGTAGATCGTTTTAAAGGCTTTAATTTTAGATTTTTAATATTAGCTACGTTTAAATTAAAAGCAAACCTCGCTTTTCTATGTTCACAGAACTAATGAAAATTTCGTAATACGAAAATACGCTATGAATCTATAGGAATTTGTTTCTTTAAAAAGTGGAAAACTCGTGAAAATTGAAAGAGAATTAAGAGAGGATAAAAGGAATCGTAAATGTGGATTCGCTAATAAAATTTTTTCATTCGTTACGTTTGATACGAAGGTGAATTAATATCAGCGAACGTGAGGGTTTCACGTGTTTCAGTTACTGCGGATGAGCGAATTTTTGTTGTATAATCAAGCTGATCTGGACGGCACGCGTTTCTCGTTCAGTTACTGTGTCAGCAGGCGTCACTTCAAATTACGTCAGGTCGGCTGGAGCTTAACTTTCAGCGATTTGTCAGCACTGCCAGAAATGTTCGACACGATTAAAATAGCTTTTCCATTGATGATTGAAATATCAGTGTAACGTCTTTCGAAGAAAAATATTCGAAATGTCGCGATTCTGCCTTCGTTGAAGATAATTTCAATTAAAATTGTCCACTTTATCGATTTTATTTTATTAACGTCAGTATAACGTGGGAACATAATTTTTGTTGAAAATAATTGAGAGTATATTTGTATTTTGCTAGAAGAAATAATCTTGAAACATAATCAGAGATCTATTAACATATTACGTGATTATAGTACGAGAAAAATAATGAACGACTGGTCGAAAGTATAATTTCATTTTATTAGCATTAGCATGCTTTTTAAAAAAATAATTTTCTAATAACTTCGAATATATTGAGCACAAAAATTAAATGAACGTAACGAATGAAAGTTTTCCTTTGAAACTATCTTAAAAATGAAAATATCTGTGCCTTGGGATCTTTGTGGGTGGAGTAAAAGCATATAACTTTTGCGGTACAAGAAAGGGCTACCACTTTCTCTAAAAGAGGCATTATCGTACCTGTCATCGCGGTTTTCACTCTATTCGAAAGGGATACGATTCTTCTTCCATTGTCGCGCCGCTCAGGTCTCCTCTGAACTGGTTTCAAAATAATAAGGGGCAACCCTTTTCGCCTATACAAAAGACAGTGACCCAAATTCACCAGCCGAATCGTAGGTTTTACGTGGCCTCGAAATGGAAACGCTGCGTGCATCGTTGGCGGAACCTCGAGTTCAGCTCATATTCTAAGAATTCTTCATCGACTCTGGAATTTTTTCTTAATTTACTAACTTCTTAAAGAAATAATCGACAATGTCTAAAAGTAGATTTTTTAATCTCTCGTAAGTTTGCAAATTACGACTTGATATTTCGAACATACAATTTCCTCGTTGCAAAATTAATTTAAAATAAATCTAAAATAAATTTCCCATTGGTGCATAAATATCCTGCTCTGCTCATCACCAGATTGCTCTAAAAATCATAACCAATATTTCACATTGGATGTTCTGTCTATGCACATTGACATTTTCTATCAGTGCACAAAATCTTCCAAATCATCTTGTTGCAAAACTTTCCATCCACATGGTACAACGATGACACTAAATAATTCGAAGCAACGATTCACCCCCATGAAAATTCACCATCTCTCCATAAACGGGTCACTCCCCATAAAAACAATCCACTTGAAAAATCGATGACCATTACACTCTCGAATCGTCGAGAATTTCAGCATAGATGCGGTTCGCTGTATCATCAGAATAAACGGGGGTGCGTAGAGCGGCCAGCACATGGTCGAAGCACCAGCCGTGACAGCAGCTGTCATATACCGGTCGTGCCACCGCCATAAACGCTCTCACACACCATACGAAACCCACGATCGCCTTTTCCTCTCTCGCAAAACGCTTCTCGTTGTTCGCAGGTGTTGGCCCCCTTGCGTATCCGCCCCCTTTCATATGCGCTGCCTTTCTCTCCACCCTATATCGCCTGTGCTGTTCTTTAATTAAAGGTTATTAATTAACGACAATGTGGATACACCTTAATATTGGATTGGCAACTAAGTGATTGCGGATTTTGTCATTAGGTGGTACTGATAAAATCCGCAATCACTTAGTTGCCAATCCAATAGTTCATACGTCCAACGACGCTTGCTGGTGCTGATTACAAGTTCATTCACTTTTCAGCAATTTTGTTTTTTAGTCATTTTATCATAAATTTGTCACTTCATTCGCGTCGTATGTGCTGCAGGTACTTCTTTTATTTTTGCATTAACAAACAAAAACAAACGAATAAACATAAATATCCTGACACTGGTGGAACTTCTGAATCTTTTGCTATTGGAACATGGGACAGATTCTAGTAGCGATATGAAAGAATGTTACTTTTGAGAAAAATATGCTGTAAGATTGAAAAGTATAGACAATGCAAAAGTTCTGACCACGTACAAGTGTTAAATATAACAGCGTTGTCAAGATCAGTTTAATTTTACAATTCCACTTTCCGCACCTGCACCATCATCCTGAATCGAATATTATAATTGGTATGACTTTGTTAGAGTCTTGAGAAAATTTCAAGTTACCAAATATATACATCCTTTGGTTTTTTATGAAATTCAACAAGTATTGATCAAACAAAAGAACAAGAACGAAGAACCGCTGTAGGAGGACGTCACGTAATCCACGTGATTTCATTTGCATAGACGAAAAGATGTTGCACATATCGAAACCTTGGTGTCCCATATTATCACCCTTTTCCCTCTTAAATGTGTTTGTTATAGTTTACAAACAAAATGTAACGAATGAGTGATCACATACGTATTTACGTATGGTAGTGTACGCGTAGGTTCAAGGCCGTCGCGCGTGAATCACTGGCTAATTGGGAGCGAGAGATACGATGGCCCCTGGGTCGATAAACGCGCTGCGACAATTGGGGTGGAAGATTATTCTTTGGGGGCAACACCGCGGGTAATTAAATGGAAGCGCGTACATGATCCCGGAGATTTATGGTGCCACCGGTGGAAAAGTTAGGGGAGGGTTTTTTTTCGAATAGCGTGCGCTGGTTGCTTTGGAAGGGTATGAAAGGGGGATAAAGGTGACGCTGCAATGAAGGTGGATGTTTGCGCACAGACTGCGTGTTTGAGTTGGATTAGAGATGGAAAGATTTGTTGTTTGGACAGAGGGTTAGTGGATTTTGGAAGTATTCATGGGGGCGGGTAAATATTGCCAGGTTATAAATTACTGTTTATCTCCGGAGATAGAGTTTTGGGTGGAAAAAATCCAAAGGGACGTTGGAAATTTATGAAAATTTTTTTGGCAACCTACGAGGATTTTCGGCTTAGTTTCTTACAGTAATGTTCTGTGTGGGTCGTTTATATGGAAAAAGTGGAATTGTGTAAGTAAGTTCGCTCATCCTGTAGGCTTTTCAATTCGAACCTAAGAAATTCTGGATTCTTTGATACACGTACAGTGATCTTGCTAAAGTCATCATAGAAAGTTGCCTTTTTCTTTCTTATTTTTAACAATAACCTCGGTCTAACTAAATATTCAAGTTCAAATCGGATCTGGGCAAAGAATTCGCAAGTCTTTTCCAATTCCTAGGTCTCGTGCTACTTTTATTGTAAATAGCACAATCTCCCCTGCACAAGGGTTTCCAAATTCCAAAACACGGAGCTGCAATAACTTTCCGAACTCTCAACTCTAAACTAAATCGCAGCAATTTTTCCAAAGCAACGCTTAAAAATCCATCTCTCACGATCGGTCGAAGCGAAACGATCCTTCAGAACGAATTCTCACAAATGTCACAGATTCCAACGTTGCAACCAAGAAGAAGAAGCAAACCAAGTGCTCCTTCCACAACCCTTGTACTCTTCGAAATCTACCTCTCCACTGAAACAACTCCCTAGCGTCAATTTCCACAAATATCACAATCACAAACGTCCCGATATTCAAAGCAAAAAGAAGAGAAGCTACAAGCAACCCTTCGTAAATGGATCAGCAGTTCGAGATGAACGTATTTCCATGAATTTCGAGGATTACTAGGTTAGCCACGCGATCGCGTCGTAGCTAAAGTTGCGGCTGATGGTGGTGATGTTTCCGGAGGTGGCGGTGGTGGCGGTGAAGGGCGGTTCTCGGTGGCCGTTCCGGGAGGGTTGCATAATACACGGCGAGCATCGAGCTACCAGGGCGTTGACTTTGCGAGGCATTACGTTTCTTACGCTATGCTTCCTCCCCCATTGCTAATATCGCGCCCGTTGCTCGTCTCTTCGCTTAAACCCTCGGGATTACTCAAGGAACTCGTCCGACCGTGCATCTCGTTCCTCTTGCCCGATTATCGCGTGGTACGATTGAAGTACCACTCCTTTCTCGTGCTCGTACACTATCGTTCATAAGTAGATTACCGACTTTTATGCATTGGCGGAAAATTTGCAAATGTAGAATTGCACGAAACGCAGGTAATATTATTTTTCTGTGCTCCATGCCTTCTGCTTTTCGATAGCTTCTGATTAGATCTTCATTTACGATATCTTCTCTTATCTTACGTACCATTCCTGTCGTAAAACCTACCTTACTACCCTTATGGTCTCATCAGATTAGAATTCAAACCAAAAGTAAATTTGACATAAACTGTAACTTGAATTCAATTTAACTCGGATGTATCGAATGCGAACGTGTACATATCTGAAGTCTATTCTTTCTGCTGCATCATAATCTAATATATTTTCATTGCAACGTGAAAAACGTATAAAATATCCAAAGTACGATGGTTTCTATAATACTTGCTACGTAAAATAATTTTCCACCGAGATTCTGCTTTTTTAATTTTATTCTCGACGATATGACTTTGTCGGGGAAAATAATATTCGTAGTCTATTCACAGGTATCTGTACGCTTTAGTTGATCTGCAGAAATAACGTTAATTTTAGGAAAATGTACAAATTAATGGGAAAATAGTAATTAGGACCAGTAATTAAAACCACCAGTCCACGAATCGAAGGTATCTATTGAAAATATAACCATAACGAATTTCTTTAGTCGCGTCCGTGAAGATATAAATTTGCATAACGATCCGCAGTCATCGAGGTCGATCATAAAGAATAACGTTGTTGTAGTTCGATTCGTATATCCGGAGTTTTCTAATTAAAATCCATCTTGTCAAAGATGAGGAAGTGTTCCGGATACTTTTGAGCGGCAGTGTACGCGCTAGAATGGAAAATTGCTCACAGAGAAAACCTAGAAATTCAAGGGAAATTGCGAGGAACGTGAGATGGTCGGGGGTAGTTCGTGCGCCTGAATTTGCGGCCTCTTGGGTTATTGTTATTTATCGAGGGATGCTGGAGAAATTAATGGAAGCAATATTGTCTGCTTTTGGTAAATTGAAGCTTTTCGTGACTTGAGGGTGTTCAGGGAGTCGTGAGACTGGAAACGTAGTTTCTTTAGGTCTGTTTCTCGTGCGTTTGATCCTTTCACGGTAAAAGTGGACGTTGCTTTCTGTTTATTTCCTTCTTTTTTTTTTTTTTTTTTGATAGTATTTTCTATACGAGGAATTGTTGGATAATTTTAATAAAACGTGCGTAGATATTTTAGAGTTATTGTTCTAATTTCGACAAATTATTCGCGCATCTTTTTCGACTATTGCGATATTAATATATTTATACTGCAAAAAATGGTTTTGTATAATTTTAATCATGAACAATCTTAATCCAATCGCACATTTTTATCTGTAGAAAAATTTCTGTTCACTGAATCGAGGTCAGTTGCTTGTTAGTATTACTCTAACGACTTTTGGCATTATTCCTAATGATAACGCCAATCTACTATCATACTTTTTAGCTTCGGATCAAGTCTAAGTAAAGACTCTTCGATTTCAACTCGTCTATTAACTTAGTCGTAAACGAACAGTAGACATCAATCCTGTCATCAATCACATTTATTCCTAATGAAAATCTCGATCTAATCCCTAGATTAGTAAATGTCAATGTGATCTCATATTTTTAGGAATTTTTTAAGAGACACAGATCTTAAATAGAAATTGGTTACATTCTCTGAACGTTATAACGAGATATTTTGTACGCTTCAGATACCTTGAACGTTTTTACCTGTTACGTGTGTTCCGTGTATCTGTACGCTTTAGCAATTTCGCATAAATGCATAAACGTTGCAGTCTACTGATCACAGATACTTAATTTCATATCAAACGTAGGTAAACAGTTTCGCTGTTCCGGTCTTTTACTCTTAATGAGTCCGATGCCATTTTTATTCGTCGCAAAGAATAAAATACGCAGACAATAACCGAGCGTATTTGAATTGCAACGAAGTTACATCAGCAGAGGGTGGCGATAACGTGGCTGTTTGTCGAATAAGGGTTGTATAACGAGCAATGAGCTTTCAGCTATCCGTTTGTTTCCTCTATTCTCCCCGTCGTCGTTTCTTCTGTTTGCACACCCTTAATGCACTTAGCGAACGCCAAGACACGTACATTTATAACTCTTCTACACGGAACCATTTGAATGGTCAGGAAGAAAGGAACGAAATTCATTGGGCATTTACCATTAGGATCGTCTGCTTCTTTCACCTGTTTCACCTTCAAACGATTTTTCCCAACAGGGAACACTAGCTGGACTAAACAATTATTTAGCCTAAAGAGTATCGTAAAATAGTAAAAGAGTATGATATTGCAATTAGACAAAATTTATGAGAAAATTCTTAGATATAAAGTAGATTTATTATTTACAATTTTTTTTATGCAGTGCCATTTGAATAGCTACGAAGGTAAAGAAAGGAAATTCACTGGGCATTTACCATTAGGATCGTCTGCTTCTTTCACCTATTCCACCTTCAAACGATTTTTCCCGACAGGGAACACTAGCTGGACTAAACAATTATTTAGCCTAAAGAGTATCGTAAAATAGTAAAAGAGTATAATATTGCAATTAGACTAAATTTATGAGAAAATTCTTAGATATAAAGTAGATTTATTGTTTACAATTTTTTTTTTTTATGCAATGCCATTTGAATAGCCACGAAGGTAAAGAAAGGAAATTCACCCTTCATTTACGATTACAGCCGCCTCCTTCTTTAAACAGTTTCAACTTTATTCGTTTCGAGTTTATTGTAGGTAATAATCGATATCGGTAATTTACATTGTCGCTAAGAAACTTCGAATACTTCGATCTGCCATGGGCAACAGTCGTGGAATCCTGAGCCCAGGCGTATCGATCGACGATGACGCTGTAGTTGCTTTTATAGCACGATAGAACTAAATTTCCCTGGGCCAGGAAATCGGTATGTCCATTGAGTTCGCGTGACCTGTCTCTTTTCCTCGACCTGAACACCGTATCGATGGAACCGAAAACGCTTATTTCATCCCTTTCCAATTGCAATTGGGTGAAAGTAGAGTATAATAGTAAATCAAACAATGAAAGGGAGATGAGATTATTATTATACAGTCATATTGTACTACTACTACTACTACTACAGTAATATACCGACTGTAATAAATAAAAAAAAAAAAAAAATAAAATACTGACTGTACGTAAATATCGTGCAGAATATAGCAATCTTTAAGAAACAAATTTGTACATACTACAGAGTATACAAAATGTGTTATTTAAATATTTAGAGCAAAGATGTCTGGAATAAAAGTAAGAATAGTATAATTCCGTAGGTAATGGGTTGAACCGATGCAATCGAAGCTGCATCGCGAGTTAACAGGAACTAATCGATTGAATACGTTCGTTTCATCCCTTTGAGGGCAAGCTGGTTTGCGTAGCCGAGTCACGGGTTGCGAAACGTGATATCACACGGTCGATTTACAGGCTCAGAGGCGATTTGCAAGCTCGACGAAGTCAATGCCCTTCCGATTACGTTATACAATCGCGTTCCTTGGAAAGGAAGTTACGTAACTAGGGCGTCATCTATATAGTAGACGATCCTTAATCCTTACGGGCACTATCCTCTGTTTTCTTAACCTCTACGAACTGTCGAGAAACATCTACTTTGTCCTTTGTATTTTTCAATCTATTATTTTTTTTACTGTGCTAACAATTTCAGGGGTTAAGAATGTCGAGGTTGAAATTGATCGATTGAAGAACGACTGGATGAATTTGTGATAGAAAAGTATATTGAAATAATTAAAGGTATAAGTTTATGCTGATTCAGATGCTTACTCTCTTAGTGTTACTGGACAATGGAAAGATAGGGAGCAGGTTCATATATTTATAGCAAAAGGACATTGCCAAAAGAGTTAAGCTTATAGCTTTGGCTAGAGGCTACAGGGAACATAAATAAAAATTTGTTTATTAGTTCCTTTGTTCCTAGGTCTTGCAACCCAAAACATAATGTATACTCAAGGGTATATGCACCTTTCCTTATTTAGAATATTTCTGCGTAATAGCAGTCTTCAGGTCACGGATATACATAAATAAAGATGTAGAGATTTTCTTGAAGTAGTTCAACATTTTTCAATATACCACGACATTTATTCCAGCTGGTAGAATCACAAATTTTATTTATTTTAACGTACATTGTTTTGCACGTAATCGGATGGAACGAATGTCTATCTAATCACAGAAGTATCACTTTACACGTAATTAAAAATTCATTCGAATTTCTTTGATTTAATTTTAACGCAGCTATTTATCGGAAACAGAGAGAGAGAGCGGATGCGAGGGAATAATAATTTGGAGTTTCTCAAATTTATTCGACGAGTAGCGTCGCTATTGAACGCGCGGGAATAGCGTAATCACAGAGAAGATTTTAAAGGAATGCCGTATTTCAGTTTCCATTACCAAAAAAGTTAAGCTTATAGCTTTGGCCAGAGGCTACAGGGAGCATAAATAGAAATCTGTTGATTAGTTTTAGGTTCCTAGACCTTGCAACCCAAAACATAATGTATACTCAAGGGTATATGCACCTTTCCTTATTTAGAATATTTCTACGTAATAGCAGCCCCCAGGTCACGGATATACACAAATAAACATATAGAGTTTTTCTTGAAATAGTTACTTCAACAAAGAAGAATTTAACAATTTGGTAAATAGAATATTTGGACGGACAGCTTTATTTTTCACTTGAATTGAATTTAAAAAATGGATTGCAATTGTACCTTTTGGCCTTTCAAGGAAGAATTCTTGTAGGTTCTCCCAGGTTCTATAACTTTCGACCACACCCCGTGACTAGAGGGTGTGCTCGAAAGCATATTGAATATGAATTATCGAAAGGAGGTTTAATTACCCAACACTTATCCAAGAATCTACATCTTAACTATATGTCATCCAGCAAATTTGATTCAACGAGCTGGAAAAGTCAAGATAGAGCGGACGGTTGTTTGACCATAGCGAGAAACGATACGGACGGTAAAAGACGAAAGTCATCGATGGTAGCAAAACTAGGGAGAAGAAATTTATTGGTCGAACGATCCTCTTCCCCTCTACGATAAGAAAGTATGATCTTCCCCCGTGGTGACTCATCTTCTCAAAAGAAAAAGTATTTTCATCATCGAAATTTGCGGAAAAGTACAACTCTGCCTTCGGATAATTCTATTCCGATCTAAATTATTTTTCTAGTTTCGTTTAAATTATGCCTAATTTCTTACAATTGTTAGCTTACAATTGTAGCATAGAGAAACAGAAAATGACGAAAAAAGAAAGTATCTTCTGATCGTTTAGTCGAGGAATAAAATTCTTTCCCTCTATGTTCCATTCCAATATCAACTGTTCTATATCACATTAAAATGTCCAACTATCGAACGCGTATATTTTTCCATGTTATATACATCGTGTTCAATCTGGTATTTCAAAATATCCTATAAATGCATAGGAATCGTAGTCTAATCACAAGCAACTCGTAACTGACGATACGATCGAGACAGTGCAGTGGTTCGAAAGCGTCCGAAATCGAGTCGATGATCAATCCAATATACCGGGGCCAGGTCCGCGAACCTTTTGAGGGGGCACGGAACGTGATGTTGTCGGTTGTTCTCACGGGCTGGCGAAATTGCCAATATAGAAACGCGAGATGACGATGTGACATCATCAGCGGGGAATTCGAATTCGAATCGGCCGGCGACACACGCACAGAAGGGGGGCTTGATTCACCGCCAGGCCGCGTTTGATCTGCTGCCAAATCAACCGGCCAATATTACTTCCATTTAAGCGGGCACCGTCATGGCCGTTCCACGTTCATCGGATTTCTTCGATATCAATAAGTAATATGACATCCAGGCGAGGACGTATATATACGCCATGGGTCACAGGTCCGACACAAAGGTCGATTGTGCGCGTCTGCCGGCGATTTTTCGATGACCACCGAAGTTTGGTCCTCCTGTTAAGCGGTGCAATTATCGTCTCTTGGCCACACACGTAGATCTCGCCTTCTTCTTTTGTTTCGTCGTTTTTCATACAGAGCCGTTCACCGAAGTATTTGAACGCTTGTCGTCAGAAATCTTTTACGTAGCACCATATTGTGCTTTACGTATTGGCACCATAATGAAACGATGATGAGGTTAGAGTGAGGACTATCGTACTGATAATATTTGAAAGCAATTTGAAAATGAATGTAGAAGTTACAAGATATTTATTACAAACAGGTGATTGATAAAGAAATTATAAATGAGACGTGTAATAAAAATATGAATTTGCAAATGTTCGTAGGCCAATGATCACTGACAATTGGCGATCTGACAACTCTGAAAAGCAATGTACTAACAATGAAAAGAAGGTTCTTGTTTCTAAATCAAAGATTAATTCGAATGAGAATTTCACCTCCTAAACAAGGGTTAATAATATTCGAGCAGAAACGTCTCGTTCTCAAATGCAAAGATTAATTCGAAGAAGAATTCCAGCCCTTGAAGATAGGTTAACGATACTCGAGCAGAAAGATGTTGTGGTTCCCAAATCAGAGATTAATTCGAAGAAAGATCTCACTCCTTAAAGGATTAATAGTATTCCAGCAGAAAGAACTTCTGGTTCCCGAATCAAAATTAATTCGAGAAGCAATCCAATCCTCTAAAGAAGAATTAACAATAGTCGAGTAGAAAGAAATGCTGGTTTTCAAGTTAAAGATTAATTCGCATAAGAATCTCATCCTGTAAAGAACAGTTAACGATATTTGAGTACGAAATAAATTCCAGTTCCCAAATGGAAATATTAATTGGAATAGGAATATCATCCTTTAAAGAAGAGTTAACGATAGTCGAGTAGAAAGAAATTCTAATTTTCAAGTTAAAAATTAATTCGTATAAGAATCTCATCCTTTAAGGAAGAGTTAACAATATTCTAGTACAAAATAAATTCCAGCTCCTAAATGGAAATATTAATTTAAAACGAATTAAATAAAAACGAGTTAACAAAATTCGAGAAAAGATATTGTTGCCAAATCAGAAAATTAATTCGGATAAGAATCTCACTTCCTAAAGGAAGGTTAATAATATTCGTGTAGAAAGGAATCGCATAGGCGAGGTGTAGCTAGAGTCGAGTGACCTGCTGCCCCCGGCCTATCACCCCTTACATCCACCGTTCTCCTCGTGGCACCCTCGTGGCACACGCCCCTCTCCACCCCCCGCGGCAACGCCCCCTCCATCCCGATGCCCCCGCCGCAAGCCCAGCTTTTTCTCGGGGGTTCATCGATCGCCCCCAATCACCCACACCTGCCATACACACATACACACACACATATACGTACACCATCTTGCCTCTTTCCATCCCTTAAAACCCCGAATGCTTTCTTACCTCGACACTAGCTATTCTATCTTCTTCTTATAACTTTTCCTCCTTTCTCTTTTTCGTTTGCTTTTCCTCCTTTGCTACGATCCAACGAAGTTTTTCTTCTTTATCGGACTCTTACCACGTCGCGGAAGCTTTCTTTCTCACTTTTTCTTCTTTCCTGTATCTCGTTACCGTGATTTTTCTTCACAGATAAGTTCTCTAATTACTGGAAATGGATATATCGAGAGCAAAGTCGAAGCAAAGCAGGAATAGGATAAAATGGTGACTGTCGATGGTGGTAATTTGAATTCTTCTTTAATATGTTCGTAATTAGAGCGAGCGACGCGTTAAGGTTGATTTAGATTTGCTTTTAAGAAAGAAAGTAATAACGTCGATAGGAGAAATTTCCAATTGTTCATTTACTCGAGTATCGCTATAACGTCGGAAAATATTATTCTAAGCTGCGAGAAATTAATATACGAATCGAAGAATATTAACAAATGGATTTCTACTTTACAAGAATGAATAGATACACGTTGATGAGTATATCAATAGGAACATCCTCTTTTCATAATTTGTGTTATATCGATCGTATTAAATGAATTATATTTATTAATATTTAAATGAAGTATTTATTAATACATAAAAATATTTTTATTGGAAGCCTGAAACTGAAATTTTAGAGTAAAAATAAATTAGAAGGATCTCATTTGTCATTGTAATTTAATAGCTAATATTACGTTATTTTTAATGTTGCAGGAATTATTGCTGAAATGCTTGAATTCACATTCGGTGCAGACTTTTGTCGAAACGCCTTCATTCTCAGCATTCTTTCAGTCCTTTGAACAGCCAAAACCTCGGTTTGCCCTTTATCTCGTGCAAACAGCGAGGTTTCATTTCACAGCTTTGTTCTCCCCTCATCCCTTATTCCATTTCCGGTATCTGACCGAGCGTGAGTCTACCTTACTTTCCATCGAAATTAGTTTTTCTTCCAGATCGTTCACGCTCATTCTCTCTTGGGGTGAGAAAAACAAATGTTTGTTTGCCTTCTTTCGCTCTTCTTCGCTTTAAACTCGTAAAACTCGTTGCAATTACGAAAATTCTAACGAGTCCTTATTCACGCGTCTAATATTCTATCCTAATTTACTCTTACAATTTCACAAAGTTTTTCCCGAGATCCTTGCAGTTCCAATTCTCAGATATAATTCCTTCTAACAATTCTATAATTTTTTCTTCTTTGCTAAAAAATAATTCTGTATCCTTTTCTTTTCTTAAAGAATTTTATACCGATATTCTACATAGAAGAATTATATTCAAAAATTATATAGACAATCGAATTTGTACATTTGGTCTCCATACATGTTCTTCACACACTGTATCTTCTCTAAAGAACATTTCCACGAATTTCCAAATCTCTATGAAGATCTAGCAGCCGATCAACCTCTATATGGAATTTTCATCTTACTCGCGATTCTTAAATCTCACTACTCTGTTGTTCATCGACTTTTTAAAATTAACTAGTAAACAATAATTAATTCCAACTTATACACAAGTATGCTGTTGCGCGTCTAACATTTACTGTCCACGTTTACTGTACACGCAATCTTCTTAAACAATTTTGCGTTATACCAGTGATACCGTATTTCCAGATTAAAATTTCCATCGCTAACACCACTTGCCCTCCAAAACCCTCGCACACGCTTTGATAAAATATTCAAAAAAATTCCTCCCCGAGGAGACATTCTCGGCATCCCAAAACGAAGATCCATCTATTTAGCAATACCAGGCCGCCATTAGTTTCGCGGGCGCCGTCAAAATTACGATCGATGGGGCTTGCAGAGAGAGCGAGCGATCCCGAAGGGTCACCGGGTCTGATATCGATGAGCCGAATATTAACGTCGGCTGGTCGGTGATGGCAATTGCTGCTAATTAGCGGCACGCATCTTCCTCAATTGAGGCTCGTTTCGGCTGCCACCATTTCAACACGCTGTTCTTCGGCCCACACACGCATTCGGTAAGGTCACGGTCGTCGCGACAAGAGCCTTAGAAATTTCAGCGGCAAAGTATCTACAACCACTCTTGTGCAACTGCTGCCGCTCCATTCCAACCCAATTCCTTTTCTTTCATAAGCTGCTCGCGACCGGCCTGGACGATTTCCAACAGGCCAGCCGGAAATTAATTTTCATGGGGGATTCGGAAACGCTGACTGCACAAGGAAATGGAAACGTTATCGGTGCTGTTTTTATCCGATAGATGGGAAGAAATATTAATCTCATAGGTTTACATTTTCTTTTACTTTTCCCTACAAAGATATATAACGATCGATTTTATACATTTTCAATATTCGTCTCTTCGATAGAAGAAATAATTGCTTCCGAGGATTTTCTATTAAATCGTTTCCCTTCGACGGAGAACGGAATGGAAAAATTGAAAATCAATTTTAGAGATTTCTTATTCCCTTAATTTATAGATTTCCTGCGATTCTCGCTCATTTATTTCACAGTCGTATATAATAGTTTGTCGGAAAAGTTTCTTTCGTTTTATGAGCAAATAATAGGCGCACGATGTTTCTTTGTTTTATAATTATTTTCTCGATTTTACGATCGATCCATTTTGTTCTGTTGAGATAAACACCGCGGCATTTCACACACTTGGTTTCACGTTTGTATTAAGCTGCACTGTTGTGAAAAACACGGTTGCGAAAGAAAGACACTTTTCGGACAACCTAATATATTTCCCATTAGTTTTGCCTTTCTCAAAATAATTTTATTTCTTTCTTCTTTCTCAATTATTCCGCAATTTATTAGAAAGTTTCGTCAAAGTTTTCCATCAACGATGCCACTGCTACGCGACAGTTAGATTTTCCAAGTTTCCTGCGGCGTTCTTCCTGGAAACGCGCATGTGAATTTATATCAATTCGGCGTATGTCACGATGAATTTCCATCGTATTCACGTTTGCTATACATTATGCAAGCGTGACGTATAAGACGATCGATTCGAAAAGGCTATCGAAACTGGAACATGATCGCATAAAATCGAACGTGAGAAAGATGAGAAGCGGAAACGCCACGGTACCGTGATAACTCTTCGCGTATACACGTACGTAATACACGTAGAACGTTTGCACGGGCTGTCAGAGTACCGTCATATCACGGATGAGGGTGGCGAATCTACATTTACATACCGGTAAATATCCTGTATCCGTACTACATTTTTCCCCCCTCCCTGTATAGTTAGATATGCAATATGCAAACGATTTTCCAACATATATTACACGTTTTTATTGTCGCTTATCAAGTTGCAGAACTTCATTATCGACGTCCCTTCCGTTGTTGCTGGTTCTGGTCTTTCGACGATCATGGTTCTATCGTTCTGGAATTTCTTTCACCTTCAAATTCATCCACGCTATTTCGTAAAATTCGTCGAAGCTTTTATCGATTTTCACTGACCGAAGTTTCATTGTTTTTCTATACAAGTGATCTGATTTTTGTTCTTCCTTTATATAGCTGTACACAATGATGGCTGGAAAAATTCTTCGATTGGGATACAGTTTTCATTCAGATTGAATTATGTATCGATAGAATTGTTTGTGTAATAATTTTCACGATATCGTGTCTCGTGTTAACGGTATCGTAGTTATCAACTAATCATCAGACTGGAATTTTGAAAATATGATAATACTTTATCAGGGTCACTGATCTCATTTCCGTTAGATCGTCAAACAAGGAAATGACGACAGCCAAAACAGCAACAATCGTCCGATATGAATGTTCTATTTCGAGTTAAATATAATATATTTTTTGGCCAATTGCAGAATTTTAGTGATTAGTTCGCGTGTTAGCTGTATGCCGAAAAACATCCAAGTCGTTGCATTAGACCGAGACTTCTTCTTAAACCGTTGGTCGCGTAACGGAATTATGTGGACGGGGATTTTCTATGCAAGTGATTTCATTTCTGTTCTTCCTTTATATAGCTGTACACGATGATGGCTGGAAAAATTCTGGAACGACCAGATTACCACGGACCAGTGAGATGAAAAGTGTGAATTTTTTCAAGGATCAGGAAAAATTCACCGAGCTGTGGATCGACATAAATAGAAAACACCAATTTCCTAAAAAATTGTTTAAATGGGATGAAATCAGAGCTTAGAACTTCCAACAGTTTGCATAATAGTCTTAAGCACATTTATAATATTGTCCATCCCATCCATTGCAAAACCACGTCCTTGTTACTGACGATTGTAAATATCGATTAACACCAATTAACGTTGAAGGTACTCCGTTAAATATCACATCGAATATTCAGTCGAGATTTTCTTTACACAAAACTAAACAAGCACGTTGTTATCTCATCGATATGGAAATTTAGTTTCGTCATCGGCACACTCATTTCATCAATATGCAAATTCAATTTTGTCGTAATAAGCGGTAACAAGCGATAAGAATTATAAACGTCACTAAGAATTGTTTAAAATGAAACTTCTTCCATTTATCATCGATTACTGTTTCGTTTATTGTACGTAGCTTTTTATATATACAACTGGAGTTGCGTACAATTTTTACAGACAAAATGGACTGGCAAATGATCGGCGCTGCACTATCCACGATGCACGCTAATAGTTACAGATCGTTTATGAATGACGATTGAAGCCTGCGTTAAAAAGCAGAGTGTTAAAGATTCATCTTCTCCTCGTGTTATTAGGGTACTCGAAGCGATATGTCGATCGGAAGAGACGATGAACGAAGAAGAGAAGCGTTGTTCGATCTCTTTCCAGTGAACGGTCCGCGGAAATTCGCTAATTATAGATCGACTAGCGACGAGGCAAACGCGTAGCCGTCGACGGCCGCGCGACGACCACTCGCTTGGACTTGAACCAATCCTGACCTTCCCTGCTGCGTCGTGTCGACCTAGAAAATTGCGTGCGTCGTATCCGTCTCAGCGTGACGGACGCGAGCCATATATAGGGCCGCGTCCCGCCAAATACCGCGACCGGAAGTGCTAAACGGCATGCCGCGCGCTGCACCATACGCCAAATCCTGATTACAAACTTCCAAGATATCTAATTACTCGATTAGAAATTCGAAAGAATTGTATTTTCCATTCAGGATACAAGAAACCTGTAATCCTCGTTTCCAAGTTTAAGAGATCTGTAATTTTCGATCGTCCATTCAAGAAATTTCTAATTCCACATTTGAGAAGTTGGAAGAAGTTTGACGGATCTTCAAAAAATCTCTAACTCTCTCGGTTAGAATGTTGGGAAACCTTGAACTTCGTATCGTAAATTAAGGGAATCCTTGTCTCTCAGAATCGAAGATTGGAGAAATTTGTAATAACAGAGATTCCTGATTCAATGGTCCGAGAAATCTCTAAATTTCAGTCACCGATCCAAGAAATCTTTGTTTCTCTACCGTGATTGGTTTATGTGTGTCACGAAATGGAAAAAGTTGAGGATCGCTGCTATATGGTCTTGTTTGCACATATGACACTTCCTGTCAGTGTGCGTGCTTGTCTGCCTGATTCTTTTGGGTCTGTCAGAAATAACCAAATCAGACCAACATTTCTTTTGTTTAATCATCTTTACAGTTTTTTGTTGTACTAGTTTCCTCGAGAAAAATCCTGTGTACATATGTAGTACTCATCGCCGTTACTGTGGCACCATATGCGTCGATGTGTGCTCGTTCTCGAGAGTTTCGCTCTCAACGCCCCTTCCTCTTGCCCTAGGCAGCCCACGCTCGCGATGAGGCTCCGCAGGTGGCCGGATGCCTCGAAAACGGCGCGATTCTGACGCTTCACCCTCCGATAAACTCGAGTCTTCGTGAAATCGCGCTTTAATCTTGTTGCTTTCAACTGACATTTCCTGAATCGTTTTGGAGATCGTTGCCGAAGATCTGTTGAGGCCGATTGCTTGAATTAAAGTGCTTTCTTCGAACATTTTTGATGTAGAAATATAGTGCGTTTTATTTTTTATAATTACATTAATTTATTAAGACAACGAACTGGTTCTCGAAATGATTTGGTATTCTAGAATCTTGTAATAAACGATAACTTAATGTCTTCTTCTTGAATTATACAGATAACGAGTAATATTTTTGCAACTTAATAATAACGTTGTCAAACAATGTACGAGGTAAATAAATTTGACTTATCAGCAGGACGTATATAATAAATAAAATTGTAGAAATTAAACTATATCATTCTTTGTTTGTTTAAAGTTCATCCAAGAAGCTTATTCGTAATACTCGAGTTTACAAATATCTCATTGTGCCTCTAATCTCGGAAGGAAAAAGGTGGAAATATTTGTAAAGGGAGAGGAGTTATTTTAAGCGGCAGTCACGTTAAAAATAGCCTGAAAACCGCAGGACAATCTGAGAGACGCGTCGAATTTCTCTTTTTGCGCTTCTTATCTTTCCTCCTTCTTAAAATAAATATGGAGTAACAGAACTTAAGGAATTATCGAGTGCGAGGTTTCGATCTGCGTTTCTAGGTTAGTGTAATATTTATCATAGCAAAGTATGAAGAATGGAAGTCTTTATGACACGTATTATCATTTTACGATAGTGTCACAGTATCGTATGCAGTATCATATGTATACGATTTTATAGGAAGTTTTTTTCATATTGATTGAAGTATGAATTACAATAACATTGTCATACCGGAAGTCTCGGTTGTAACCAACAATACGTAAAGTTTTGCGCGAAAATGTCATTTCACCATAACATTCGACTTCTGGCACGGTCGTTTAGCATCGAACATTAGAAAAATCCCGCCTAGCGCTGTTTCAACCCACGTGGTTTCCAGCTAGGCTAATAAAGTACCGGTAATAGAGCTGGCCACCCCGCTACGTTCTTTCAAATACTATTTCTGAGAACTCATTGTTTTCTGGCTTGCTGTTATCGTGTCAAGGTAATCATCGTGTACACGAACGCGATGACACGATAAAAAAAGGAAAAATGACGATATACACGAAACAATCAGTTACGATATACGGAAGGAAAGATCAGTAACGATATACAAATAATTTAGTTTGTTATACGAGTGAAAAGTTCATCTTGCAAAGTTAAAAATTAAGAGATAGTCGAAGGAATATATAATTACACGATAATAAGTCACAAATAATGTATTCGATTACATAATTGCGAAGATAAATAGGAAAAGGAAATATGTATTTAGATTAGGTTATGTTTGTGTCTCAATTTGTCGTATCAATATGACCAAAATACTATTTTTATGTTTTACTTCAAGATCGTCGAGTTTCGCTCATAAATATGCCCGCGTATTGAATTTACACCCCATGGAAAGTGGAGGGAGCTTTTTCAATTTACTTTTGCTCTTATTCCACTTTTACTTTCGTCGAGCGTTTCAATTTGACGCTGGAGAGGCTGTAACGAGGATTTCGATATCGTTGCGTTGGCGGAGAGCACGGATAATGAATATAAAGCAGCAGAGCTGAGGAAATGTGGGGAAATTATGCCTCTGTTCTTTTCTTTGTTTGTCTAAGCGGCTGTACTTGAGGGAAAGAATAAATGCAGATTAAAGCTACGCGTGGAAACGAAGTCGGGCTGGTACGTTTAAAATATTATCTATAGGACAGAGGGGAGCTAACATGAAGTGAATAGATGTAAAATAACTTTCGTTTCAAGAAGAAATGACTAGCATAACGGTAAGCAAATTTCAATTATTAAATAGACTTCATTGACTTCTTTGAATGTTGTTAAACTATGAATAATTATTACTAATCTTTTTTACCTTACCTAGTTGTTTCTAAATTAATTAGTAGGATTACTTTGGTTTTGCTCCAATTATGAGACAAAATTTTGATCGTTACATTGTCCTTGCAATTAATTGCTAGATTGATTACTATTAATTACCAGATATTGTTTGTTTCAATTATGCCAGATCAAATTCTTTTTTCAAAATTCTTGTACTCAAATCCCTCATAACCTATTAAACATAATCACGAGTCAAATCACGTAGCAATAATTCCAATGAACATTGTGCAACAGTAAAACTGAGATCTTGATTCGTAGAAATTGAATGACCATCATTTCTAACCTCCCTGCTGCGAATCCGGCCGTATCCAGCGTGCAATAACTGGTAGACGAGAACGTAAAGTAAGACGAACAACTTACTTCTCGATGTTTCGTACATTCGCGACATCTCGCTATTAGAGCGAATGTCAGTTTCGAAGGATGTGTTTCGAGGTTATGTCTACCGTACTGTAACGTTCTGCAAAGAACGCTGCGACACGCAGAGGACGATTGAAGGACCTCGTGACTTACGTAAAACCCTTCGCGCTCGATCGAATTTCCTGGCCACCCGGCGACGGCATATACGACCGTGTGCGCCTATTACGCCGCTTTTACGATCTACTCGTAAACGTCCGGGCCCGCGAAATTGATAGACCACTACGTTACACGCACGTACACACGTGTACACGCGATAGCCACATCGTGGCAGCACGCTCGATGTCTTCTTCCTACTGGCCACGCCGCAATTTTCGATTTCTTTAGTACAAGATCGATAACCAATCGGACAATCGATTTTTTTTAATGAATCGAATCCGACTCGTGACAAACATGGCGACTGAACTGACATTTCGCGTTGCAACAAAAGTTCTTGTGGAAATGTTATATGTTTATTTTATGCATTCTTCGAATGATATTTAAAGAAATATGTATTATATCAGTTTCTTAACCTATCATTTTATTATTACTGAAATGGCCTTTCGTGTTGCAAAAGTTCTCGCGGGGGTGTTACATAGCTCAATATTAGTAGTTATTTATTTTCCTATTTCAAATAATCTCGAAAGAGAGTTTAAGTTACAAAATCTGGTGACTTATGTAAAATATTTTAGCAGATTCTTCTTAACTTGTCATTTCTACTATACAAGCGAAAAAGAAGTATATCTCGATTAGAGAACCGATAATCAATAGAACAATCGACTTTTTTAATGAGTCGAATCCAACTCTCGACAAACATGGCGACTGAAATAGCGTTTCGTGTTGCAAAGTTCCTGTGGAGATGTTAAATGAATAGATATTCATTTTATGTATTCGTCGCATGATATTTGAAGAGATATGTGTTTTATCAGTTTCTTAATCTGTCATTTCTATCGATTTCTTAATGTGTCATTTCTATCGGTCTCTTAATCTGTCATTTTATCGTTAGTGAAATATCGTTCCATATTGCAAAAGTTCTTGCAGACTGTGTTGCATAGTTCATGCTATTTGTTGTTTCTAATTTTAAGTTATTTCCAAAGAGAGTTTAAGTTACAATTCTGATGCTTCATATACAAATTTTTAACAGTTTCTCCTTAACTTGCCGGTTTTACTATACAAGCGAAGAAGAAGTGTATCTCGAGTACACGGTCGATAACCAATAGAACAATCAATTTTTTGAATAGGTCGAATTCGATTCGTGACAAACATGGCGACTGAAATAGCGTTTGGTGTTGCAATAAAAGTTCTCGTGTAAGTGTTGTTGTTTGTGTTGTTATTTCGAACGATACTTAAAAAGAGATTAAGATTTCTTGCTAATCCGTCAATTTTATCGTGCAAACAAGAAAGAAGTGAATTATGTAAGAAGAATTATGGTGGTAGCTGTCATCTGGTTTAAGGTAATTTGTTTTTTATGTTATAATAGACGATATGACGTGATCTCTAGATCAATTATATCGAAAACAAATTTGCGACAAAACAGTGAGAAAAAATTCTAATACTTCGTGTAAAATATTCTGCTCATTTCATGTTAATCATATATACTACAGATATACATTACAATTTCTATTGAAAAAAACGTTCAAGTAGAAACTAAAAACAAAAATTTCGTTGAGAAATATTGTAACAGTTTATGCAAAATATTCCGTCAGAGCCTCGTTAATCTGTTAGCTTTATCATGCTAACGAAAATTTCATTTGCCAAGGGGGAAGAACTGTGTCATCGATGACAGCGTCATACATCCGACAACGTTACAATGAAACTCACGAAAATGAGACAACATGAAAGTCGAGTATCGTAAAAAGCGCGTAATCATTTCAACCGGCCAATTCTGTGAGCGACTGATGATTTTACGAGCGAGACGCGACTCCAGACGCCGGCCAGACGCGAATGGTTCAACGCGAGTAAATCTAACCTCGCCTACGCGAGCTGAAACGGCGCCGGTGTCGCACCGAGTAAAAATTATTTGCTACTAGTAGTCGACTACCGTTGCCTGATTTAAAAATACGACGTACCAACTGACCGATTTCGTGACATGGACCACCCAGTATTTTTCATGGGAATATATATGTAACAGTTTTACGATATAAAATTTCCCATTATGATCATTATGATTATTCTTCGTGCCTTTCTCTCTATTCTTTAACCGAATATTTGGAACTTTGAAATTGCTTCGTGGTTACTTTAATTGTTTATAAAATACATCAAGTTCATTATTAATAATAAAATTTATAAAGTATAGATAGGATCGCTACAAACAATATTTTTAATTAGTCAAATTTTAGAAATTTAATGAACTTATCATCAGTCATAGAATATATAAGATATATGTAGATGGGATTGCTATAAGTAATATCCTTAATTAATCAAAATAATTTTGATATTCCTATTCTTATCAATAAATATTCAAATCTATTCAAATATTTTTATTTCGTTATCTATTAATAACAGTTCAAGAAAGCATTTTAACCATTCGCCAATCGCACGAAAGAACACGGAGTTGCAAATTTTAATTTTAAACTTTACTTACGTTGCGTATTACGAAGAGTATGTATAATTGAATTATTAAAATTCGTTATAAATAATTCATCGACATTGATCCGACAATTAATCAGTATTGCCAGTATTAATTGGTATAATGCCAGAAATGATAAAAAATCATCGATATCCTAATCGTTCAATAATAATTATCGAGTGGCCCATAGCGGTCGCACGCGCGCGAAATTTAAATCCGCCAGACGTTCCGTGGTAAGAAGACAAATAAAAAAAGGTTGAAGAGATGACGGGGAAGCGAATGAAGTGGCAGACGACGCGGACGACAAGAAGGGAATTGTAAAGTCGTCATAATTGATTGCATCTTTCGCGAGTAGAGAGGTGAGGCCCGAAGAGGAGGCTGAAAGGAAGAAGACAGTGGAAGAGGGCGAGTGGCTCTCTAGCTGATACAAGAGCCGTTGACATTACCACGTTGCTCCTCGTCGCGAAACCACGCGCCACCCACCCAGCACCGTGATTTTTATTCCGGCTGGCAATAAACAGATCCATCGTGACTCTTTCTTTTTTCTTTTTGTTTCACTGTTTTATGGTCTTCTCCTCTTCTTCTTTTTCGTTTTACTCTTCTAGAAGGATTGTTCCTCGACGACTGGAGGATTTTATCGATGAAAAGTGTGGTGAAAAATGCTTTATTTGAAATAATTAGAGTATCTCTGCTTATTTGATTATTTTATATATAGTGTTTTATCCGTTTTAAATTGTATACACTTTGCTTCTAAACCGACACCAATGTCTGCTATTCTTCGTATTAATTTCCTTATTCTTATTGGTCACATTGTATTCGATATACTAATGCATTTCACAAATTTAATATGTAACAAACACTTGATATACACAAACACATATGGTATAAGGAAATAAACGAAAAGTTGTACGACCTAGATCGACGATGAAAGCATTAGAAGGCACAACAAAATTTTCGAAAGAAATTGCCCACGCCGAAACCAATTTCTATAAATTTTCGCAAAATCATTATTTCAATTGGTGACGGGGTGCAGCTTAAAATAGTCTCGTCGAACGCTATTTCGATGTATATATATTTCCACCGATTTTCATCCAACAACGTCCGCCGAGGTGAAACACGACGACCGCTGCCTTCGAACGTGCGAATGTCTTCGTGGCGTCGCATCAAGGACGGTTCGTCTCGTTCGAAGTATCTTCGTGAGACGAATTTCTGGAACGTTGTCTCGGTACAATCGCGCGAAAACAAGAATTTTTCTACTCCCAACGATCGATACTTACCAACGCGACATGTTCGTCTTAACACATTCACTGCTACTAAAATACCTATTCTTGGAATTGTATTCTTTTTTGCACCAGAAATGTCTTCATTTTAAGTAATCATCTTTGCTTCGGCACTGTCCGCTGCTTTTACTATGTTATTTCTCCAAGACGTGCAAAAATTAAACATACCGATTTTAAACAATAATATACAAACAGTTTGAATATTCATACCTGTAGCTATCTCGTAGAATTGGACATGTACTTGCAAACGACAGAAATTACTAGATGCGACATTCAAAAGATAATACCTTCAAATGGCAAACGTTCAGTTTACGAGTATTTACCTTGCCTCGTCAAGTATCTGTAATACAAGAACCTTAATCAAAGTCGACAAAGCCGCGATAATATCGGTAGCCTTGACATTCGTTTCGTTTTACCTTATTATGGCCGACTAAAGGAATCGTTGGAACTCGTTGGAAGTTTTTTAACGCGGAACCCTTCGGAGAAACGGCTATGATTGATGCCAAACACACAACAATCACCCTAGGGGATCGACGATCTCGTTTCACCAGCGACCTCGACTCATCAAGGACGATCCATATCGTGGTAATAGACACGAAGGTTTTTCGAGATCTTCGCATCCTGGAAGAAAACAAAATACAAGATGAATCGACAGGATCCACCGAGAAAATGGGAGCATCCTCGTCAACCACAATTTTCCATCGAGTTCTTCTTCTTACTGTCAAGGTCGAGGTAGCTTGTTTCAACGAGGACAGATGATTGTCGGGTATTGTGGATGGGATCTGACGACTACTGGGAAAATCTTCGCGAAGGGACGCCAGATTGTCGCGGTTGTTATTCGAATTATCATACATTTATTAGATGAGGTTCTCTCATGGAATTATAACCTTTGAAGGTTAGGTTTGCATGTAACAGGTGAATAGATGTCACAGTATTATTCCAGTTTGTTTTTAATTATTAAGAATGATTTCGTTTGAAAATATTTGACTAGTATTTCGAAGTGTATTCGATGATGAGTTATAGTCACTCTGTTCTCATTTACAAAGATTGTAGGTTAGGTTCGCATGCAGTGTAGACGATTGGATGTTTTAGAATTATCTAAGTTTTCCTTTCATTATTAAACACTACTTTGAAGAATTTTGCTAGGAATTTTGAAGTGTCCTTAGTGAGCAGTTATAATTACTCCACTCTCGTTACTTTGTTACTTTGGCTTCTTCCTTACTCTTTAATTTACCGCTTTATTATTTCCTTAAATTCTATATAAATAGAAAACGTTATCCTGTTCTAATATTTCAAGAACTCACTGACGGTATAGATCCGAAGAAGAAGATTTAAAGAATACTGCCAATTTCGTCGTTTCTTTAACATAACAATTTACATCTAACATTTGCTGGAATCATTCGCAAATCTAAAAGAAACGAAAGCACACAGACTCTCAGGTGATACGTGGTGAAAGGAGGGAGAGGTCGGTACGAAGGAAGATGGCCGCTAGGCAAATTACGGTCGAACGAAAGCGAATGCAATTACGGGGGCCGTGGAAACGGGAAATAATGAATTCAAGCCCCGTTTCTACCGTGTGCTCCCGGGGGATTACCGTGTTGGCCGTACGATTCGAGGAAAGAGGGAAGGTAAGGATTATTCCGGCCTGCAAAGAGAATCTAGAAGCTATGACCTACTTCAATTTGCCTTCTCCACATTCGTAGGCACTTCACGTTCTTGACTTTCGTCGTAGTCGTTGGTTGTCGTTCGCCTTGTTCCTCTGTTCTTTCCTTCTTCTTTTCCCCGCGGCACTCGCGGCCATTTGCCATCACGAAAGAAGAGAAAACTTTCAACAGAAAGAGATAGAAGAAGAAAAAAGAGACGATGGCATCGAATAAATTCGAGGGAACATTATTTTTGGCTCCCAGTTTCTCTTCGCTTAGTCGAAACTCTCTTTTCGCCGATTGTTGCTTTTAGGCTTGAGGGCTTGCTATATATGCGTTTGATAAATTGAACTCAATCCTCGTCCTTGTCGACGTTTTCGGTCTACATACTTTAAACTGTTTTTCTCGAGATTCTTATGGGGTGTCTGGAAGTTGTACCGCGGGGTTCCTTAAAATAGCCGAATTTATCTTGTTTCGAGTAAATTGTTGACAGATGCCGGGGACATTCGTTCGAATATCCGAATCTAATTTGTTTTCGTGTTTTTCTTTAGGTGAAAAGGGAAGTTCCAGGTTGGCTTTGGAAAATATGCCAATCTACTGCGCTGCTTCGGCCAATTTCGAGTTTTATTTTCTTCTTTAGAAAATTATTCCTTCGGTGCGAGAGAAATACGAAAAGATTGTGGAATAATTAGGAAATTATCATTGAGACACAAAATATTTGCGACAGGGTTAGGTTTGTTTGTTTGTTGGTTAGCGGAAACGTCTAATTTATGTGAATTCCGTAGGTAATACCTCCCGCGAGGCAGGTGTTGCAAAAGGAGATCGCGTAGCAACACCTGGCGCCCCATACATTCTCCATATGACAACTTCTCCCCATCCGTTTACCGCTAAATATAACAGGAACTAACATTTCTGCCTCGTTAGAACTCTAATTACGAGCAACAGTCTTATGTCTTGCTGGAAGCTATGGTAAATAAAATTTTCGGCTACCATAATTTGACCATGTTAGTCCTTAAATCAGGGTGCACGAGTACTTCTATAAATAAAAGCTTTTAAAGCGGGTGCTAGAGGTGAAATATTATTTTGCAAGGTCGGTAGAATAATCATTTCTATTTAAATCAGCAGAGCATCAACAATACATACCACGTGTGTAACTTGTATCCTATGTATATATTTTGTCTGGGTCCTTTTTAGAGCCAAGATTCATCGTGCTTACATAAGATTTATTATTTTCTCTTTATTATATTACTTCTACAATTCTCTGAAAGTATTCTCCGACGGCCAGACTTTTTATATATTTTGCAGGCTTCTTCGTCACAAGTTGCTAATTTTGTTCGCAAATATTTATTCACAAGTATCCACTCGTCGTTCGTTTATAGATTCTCTAATCCATTGTGTTACACGCGATCGCAAATTAAATAAGAAGGTGATAAGTTAACTTGACGATGATAGTAAACCGATAAAACTGCGAATGTCGTTGATTTAATGTTTCGAAGAGAAGAAGAGTAAGAAGCCAAGATGAAAGAGAAATAAACACACGTATAAGGATGTAAATGTGTCCTCGATCAATTATCCTCGCTATCGACTGTTACAACGAGGACAAAAAGAGAATTCCATTGGCGTAACCGTGACCAGTGCCACGGAAACAGTTTCAGTCTGGCTGGAACCGTTGCAGCCGCAACAATCGCACCACTAATCCGACAAAATTGTTTTCGACGCCGTTTTTCAAGAGAAGATGCCCTAAAATCCGACAACGATCGGTCGCGTTCAACCTGCATCGCTCGAGGAAGTAGGTTGATAGTGCGGAAACGAGGACGAGTCCTGGAGGAGGCTGCATCCGCAACGGAAGAATCGTAATTGCGGCAAAGGAACGAGGTACATTGCGACATTGATGGATGATGTAACGTAAAATCGCCCGTAATAGGGAATTTTTCGTTTTTCCCTGTTACCCCGAGGATATGATAAATTTTTGTTGCATTCATCTTTCTACAATGGCCAGCAAAATAGTCAGTAGGATAGAACCACATATATTCGATAAAATAACAATATTCACGATGCAGAGGTTAAAATATATAATGTAAAGGGAATTTTAGTTTTTCATGATATCTGAATAAGTAAAATATACCTGACAGATATATGTCCTACATAAATTAGTTTTCGAATTACGAATGATCAAAGAAAATGTCCCAAGTGACCGCCTCGTGTCTGAACATAGAGTTTCGTACTCGTTCGAAAGTACCAGGTATTCTTCGATGCCTAATGTCAATTTTGTATCCCTTCTCATAGATCGTGTACACTGTTCACTTACGTTAAACACACAATGGATGTTGAATGACCCAAAAACAAAGACCTAATAGATTTGGATCATGATAGCCAATGCAATGGTCCCATCTCATCCTGTTAAGGGATGTTCTTACTGCAAAAAGGAAACGAGGCGGAAACTTGAAACGCTTTTTCTTTACGCATCCGTAACAGGAAAATTAAGATACGCAGGACGCATATTCGTTGGACGTTTTCTGCTTATTTTCAGTGTGTAGATTCATCCCATGAAGAATGGCTATGCATTTATCGTGTGGCTCACACGGTATCGTTTTCTATGCCATTCGAACGCGCCTAGAACAGCTTGCTATATTTCTTGCATGAAGTATAGAAGAGATAATAGATCTGTGAAAGGGTATTTCAGCGAGTGAAAGATACGGGCGGCCGGGTTGTGTCCGGATTTTGCCGAGTTCACTGGCGCAATGCGGGGCGGCCAGACAACATGGCGCACCCTTCCTCGGCGCGTTGAATCACACGTACGCAGCCGCATACAAACATGTACATAAGCGTCCAGTTGGTTTTCAGTCACTGTACACTGTCGATTGGTTTTTGGATTGTTCGAGCGACGACCGATTGTCAAACGCGTTGACGCCTTGCGTCGCTCAATGTGCGAAGTTTCGGTTGTAAGACTCTCGAATACGCTTAACGGGCCATTTATTAACTAAAAGTTTCCATAATTATAGAATTAATAGTTCGTGCACTAATCAATTGTAGTTAAGCCGACTTTAGTCTTTGTATAATACATGATATGACGATGTATATGTATTTATTTATTTCAGCCAAATGGTCCAGGAATTGGACTTGGTTTTACATATCTATGAACATAAACGAAACTAAAGCTAAACTTACGGATAACTACGTTCACATCAACTATATCGATTCTTTCGTTACCCCTTCGTTTCGTCTCTAAATACTGCACTTGGAACGACCAAACCAGTCAAAATGATTCAGTCAGAATCAATCCTTGTAATTGTTAAAAATATGAAGGGATTTTTACCAAATTAACGTTGAATTTTATCGATACAGATATATATATATATATACAGGGTGGTTGATAACTGGTGGTACAAGCAGAAAGGGGGTGATTCTAGGCGAAAAAAGAAGTCGAAAATATAGAATAAAAATTTTTCGTTCGAGGCTTTGTTTTCGAGAAAATCGACTTTGCATTTTCGTTCGGTACGCGTGCGGTACGTTATAACGGATCTCACTGTAGATCGTTGCCTCGATGGAAACATTTTTTAAAGAAAAAGAAAGAATTAAAAAAAAAAATTTGTATTCTATATTTTCGACTTCTTTTTTCGCGTAGAATCACCCCCTTTCCGCTTGTACCACCAGTTACCAACCACCCTGTATATTCATTTTTATCATATCTTTTTACTTATAACTATAAGTAGAAGTAGTAGTAACTATAAGTATAATCTTTTATGTATAACATATTTTTATGTCACGATTTTGCCTCTTAAAAAAATGTTAATACAGACAAATTAATTACAGCTGACTATCGTTTAAATTATTTGAAAAAAAAACGAGAAGAAAAAGACATTAAAAGAAAGTTCTATTATCATACTTTTACGAGTTATACTGCTAAGGAAATTATTTTATTACACTTTTACAGCGTCTTGCAGACAGTAGATACAATAGGTGCTTATAAAATGTCTGAGGAGAAATTACGCAGAATAAAGTTTTTTTTTTTCGAGGGTTTCTCGAGAGTCTCGGGAGCTATCATTATTTTGATCGACGATCTAATGTAATCCGTGATCACGAGTGCCAGGGGATCCAGCTTTACGCACCGTTACCTCTCGAGTACTTTTTTCTCCTTGGCACGTGCCTGATGGGACCCTTCATTCCCTTCCTGTCACGAATCCTCTTCCTTACGCGCCACTGTAATTCGGAACAGGTGTTAAGTCCCTGTAAAACGGGCTACTCACGCGTATTAATTGGCCTCTCCTCCGCTCACGGCGAGTCAACACTGCTACGTGATACGAAACTTCAATTTCGTATTATGTAGCCGGGTGTATCATTATTTCCATTAGCGTTACAGAGATTTTTGACAAACTATGACAGGAAAAGAACAGGTTTTGTTTACTCGAATTATAAAATTGCTAAAGAAGAGGGAAAACCTGTCTCCACACGCTGAAGTCTAAAAGTGTAGTTGTCATTTTATAGGAACAGATATTATTAGATGACAGATAGATTATTAAGACGAAGGATATTTCGATATCGCGGTATGTAATATTTGTTAAGCCACAAGAAGGATGGAAAAATACACGTTTGGCCCTAAAATGAGATAAAAGGACGGTTCTGATAACACGAGAATGTTAAAACTGTTTTCATGCAGTAAGATGGAAACTATTCGTTTCCCTGCAGTTCTCATTTTAAATCTATGTTGCAATTAGGCTGGGGAATTTTATCGGCAATTTAAATGCGAAAAGAATGCACAAGGTGCAGACACATAACGATTATTCACATAGATAGGCGCAGAAAATCTTCCTGATGAAATTTATAATCTTTTTGTATTAAAGAAATGATTTCTGTTTAAAACTCTTTTGCCATTTAAGTTCTACGTAATTATCGTTCCTCGGCTGGAAATATGTACAAGTACCTGAAATAAATCTGAAAACCACGAGGATGAGAAGTCTTATGAAAAAAATCAGCGACTTACATTCCGAGGTTTAAGCGCGAAGTGGATTTCAGGTTAGATGGCGAACAAAATTCGCGAGGAGTAGCGTGAAAAATTGAAGAACGCCACTCCGCGTCCAATTCGAGCGCCACTACCCTAAGCCTGGGTCAAGGTCGAGGTAATTGGTTAACACGGGTGTTCGTGATGAAAAGGATTCGAACTGCTCTCGATAATTGCGCGCACAGGCCTTTTCAGCCTCGCAGCAAACGAATTTTCTCGTTAAAAAGTCTCGTCGGTATGGATGTATGCGCGCGTGCAAAAGAAACGAACAAGAAACTCGATTTTTACCAGAAGCGAATTATCTTGAAACCAGTTCAATCGTTCGCTGCATAATTTTCAACTTTTCTGTCATTTCTAATTACACTTGGACATTTATGTAAGTTACATTTATGTAAGTTCAAATTTGTATGAATACAAATGAAAAAATAGAATTTTGAAAAAATGGAAATTCTGATCGTCTAAACGTTATAATAAACACCTTATTTTCAATATTTTTAGTCATTATCAATTTCAATCTATTGACACGTTGAACACGCGCCACAATTAATTGTATATGTCTTTCGTTCGTGTGGAAAATTTCTACTTCTGACAGTTACGTAATTTATCACTCCAACTCTTCGACTATGATTATATTAGAATTTAAGTTCGAATCAAAATAATTATTAGAAATTGCGATCATCACTGTACAACATGTACAACAATTTTATTACAGTCAGTTCAACTAATAAACGTCGATCGATTAACGTTACTTTATTATGTGTAAGTAATCGTGAAATATTTATGATATTTTAGTAATTCACGATGCAACTCGTCGAGTATCCTTAGTTCAAGTTCGCCAATTGAAAACAAGCCATTACGATTTCACGCTGACACTTTTAGCACATCGGAGTTAATTCGGTCTCGTTGAACATTTTCTGTGAACGTAACCACCGTGAGGGCGGCATTGATTATTGAAGGGACAGGTTTGTCGATTATTTAAAGGGCGAGTCGCAGTGACTTCGTCCTCGAGTGTCTCGTCGACTGTCCTCGATCAACTCTGAAGTGTGTAACATCGATTATGATTGACAGCTAATAGAAACGGGAGGACCAAATAAAATAAAGACTATTTAATTGTCGTTGCTCGAATGTAAAATTCGTATGACGAATGTTGAAAGAGATTTGTGATCTTTAAAAGTTAGATTGATGTACGTAGATTAAACAGAAGGTAGAGAAATGACGTTCCTTTCAGAACTTGCTTTATTTTATGTCTGTCAGTGATGAGTCTTTCATTGATTTTTATCGGGGCAATTTACTTGGAAACGGGCCTAAATACTTGAACACGCTGTTTTCTCTTGAATTGTTTAGTAGATTTATGAAATGTGTATCAAGGGAAAGTAGAATGTGTCACAAGAAACAGAATATTCAAATAAGTTTCTTGGATGCCTATATGTCACTCAATCATACAGTTTATTTTGCTTTACGTTTTAAGGCTTGGATGTTTACCTTCATTTTATAAACTTCCTTCGTTATACTCCAGAGGGGAAGAAAATATTTACGTGGCTGCCGTCACTAAGAAAAAGTATCATTAATCCCTAGAAGCTTTTATCTTACCAGGATAAAACTTTAACGCTATCCATCTAATGGGATTCTCGTTGATTTACCGAGGTTTAGATAGTATCATCTGTAACGAAACTCTACACCTTTCCCAATTTGATCTTGAAATACAAAAAATGCCTAACTCTGTGTAATCTCCAAAACCAGAACACGCGTAATATCCAGCTCTACTAAAAACTTCGTAGAAACGGTTTCCAATCTTACAAGGCGATTCCCGTCAATCTACCAAAATTCGGATTAAACAAAATTTTACACTTAAAAAAATTCGTCGCTTCAGTCGTAAACAGATGTAAAGGAGAAGAAGGATGTAAGTCACCCTAACTCCCAGAAACTCTTGCTCCTACCAAAAATCTCGCAGGACACCGGGGATTCCCAACAATTTGCCAAAATTGAGAAAGCCTCGTTTCAGAGAAAATTCTACAAATCCTTCGCTTCCTTCCTACCATTTGAATAAAACGGAAGACAGACAAAGAAACCCAATTCTCTTTAACCCTGAGGAAGTCTCGTTTCTACCAAAAATCTGCCAGAATATAACCTCTGCTACTATGCATCCACCGGGGATTCCCGCTGATCCGCCGAAATTCAGGCAGCGCCGCCCCAAATGAAACGAAACGAAGCGGGCTAACGAACATACGGCGGTTCCAGGAGGAGCGTCAGAGCGTCACAGGAGGGGTGTGGACACGCGGCACGCGTCAACCAAGGGCGGCACAAAAGGCTGGGAAATGGAGAGCGAATTGCTCATTATCGAGTGGTCAGGGCGCGTCGAGGGGGCGCTCGAGATTTCACCGTTGCTGCTGGAGGAATAAAGAGAGCCTCTGCTGGCGTTCTTCCTCTTACAAGCGGCAAGAGGGGCTGGAGAAGCCGTGGATTCGTCAAGGGAAGGAATGAATCGCGCGAAAATTGTCTCCATCGCTCCCTTTCTCGCGTATGGTCGCTTCCTCCATGGGGATTTTCTTGAAGGGTACCTTTAAGCGACGACTTCCACTTTGTTCATCCTACGGGATCAATCGAGCCACCCCCTCGAGCGAGTCTCACTCCCCTATGTCGTTTCGATACCGTAAATACGAGGGTGGCAAGGCTACGGAAGTGATTCGTACGAATTTAGGAAAGAAGCCGCGCGAATGATGCGTCCTGCAGTACATTGTATAATCATTGTTATATTTGGAAACCACGGTGTTGGATAGATTATTATTATTATTGCTCTATCATTTTTTTTTTGTTGAGGTTGAAATTGATCGATTGAAGAACGACTGGATGAATTTGTGATAGAAAAGTATATTGAAATAATTAAAGGTATAAGTTTATGCTGATTCAGATGCTTACTCTCTTAGTGTTACTGGACAATGGAAAGATAGGGAGCAGGTTCATATATTTATAGCAAAAGGACATTGCCAAAAGAGTTAGGCTTATAGCTTTGGCTAGAGGCTACAGAGAACATAAATAGAAATCTCTTTATTAGTTCCTTTGTTCCTAGGTCTTGCAACCCAAAACATAATGTATACTCAAGGGTATATGCACCTTTCCTTATTTAGAATATTTCTGCGTAATAGCAGTCTCCAGGTCACGGATATACATAAATAAAGATGTAGAGTTTTCCTTGAAGTAGTTCAACATTTTTTAATATATCACGACATTTATTCCAGCTGGTAGAATCACAAATTTTATTTATTTAACGTACATTGTTTTGCGCGTAATCGGATGGAACGAATGTCTATCTAATCACTGAAGTATGACTTTACACGTAATTAATAATTCATTCGAATTTCTTTGATTTAATTTTAACGCAGCTATTTATCGGAAACAGAGAGAGAGCGGATGCGAGGGAATAATAATTTGGAGTTCCTCAAATTTATTCGACGAGTAGCGTCGCTATTGAACGCGCGGGAATAGCGTAATCATAGAGAAGATTTTAAAGGAATGCCGTACTTCAATTTCCAAGCAGGCTTTTAGCGCGCTTCCGGATTGACTCCTTCCCCGGAAGTGCTTTCCTTTTACGCCACGAACAAGTTCCAAATGGCCGTGCTTCAAGTGAACTGCTTTCGAACACACGTATCTTTTCACGTACGAGTATCGAGTATACTTCTACCCAGAGAGTGTTGCTATCGCGATAGTATATCCCGTTCAGTGTACCCTCACTGAGGAAGAAAGTAATTTGTCATCGTCTAGCTAATTTTGCCAGTGGGAAAAACGCATTTATCAACTTTGTATACTTAATAACGAACTTGATGCTCGAAAACGAAACGAATTTACCTACGAACGAATTTAGGTTGTGTTTCACGCTTTGAAATATATGTACGTGAATTTAGGTTACGCTATTTGTCATCCTATCTACATCAAAGCTGCGTTTGATTGTGATTATCATTCTGGTAATGTCAAACACAGTGTCTATTGCGTTTGCGGAGGATAACGATGAGCTATGTAGAAGCTAAACTGATCGTTTTCTTTGAAGTTAGCCATTTTGTTTCCTGGAAATAAAATAATGCGAAATATAAAAGATAATCTTATTAGGCGGATGACATAAAATAATATATTATTAATATATATCAGTATACATTGATAGAAACAAATGTAAACTTTATAGAGTCTGATTCTTATTTAAAACAAATGTTACAATTTGTTGCAATTTTTTTATGTAATCTGAAATATAGGAATTTGAAATTTAAAAGAAAAAATCATTTGACACCAACGATAGTACAGTCATGAAATAAAATTTGAAAAAATTCATACATACACTCGTATGACTCTCAAGTTACATAATCTTACTGGAAATCAACCAGCAAATAAAAAATATTTGGAAAGTAAAATTGATTAATCTGATTCGTAATTAAATCGAATAACTCTGATACAAATTATTAAAGAGAACAGAGAAGATTTGATTTGTCATCTTCATATGAATATTTTCGTCCATTCTGAATATTTTCACGTTTCACAATTAATGAGACCGTTCTGTCACTAGAAATCTAGTCACGAGCTAGTGTTTCAATGCGAGAATGGCTCTCGTATTTCGTGCAAGGCCGTGGATAAAATCGGCGCAACTGTCGGACTTCCATCGTGGTCGTCAATACGCGTTACGTATGCTGCACGATTAAATATTTGAGAGACGTTTAAAAATTGACCGATAGAGATCGATTACTGTGACGAACGCTTCGATTCCGTGGCTAGAGGACTATTTAAATGGCTGAAACCGCGATTTTGAAACTCCATTATCTATACTGAATTCCAAAGCGTCTTTCGAAATATACCAGATATTTAGATTGATCTTTTATTTTTCACGAATGAAGTCAGAGAAATCCTTTTTTAACTTTGATATTTCGAAAAGTACTTTATCTTTGTTTCCATCGAACATTTTATCTTCTAGTATTTGCAAAATAATAATAAGTTGAGAAATAGCAAGTTACATGTAATTTATTGAACGATAACGAGAATAATTTATTCGTTATCGATTGATCCATTCTAACATTTACGAAAAGAAGTCGCTATTTTCACGTTCCGGCAATGAGTTTCGCTTAATCTCTTATGGGTTGCTATTAATAAGATGCGATAACCTTCGCCACTTTAAATACAATGAACCCGTTATGACCCCATTAAAAGGTCTTCCTAACCTCTTTTTATATCTTTTTTCTTCTCATTGGTCTCGCCTAAGAAACGATTTTTGGTCAATAGCCATCCCTCTTTAAGATCGACGCTAATATTAAATTCCACTTGTCGTTTGTGTAATTCATCGATCTCATAGAAAGTCTAACACGAGATAAACTTGATGAAATTGTAGTGATTAACCTGATATAAAATATACGAACATCTGAAAATCATTGTATAGCTACAAAAGCTACGATCAATTTTTACCTGCTAAAATTCGATTATTATTAATAGATTTTATGACAACTTAAAATCATTCCCTGTCGTACAAGATTTTATTGATTGACAGTACGATTGGAAGTCAATGTCTTGTTATGGTTCCTCGTCACAAATCCCTATAAAATATTCCCGCGATGTCGATCGTTTGGAAGTGAACGACCTATTTCGAACGCCTAATAAAACCACACGTCTCGATGTCTATCGCCTCATATTTTTCCTCCTAATTTTATCCTACGCACGCAGTTACCGAACACCTCTATCGAGGAAATCATAGAACCATAAATCACTACTTTACCGTTAATAATCGTAAACACGCATTCCTCGCGTTATGATCTGAGAAATTTAATAAAACTTTATTCATTTTTAAATCGATAAATTCAACAAATTCTGTTACGTATCTCCAGTAAGAAAAGTTTCACTTAAATCTGATCTAAACCTAACTCGAGTCACGACGCGCTATAAATTATTCTTAACAACTAGAATCTCATATACCGCGTGTTAACAGAAAGAAGTTATCTCGTTAAAATTCGTTCGCTTCTAAATTTGCAAATCCAACAAATTCTCTGAAAGATTTTCAATAAGACGAGTTCTACGCTCCATCGTCATGTACCAATAACATGCATTCTACATTGTCCAATTGAACGAAACGTCAACGCTGATATAGGGCAGGAAAAAACGACTGGAAAAATCGCGTACACTGACGGAAATGAGAAACGAGGGAATAAGGAAGGGATTACGGATACAGAGGTGGTTTATTCGTTGTCGGTGACAAGCTGGAATTTACGATATCTCGTTGCTGTGTTCGTGACAGAGTTGAGATCCTGAGGGTAACGCAGGCCAGCCAATTGCAACGGCACGTGCGCCTGACGCGAATTATGGATCGCTGGTGTGTATGGATCGTTAGGACTCGCCTCTGATCTTGACGGAACAAGAGTACCGATAGAATCGACGCGATATGGTGGCTTTGACATTGTGTAGACATTCGAACGACAGTTAAATCCCTTCAGCGTGCAAAATTCATCGAAGAAATTGTGCTTTCTGGATAATCAGGACCAATTGAGACGCCAGCATGGAGAGCTACCTAATGAACCTAACCTCAAAGTTAACTGATGATAAAGTAACTTCTATTTTTGTAAACTTGAAACACATGTTGCCTTATGATATGCCAATCTATCTTCATCAATTACAAGACGATCTTTCAATGTTATGCACACTGACAGCAAAACTAAATACATCTAATAACACTATACAGGGTGTATCATAACATGGGGGACCCACGTCAGAAGCGGACAGGAGGCATAGAAGTAATGAAAAAGTTCATAAGAACATGTATCCTTGTTTCAAAGTTATAGCCACTTTTGTGTTTCAATAATCTGCAATTGCTTATTCTTCATAGAAGGTGCGCGAAATGTTATTGGTCCGTGTATGCAATCCAGTAGTCGTCGTGTCAAAGAATCTCGTAATTTTCCAAAAATTTCAAGTGTATGTCGAATAACACAGACCGTGGGTGGCCATTCCGACTACCTTTTACGAAGGTAACCAGTTCCGGATTATTGAAACATAAAAATGGCTATAACTTTGAAACAAGGACACAGGTTGCTATGAATCTCTTTCATTGTTTCTGTACCTTCTGTCTACTGCTGAAGCGATTATGATACATCCTGTATATCAACGTATGCGATGTTAGAAGATTTGACCAACTGAACGAAAAACTTCAGCGTTAATTGATCGAATATGTTAAGATGCACGGTATTAACTCAATCGCAATTCAGTTATCAAGATCACGGTCTTATTTACTCGGTTTTCTTTTGAAAAAATCCGACATCCAATGATCGAATTGCGCATCTCTCGATATCGTATTAATTCCAATACAAACTCCATCAATATTCATTGGAAGTGCAAATTGCTCTAATCCTTCAATTCAGACGGTTGAAAACATTTATCAGGAGAAGGAGTTTCATTTATAGAAGGTTAGAAATGTTCTTTCTGTACGATAAATCATCTACGTGTTTATATCGGTGCTACTAAATGCCAAAAGATAATGCATTTGCTCCAGATGTGAATCCATTCTAGAAATATGTAGATCAAAGGTTGCAGGGATTCACAAACTGACAGATTGTACCACGAATAGTAGCAGAATGGGAAAGGGGCGTGCGTTCTCTCGTGTCGGAATGGTTTCATTTTGGGAAATAGGGAGGAAAGAATCGCGACACGGCCGGTGTTCTGTGTCCTCTCGTCAAACGACGCTGTTCGACGCTGGCGCGGTCGCGCACGCTCCTCGAAAATAGTAGTCGGCTCGTAAAGTCTTTTGTTGCGCCTGTGAAACACGCATTCTCATCGTCGTCTCTGTCGCGTCTCGTCGCCTTTCTTTTCTGTCTGACGGCCAGCGTCTCTGCCATTGGCGCCACGGTGACTTTGACCTTTCAACCCCTTCGAGGAACTCGCGACTCTAACCCCTTTATCGAGAGAATTTTATTCGTCGTTTTGATTTTGGCCATTTTATTCGTAGCACAGTGATTTTCAAAATTATGCCATGTCAGGGGAATATCGATTAGATTCGTAGAGTCAGTACGATACGATGGTAGCAGTTTATAGGTTAGGGTGCTCCTAATTCCAGTTGACACATATTTGTACGATATACATATCAGCTTATGTAATAAAAATAAGGAAATAGAAAAAGAAGTATTGTAAGGAATTCACGTGATGACGATGAATCTCTTAGAATAGCCAAACTTATTAACTTTCCTAAATTTCTCAGTTTTATCAACTGAATGCACGATTAATGTTTAACATTGACAAAATAAAAAAGTCGCTCGTATAAAATTATCTATCGTAAAAAAGTCTCACGGACAATAGTCGATCGCAAAATAATATTTATAATATCGTTTCTTGTTTCCACTTTTGAGGTTATATAGTTGATCAATATGGCTTCCGAACGGAATATCAAAATTTATGGCTCGCGTGAAATTTAATAATGTAGAAATAGGTGTTAAATAAAAATCATTTTTTATTCTAGATAGTAAAAGATCATGAAAACAAACAAATTGTAGTTTTATTTTGTTAATCTATAAATAGTGGAATAGTGGGAAATAAATGTAGATTTGATTCTTGTAGGAGATAAGAATCTAAACTGTTACTATGCGATCTTAATGGGGGTTTCGAGGCAAGTTCTTTCCTGTATGGGTATTCCATCGATCGTACAGACAAAAATACACCGCTGATTTACGTAACGACGTGTCATAAATTTTTCACACACAAAGTTTTCGTGTTACTCTTTAACGTAAACGTGGCACGCGACCACAGAGTGGATTGCACGATAAAAATTCGACTCTGACACACGATGTTTCTCGAGCAGCCTTGCCATGAATTCAAGTCCAGTTTGAACATTTTTCCAACAATGTTTATGTATTCTGCCGTATTATTAACCACAAATTGCCACCGTTGGGTTACAGGCCGCTGCAATAATTTTGGCATGAATTTGCCGAATTTTAAAACACGTAGTTTAACTTTTTATTCTGTTCTACGCGATAGCTATGATTCGTGGTAGTAACGATATTTGAACAAATTTAATTAGGGCTCCAATTAATATCATCATAGTAGGTAAAGTAAAATTATACTAATGTGAAAGAAGAAACGTACCATTTTTAACTCTTTCGTAACGAAATTTTCTAAATTACAAGTCATTAATCTCGTTTGAATAGAACTTAATCGGATAATAATTATTTCACTTACTATATATTCTACCAAGTATTATGCTATGTATATCATTGTTATGTCTCGTTTATTTGCATCTCTACATGTTTTTGTTTTCAAATATTCCATAATCGCGTAAAGATCGACAGTCTATTACTAAACCTTGTTTAAACTTTCGCAATTATCCACGAACCAACGATATCAGTTGAGAGTTAAAGTTAAACAAGCGAACTGAAGCACGCGAGAAATCCACGAATACTTCGGGAAATCTAGTTTTTCATTACCTTAGTCAGCAGTTCAGTCAAACATATTTGCTAACACGCCATTTGTATGTAACAATTTGTATCGTTTATTCAAGCAAAATAGTTCGGTTGGAAGTAACCATAGAAAATGTTGAGGTTAGGTCGTGCAATGGCTCGAAATGCCATGAAGCCCAACACCAAAGGAACGACAAAGGCTGAATTCCCGCGCGACTGGCCGATCGAGCAACACCTCCATTAAGAATAGCACATGGTGGATTTAAATATACGTGGGGCCTTCGTCGTGGCGCAGCACCTGACTGAAACTCGCGAACACACGTTCGACCACGGGGTAAAATAGCCTAATCTCTTTAGGCAAACGTGTACACAGGTGGCGATTATCGTCAAATATTGACACGTCAAGTTAAATACCGCTCGTCCGAAGGCTGCAACAGACCTGTATAACATGTACCTGTTCCCATACCTCTCTTATCTTTCGTTCTAATCTCTAACCTCTGTCTTAAAAATCTGGCATCGAGATCCTTATCGTAGTCTGGTGTGGCTTTCCTTAGATAACGAGCCTCGAAGGTTGATAACGTCTTCTAGGTAAAAGCAAGAAGGTCCTTTTCTTTATTATTTGACTGTTTGACTTTTCGTCTTTCAGGCTATTGACCACCGGGCTACCACCTTGTTTGAGGAAACTGGAATTAGGTGTAGGCGTGGGAATTCTTTCTAGGATTTATTTTAGAGATTCCGTTGAATATTATCGAAAAGTAGAGAGCGGAGAATATTATATCTTTTAATTTTCAAAATGTAATTGAAATTATGGAGTAATTAATTTGGTTTGGGAAGGAAGATGGAATAAAGAGAGAGGGTTGTATTGAAAAGTTTAATGTTCGGTCTTCGATTATGCAACGACGTCTTTTGTTTAAGCGTCTTTCCGTTCGACAATTGGTGAAACGGCGTCGACAAGGCCACTACCAACTGGCACAACCCTGTTTAATCGCCTTTGCAGCCTGAAAAAGGCCGCCTTAACGTTAATACTTTCCTCAATCACGGCGCTTTTGTGCGGCGCGGCGCGATCGATCGCCGCCATCGCGGAAACATGATTTCCTTTGTGTTAATTTCACGCGAGCTTGCCAAAACTTCCGAAATTAACGCCGGTAATAGTCTTTAGCTGAGAGTATTCCAGTTCTAACTCGCTTAACATGGTAAAATATCCATTGACAAAATGTACTTACATACATCAAGTAAGTTGAATAAGATTCAAATTTTATAAAAATATATCAACATCAAAATACCCTGCCGAGCAAATTTTCTTTATTTTTCTGTTACTTTTCTTCCATTATGAAGGGGTTAAAATTCGTATTTCTTACCACACTATAAAAGGGTTGATGTTGGTATTCATGGGGAAAACCATAATGTGGGCACGAAAGTCGTGTGGCGCCGCGACGCCAGTAATATTCCAAGACTATCGACCACGACAAGTTAACCACAACGACCTTGACCCTGGTCACCAATGATCGAACTTCGCCAGTTCTCACGAGGAGGCCGATTTTTGTCAGCATTATGGTATTCTATGGTTAAATTCCATCGACGTTCAAGAATATCTTATATCCAGCCTCCTCACGTTGCGCTCTGTTACGAGAAATTTCAATGATCTCGCGTAATCCTACGCGTAAAATCACGCCACGTTAAAAAAGAAAAACAACGCGTGGTCTCGAAATCCGATCCTGGCCGCCGCGCGAAATGAAAATGTGGCGCGTGCTGCTAGCAACCGGGGACTCCCCATATTTCGATGCTTGATCAGTGTCGCGTTTGCCACGAGAACGATCGCGCTTTGGTTATGTCGATCTCGTTTGCTTTGATAATCTGTGCTTCCTCGTGCTGGTTATTCTTATTATCAATCGGTTTAACGCTTGGGGGCGCGCAGGGCATTCTTTGGACGGTTAAAGGTGAGTACTTGAAGAATTATTATCGCTGGTTTCGTGTGATTTAAAATGGATATATCGCGAATTTTGACGCATTTATAGGAAATTTATAAAAATGAATTTATCGAATTGGCAGAGGGAATGTTTGTTGTATAGAATTGAAAACTGTGGAACTACTACTGGGACTAATTAATTAGATAACTAATATGCTGGAAATAATAGAAAATGGTTAGGAGCTTGGAATAGACGAATATATAATATTAATAAAATAATTGATATAATAAAAAATATTCTGTTTAAAACACGACTAAATGATCGAAACAATCAAACAACGAACGCCTATGCGTTTGCTCGATGCATTGAATGGCTCGTCATTGTAACCGAGTACTACTGTACACGCCATAGTTGTGAATAATTGAAAACTATTGAATGAATTGCCATCGTGAATAGGAGTAAACTCGAATCGAACGAATTTCCTCGTAACACGAGCCTTTTAACAATTTATCGCCTCAAATAATCGTGCAAACTTTTAACAAATCGTCGTTGCTTCTAGTTGCTAAGTAAGTTTTACTCGTACGTTAGGTCTCGTACAATTTTCATGCAATTATCACGTCTGAGAACGATAATTGACTTCTTCAAATTTGCGTGTCGAATATACGGATCGATGCACCTGTACAATTGAACGAGTTACGTTTCATCGGTTCTTCCAAGAAATTTCGTGTTCGAACAAATTGTGCTTTCAATTGTTATTCCTATCGACTACATGAAACGATAATAGAAAATCGCATAATATGTATATTGCGCATCTAGTAGTAGTAGTGTAATAAACTATCAAAGACACGGTCAAACATTCAAGAGCTCGATTAAACCTTCGGAAAATTTCATGTCAGTTAAAAGTGTATTTCAGATTTAAAAATTGAAGACGTATCCAATGCAGCATTTTCTCATCGATTTTATTAACATTTACAGAATTTTAAATTTTACCGAATTTCATATGGAAAGTACCAGCACTTTGTACCAAAGAATCATTGCAATCGTTGCAATAATCGTCTTATACACACTTCTCGTTGAAAAAAAATCTAATCCTCCTCTTCTTCAAACTATACTCCTTTTTCAACACCCAAAGACACCGAAGGACATCAAAATCCCTAAAAACGCCCGTTCACTTTTCCCCTGTTCGGTCTTCTAATTTTCTTATTTTACCAAAAATCCATAGTTCCCCGATTCTCCGTCGATACACTGGCGCTAATGACGATAATCACCGACGTCTGGCAGTCGCGTGATCGAGGGTATGAGCCGTAGGTTCTAGGAAACCGTGAGCTTGCCAACGACGAGTTTCAGGAGCGTCCAAGCCGCGTGACGCTCGTATCTAGCAAAATTCATCGACGTTTCCGGGGGCTGCGACCCCCATAGAGTCGGGAACCGCTTTCGACCCGTGGCTGATGGATCGATGAAACAGGTCGTGGAACAGTATCGTCGCCGGACACGATGCTTGACCGCCGTGCGATATCGATTCGACGACGCCAGTCCCTGGCATTCGTCGACGCGTTTCGTTTCCTTATGACCGGTCTACTGTGAATGAAAAATGCGGCGCGCGTTGCACGCAGCCAGCTTAAAATAGAATACCACCCCGTGAGATTGATGATTCGAGCCTGCCATTAGCCTCTATGGGGATTAGACTTTTCATACATGGTATCGATAATATGGGAATCGCGTGTATTGCGTTTGGGATGAAGGTGATGTTGGCTGGGAGTTTGGAGAATTTTTTTATTGTCTTTTAGTGTGTCTTTAAAATGTTGCAAATCTTGCCAAAGGACTCTTATTCGTTTCCAAAGAGTCGTCTAAGTTATACTTTAAATTCGATAAAGATACACCCTCTATATTAATTAATATGATATTGAAAATAGTTTAAAAATCACTTAAAAATTTCTACAAATCTCAAGAAGTATACTTAACTGCTCACTTAACGTTTTACTTATAAATGAGATATCCTTGTTTATAAGCTATATTATACTCACCATTTTCTATTCTATTGCAAGAAAATATAAAATAGAACGCAGCGTATATACATATATATATATATATACCTGTATAAGTGGGCCTTCAGTCCCATGTAACCAGTTAGTGCCGCTATTCGATAATTTTATTTACGACCTTGCTATATCGTAACCCGTATACCAGCTATCATCGTTGCGCTACCACTTCATTTATCTAAACTATGGAATTTTAATTAACGAACCTCTGTTCCAATCTACTTACCTGAATGTGAACTAACAGGCTGTGGAATTAATTATAAGTACATACTAGCGCTGAGAATCAGTAGGTAGTAACGATGTATTAGACAGCAGAGAATTACTGTTTGCCTTTCGACAGATTCAAATAAATGGAATTCTATCTTCTTGGACACAGTACCAATGTAATTAAAACGAGCAATAATGAAAATCGGACAGTTTCGATGTCTTTTCTTAATTGTGTTTCGTTGATCGCGAATGGTACTTCTACAGGTAATTCAATATTGAATTCGGTGTTAATTATTTCTAGTTGTATATTTGTCAACAGCGAATAATCAATATCCAAATTTATACGGTAATCTCGTGATTGGAAACGAAGCTTTAATTTGGATACTAAAATCTCGTTTACACGATGGCTGCGGTATTGGACACTGCAATCGCGATTAAAACGAAACGGATTAATTCGCGGCGTGTACCAGTTGGAAAATTCGGTAACGTTATTAACGATCAAGCGTACGGATTGTATCGTAAAGGGAACGTTATGAATGATAAATGTGGGCGTTACGCGCGCGAGAACGTGGTAAGGTCATTATCCTCGCGTGTGGAACATGTTCATTAAAAGGCATTCGCGCGGTTCATTCGGCTCACGTGTTGCAGTATTGTTACAAGTCCTAATAATATATATTCTCGAATAATAACATTAATAACGAAGATGATGATGAAGTAATTTGATAAGCTAACACACGACTGTAACATTAAGCGAGACACTTCAGTTTCGATATATCGTTAATTAATCTAGGGGCATTTCGCACTAAATAATTTAAAGATTACATTACGGACCTTTATGTCAAAATTTATTTTACATAATTCTAACTAAACTTTATCAGAGGCTACCTTAACCTTAGATTTGACGAAAGATGATTTTAAGATGATTTTAAAAAAAGGAATAAATCTATTGTATCTAAATTGAAGCTCACAATTGGATGCATCGTTAATTTGACCGGGGACATTTTACATTCACTTCTCGACGTCCAAGCGACCTGAATAAAAGAATTCACAACAATATTCATCAAAGACAAAGATAAAATTCCATCTAACTACTTGACGCGCGCCAAAGTCCTACAAAACAGAAGTACCACTTGGCCAAAATAATATACGACCCTCGTACCACTTCATCAGCACCTATTCAATCTGAACTACTACCGTTACTCGTTCTAGCAACACTCCTTAACAAAATAAAGAAAAAAGGAAGAACGTCCTTAACCAAGCAATCCTTAACCAAGCAATCTGTAACCGCGAGAGGATCCTCCAACTCTCTTAACTGACGCCTACAAAAAGTCGCGTGATTTTGACACGGCCGTTAACATCCGCAGCGACATCTACTTAGACAGACGACATCGGTGACGCGGACCGTTAAACGATCTTTCTTCCAATGTCCAAAAAAAACCTTTAGTAAAAAGACAGATACCTATAGTACCGAGAGAGTAGCGGCCGAACGGAACGACACACGATCCACGGATGCCCATTCAGACTCATCAGTGCACACTGAACTTGACACCAGCACCACCAATCATTCCCTAGGCTCCGAGTCGATCTTCACACGGAAGTCTCGTGTAAGGTGCACAGTCGTAAATATCGAAGGAATCCGTGTGGCCAGGCTCGTTAATCATCATCACCGGCATCGAGACATTCATACTTGCATCTGGCCTGTGTATTTGACCGTGTGGGAGTCGGTTTACGAGCTGTGCACATCCTCGTGCTCCACCCTGCTCTTTCGTCCCGTCTCTGTTGCTCGAAGAGAACGATAATGCCGCGTACGGTTCGATAGCGGGCGTCGCGACGCCCGGCAGTCTGCCACCGTCGTTCCATTCCATCCAGTTTCGTTCGGCGTCGGGCTATCGCGCGCGCGCACACACACATACACACGTATATGTATATAGGCGTATAAGGGCGTACAGACACGTACACAGGCGCACGATAGCGCGTGTTTTCGGACGCAAGAAAGCTTCGTCGCTCTTAGATGAGCATTGGCGTCACCCCACAGAAATTCGCTCGGTTCGTTAACCCTTTGCGACGAATCGATGGGGCTTGCACCACTTTTCTGTTTGCCACGACTTTATGCGCCCTGCCAGTAGGTTGTAGGGGAATTCGCGAGCTTTGGAAGTTTTCGCGTCGGGATTGTTACGAGCGATAGTTGGCAAGAACGTTCTCCTCATTTATTTCTCGCCGTGGTATTTGAGAAATGCAGTGGGAGACAGGTTATGAAAATTAATTGCATTCGTAGGATATATTTAGGTTTTTTTTCTTTTTGGTGATTAAGTCGGTTTTCGAATGATTAAGTTGGGTCGAAGAATCTTGGAAAGGTGGTATCCCTCTGGTGACGAATTTTGAAAACTAATGTGTAGATTACCTTCTAGGTCATTCGTAGTTTAGGGACTTGTAGAAAATTAGCTTTTTGTTGCCGATTTCGAGAAAGTAATTTGTTTTAATTACTGACAGTAAAAATGCGCATGAATTTTGATGTTTAGAAACGAAATTACTAAGCAAAATCATTAGAGAAGGAATACGAAACATTCTAACCCTAAAATAGAAAATGATTGACTGCTACGATCTTCAGTCAGCACGCTTCCAAATCTCTAACCCAAAATGAAAAAAGCAACAATGGAAGGACTTTCAGTTTTGAAGTTAAGGATTTCTGTAGGATTAATGACGGATTCACGCTAGTCAAAGGGACTTTTAGTCTGGAAACGCAAAGTAAAGCGTGACAAAGAGAGATACGCCAATGGATCAAAGACGCAGGAGGCATGCGTTTGGCGAATCGGGCCGCTTTTAGACACGAATGCTGCCGTACCAGCAGCGCCATTAATTTAGCAGACGATTTGCCCCGATTAATGTCTGCGGCAGTGTGTCTCGCGCGCAAAATCCTCCGATTGTGTTCCCTACGCGGATGAAAGGGAAATGCTGATTTTCCACGGTGTCTCTTTTCACCGTCCCTCTCGTTACGCAATTAAAAAAGTGTTCCTCCACTGAGCAAACCGATTCACGGACCGTTTTAGAAGCATTCGCCGGGTGTTGTTTACGTTTTGTTGGTCCCGTTCCTCGCAACTCTTCAATGGTCCCGTTGATTCGTCACTGAGCCTTCCCAGTCAATTAGCGAACGAGCCTTTAGAATTCGAGTTGGAATTTTTAAGTAGCTCGTTTTCTTCGTCTCTTTGTATGCTTTTTCCCTTCCTCTTTCGTGCTCTTTTACTTTTTATCGGATTTTCGTTATCGAAGAGATTGATTGAAAGTATTTGACGCTTTTTGAGGTTGCAATTCAAAGTGCAATTCACGGTGGAATTATCGGAAAACGAAAGACAGATCTTCGTATATTGTAAATGTTAATAATTGTTTTTTATATCAAGTTCCTCTCTAAACCTAAGTCTGTTACTACAGCAGATAAATAAATAAGAGATAAAAGAAAAATTAGTCTTTATGTTGGGCCACACGTAATTTTGTTTCAATTACAGTTGACGTAGAAGTTATGTAATTGTAGTCGTAGCCTCTATTTCGTAAATATAGATGTTAACATACAGGAATCGAATTGGACTCTAAGATGAAAGGTAATTTAATGCGAACTTCCCAGATTTGTTTACGATCGAACGATACAAATCTGAAACTGGAGAACTTGTAAAACTCCATAGAACTTCCGAGGAAGTATAATGTGAGAACAAAAGATTGTAAGCAACAAAAAAGTGGCAATCATAGCACGGCACTCTAAACGATTATATTCTTAGTTTCATCAAGTTAGTTGGATAGATTGTCGTCGTTGATAGGTTAGCATCGCAACCGCCTGTGCTATAACCCATGTGGCGCCAACTTTCCGGTCGTACATTGAGCATCTATAAAATAGTCGCCGTGTTGCTCGACTTCGAGTAAGAACTTTCTTTTATCAAAATTGCCGTACCCTGTCTGAAATATTCTTTTATGCGAAATAGTCCCCTTATTATATTTATTCGCCACTCTCCTATCTATACTTTCTTCAAATTATTTTTCTACCTTTATTTTATTTCTGTTCTACTTACTTGTATCCTAATACTTCTTACTCCTAAATTATCTCTTTGAATTTGACGTGGCATGTCTATTAAATTATTTAATCTCTCAGTCGCAAATCACTATTTTCCTCAACTTTCTATACTGTCTCTACTAAATTACTATTCTCCTAACCTTCCATTCTACTTATACTTGTTATACCACTCTTCAACTCTAAATTACTATTTTTCGCAACATTCTATGACCATCTTTACCGAACTACCATTCTCCCAACTCTACTTTACCTCTACCCTATCTTCTTTCAACGTACAATTTACCTAGCCTTAAATCAAACCTACGTTACCCTGTATTTCCTGCATGTCAAACACAAAGCAGCCGGAAAGACTTTTCCGATTTCTCTCGAGCAACATCCCATCAAAGTCAGAACACGACGAATCGACAGCCGAATGCAAGATTTCAATAACTCCGCCTCTTAAATGCTCCATTTCCCGGTTGCTTTGTAAAACTACAGAGAACAGTTCGATATTCCCTCGCCATTTCGTCTGGAGAAACGAGCCACGTTTCCGCGGACTTCTCCACTCGAACAGCAATAAAGTTCAATGGTGTATTTCCACTCACTGTCCTCTGAATAATGTTGAGAGCCGTTCGTCGAGCATCCATTCTCGAGGCGAGAGAATACTAAAGAGACGTGGAAAGAGAAAAGGAGACAGACGAGAACCGATCGAACGGAAGAAGCTGAAAGATAAGGAAAGGATAGGGAAAAGAGGCGGCGAGGTAACCTCTCGAAGTAGCGTGCTGGTATCGATCGACTCTTCACGGTCGACGCTCGTTATCGGTGTTTCTACGCTTTTTCTCGTTCCCTTCGTCTCCCCATCCTCGATCTCCTCTCGCCAAACTCATCTCCTCCTCGTTCTCGTTCTACCACTCGTAAACAGCGGATCGTTTCGCTCGAACTTTATATGAAAAATCCATTTCGCTGAACTATGACAGAATCCTCTGTGGAAAAGGCTTTCACAAGTTGATTCTTTTCCTCTCTCTCTCTCTCTCTCTCTTTCTCTTTTGGTTGACGTTTTTGGTAGACCTGTCAATATCTTTTTCCCTCGATCATGGGGAATGGCTAATAAAAGTGTCCTTTTTCCATGACTGACCGCCAGAGGGCAGGAGAAGCGGCTCGTTTGGGGAATTGAAAGTTCTGGCAGGTGGCTGACGGGTGGTTATTTTCTTTTTCTCCCTGATGGTTTCCTCGTTTGACGAGCCACATGAAAAGTTGTTGCACGACGCGTGTGGTGGTACTGTACTGGGTGTTTCAATCGCGTCGTTTAGATCTGCGGTTTTCGATGTGAATGGAGCATCGGTTTCGTTTGGGGGATTGCTTTTTTTTTTTTTTTTTTTTTTTTGAAGCTTTATAAGAGGATTTTAAAGTTTCGTGTTGCTGGGATAGGATTTTTTGGGGGCTCTACAAACGATGAACGTTGCTTTCTTTGTAAACGGTTTTGAGGGTTCTTGAAGTTATCGGTATTTCTTTTAGAAGATATCGAACACTCTTCTTCTTGGAATTGGTTCTCTCTAAGAACAACTTTTGAAAGGATATCTTTCCTTTGTAGAGGATTCCTCTGCAGAAACACTTTCCTAGTATTCTCGAAATTATCAATATTCCGTTTTATAGATTTTCAAAATTAATCGCTATTATATGTTATGACAGATTATTCAAAATTTCTGATGTTATATCTAATATTTCTTTTCGCGATCACTTGTTAATGATTCCCTTTAGGGATTGATATCTTAAACATTCCACAATTATCTTCCTTTCTCACAATCACCACTCGCTTTATAAACCCCTTTTGCAAACAATCCTGAACATACGATGCCTATCAAAAATCCCCCACCCCTAACTTCCAAAGGCCTATTCATCAGTGGCTTTATAAACGATTATATACAAACGATCAATTCGTTCTGTATGTACAGCGAACAGCGATGAATTCGTTCATAAATCAATTCCATGTTATGACTGGCCTTTGTGGAGTGTTGGAAAACGTTTAACGATCGGTTTGTTTTACAGTGTCTGGCACGACAAACAAGAAAGAGGAAGAGACGGCGGTGGCCACTGTTGGTGTCACAGAGGAGGCCACCGATGTCCTGGGTACGAGATCCAGGACACGAAGCGAATCTGGCGGTGGCATAGACCTCTTGGAAGCGTTACAGCTGCACAATACAACGCGGCAGGGTGTTACACAGGTGCCAGGACTGGTTAGGTTAAAGCCAGCCTATTATCTTCAGGGTGAGTGTCGTTTACAAATTGTTTTGTCATTCGTGACAGTTTCTTGGATAGAATCGTTTCTATGGTTTCAAACATTGTTCGTCAACATGTTTTGTATTGACTATGATCTTTATATATCATTCGCTGTAAACTGTAATCTTTGAACGAAATTGTTTGAAGAAAACAATTTATTAATTATTTGAAATTAAAATATTCTTTTACGTAAATTGCAATGCGAATGTGTATAGTCGACGTCTTGATGTCGTGCAACATTGTATACTTTAGTATAAGAGACATATGACGAGCCAGAGACGTTATTTAATGCCATCGGGTTAACAGTCTATTCCGTTTACGTCAAGAGATCAATTTGAGAATCACAGTTTAAAGGTCTAGCGGAAAATCTCTAGGAGAAAGATGATTTTTAAGGTTAAATGACACTTTTAACACGTCGTTGTACTGAGAATCGCATGACGTATCAGATAAATCTTTTATTGTCCAAAGGTTAAATATGTTCGAACTTCAAGTATCATTTTCATATTTATCTTCATTTTCTCCAATATACTATACTATACAAACAACATACATTACTCCATTAGAGAAATAAAAAAGACCATCGACTATTTTTAACTTAATTTTACTTCGAACCTTCAATAATCTAATTTCGTGCAAAATATTCCACTTGTCTCAACGTTTCTCATATATAAACAACATGCGTGCTTTCATTAGACAAAGAAAAAACGCTTGTCCATTTTTAAAAACTATTTTTATTTCCTCCGAAGACTTAAACTTAAGCGGAGAATTTGACGACTTGTGTCAATATTTGGAACGTGGCAGCTCGAAATATGGATGAAACGAGCATAAATCATATCGCGCAATTTACACTGGCGCACGGTATTGCGTGCAGATTGTACGAGACGCAGTAAATTTCGCGAGTGGTGCAGGAACCGAAACGGGTATCTGTAGAAGGTTCTCTTAACCCGAATATAGCCCTGTTTGCATATCGGAGAGTCGTTTTGTCCGCGTGCTATCTTCCTATAGAATTTTGCGACCGGTAATCATCGTCAGTCATAAAGTTGATTATTACTTCTTGCGTATCGCGTGTTACCTCGCCCTCCTTTTTTGTATTCGCCAGTGGAAACATATGTAGGCGCTTTGCGATTTTATGTATATATCATTGAAGGTTAGAACTATATTTGTGGAGGGTCAGAGTTACCAATATGTTACTGTGAGGTATAATAAAGTTACAGTTCTTTTATTGTTATTTTGTGATCGAAGATGAACGATCGACGATTAGAGGTCACAAAAATGTAAGATCGTATTCTTTTAATGTCAAGAAGTTATCGAGGTTCAAGTACATAAGCTACATTTTTGACTAAACTTTGATCAAAATTAAAATATGTTTCGTTAATAACAGAAATTAATTTTAGCGCCTAGTTAATATAAATTACGTTTTTTTTTTTTTGGATCACTGTGTACATGGAGACTTGAATGGAATGAAACAGCGATTATACAGGAAATTTCGTTAAATTTAATCGTGTGTTCATCAAGGGGCTATTTTCAGTAAAAGTGTGTAAAAAAAGAAAGAATGTAAAAATCTAGAATTAAAACGATTTGCAAACAAGTCAGAACAGAGTAAAGGGTGTAGCCGTATGATCTTTGAGGTTATGTAATGAGTTAATATCGAAAATAAAAATGCTACATTCGAAATAACACGGTATTTGATCGAATCAGATTTAGTTAAGGAAAACTCATGAATTTTCTATTCTATTCAAGTTTTATCTCGTCAATGAAATTCTTTCATGTATGAAATTTTTCCAATTATTCTCGAAAAAGCGTTTTAATTTCTCGGAACGGAACGAATTCGTGCGATACAGTGATCAACTGGAAAAACAATTGGCCCTGATCAGTTGAACCGTGATGGTTACATAACGACTGATTAATCGATATTGTGAAAGGTCAGTTTCATAGCCGCGTCGTCTCCATTGGCAGACCTCCAGAGGGAATTCCCTCGTGGTCTGCGAGTATCGATTGTCCTTTCAAGTTTCGAGCGAATTGACCCGGCATTTTCGCGGCATTTCCGGCTTTTAACTCTATGAACGTGCAACAGCAATTCTCTTCTTTCCATCATGCGATAATCCTTTTTAAGGTTATGTAACAGTTTTTAATCAGTTAATGTATATGTTTGGTCCGCAGGCTCACGAAATTAGATAATATAATCTATCTATCGTATTTTTAATATAACATATCTTACGCTATCGATATTCTAATATTTTACATATCGATACGACATTTGATCCCGTGATTCCCTTCATTTGAAACTGACATATTTGAGTTCTATGAGCCAAAAGGAAAGAGGAAAGGAAATGAATCAATTTAAAGTCCCCTAAAACGAAGTTTAGTTCTACGTTCCACATGAAATCGAGAATATGCTGACACCCTGTATAGCGAATAAATACCCGACCTCCCCTTGCCCCGAACATCCGACATCAGAGAAACGTGCACACAGCCGTGGCTAAAAGCGTGGGCGACGGTGCAACGTCCGCGAAAAGCGAGCATAGAATGGGGGGTGGTTGGCCCAAGGGCGACAGCAGGGGTTTCCCCGAAAGAAATTTCAATTACCGGCCCGGTCTGCACCCTCAGTCGATGGTTTCGCGGAAGTAACTGAACGTTCTTTGCGGTTTGCAACGTCGAACCAAAGGCAACCCTCTTTTTCTCTTGCTTTCCTTTCGTCACTGCAACCCCTTGCACAACCCTATTTTCGCTCGTTTCTCTGTCTTCGCGTGTGAGCGTTTTTACGAGTCGAAATCGTCGATGTTATTCGACTGAGACGTTCCTTGCCTCAATATGAGTTCTTGGCAGACGATCATGATTGTTTTTAAAGTTTGCTTGCATTGGGATCCATAAAATGGTTTATAGAATTGCGAGTGGTTGTAACGGAGAATCTTAAAGAATGACGAATCATTTGATTATTCTGCTTGAGTCAAGAGTGTTTGGTTATAGTGGTTGTTCTTGGCACAGCTGAATCTGAGGTACAGTTATCACAGTTGATATATGGGACGAATGAATCATTTTAGTGTTTTGGTTAAACCAATATGGAATCAATGAACTACTTTATTATCTAATTTGAATCGGAATAGATAATTTGTAGTACATATTTCTGATGTTGAGGTACGACATGAAGAGATTTTATAGTTATTTAGTTTGAGTCAGAGAAATTAGGATTGAATAACGCAATTATGAATGAGGTATGAAGCAACTATTTCGTTTGGCTTGATTTAGAAAAATGAGGCTATGATACTCAATTTAGCAATACAGTTATGATTGACATACAGGATAAATGACCTTTCTGTTAGTAATCAATTTTATGGTATAGTTAAGGTTAGGTACTATATGTCCCATTGCTTTGCTATTGACTATTGACTTCAGTTATACATTTCTGTTTCAAATACAAGGTGAATTAGTCATTTTACTATTTACTTTAGGTCATAACTATTTGTTCGTAATAATTAATTCTCCTGTACAGTTAAGGTTAGGTTCTTTGTGAAGATTTTAAATAACGTCATATGGTAAAATCGATACTTCATCGACGTTTTATTATTTTTCCATTACACACGTGTTTGTTCACTTAGTTCTTATTTTTCTTATCACGCGTTAACCCTCGATAAATATCCTTTTGGACAGTGGATTGAGGAAGAGGAAGCATCCCCAAAATTCAGTTCATTCAGTTCGTATTGGGAGACCATTGTAATCACTGAACAAAGGATTCGAACGATATACACTGACACGTGTCAGAGTTTTCTCTGAACACGGAAAACAAGATTTCATGATCCCCTTTTGTAGTTCGATGGGGAACCAGAACCACTCTGGTCCTAAAATTGCTTGACCCCATGTCTATCCCATCTGAGGGGAATACCCGATCTAATCTATACGCTGTTTATTTGCGAAACGAATAACTTTCTCGCCGACTATCCTCGCAGATGCTAAATTATTGCTGGCTACTGGTTTAGGATCCCCCTTTGATCACTCTTCCGTGTTATCGATTTCGAATATGGGAATCTAGCCGAATTAGATTTGTATCGGTGAATTGTATTTGCATCTTAATGTGAAACATCTCGCAAATTCTTCACGAATTTTGTATTTATAGACGATGTTTGGTCTTGAGCAAATTTAAGCGAAGTAGCATTTAACTAGAGGTTAGAATTTCTATAGGTTTGGGTTGTCTAATCGAAACAATCACGCTGTTCCAATCACAAACATTTTGAAAACCAGTGAGACGAAACATTGCATAAACACTCGTATAAACATTGCAGCTTTCATTTTTCACGTTCAACATAGATGAATCACCTGCCATGCACATCCAGAGTACAATAGTGTAAATTCGCCTTAATCTACCTTCATCTTCTACATCGTCCGTTCAGTGTCACCGACCAGAAGTCATCGATACGTGTGCCAGTTGGTGCAAAACGATTACGTACGGCTTAAAAGGGTCTGTTACGTGCACTTACCCGTTAACAAACCATGGACCTGGATAATTGAACGTGGTATAGCGTTCGATGGCCCTCGGGTGTACATTATAGGCCCTTGGTGTCTGGTTACTTTTTATTAAGGCTCGCGCGCCGCGTCTGAAACTCGAGGCCCATGCGAGAAGCCTGGCGCATGCGCGCTGCATTCATGCGTGGCGACACACCGATCCTTAGGGCAGACGCGCAATCGCCGCGGGCCCCGTCCGATTACACGGTTCGCTGGCGAGGCCCACGCGAACAATTAATTCTGCCAGTGAGCTTAATCGAACAACGAAGGATCAGCTTTGCACAGGAACCACGCTTTATCCCGCTTCCAGCGAAACTTTATCGCTCGTGCCTTGTTCCAGCTAATGAGCCATCGTACCGTGCAAAAGGTGTCGTCTTACAGCCGGTGTAGATGGCGTGACTAGGGTATAACTCTAGTGGAATTAATGGGCGAATATGTACACGCAATATGACCTTTTTCTCTTCTATTTATATCATGATTAGAAACTTATGAGAAGTATTATAGAATTTGAAGTTTAATGTAAGGTTAGAATTTAATCAAAGTTTCTTAAATGTTTTAAATATGTAGAATAGTAAAATTAAATTTGCAAGTAAAAAACCGACTTTCTATTGGTTTTCGATCGTTACAATTTTTTATACATTTTGATAAATCTCGGATTATATAGGATTAAATAAGATAATTGATATATTATCGCGTATATTATCTAATTTCTATGGGAGGGATCGTACAGAGATCTTTGAGATAGAGATATTAAAGTTTGTTGGAATTTTCCTGGACGTAACGGATGAAGCAATTGTGATCCCCAACAATCGAATTCCCATGTCCACGAGATTACGTAACTATGCGAGCAGGAACCGTGAATGAGACTAATCGATGCGACCCACCAAAAATTTCGGTTGACCTACATGCGAGGTCTGTGAATCCTTCCCTTGTCGAGCCGAACAATGTTCCCGAACTTCTACCAGTCCTATTCTATGATGGATCGCATCTAGCAGACTTTACAAGTAGTTTTATCTATTGTGGCCAACTTGCGAAACTCTACTTAGGTGGTAGCACTGGCAAACTTGGCCAAATCCTTACTATGATCAACATCAATCATTCCGGTTTCCTTTGTTTCTTATTCCTTTATTTTACCGCTATATTTACCACTATATATTAATTAAATTACAAACTTTTTGTCTTTGAGTGTGCACATCACTCGCGCTGCAATATATTATATTGTATGCTGATAGCCCACTACTAGAGACAAAAGAAAAATTGACGCTTAAATGATACGAAGAGACAACATTGCTTAATGAATCAGAAGTTGTATTTTATTTCCTGTAGCAAAATACAGAAATTATAATTATGAAAATGTCTACTACAAAAGTTACTAGCACTTGCTTTAAGCTTTTCTTTATCTACCATATTTAATTCTAGAATTTAATTCTATTTGAATTACAAATTTTCTTACAAGCCTATATTCGTGCATAATCGTTTTCTTGAAATGAAATTACATCGTCGGAGTTATTAGTAGCGATATCACAGAATGGCAGAGTGGGTCGCAGGAATGATTGAGTTTTACTACTTCAGGCGAGGAGAGGGAGCTCCGACTGAACGAGGCGAGTTTCAAACAAGCGGCCACGCTACTCCGGCAGGTTCCGGAATTCACTATAGCCGCCGCTCTGCGACAAGAGGAGGCCAATTCCGGGACGATCGTCGCCTTTTCACATGGGAACAATAGGTAGGGATCACGCGTAATTTCGTTCCTCTCATTTCATTCGCGATTCAAAGCGACCCCGTCGTGGTGGCGTTCATGCGATGCACAAACAGAGTATGGCGTAAAATCCCTTTATTTCGCTTATTGACGCTTTCATTTCGCTTCTTTTCACTTTTTCTATTTTCTCTTTATGGAAAAACTAAATGTTATGAATTCAAATGATGGTCCGAATTTACATCGACGATCAATATTTTTTGCTTTTTGCGAATCAGGTTAGATACAGATAAATCATTTAGAAGAAATTTATTTATTTTCATATTTTTCAGTTTTCGTTGCTTCGATGTATAGAATCGACCTTATAAATAACCCCTATATATTTTGGGGCATTCTATACGTATTCCTTCTATCTTTTTTTATTATTTTACATTTCTTCTAATCTTTTCTTTCGTTTATTTTTGGAATGAACAGCTCTAATTTGAAATAATGTCAGTTACTCTTCATCAGGATTCAAAATATCTTAGTTTATTAAAAAAACTAACTTCATTTTTAATAACATAACTTGCCTTACTTTTAATAGAATCTTTTAATAAACTGGAAGTGAGTCTTCTGAATACCATTTCATCCTGCCTACTGTATTTTTACTTTCTTAAAATAACGAAATAGAATGAGCGAAGGATATTAGTCAGAAGTGGCTAAACCTTCCATTTTGTCCCAGTCGATTGAAGACGTAGTTACGATCGGAAAACGAGTTAGCGGGGTGTAATAGAATCGACCAACTGAAAAAGGTAGAAAGACACATTCTTAAGGAAATTACTGTGTCAATTGTTGAGTCGGGAACGAAGGAGAGCACTTAACCTCAAAGTAGTTGCACCCTCTGTTGGAACGCGAGTAGCGCAGTCTAGTCGTTTTGACCTGGCTGACACAAATTGGATGTATGCACCTACGTGTCTGCGTATTTAGACAGTAATTAACACGCTTCGTCAAGCAGAAACCACTGTCAGAGTTTAAGCGCAATTAATTGTTGATTTGATGTCCCTACGACTCGTAAATCTGATCTAGAGATTTTCATGAATCGGAGTTTAACCTAAATCTGTAATCTTTTACATATCTTATACGATATTAAATATTTCCTGGAACTGGAATGTCGATTACATTTATTATCAAGGACAGTGTGCTAATGTCGATGTGTTCCACATTAGAGCCCGTTATAGACGATAAGCGTGAAACGGAAATTGCGGTACACACACGCCATCAACTCTATTCTGATTCAATCACGTAATCTATTTAATTCCGTGTACACGTATCAATTAAGAGGCCGTATCTGATTTTAATCGACCTACAGACGCGGCTCGTGTACCACATTCTGTAATTGCATTATTGAACCGCTTGGTCTGCTAGGTTGCTATTAAATAATTTCATGCGATTAAGTAACCAGTATCTAGTAAATTTCTAGTAACAGAGATTTAATCTTATAACCCGAGTCAAATCCAATTATACTATAGCCACACACAATTTATACCAAATCCTAACCTAAATCAGGAGAAACAGTAAAACACGAAGTATCACTTTAATGAATGTTAAAATAATAAAATATCCCTAGTGAAAGTTAATTTGAAATTATTCTCATAATCGCTCGATAATATATATGACCAACTACTTAAATATTTACTAGTTATTAGAATAAAATAGAATGACCAGTAACATCAATGACTTGGGATTCGATCAGACTGTTTTTTATGAATCCGCAGATATTTGGAGCTGCAGAGCAGCGGCCGTAAGGACGAGCTTCGACTTCACTACGTATCGCGCCGGGACGGTAGCGTTCACGTGGAGGCGTTTCCTTTCCGTCTGGCCGACGCCGCCTGGCACAAGGTCGCCCTCAGTGTAAGCGGCTCGCAGGTCGAGCTGCTCGTCGACTGTCATCCCTTGTACAGGCGGCTGCTTAGGCCTGGACCACCTGACACCAATTTCACTCTGCCACAGCTTCAACTTTGGGTTGGACAGAGAAACGCCAGGCACTTTCTCTTTAAGGTACGACCTCCTCTTCTTCTTAATTCTGTTTCTCTTACCCACATTTCCGTCCTAAAATCTCAACACTTAGAAGCCTTATCCTTTATTTTTAGCAAGACTTGATAAAATACAAATATAACTTTCCTAAGGTCCTTCAGCAAGGTTGTACTTTCCTTCGATACAATTCTAATTACTATTCTAATTGATCAGAGACGTAAAATAAAAAACGGAATGTAATTATAATCTTTTAAGAATTTGAAATTTCAATCAACTGAGATAAGTTCGTACGATTGTCGCGCCACAGGGTGCTTTGCAGGATGTGCAGTTGATACCAGGCCCCCATGGCTATCTGTCACAGTGTCCTCAGCTCGATTCATCATGTCCCACTTGCGGTCAATTTTCTATATTACAAAACACGGTGGAACAGCTGATGCATAACCTTAACGAGCTGACGCATAGGGTGAGTAGTCAGCAGTGGTCTGGTTAAATTTGTTAGAATTATGACTGGACTGTGGATCTTTATACGCATTAATATTTCTGAATATAATTGAGAATATTTCTGGTCAAAGAAATCCTCCTATCCAAAGGATCTCCATCAGAGAAAGTAGGGAAAGTTGAGTCAGTTACAGTAGGGAAAACTGTATCAGTTAATTTGTAGGTTGGCTTTTAAAACTGTTCTATAGATATCTAAATATCTGCCTAATTTAGGGGTTTACTTGAAAAGTCCCTAGACAATCGTTGTATTCGCTTATTCACGTCCTTCCTTTTAGCTAGCCGCTGCAGAGGGCAGGATAAGCAGAGTGGAGGAGTGCGAGTGCCAAAAATCATGCAGGGCAAACGGCACCGTCCACGAGGATGGTGCGACCTGGGAGAAGGGCTGCCAACAATGTTCCTGCGTTCATGGGGAGATCGAGTGCAGACCGACACCCTGTGCACCTGTCACCTGCAAGAATCCTGTCATTTCTCAGGGACAGTGCTGTCCCACCTGCTTAAGTATGTATTCTATTTCACTCAAATTGTAATTCTAATCTCTGTATAATGCTTAAGTCTTAATTTGCAGATTTCTAAAGATTAATTTAATTGCATAATTACGAAAGTTCAATTCCGTGTAACTGTCAAATCTTAATTTTCGTATTATCTAAATTGTGGAAATAGCTTCAGACCAGTTTGCAAATCCATTTTTCACCTATTATTTACTAATGGTCTCTGATTAATTATTATCCTTAGAACAATGTTATTTGCACGGAGTTATTTACGATCACGGTGAGAAAGTTTCGCCGAAACAGTGCGTAGAATGTGACTGTTTCGATGGCAGCTTCACCTGTCAGAGGTTCGATACGGAAACAAGATGTCCGCCACTGCCCTGTCCACCGAGTGAGCAGATTAGTGTGGCAGAAGAATGCTGCAAGTTCTGTCCAGGTACAGTTATCCACACAAGCATATTTCGAATAACTAAATATTTTATGATACTTATTATATTGATCAATATTCTTCGGTGTTTATGACAATTCATGAACGTCCAGCTGACAGAAAATCACGATCGTACATGTTTAGCGGACGATGATAATATTTAATTACTCAGTGACGTTTATTTTAACATTCTAATAAAAAATCATTTATAAAATTTCGCTTGTACCATACAGTATTCGATTAACCTATTAATTGTACAATCCGTGGAGAAAACATTGATAATATTAAAAATATCGAAAGGTACTAGTTCTAGTAACATAATGGAATTAAAAAAGATAATAAATTAATTAATGCCAGAAATTTTCAATTTCTTACTTTTCACGCTTCCTTAATTTAAATGCTCTTTACGTAGTCATAAATCAATTAAAATTTTGCCAAGGATTGTACTCAATGCTATAATTCAGCCATAATTCAGCATTAAAACCCCATAACTACTAGTAAACAAAACGCTGCATGTCATTCCATGGTACTCACATTATATACGAAAATATCCCTGGAAGAAAATTCCGCTATATTCTGCTATCATATAAAAGCATGTCGAATGGCATGTAAGACGAGCAAACTAAACTGAGCCTGACGTCGAAAAGAACCTGATCCAATGCCAATAATCGTATGTTCTAACTGTCTTTGCATCCGCCTGGCTAACCCAATTTAACCAGGGGTGGACTACTGCGCGAAGGGCCACAAGTGTCACGCTAACGCGTCCTGCCTGAACCTGCAGACAACGTACGCCTGCCACTGCGATATCGGTTTCCAGGGGGATGGTCATAACTGTCACGGTACCTAATGCTTCTCTAACTTCTCTCTCTCTCTCTTCATGTTTCTATTTCTCATGCTCCTTTTCTTTATGTCGACGTTTGGAGCTTTGTTCGAATTAGTTAAGTTGCTCGAATTCAAGCTACTTGATTCGAGTAACTTGATTAATCTGAACGGCGCTTAACAACCTTCAGTTCGATCGAACTTACCGAGATGGCAGGTTGATCGCGATGCTTCGCGTCGATCGATCCTCTGCCGTAAAATATGTAGAGGATCGATGTTGGTGCACACGTGGCCAATCCCAACATGTTTGCTTACTCGTGGCTTTGTCGATGGTCACGTCGAACAGCCAGGTCGTCGACGATTGTGGTTACAGAATTGCGGTAACATGATTGCGTTCATATCTCTGTTACAGTCAGATTAGAATCGGCTTTCGCCTTATTGTCTGTAGATAACTATTCGAAATTCGTGTTGATAGGCGGTTTAATGAGTTTCAAAAGAGCATCGTGCGATAACGTGTATTCATAGTTTACGTACGCATTAAAATAAGGTACACGCAAACGTCTTCGCAATTCTATAATGAAACTAAATATATTCATCTCTCAAAGCTATTTTTTGGTCCTTGGAAGGTTATCACCATCGCTTTGAACTTTAAGTGATCTTGAAGAAAATGTTCACAAAATTACCAAATTAAAGTTGTTTATAAGAGTCCATCACTCAGATGGTTTATTAAGTTACAAAGTTACCACTAAATTTGTTTGTAAGCTATATTTGCTCAAGGTCATCTGAAAGTCCACCCAACAGAGGAAATTAATTTGGAATAATTAAATAAATGCTTTGGCACCACAGATATAGATGAATGCAAGCAGCAAGGTGGTTCTGAGGGGCATCACTGTAACGCGAACACAAAATGTGTGAACGTGATCGGTTCTTATACGTGCGAGTGTCTTCCGGGTTATCACAGAGTAGACAAGTTCAACTGTGCCGAGCTAGATGAATGTGCGACTGGTCATCATGCGTGCGACGAACACGCCACCTGCGTCAACACTGCGGGAAGTTACTATTGCATCTGCAAGGATGGCTACACTGGCGATGGTTACACGTGCAAACGTATGTTTGTTTCTTTAACCTTCTTTTCATTTTCCTATGTTAACTTATCCTAAAGATTTTCCCTGTTTTTACCGCATCTGATTTTGGTCAAATATGATTAAGTAAAGAAAAGGAGATAAAATATTCAGTTTAAAAAAGAATTATATTCTTTTAGAATGGCTCAAACCTAGAGAATCAGAAAGGCGAAATAATTCCTATACGCCATTATAAGAATACCTTCTTTGTTCTTTCCAGCTGTCTGCAATCAGACCTGTCAAAATGGTGGCGAGTGCGTGGCGCCAGGAAGGTGTTCCTGTCGACGTGGTTATATCGGCAACAGTTGTGAACTAGATCTTGACGAGTGTGCGAGTGATTTGCATCGATGCCATCAATCGTCGACTTGTTTCAATATGCCCGGTTGGTACTACTGTCGTTGCAAGCCAGGTTACAGAAGCGCCCTCCACGATAGTACTCAGGGTACGCAGTGTGTCGACATCGACGAGTGCAACGATCAAACAATCGAAAGGAGGCACACCTGTCATCCTAGTGCTAAATGTGTCAATACCGAAGGAGGTTATGAATGTGTTTGTCCACTTCAGGAGGATAATCGCACTATGGAGGAATGTAGGCTGAGTAAGTGTATATTTTCGTGTAGAAATGTAATATTACATCTTAATTTATTTTACCGTCTTCTTTCAAGAATAGTTTACTTTTTGTCAAGTATACAAAATACTCGTTGTTCATTGAACTTCAATGAGAAGAGTTCGAGAAATATTTAAAATAGAATAAAAATGCTTGTATCTTTAACAGGTTGCTGGTTCGAGAATCGAGAGGTGAGAAACGGAGAGACTCTAGCGCCAGCTGGGAATCCCTGTAGAAGATGCACTTGTAAAGATGGCGTTATCACATGCAAAGACCCTATATGCGACTGCAGCGCCCCTGGAAGTCATAGGGACAAATGTTGTCCGCAATGTGATCCTGCAGCCTCTTGCAGACATCAAGAGCTCCATCACCTAGTCTTCAGAAGTGGCGAACGATGGATATACCAGTGTCAGACTTGCGAATGCCTGGTAACAGCGTTAACCTCAAAAATTGCTAACCTAACCCCTTATTCTTTATAGAACAATTATTATCAAATACAATACATATTGCTCAAATAATAGACAAACAGCGGATCCCAAATGATCACGAAATTCCATCTTTCGTAGTGTAATTAAATTCAGTGTCATTTGTTTTCGCTGACGATCATCTCAAATGAGCATAGATTTTGACAAAATCACTATCTGATATGTTACAGTATGGCGAAATAGACTGCTGGCAGATGGAGTGTCCACCAGTGACCTGCTCGAACCCTGTGACAGAGGATGGAGATTGTTGTCCTCGTTGCGAAGACGATCCCTGCGCGAGAGAATTGCCTGGAAATGGCACTTCCCTCTCAGTACTGACCAGACCACGACCCTGTAGTTACTCCGGGATTATCCACGACAGTGGCAGCTCCTGGCAGGATCCCAATGACAAGTGCACCACGTGCGAGTGCAAGGTAAGGAGGACGTTTGGCCTCGGTCACATCGGGGGAACGAAGAATCATCAGTATCGCAGGATACGGATAGAATAGGGGGGTCCGTGAGGAAAGAGATTCGCGAATTATAAGTGGAGGAACTATGGCCTAGATGATATAGCGATGAAATTGTTGATTTATATTAAATTTTCGTAGGAATATTCTTTCTGCTTTTACTTTTTTTTATACACTAATGTCTCCTATATTCAACAAAAATTGGTAGCATATAATAAGATACTGTTCAGTAAATTCTCTTCTGGTAATGTATAGAGGATGTTTCAAATATGGCGCTTTGATAACGTAGATAAGCATCGTGGCCAAAAGTTTCTATTTACCGCGCTCTCTTTTCCCGCGAAATCAAGAGCTCAAGGTCAGTAAATAACCAAAAAACTAAATGTCGCCTTCATTTAGCCGTGGTTCTGTCATGCGTCTAATCAATTACGTTCACTATGTTCCAACGAGGCGCGACCAGTTGCTGTGCGGCAGGCGATCATTCCAAAAACATTGATGTACATAACACACGTGGCGGATTAACATTTTCTTCAATATAATATTCTTCTGTTTTTCTTATCTCTATTTCTGCTTCAGTTGCAGTAAACTCAAACGCTGAACTAACATCGCTTGCATTTTGCATGGACGGTCATCAGTATTGATGTGATTAATTTAAGATACATGTAAACTATGATATAATTGTAAATATACTTACTAATATTTTTTAATTGACTATAAAGTATCATTTTATTAACTTTGTGTGCAAAGTATATAAAAGAATAATCGTAGCTGATAATTTTAATTGATTCAGAAATTCGTGCTTCGCAATATAACATCCGCCACGTGTTTAATTAGAGTCACACGTGTCAGCATATAAATATATTTATTTTTCTCTCACTCTTTTGTTTCTCTGTTTTCGTCTCGCTGTCATTTATTTACAGTGTCAGTAGGTAACCCTATAATACAAGGTACCTATATACTGACTGTCATTTATTTCCAGTATGCCATTTATTTTTGCGGTGTGTATAACGCGAATCAACTTCTTGCAAGGCTATCTGCGCTAATAAAATCTTGTTCTTTCGTACGCTGAGAGAAAAAAATTTCATCAAAATATTCCACTCATTTTCGTTAAAGTCTTTGAAGTATAAGTATAATCTACGAGTTCATGAGTCCCATAACCTCACTTTGTCATAGATATAGTACAGTCCTAGCTTACACAAAACTTAGATTAATCCAGCTTAGCCACACACTTAGACTAAATCCAACTGATATTCAATTACAGCTTAGTTAAAACATAAATTAACTGTTATATTTAGATCTAACTTGGAATTAGTCTAGATGTAAGCTGGATTTAGAGTACTTAACTGAATTTAACATTTGTTTGAAGCTAGCAATTAGTCTGATCTAGAATCTAAAAGGAGAAAGATTCGACCTTGATGTAACGTAACTTAGGTCTAAGGCTAACCTAATCTAGAGTAGATAAAAGTATAGATTATCGACACCCTGACTTCAAAGGCTGAACGAAGTCTCTCTTGAACAAAATTTTAATTCTTTAAGTATAAGTTCTCTCGGCGTGAGCTAACTATTGCGTCGTGCTATAGTTCTTGCCATTATGTTAATTGTCTAAAGCTGTGTTCACCATATGTAAATTACTTCAATTGGATCTGTCTGTTCTGGCAGTACCAGCGTACGAGACACGTTCAGGGGCGTCCCTAAGTTAGCCTAGACTATTCTTATGTGTAATGTTTTTTCGTTGGCTGCCTTGCACGCGGCAGTGTTCATTATTATTATTATTACTAGTCCTTCACTTTAAATAAGAAAGACGAGATTCCTAATTCGGCACCGTATATACATATATGTATTTACTATGCATGTTTATTTAATGATCAGAGTAATCACGTGCTGTACGTAACGTAGAAACGAGGATCATTATTAATGTTAATGTTATCGTTGTTATATACTGATATATATATATATCTATATATATCTATATATTTATTTTTGTAGTAACAGTTGATTTGATCAATTGTATAATTATTCTTTTTTTTTTGTTTAACCCTCGCTCACTGTATAAACCAGATGCTAAATAGCTTGAATTATTATAAATATATACAAATGTGTATAGCTTAAAAATTGTTTAAGAAATCTATGGAATAATTTTCGGTAAATAAACAGTTAGCTTGCGTTGAACTTTAGCGATGATGTTTTAGGTCTCACACAAATAGAACACTGCCGCGAGAAATAATTCAAATCGCGCGCGCAAGATGTTAAGCTCTGATCCAACTTTCGTCCGATTCTCGTGAGATTCGAACTGAAAACTTTCACTGCTTCGGGTCGGCCCTGCATGGATCGTATTCAATACATATTCGCCTGACAACGACTAATCGAGAGTGGATCTTATATCTCATTGCGACCGAGTGTAGCATGACCTCGACCTCGTCGATTCATTAGAATCTATCTTATTAAAAAAACAAAACTAACAACATTATAATACCACAGTCCTTAATATAAAATATATTCACCGTAATATTTAATACAGCCTGATAACCTATAATTACAAAAAAAAAAAAGGAAAAAAAAGAGAAGAATCAGTAAAAGTAGCTAGAGTGATATGTGGAGCTTTTCAAAGAGAAAATGTGGTTAAGTTGATTATATGTTTAAAATGAATCGGCGAGGAGAGATGAGCTGATGTGTTGAGCGGATATCTGTTAATTAACAACGAAAACGTATGCTGTGTAATCATGCTGTGAAAATTCTTAATAACCCATGCCATTTCATAACATACGTAAATACACACATCAGCCGTGAATGACTAACCTGACTAGCCTAACGATGGGTATCCTTGCAGGTGCCGTACTGCGCCCAATTGGTGAGCAATAGCGCGTGTTGTGTGCATCGGTAATCACGTCACTTCTACCTCACCTATAATCTTCTCTACCCGCCTCTTCTTCTTCTTTTTTATTTATTATTAATGTCTCTTTCTCTCTATCTTCTTTTTTCTATTTCTTACTTGTCACTTATTTAAGCGCCCACGAGCTCTCAAATGCTTTCGTTTTCCTTCTGCCTGCTTCATCGAATAGCACATTGGTAACTTTATTTCTCTTCCACTCTAGCTATCGCTGTCCCAACCCCACTCGCTTCTTATTTGTATCTTCGTTTGAAACTTTACATTTCTCTGTGTTGTAACGTTCGTTTAGAATCCACTAGAGAGAGTAATCTGGTTCATTCGTTCATAGAGGTCTCTTGCGTTCGTTGATCGCCGCACGCTGGTCACCAGGCTTCCAATTTCTCAACTTTTTCTTGTGTTGGGTTACACCCACTCTGGTCGTCTATGCCACGTGTAGATTTGCAAGTCCTTAGATGTGAATCAAATTGAAATCGGAATAATTGTGTGACGATGTTTCCATTGGTTATTCGATAACTTTGCATTAGTACTTTTCTGGGCAAAGTTGGTACAACTGATAAAGCACTTGCAGATGACGCATTCGTGAGTATATGTGGATGATCTATATGACAGCGTGTGGCATAGACGTGTGGCAAGAAGGTCTAATTCTCAGGGTGAATCGCGAGCACGTACGCATGTTTTGTATTAAAAATTGTAATCAGAATTACTCTTGATCGATCTGAGGACAATTTTTTATAAATATGAAATTGCCTTTGACACGAATAAAAATACTATATTATTATCTAATAATGTTTTTAAACATCAATGCTAAATATTGTAAAATTACGAACTCAACCAAAGTTAAATTTATTCATTATAGAAAAAGTGAAAATTAGTTACTCTGAATGATAAAAATATACAAGAATAAATATACAGAGTTTTAGCTACTTTTGAGTTAACTTTAGTATTATTCAACTACGTATTTTACGAGGAAAGAAGAATATTCAAGCTATTATGTCATAATTGTCGTAGTTAAAAAATTTATTGTTGCGTCGATCGGTCGATCAAGAAATGTTCGATCCTTGAGGTCAATTAAGGTAGTCAAATGCACGTTTACAATGGATACGCATGCACCGACTCACCCCATGTTATTTTCTAACTAATTATAATTCAGTTAACGTCAAAATTACTCGATTCAAAGAGCGCATATTTGAAGATGCATTGTCGTCAAATTAAAGAGAAAGAAATCGAAATTTCCTAGATATTTGGTATCGGTCGGGCGCACGACGCACGTGGTGACAGACACGCACGCACACACATACAGACACACGCGCACACACACATACACATGCAGATACACACACACAGATTGCATTTTGATTCGTTTTTGTCTTTCTGTTGTTATTATTATTATTATTGTATTATTATTATTATTACTACTATTATTTATTATTATTATTGTTTCGTTACACTTGAGCCTCTTTTGCACCCTTCTCTGATCTGCATTCGAAATTCGATAGAAGCACCAAGAGTCTCTTTCTCTCTGTCTATCGAGTGTTGTCCTGTAACGACTCTGACAAAAAAGAAAAAGAAATTAAGGATTATGAAATTTAAAAAAAAGATATAAGAATAAAGAAGGTCATACAAGATGGTTTAGGACGAACCAAATTTATAAGTCTCATATGACCGAATCTATAATTTTCAAATGACATCTTCAAAATTATTTTTCTTGATAAGTACACTTTAACAAATTGCAGATTTTCTTTGAAACTTTTTACAGTGTACGAAAAAGGATAAAACGTAAGATTTGACAATAAAATTGATTTCTGTCAGAATCGTAGCTGGAAGTAGTGGTAACCTAGACACGATGTCGTCAAGGTGTCAGATACATACTATGGAAATTCATTGTTTTGACCCCCGAATGTCAGAGCATGATTGTCATGAGTCGAGTCCTTGTAATTTGTGCTCGTAAAATCCAACATTTTTACCGATCGAGAGGAAAGGGCCGTCGAACCTGGGTCATCTGCGAATGGAGGACGTGGATTATCACCACAACAGAACGACGTATGCGGTTTCAATTAAACAATGAATTACATATTATGTGGAGGATTACCTGAGTATCCCCCCAAGCGACGCGAAAAGTCTTGGATCAACGTCGTAAGTCGACCAGGGTGACATCTGTAACGGCTCCTCTCAACTCGCGGATTCATTCGTTACACGCTTCTTTCGTGAGAAATTGATGACGAGTATTTTCTTATCGATCTATAAAGTTACTTCTAGTTGTGTAACATTTTAACATCATGACGTAGTTGTGCACACGTTCACAAACTCAGATTCACGCCGAAAATAGTGCACCGTCTTTCAAAATCTGCAAAAGACACTTGCTAATCAGACGAAAACGCAACCACAACACAGATAGCAGAATCCCCTTGCCCAATTCGAATTTCCCGCTTCTGTTCATCCTTTATACCGCACCGCGCACCTGACAGATGGCAGCACGCACGCGCGTCCCAAGACTTTTCACGCGGACGGGGGAATACCCGCGTACGGATACTGCATAAAAATGAGAAAAAAAGGAAAATAAATAAAAAAAAAAAAAAAAATGAAAAAGAAACGGAAGAGGGCGAAAGTCAGGCGAACACGATACAGTCGCTTGGTTCGTTCCGCCGTTGGCTAACCCAGTATCCAACGAACCTCTCCGTAGGACGGGCAGCTATGCTGCAGCTACGATTACGGCTGCGCTGGCGATCTGGGCAGCAACGGGCAGCAGCAACGTCCTCCAGTCGTTGTTCCTGAGCCTGTCATACGCGGTCTACCGAGCCCTGCGGGGTCACCGATGGCTGACGGTACACCGGAAGCAGCTCTATCAGCGGTTACCACTTCCACCTCCGCTGGTGCAACATCAGTCACCAGCACCTACCTTCTGTCGACCTCGTCTTCTTCCTCGTCCGTCAACAACGTCGCCACTGGTGGCTCTACCGTCAGAAAAGATCACTGGGCTTTGCAGAACAGCCTGCCAAGTCTATCCCAACAACACAGGGACGACCATCGCGCTAGAGCGCAAGTACAGCAACAACAAGTTCTACCGACAGCCAGGTACCAGATGGCCTCTGGAGCAGCGACGACGTCGTCGACACCTGAACGCGTTACACCCACGTCGACGTCGTCGACGACGACGATTAAGGCTTCGGTCAAGCACGAGTCCAAGCCACAGGCGTCTACGTCGCGACGTCAACGTACCAAGTCGTCCAAAGGTCTCGGGAGTTTGCGTCAACGTACCAATGCGTCCTCCACTTCCACCTCCTCCTCCTCCTCACCCTCGTTGTCGTCGCCTTCTTCGTCCTCGCCATCTCTCGCGATGCTGGCGCCTCCTAGCGCCAGCCTCGACCCACAAGCGGACAGCGTCTCGACTAGCAGCAGCGCCACCAGCGAGAGCATGGTCGCGAATAGCGGTTACCGTCAACCGCCGTCGACGGGAGGACGCCACCGGCGCAGCGAGGCCAGGGAGTCTGTGGCGCGCGACAGTGACGCCACCTGAGGCTGACGCTTCTGTGGACAGCTAGAAGAGAAAGAAATGAACACTGGCAACGCATTCCAGGGGGTGTAGCACGGCAACTGTGGGCTGTGGCCCGACGTAGGAGCGAGTTCGGAGAAGCGTTCTCTATGGTCACCTGATCGCCTGATTGAGGGTGTCGTCGAGGGAAACGAGCGCACTAAGCGGGACAAGAGAAAACCGACTACGAGACGAAGCAACACAGAGGAGCATAACAAACGGATTCTAGTTCTAAATCCGTTTGATTTGTCGACGATCGTAGACAACGAAGATGACGATATTAGGGAAGAACGTCCAGTTTCCTCGACGAGATCGATCCTCGCCCAGCTTCCAGGGATCGCCGCGTATCATTGGATCGTCTATTAATGGACATTTCCCATCATCCGTGCTCTGTGGTTGGCTGACTTGAGTCACGACAGAAAGAGGCTATACTCGAGCTTCGATAGGTCTAGGTTAGGTCTGCCAAGCTCGACGCTTCGAGGACACGGTGTTCAGCGAGGAAAACGATCGACCGATTGCATTTTTGGGGAATGTTAGGTGTGCCAAAATCATGAGCTTGCCAACACCAGAAAACTTGTCGGATCTTCTGTTAGTAATGACATACGCGGACCCGACTCGCGCTCCCTCTGCTTGGTTTCTTTTTGTTTGTCCTCGAAAGAGATCGAACGACAACATAGGGTGAGTCCATCGTTGTCGTTGGTCGTAGATCGGACGAAGCGTCTTTCCTCGCATTTGACTAAATGGGTCAAGCATAACACATAAGTGAGAGAGAATCGAGAAACTGAACCCATGACGCGCGGTGTCCTCCGGGGCGTTCTCTCAACACAAAGCAGCACCGAATCACACGCTTTCGCGATTCCTTTCCTTTTCTCCTTTTTCTTTTTTTGGCGTAATTTCCATGTTGAACAGGTAGCGCACAATATTTGGGCCTTATAAAAGTTATAAACAGGAAAAAGGAAAAAAAAAAAGAGAAAAACGGAGAGATCTTGTCGTCGTTTCGCCAGCGGGAGATCTAATCTGTAATTACGTAATTAATGTAATTTAAATATCGTGTTTCTGCTTCCACGGCGAAGCGAAAGACAAGGAAAATGTAAAATGATAGAAATTAGTACTTTATCGTAAGGAATTGAATTATCCCAATGAGAAGAGCAAGGAAATAATAATTGAACTAAATATAGAAGAGCTCCGTAATATACTTATTAAGATATACGAATATATATGTATATGTATGTATATATACTATATATTACTATTAATATATACAAATATATAAATATATATATATATACGTGATGTATATTCGATATACGGAATCACGCGTGAAATATTGACGATTCTATTTATAGAGTTATGTGAATCGAGATCGATCTTGTCGATTATAAAAATGCACGTACGTATACACGTAATAAAGAAAAAAAGAATATTCTATGGATCATATCTCGTGACGCGATGTACAACCGTGGGTTGTTGTAAAGCTATCGCATGGATATTATAGAGCTCCTGTTTTCTTCGCGGGGATGAAGACGATTAATTAAAGGTAAAAGAAATGGACATAAGAAACGTCGTATAGTCTTTACGCTTGAAACGTTATCATTTAAGAGTCATCGTTATGTATTAGGGTAATTCTGAGATTCCGATTCTCGCGGAGACTTCGAGAGAGAGAGATAGCGATGTCATTTTTTTCTAGACAACCATTACAGGCCGGTTCAGTTTCTCTGGTTCTAAAACGCTGATTGGTTTATGCCTGATCCACAATCGTCGAGTCATACAAAGCGCAACCTGTGCCTCCGCGAATTCACTAGCCATTCAATTTTGGCTCTATTTACGCGATGAAAGGTTAGACGTGTTTATCTACTTCTTCCAGTTTTAAATTCTTTCACTTAATACTCGATGATGAAATTTCGCATGAAACATTTTTCATGCTACATTTGTGTTATTCAATAATTTTTAATAATTTCGAGTCAAATTAAATAAGTTCATAGACTTCTTAAATGAGACGAAAGGCGGATTAAATTATCTTAAGCTCCAATCTTTCATTATTAAATTTTTTACTTACGGATTCATTATTTTAATATGTCGTTTCATTTCCACTGAAAATAAATTACAGCACATTTCTGTTTCGAAGAATTAAAATTAGAAATTGAATACTTTCTATATCAACTACTAATTTCATGACTACAGGACTCTCTGATTGAGGCATGATCCGGTTAACAGGTTAGAAATGTTCGAGGTTAAGTTACTAGTGACAAATCGAAGTCAGGTCGATTTAAATCTGTTTCAAATAATCCAATATACGTAGGCATTTTCGCACATATTTTGGAATTAAAATGGAGAATACATGTCTAATTTTTCATTGATGCAATTGGGTTTCTTGTTCAATTATTAGTTTTACACCGGACGATGAACGTGCCGGCTCCCTCGAACGATTCTTTAGCTCGCTCAATCCAACGCGACCACTACGACTACATTCCTCCTTGATTAACAATAAGTAGGCACTAAAATGAGAGAAACACAAATATATATATATAAATATATAAATATATATAAATAAACGAACAAAGAAAGATGTGGATAAATAATTAATTAAAGAAGCAAGAGACGGATGAAAAAATAAATAATTAAAATAAATGAATGAATATATATATATATACATACAAATATATATACAGTATTGTGCAAAAGTCTTAGATCATCTATCAATTAGAAGTGTTTTGTTTCTGTGAATGAATATAAGAATATTTGCTATTATTTTAATTCTTTTTTAAATCTTTTAAATTAAGAATTAATAATAGTAATTATTGGTAATTAAGTTTCAGATTATTTCCATAACAATAATAGTTATTTTTAAAAAATTAATTCTCACTTTTATTATATACATAATGTCATTTTTGGTGTTTCTGTAATGTTCTAAATTCAAGACAGAATCATTAGCTAGCAATGTCATAAAATAAATATCTAAAAATCCATTTTTATGTAACAACATATATAGGAATTACTTCGAGGTCAATAACATAGATGGTCTAAAACTGCTGTATGGTACAGTATGAAGAGGAGGCAGGAATATACATATATACACATGTACGTATACATATGGAAATGAGAGAAAAAAAGTGAAGCACTCGGGTAAATTAATCAATTAATAAATAAACTCCTGGCGAAGTATAAAGCGTGCTGAGAGGGACTCATATAACGTGCATTCGTAATCGTTTGTTCAATGTGCAATAACATATGGCTTAATTTGTGAAGAAGGCTCCTATTAGTCGCGCGGTATCAGTGCTGCTCCATGTTTGAAAGAGGATTTTCATTAACGTAAAACTTACACGAGTCGCGTGGCCGCTGCCCTCTGTCATTCTATTTATCCGTCATTCATTAATACAGACTTCCTCTGATTTTCCTTTTAGAGTAGATACCTTCAACGAAAATTTGAAAGAATATTTTCAATCATAACAGTGAAATTTAATTGGATAAGGTGGCCATTTTGTATCTCATTGATCACGTGACACAACGAATTCGTCGACACAAGATGGTGGCCAGCCACGCGACGTCAAAGCTCCGAGCACGTGTACGAAGTGGCGACGATTCGTTCCAACTTTTTGTACACAAGAATGTATAGTTTTTCCATCGTGGTGCCGAAATGAAAATGAGAAAATCGCTATTAGTTCCTCGAGATAAAAAGAACTGGGCAACGAGCTTCGTGCGCTTCGTCGCGTGTTACATAGAGGGGTACATAATACTATACACTTGCATAAACGATAAATGAACGGAGAAGCGTGCATTGGGTCGAGCAAATCGTAAATTAATCGTCATTGTCGAGCAACTGATGGATGAACATACTGCGTTGTTCTCATTGTATATAGGATGTGTATTGTTAGAGTGACAAACCTATTAGTGAGACATATTATACATACATACATGCATACACAATATACACAAACAAGTATTATACAACCGAGGTTATTCGCCGTGCGATTTCAATTACTATGAATTAACATCTTAATGACACCAGTACTAACGTTTTTGACATGAATCTATTAATGAACGACGAAAGGATGACGAAGGATGATGAACGACGACGAGAGAGAAATTCGAGGCATTGGTCTCCAATTATTTCAGTCGAAATTAATAACTATTATCACTTTTCCAAAATCTAGACCAAAATTGTATTTTCTGTCCCTCCGTCTCTCTCTTTCTCTCTCTCTCTCTCTCTCTGAATCGATCTAGAAATTATTATATACATACAAACATACACACACACACACAACTCTCTCTCTCTCTTTCTCTCTCTCTCTCTCTCTCTCCCGCTTGCTTTGCAACGTTCCTCAGAGTTTCGAGGCGAGAACGGGATGAAGAGATCGGCGCGTCGTATCGTAAACTAGCATACAATTAATTGATAAATAAATAGAATCGTATTACCTATTGTACTATCGATAAATAATTGTGTTAAGCATTTAACGACGAATTAATATCGAGGAGCGGGGAGAACACGGGGAAGGACGAGCCTAAATATTATATATAAGATGGAAATGCGTTTGGCACAAAAGATGATGAAAAATATCTGAAGGGGATCGTCGATTATTACAGACGATACTAGTTATTAAAGGTGTAACTTCGTTAGATGTAATCCCGCGTGGCCAGAAGAGGAGAAGAGGAGAAGAGAAGACGAGTAGGATGCCTCGTTGCCAGTATTTGTTCCAATGATATTTTCGTATCCTGATGTATCGTAGTCTAAGATCGTTCGAGAAAGTCTGTTTGGCCCGATAGATCGGAAATTCTAAGTTTCAGAGCCTTGAAAATTTCTTCGTCGACCCTGCAATGCTACATAACCGCTCTAACGTTAAATATGGCATGACTAGAAACCAATATTTCGATCTTGAGAATCAATAAAAATAGAGGTTAGACTTAAAATATTACGGGCAACGTTTCAAACTAAGTTCAGATTATGGAACTCAATAAGAATAGAGATTAGGTTTATGAGGTCACAGCAATCATTTCAAACAAGTCTATTACAAAATAGTTTTAGTCCTCCTATTTTAGAAAATTATACGCATGACATAAGTAACAAAGCGGTTAGAATCTTTTTAGGAATAGCTGAAATATAAACGAGTGGGAATGCAGTATTTCACTATAGTATTTCAGGGTTAAGTGACAGGTTAACTCACTTCGTCTTTTATATCTCACCTTCGTATGATGGAGGAGAACAAAAAGCACTCAGTTTGGCCTAATTCACGAAATAATATCTATTTTACAAAAGTGTTCTGAGGTATCCAAGTTCTAAGAAAGAGTATTTTTAAAATCACTGAACGCCATAACGTAATCATAAGTATCTCCTGAGGAATTGACATTAAATCTGGCAACGTGGTATTCGTACACCATTATCCGCGCGTTGTCCTTCATTCGATTAGGCAAGATAGTCAAGAAAGACAGGCCAGGTCTCGTAATGAGGTAGATAGGATAAGTAGAAGATATAAGTCGGTAGGTAGGTAGATATCCGAAAGCAGGGCGGCGATAAGCAGCGTTAATATCGCGTGCCATAATGAATCTAATTGTATAGTGTTCACTCGTTGCTCTTCGTACTTTGGATGAACTCGACCCCCCGCCCCACACACAAAAAAAAAAAGAAAAACACAAAAAAAGAATTGAAGCAAAAGATCGGCAAGTGGTAACGATGGTATGTAGTTAGACCTATCTTCAGTGGACAAGATATAAAGGGAAATAAAGAAGAAAAAAGAAGCTCTAAAATGAACTACGGATATCCTCATGGAAAGAAGAAGAGGAAAAAGTAGTTAAAAAAAAAAAAAAGAAAAAAAAACAGTGAGAGAAATCAGCCAGTGGACTTCTTTTATAGTGTTACCTAATTATTAATAACAGTTTACCATGTTACTCCTGACTATCGTTAGTTAACGCCTAATTACTTATTACCGAAGTAACTAACTACACAACGACTAACTAGTAAGCGCTTTTAAATTAAAGGAGAATTAACGAGGATCTAAACTACAGCCAGCCTAGTCCCAGTTTTAATCTGTGCTAACACGTAGAATGTTACTCTACCGTTACTACCTACTGGCACTAATTGTTACCGTCATCGTCACTATTTCGTTCGATTTCGTCGTATGCGATCGGTAGCATCTGCATCGCCTCCCGTGGCCTGTATAAAACCTACGTAAAAGTAAGTCAAACGTGACTTACTAGAAGTGTCCACCTGGATACTTCCCAAAGAAAGTTTCGAACAAGAAGCTGATTACGTCGAGGCAGCATTTTTTTAAACTTCACATCTTTCAAAGTATTCTCTCTATAGAAAGAAACATCTTTTTTTTTTTGTAACTTTTGCCTTTCGTACAATCGCACAGATTTATAATTGCGGCGTTTCGCGGCCATTGGAGCGATCGCAGCGCCGCCGAGCGCCAGTCGAGTGCAACCACACGCGACACCGAATCAGATGAGCCAAGCGAACGGCTGCTAGTGTTACCTTTCTCGATACACGTACTAGTGGCTGGCGCAATCGTCACTGCCGGGACTATCATCGTCATCTTCGTTCATTCGATCATCCGATCAGGAAACAGGCGACCGACGCGTCGAGTGGACGTCAAGTTTCTAATTATTAACTACAAGCTCTCTACTAACTAACATTGTAACTCGTCTATTTACTACAATCTAAAAAAAATCTTGTTGCTGTCGTTTAGACGGACACAATGCGATATCGAATGGGGTCTGGTTATTTTAGTTGACGTTTCTTTTCATCGTACACATCGATCGAGATCGTGGATCGCGAATCGAGAGACAGGCATCGAACCGATAAGGCATCGAAAGGGAACGAAATCGAGAGCTTGCGCCTGCGCCGCCCTTTGCATATAGGTGTACGCTACCTGGTGATGTGACGTCGGTAAACGAAGTCGAACTATACGAATGGGAAACGTAGAACCTCGTTCTTCCAGTGTGTACCGATCACCCTTCGACTGCCGTACATTCGAGCCCGCTGTTTTCATCGAGTCGACTTAGACAAACGTGTTAGGGGTGGACATAATCTCTGTTACTTTCTGAACGTTACTTTGGCGTTACTTTGGCTTTACTTGGCTATATGGAATTGTGAATGTGTACGTCACAATGGTACGATCCTTTATACTCCATTGATTGATCTATATATGTATATTTCATTTGGTGGAATAATTATAGGAATCGTTGTGGACGAAATTTGTGTGAAATATAGGTTAGATCGATGTAAGTTTATAGACGAGTATAAAGGATCAGAGAGGTTTATCTTAAGACGATAGTCTCAAAGATGTCTGACATTCTACCGACTTCACGAAGTCATGTCACTAACATTAGGCTCATCATCTCTACCTATCTTGTCCTTCCTCCCCCTTCCCCCTATTCTTCCTTCAGTCGCCAGTATCGAGTCTCCTCGACGAAACGTTCTCTGGCCGAACTGAAGAACATTCGTTTCTACCCATTGCTCACGATTAACCCACGTATAATCATGAGACTGCTCTGACCAATGCGAAACCGATCGTGTCGTCCAAGGTGATCGACTGACTGAAAATTCTTGTTGGCCCTCTATAGACCATAGTTCCTAGCTCAACTTAACCCCAAACTTAAAGACACCACACTTAGTCTAAGTTTCTCATTCAGACTCGAAACGAAAAAGGTAAACGAAGACTTAACTCAGGCCTAAATTTAATCCTATCGCGATATATACATAGCCTAAAAGAGAGAAATGAAACTTAATTCACCCTAGAGTTCAGATGAAATTTCACTTATAGTTCGGTATATAACATAACCTTAATATTAAACGAAAGTGTTAACCTCGGTGACTTATTAAACGGTCCTGTGCTAGTACAGGGCCTAGCTTTAGTCCCGATTATTATAGCGTTAATCTAACATTTAACGGCTGTAAATTAAACCTATTAAGGGTTAAAGAAAATACGATCAAGGGTTAACGGAACAACGATTCTTGGGCCCGATTCGTTTCCTGTTGGTCGTGAAATCGCTTGTAACAGCGTGTAACGATTATCTCGAACGTTTTACGTCGGTCGTGGATTGAGGCTTGGTGCAGAAAGGAAGTGTAAACGAACATTATGTGTAAATCTCGGATTCTTGGAATCTAGAAAGCTATATGGTAAAAAGAAAAAGAAAAAAAAAAAAAGAAAAAACGTGTTTCGAGCGTCGCCCGGACAAATAAAAAGCAGTTACTATAACCACAGCTTTGTTTTCTTTTCATCTTATCGATGGCTCACCAAATTCATTTATCCTCTCGAAAATCACTATGTATCAGTCTAAACGTTGAACATTTTCATTTCTAAAAGATCGTTTAATAAAAATTTGATTAGTGGGTCATCCAAGCCACGTTTAATCAAAAGAAGAAAAATGAGGGCGAAGAAATACGAAACGACCTGTATTAGCTTATCAAAATCGTTGGAAATATTCCATGGCGACGTCTATCACGTGTTCCCATGCTTGTTGTGCGACGAATGTTTCTATGTACGTGTACAACTTTAACTTGATAGCCTACGACATAGGGACGGATCCAGTTTCGTGATGACAAAGGCTGGAGGGAATGGTAACTTGATTTTTCAATTTCTACCGTTATATCATCGCTGAGTCGCTAATGACGCAATACAGTCCCGATTATACAGAGTAATTAATTTTAATTAGTTGTAGCCAATAAAACTTATTATCATTTTGAATACGCCAGCGTTTCCCGCCATTTCTCCCCACCACCGAATGGATCCGCCCTCGCCTACGAATTATTGTACGGTAACGCCGTGTTAAGAGCGCAAGGAAGTTGATTTTCTAGTCAGGTTATGATTATACACAATTTTACGTTGACAGATATCATATTTCATCGTTGTGAATATGTAAGATGTTTTTCCTCTTCTCTACTTCGTATCTATCTCTATTTTTGTTTCCATCCATTCTTCCTGTCTTTAGTTTTGGCTTTTCGAGTCGAGCGCGGCTCGTCATCGAGCGATAAACATCTAATCATTAACAACATGTCAAGCAATGACAAGGACGACGATTATAAGATACGATTTCGAATTAATATATTAATTATTATTATTGTAATTCTTATGGTTATTCTTCTTATTATTATGATTACGGTTATTGAATTGATTGCTACCATCGTCGATTTATTAGTAAAACTACCACTACAGTCATATAATACCTTTGTAAATGAGAATCAAGACACCGACGGCTAGGGAAAAAAACTTAATAAATTGAAATTCTATTAACCCAAACGTGTTCCATTGTTATTCCAATTCTCCTCTTGTGGGTGTTTCCCCTTTTATGCAAGTACATAAATTTACGTGCGTCTCAATTCCGTCCGTTTTCTCTACAGTCAGCGATAGTAAAACGAGGCGTTTAAATTTTGTCCCTCGAAAGCTTTTCTAGTATTTGTCCAAGACTAAATGAATTTTTTAATTTAGAAACATTTGTATAATTACCTTGAAAGTTTAGTAACAAGGACATATAATCAATGTTTTATAAAAGTTCATACGAACAAAGCAAAAAATATATATACGATGGACGACCGGAAAGTATGTGTACATATAGAAGCCATATGAAACTACGGAACGTACTCTTAGAAGTTCACCTAGTTACATTCATGTATTGTCATAAGTCATACATAATTTTGTGTTCAAATATTTAATATCGTCGTTCTATCACACGTATAAACTGACAATGCCAATTGAAAATCTCGCCGATAACGCTTTTACGCTTTCCAGACGTTGAAAAAATTCTACATATATTAGTACATGCACACATTACAAGCTACAAATTAAGAAATCATTTTAAAACGCATTAAAATAAATATCACGTTTCATGTTCTCCTTATATTTTTCTCAGATTTCGTAGGTTTAGACTTTGTAAGGTTGACCTTGTTTTTTACAAGGTGGACCTTGTAAGTGGGAGATTTTCGAGGTACGTTTCATCGATTGGAATGTTAACTTTTGTCCCATAATTTCCGATATCCAAGCTGTTATAAATTCGTGACAAAAGGTCATACATCAATTATTATCGAATCAATGAATATTTGTCGAGTTCGAACGTCTGTACAGGTATTTTTCAGGACTCAAATCACCGTAGGTTTAAAGATGGAAGAATCTTCTCCTCTACAACGAACAACACTGCAATTTGTTTACATGCCAGTGCATGAATAATCTAACACGAAATAATTCATTGCTTTAAAATAAATATCGAGCTTCGCGTTATCTTTAACTGAAATATATTAATAAATTTTAGTATTTCTGTGACTATGACTAGGTAACATGTGTCAGGGCCGTATTGAATTTGCGAATTCGCGTCTTCTGACTGTCGAGCAACGGACAAGAACGTAAACTAGACGATAACTCGAACCAATAACAGTAGAAAAACAAGATAAATTTGTATTTAGAGGTCATAGTATTTAGATAAAGTTATAAAAGTTAAATTGATAGTTAATATTTTAATAATCATTACTATAAATAATAAATGCATTTAAAATACTGTAAAATGACAGTAAATTAGCGACAGAAGACCTTTTATTTACATTTTGCGATAATTTAATAATATTTTATTCTTAGTACTTTTATTTAGTCTAACAGGTCCAAATTTCGTTTCTCGATCATTCTTTGTTGTTAAGTACTGTAGCCCGTAAGTTGCAATTGAGATTTGAAATAGACATGCAGCTAGTTAAATGGTAGCAAAGTGGAAGAAATTCGTTGTTTCCAGTACAGCACTATTTCTTAATATTTCAAATCGTATTTCAACATCTAACGTTTGTGTAATTCCGCCATTTAGTTTTGGTGAAGCGTAATATATTGCTTTGATTTTCATATTCCGATGTGGTAATCTCGTTCTGTAATTTATCGATTAGAACTTGTAATTATATTTAAAAAATTATCCAATTATGGCAAAGGTTTAATGTAAATCTCGTAGGTTTAATGGTAATCTCGTTCTGTAATTTATCGACTAGAACTTGTAATTATATTTAAAAAATTATTCAATTATCGCAAAGGTTTAATGTAAATAGTATCAGTTTCTTTCATTAATTTACTGTCATCATCGAATTATTTAAACGCACTAATCATTCGAAGCAACGATTATCGAAACATTAACTATCGCATGTAATTTTGTTCGTCTATTCGATACATAATTTCGTCCTTCCACACAGATACCTGGGGATGAAATTAGGAACGTGCCTATCAGAAAGAAATTCGAAATAGAATCGTCAAATGCAAGCGAAGAAGATGAAGACGTAGCTTGTTTCATATATGATATTCAATTATCAATTTTCGAATGATGCGAAGGGAAAAAGCGTGTTAGTAGTATTTTCTCGACTCCGACCTTCCTATACTCTTATTGCGTTAAATACATGCCGCGATATTTTGAACTATATACGTTACTCAGTCGATTATACTTACCAAGCCTGGGAAACCAACATGAAGTCATAATTTGTCATTATTCATACATATCTTTTTTTTTTTGCTTTATTCAGAAATTTTCTACGTGTACAATAACGTTGAGAATACATGTAAAAAGCTATGTATGTATGAGTATTATGTACTGGTGCCACGTGCGGCACGAAAATTTATTTTACATATTTGGGTTTTGGTGGTGGCTTGCTGGTAGTAGATAGATTGTTTTCTCAGTCGAGTTCCAGCAAGCATTCGACACAGTCTACGGCGAAGTCCTAAGCTTAGCGTGATACACAGTCACAACTACTTACCAGTATCCAAGAGATCGTCATGGCAACCAGCACAATAAACTTGGAAAACGCGAGTGTAGAGGAAACGCGGGAGTTTTTAGATTCATTCGACATCGTTTTATCGGATTGCGATGGCGAGTTCCCACTGTCTACCCGTCTCATAAGTATTTTACATCGACATTTGCTTTTAAAATTCTTCCGATACTTGTCGTTTACAAGGTTACAATGCAACGATTCCTAAATTCTGTTGGCTTTGTTGCTTCGCGAAAGAGACTGCGTCCTTACGCACTGAAATTAATACGTCTCGTATTAATTGTCGCGATCATCGGAAATTACGTATTTACGTATATTCTTGTCACGAGAAATATTTCCATATACACACACATACACAAGGTGCTAAGCATCATTTCCATGAAAATATTCGAGTATTTCGAGATGGAGAATTTGGCAACCTCCTGTTTACCAATATGGTGAATCATAGACGATTATACTAACTTGACGTCTATTACTAGGTGTCCTTTGGTATCTTGACAAACCGATCCCTGGCTCAGCGCATACGCTTCGTAAACTACGGGACCTAGGCAAGCAGCTGTATCTATTAAGTAACAACAGTACCATAACCATAGACGAATTCTGCAAGCGTCTGGATTTACACGGACTAGATATCAAAGCGGTGAGTGTTGTTTTCGATGCTATCGACGGCGATTTCTGTTTGCCAGTGCGTGGAGAAATCGTTTATAGAAGATACATACACGGAGTATGCGGATTTGTAGGTAAAATAGATATGCGGGAATATAGTAGGTGCATTCAGTATCGGGAGCGGGTATTGTAGATAACACCAATTTATGTATGTATGCACATATTTGAATACCTATAGAAATTTTTTCTGGATATGTTACGCATGTTATACGAAACAATTGTACAATAGAAACGTAACGAAACTCCTACTCTCGAATAAATTATTTCCCCTTTAGAATTTTCTGTTCTATTGCATCTCGTATTCCGTTTCATAGCGAATGTTTTACAGAAAGAAGTAATAAACACCGCGAAAACCATTAGCTGGTATCTGAAGAAGGTTCAGTTCACGGGCGAAGCTTTCGTGATTGCAATGACACAATTCCGACAAATTTTAATCGACGATGGATTTAAACTCGTACCACAGGAAGTGAGTAACATTAGCAAAGCTTACGATCGAGATATATACATTGCTTCGAATTATTTAGAAAAGTAATGCCTATCGGATTGCGGATTTTTACGTATTTATAGGATATACGAACATGTTTTGTACAATACAGTCACGAAGCTAATCTTTAAAATTCATTTGCAGAAAACTCAGATCGTAGAGCATAAACGATACGAAGGACTAAAGGGTATCGAGGATGATCCAGCTATTAAAGCAGTGATCGTCGATTTCTGTTCTTCCTGTGATTGGACAAAATTAGCATTAGCCATTTCTTGCTTGAATAGAAAAGATGTTCTTTACATATGCGGTTGTAGAGAGGAGTGGCTCGTTTATCGTGGCGATAAGAGAATTTTAGGTACTTGCATACATGTTTGACCAAACTTCATTGACACCTCTCCTATTATTTGCATATTTATCTTTTTCTTTCTTCGACTGTAAATATTAAGATAAATATCTAGAGTCGAACGTTTCTAACTGTTTTTAATTTGTAATTATCTTGTCGTAATTTTGTTATTCCATTTGCATCACGCGCGCCTTTTAATAAAATACTAAATAAAGTGGAATCTATTAGGTATAAACATAAGTAACAAATTAATTAACAAACATAAAGGATTTACAACAATTACTTTATTTGCAGGTTCTGGTCCCTTGATCGATCTAATTAGCAAACAGAGCGGAAGAACACCATTAGAATTTGCCAAGCCTAGTGAAAATCTAAAAGATTATGTTTTTGATACGTGCAACGTGAAAGATCCAAGCAGATGTTTAATCATCGGCGACTCGTAAATATACCTTCGTATAATCCACGTTTCTTAATCCTAGTTTTTTTCTTTTATATTTAATATTTCACATTCCAATTTGTACATTTGGTAGAATTTTTTAGCTGTCTGATTATCACGTGGGTAGCTACCCCCAGCGGGGTACCATCTTCGTGTTTGTTAGATTATATCCTTTATGGATTATATCCTAATGTTCACAATTTTTCAAAGGAAATTTATGTTGCTTTTAACGTTACGACGAATCATTACTCGATCTTTAATCGCCTAGTATGAATCATTCTCTTTCTTGTTTCAGGATAAACACAGACATGAAATTCGGTGCTATGTGTGGATTTAAAAAATTGTTCGTCAACACGGGCACGGACAAAATAAACGAAGCGGCGATGGACGACGAGTGCTGCCCAGATTTCTATATTCCGAGTCTAGCGTTGTTAAACCCCCTTATCGATTCGTTGCAAAACGAATCGGCAAACTAGAAAAGTCGTGTTTCTCCTGTTTCCACTTGTCCAGTGGTAGGCTTTACAAACTGATATGTAACACGCCAAATTTATTTTCGTTATTAATGACAGAATTGTTCAAGATTTTTTGCTCAACTTTACAACTTCTCATTTGTCATCGATTTTTAGTCGCTTTAGACGATAATATTAATATCTGCGAATGTATAAGGAATAACTGTAAATCCGATACTAATAACCAATGAAACGAGATTTTATTTAATCAGTTCAATTTGCATTTCTGCCGAGAACTACTGACAAGGCGAAGGTTAAATGAAATATGCTAACTCTTATCAAAACCTCACTCATATCGCGCTTGTTCGTAACCGAGATAGAAAGAACATTTCCGATGTGTATATTATTCAGCGAAAATTGATGGCACGTTCGTGTATCTCTATCTTCAAATTAGTATCATTATCGTAATTGCTGTATTGGGTCACATATTTAGAAACTGAAGCTCCGCGGAATTTCTATATTAACAGTTCCAGACATGAAACACTTGACGTGAAATTATATCATGTATAAGACCAATTAAAATGAAGTGAAATTAGAAAATTAGCATATTACCAAATACAAGTAGCAATTATTTTCTTATTGTTAATTATATTGTGAATTTCCTATAAATCTTTCCCAGAAAAACTACAGTAGAACCTCGATTATCCGAAATGATGCTCCTATCTCGAATAATACGATAAGGTTTATCAGTATTCGTAAATCGCATAATAAGATAATAGAAAACATTTTGATAACGTCATATTGTTTAATTCGTTGTTTAATCGATTGAAAGTTTGATCGACTGCTTTCACATTACCAGACTATGTTTGTACTTTCGTACTCTTATGGTACGAAGACCATGGTACCATGTTATGGTATAACTTTCGAAGTTATGGTAAAAATTAAAGTAGCTCGGATAATACGGAACTTCGGTTAAACGGATTTCGGACAATCGAGATTCCTTTTTCCATTTTGTTATGTAATTTCTGTTTCAAAATTTAGCATAAAATCTGCATATATATTAGAAACAGACAAATGAGAATACATAATATATCACATAGATATCTAGGACAAACCTTTTTAAATTTCGCGATATAATTATCGGGATGGTTTAGCGTTATTGTAATTCATAGTAGAATGATTGAAATGCATCGAGTCATCGTACAAATAGATACCAACGTTGCGTCATTACCATTCGATGTATTACTCTCGATGTTATATCATCATTGGACTATGGATTTTTATATATTTCTAGTTAATTAGCAAATGCAAAAATACAGTATATAAACTATCCAAAGTATGACAACTCGTTACGATATTCAACGAGCAAAATAAATCTCTATTGAAATTCTATTTCTCCTATTCATAAAAATCTAAATTCGAATGGACATTTGTAACTCTAACGACATGCTAATCCTAACCTAAATATAACCTAACGCTAGTCGTCGTCAGGACGCTTTTGGGAAATGTAAGGTTTCAAATATCTAGAAAAGTCACATAACATATACAAATATATAAAATATCCAAAATGGAGTACCTATTACGATATTTAAAGGATGAAACAAATTCCTATTTAGAATTTGTTTCTTCAGTCTCGTTCATGAATATGTAAAGTTGCATAAATACCCGATAATATATTACTGTTATGGTGATTCAAAGAGAAGTGCAGGGTCAAGAGGTGGTTTCGAGAAAAATGACTTTTAATAACAAGTCAACGATTTCACATACATCACACTTATACTCGAAATATAAACTGTGATACCTTCCGTTTCGATAGGAAAAATTTCTTCTTTAATATATGTCGGAGATGAGAGGAAAGCCGAAGCCTTTCCTTGCAAATTTTGGCAACATCCTCTAGCACTCTAGCCTAGATTTTATCATAGCTGTAATTGTTCGAGATTTGTGATAGCGAGATTGGGTTCGAGGTGACAATTGGTCGCCGAACGGAGGTCTGGAGTGGTTGTATGGTTTTTCCGAGACATGCGGCCTCGCCACGTGTGAGGTTGCCTCGGAGGTGCCGATACAATGGGACATACATTATATTAATAATCAAACTCCAGTCAGAAACTGCCTAGCAACGACATTTGGAACTTTCTCGATGCTTCCAACGAGTGCGTATCAAACTCCAGGCAGAGACCGCCTAGCAACGGGCGTTTGAAACCTTCTCGATGCTTCAAAACGAGTATAGAAAACAAAATGCAATCGTACAGCGAGGAATATCTCCACGAGGTTGGCATTCGTGCGATTGCCTTGGAGAGTGACACATCGAGCATTTTCAACAATCGTATTTTGCGCCTAAGATTAGTTTACGTTTAGTAAAGAGTTATCCCGTTGACCGTGGATTCGTTTGAATCCAGAAAACATTGTTAATAGTGTTTATTAAATTTATTAGTCGTAAATCATATTATTCATTAAACTCATTATTCGTTAAACTTATTATTCATTAGACTTGTTATCTGTTAAACTTAATTATTCGTACAATTTATTATTCACTAACTTTATTGTTCATCAAAACTTATTATTCATTAGACTTATTATTTGTTAAGCTTTGTGATAGTCTTGTATATACGTGTAAATATAATCTCGGCTTTGTGAAACGATGGCTAATCCACGTGAAGAGTTGTAACGCGCCCAGAATCCCAATCTTAATCCCACATATATTTAGATTTTATAAAAATATATATGTATGACAAATAATAATTATTAATATAAATGAAATAATAAAAAAAATGTAATAAATAATAATGATGTACATATAATAAATTTTATTATATAATAATTTCTTACTAATATAATAATAATTATAACAATATATATATATATGAAAATAAACTATTTTCCTATTATTTGGTAGCAATGACTGAATTTAAGCGAAAGTTGTAGATACACCCTTTCGACTTAACATGGTGGAATAAGCACAGCTAAAAATTTTTTGTCTCTTGATTCCTCGTGATTTCAACGCGATTGTTCCATTCCATGGAAGTTATCGGTCGAATCATGAACTGCGGTAAAAAAAAAAAAAAAAAAGAAAGAAAGGAGAATAAAGGACGTTCGTCACGAGTAAATCGCCTTTGACGCTTTCTGGTCAACGACTGACGCGTTCACAGCGCACAATCGGCGACACCATAGACCTGCGCCGATAAGAGGTGGAGAAGGGGCACACGCAGTCGGGCCATTGCATAATACAATCGGCAGCGACACAGCACGGATACTCCGGAATGAAGAAAATACGCCTGTGAGCCCGAAACGACGGTTTGCACGAGTGCCAGAACCGCGAGGATCATGCAAGAACACCCGGTATGTACTTATCACGATAAAACACCTTTCTTTATTCCATATGAACACATTGTTCACGAGAATCGAGGTTTTTCGCTTCGTAAGCATCTGCACATTCTCCAAAAGTGTTTGAGAATCGTATAAGTTTCTTTCGCACCATGCAACGTGTTAATGTAGAAACTGTAATAAGGGTTCTCGTTAATTAGAGTGGAATTTATTTTCAAATAAACATGAATGCAGCAGCGAGTTGCTTACGCGATGCATATTTCAGTTTTTCATTCAACGATAAGAGAAGACGCGAACCAACACTTTTCATAAAAGTTGACATAAATATAAAAGCTAATAAATTTCCATCGATTGAAATGAAATTTGCATTCGAATGAGATTATTCACTGCGCGTGGATTATGCGATGCAGATGTTTTTCATTTGACGACGAGAGACGCGAGCCGATGTTTTCCAAAAAGTATCGGAAAATTCTAAAATCAATTCCGCAGACACTTACTACTAACACCGTGTCAACGTAGCAACTCTGATAAAGATTTTCGCTGATTAAGATTGAATTTGTTCTCACATTGAAGAGAATATCGCGAGTGAGTGTTACCTGTGATGCAGACCAAGTTAGAGAATTTGGATACGATATCAAGGCCACGGGTCGAGCTGAATTAGAAGAATTGATCTTTCCGATTGCTTGCGAGTATGGCGTTGTTTGAACTGATAATTGTGTTCTGTAAATGTTAAGTGTAATTGTGTTTGAAAGTGAGTAACATAGATGAATTTTGAGCGATATCTTTGAGAATGTTAGTAGATGAGAATTGTCTGGAACGATCAAAAACTACGAGCAAACACACCGCGCTAAGCCTCTTTGTAGCAGGAATTCGATTAGGAAACAATGGCATTATGCTCGATTGTTACTGTACGTGTTCGACGCAGCTTCGACTTTTCGGATGACGAGCATTGTTCTTAGACGGCCGCGTGACTCTAACAGCTACGTGAATTTTGGATATAACTTGCTACATAGGTCGATTATAAAGTGATTCGAGAGAGATTGACGATTAGTCGATGCTTATCTAATCTCGTTGAGGAAAATTACTGATGCTCTTCTTGTCACAATAAGTCTTTAGATAAACATAACATAAAACGGTGACTAAGGCGCTATGGCAGAATCGTAAAAAAAATGTTATGTTCGTAGACAACAGATAACAAGAAAATGGATTTTTTACCGAAACAAATTAATGGACTTTAGGAATATGGGAGCGAGTTAAAAATCTAGAAATTTATATGTTTCATATGACGTGATTAAATTTTAATTATTATGACGAGCTAAGATATAATAATGGAACTTCATAAACTTAATAAATAATGAAATGGATTAAGAATTCTGGAATTTCTTTAGCATAGTTTCAGTTGAACTTGAATAATCGTTTGCGCTCTACTAAAAATCGTTGACAAAAAGATTTCAATCAAAATTCAAACATCCAAACCTACGACAAATTTTTATCACTCTAATTATATTTCAATTATTATTTCTATGATAAATTATGCAAGAATGGATTTTGACCGAAATTTAAGTCAACATTATAGAAAATTATACAAAACAACTCCAATCAAAATTCAAAATTCCAAGGCTACAAAAAGTGTCTATTCCAAATTTTAGAACATTTTATCCAAAAGTATTACAACTAAATTTAAGCTGTTATCTTTCCTCTACTAAAAACATTCTTAAAAAAATTTTTTTCTTATCAAAATGCGGAGCTTCGTTAGAAACGTTTTTAACGTTTCCACGAGCACTTTTTTAGCAGCCATTCCATTAGGCCCTGTTCCATTTTAACTCAAGGTCGTATCTTTTTCTAGTACTGGCGCTCAACCATCGCGATAACGTGCGGTTTCGTGGTCATCCTCGCGGCTGCTGTTTGGACTATAAGGAAAACTTCCCATGAAAAACGGAAGCGGTCTCGAACAAATGATTCAAAAGAGCCAGACAAAGTGAACGCGAATGTTAATAGCGAGAGCAATATAAATAACAAGAACGAAGTAACTCGCGAAGAAGATGTAAATGCGGAGAAAAATGAGGAAACATACGACAAGCAATCTCCAAACGATAAGGAATATCCGAACGATGAGGAATATCCGAACGATGAGGAATATCCGAACGATGAGGAACGTCCAAAGGATGAGGAACGTCCAAAGGATGAGGAATGTCCAAAGGACGATACGATTGCCGAATTACCAGATCCAAAATGGGAGAAGGTTGGCCAGATTCAAGAACTATATATGTATCCATTGAAATCTGGACGTGGAAAGAATGTAAGGGAATGTGACTTTACCGAATATGGAATGAAATTGGACGATGCAGGAAAGTTCACCCTCAGAGACAGGTAAGCAAACTTTTTATGATAGTTCACCTAGATATGATCTTCGATTCTAGGGAAAATTTTATTTGTCAGTAATTTTTTTGTCATGTACCTTGGTTTTGGCCTTAATATTAAACATGATATATCCACGAATACAGTAAAAATGTTATTTATCATGTTTCAGATTAGTTACGCTGTATTATATCAGGTTTTTTTAGTTTTTTTAGTTCTTATATTTGCTTAAGTGCATTTTGCTTTTGATAAACGTTGAATTTTTGTGTAGAAAATTTGTTTCTCATTTATTGAGAATTGATTCTATTATAGCAATTGCACTGTCGCATAAATATGTCAAAGCTTTTGTAAAAAGATAATGTCCATTGTTAGGATCATTCTTCAGCCCTAATACTCATCCTAGCTCACGTTCTCCAGTGATTATCCTACAGAACCTTTAACACGTATACTATGAAAATATTAAAAAACAAGGAAACATGCATTATTTTCATTATATCATTAACATTTATACTTGTTTCTTCAATGAAACGTCATCAAACATCTTCAAACTCCTTTCACAATATTCTATTAACATTTCCAACTCTTTCAGCTCCGTTCTAATAAAATTATAAAATTCGATCATGTACTTCCACTGAAACGTCATTTATATTCACTATACAGAAATTTCACTGCACTACAATAAATTAGCTTCACTATACGAGAACATTGTATTACAATACATATAACTAACAACAACGACATATAACTAAATCCTACAGACCCCTTCCCAAAGGAACCAAAGATGAATCCCCTGCTGTTCATCAGAATGTTTCTAGTGTACAACGAGGAAACTGGACGCTTTCAAACCGGAAGACAATACCCAACCTTGATCCTGGTGAGTTTATCGGCGGTGGATGAGAACAAGGTGAAGTTGGAGGCTGTAGGGATGCCCAGCGTGATCTTCGAGGTTCCAAAGAACTTGAAGGACGCGTCTGAAGCCGTGCAGTGCAAAATGTGGTGGGGAGAACCAGTGAAGTGTATCGATTGTGGCACGGAACCCGCCGAATGGCTATCGAGGTTCGTATTTGCATCTCTTCCCTTTCTACCTCGTAAGTAGGTTATGAATTTTTACGCACTTGTAGGAAATTTGAAAACGTGAAACTGTTGCGCTTAATACGAAGAGATATAAATATTACCAAAATAGGCTGCTTTCTGCGATATTTGAAAGATGAAACAATATCTTCAAAAATACGAATTCGCACAGAAATTTCTCGATAAATCTTATTTTCCCCTATTTCTCGATGATAAATGTGTCCTATTGATTTTTAATCGGATAAATTAATTCTGACTTGCTTCGACATTGATGCACTTGGAAAATTAAAAAATCAAATTGGTGGATTTCTAAATTTTTATTAATTTTCATTATTGCTATTGATTTGTAATTAATTCATATTAATTTTCATTGATAAGACTCACGTTTTTTTGTAGATTTCTGACTGGAACGACTTCTGGTCTTCGACTGGGGTACACGATGATGGATAGAAGAGACGTTTTCGTCGATCCGTGGAAAAAATTCACTCAAGTATACCGGACACTTAGAAGCGAAGATACCGTAATTATCTCAATTTTTGTCTTCCTTTAAGCGGGAAATTCATATATTTTGCCGATCGAAGGGATATTTTCTAGGGGCTGTTCAGTGATCTGGCCAGTTATATGTTAATGACCACAAGCTCCGTTGAACAACTGAACGAAAAATTGGAGACACCAGTGTCTACTCTACAATTCCGTCCAAATATTTTGGTCTCTACGCAACAACCATTCGAGGAAGATGAATGGGAATGGATTAAAATTGGTGAACGTGTCGTGATTAGGAACGTCAAACCGTGCTCACGGTATAGTAAACATATTTTAATTATCATGCACTCTTAAGTGATTAATTTTATGTGTCCTTGATATCATCAAAATATTGCAATTTAAAACAAATATTTACAACGACGGCGAGTAAATTTATAAAATAAACGAAATAGATATATACAGGACGTTTCAAAATTACATATTCCGTGAATGATTCATTTAGAACGCTATAACAGCGAGATTCTGCTATGTTTCTAGGCGAAGATTCTTCAAAGGTTCTTACGCGAAGAAATATGTATACTTTGCTTTAGTAGTTAACGCATATACCGCTAATATACTCTGCTTATGATGTACGATCCATAAGATCCTTAACATCTTAAAAATTTTAAGTGTAACATTTATCCACCGTTTCTCGAAATGTAGAATTCAAGTTACGGATTACTCGAACAATGCAATTCATATTTCAGATGCAAACTAGTGGGCGTGAATCCAGAAAACGGCGTGATGGACAAGGAGGAGCCGTTGAAGACTTTAAAATCGTACGACGAGATACACTATCTTCATCGAGCACATGGATAAACCAAGAACTAACAACTACACTGGTTGACAAAAGTCTTTGTACATATAATTGGTTTTTTCTGTATATCGTGTGTGTCATATAAAACATTTTAAAATTGTAAAATGTTTCACGTAACGTGCCTTATACGTTGATTGAAAGTGTCCATAAGTGTACAAATAACTTTCGTGAGCCACTGTACGTCAGAGATTCGCCTTTATTGAATCAATTTCTAATCTTTTCCAGTTTCAGGGAGCCAACTGACCCAGAACGAATCTCGCTGGAGGGCAAGGCGCCAGTTATGGGGATATATTGTGGACTGTACGTTACTGGAAGAGCGAAGATCGGCGACGAGGTGTTCATTCATCGGTCTAATGATTCGTCGGTAGAATTGAATCATCGGGAGGCAGAAAATCCTAGATAGATAAGAAATATATTGAAAACTAACTCGCTTTCGATGGCCTTTCTATTTCAAGATAGATAAAGTTCGTGCGTTAAAAAAGATACCGATATATGTACGTTCATGTTTGATGAACAATTATGGATTATAGTATTTTCAGGCGAACGACTCAATCGAGTAATTTCTAGAAGATTGGAAAGACTTCAAGACAATATAAATGCGCCATTTGTACGATCGATTCTTGTCAATTCAAAGCTATGTAATTGTTATACATTGTATATGTATGTTAGGTGTCCTAAAATAATTGGCACTGGTTTGCATTGGTGTTTCCCAATTCATGTATTTTAGGGCACTTCAGAGATAATGTTTAAAAATCGTTATGCTAAATAAAGTTTTGATTGTTATACAAAGTCCATGTCTATTATTTTCTTTTTTCTTCCTTTTCCATGAAACCCAAGCTAAGTTTGAAAATGATTTTACTTGTGATTTTACCTTAAAGAAGAATTAACTATTTTAGGAAGAAATGATATATAATATTATATGAAATTAATACAGAGATATAAATTAATTTCCTATTAAAGACGATACAATACACACTAAAAAGCTGAAGATTTAGAGAAACAGCAGTTAACGTTCACAAATTTCACAAGACACCATCACCGTTGAAACAACTAGATGAACATTTTTTCATGTTTATATCTTCCAAGTAGAAGGATGTTGTAACAGTTTGTAGATCAGCTGAAATCTTATTTCGCGAGTGATACGAACGAAGACTCCGAGACGAATGGTGTATGATCGCGAGAGTAATTGCATAGTAGATAAATGGTAATCAGAGGCCATGTTAGATAAAGAGAAATGGTAGAAGAGTAGGGAGACTATAAATAGTAATACGTTCACAAGTACCATCTCTTTCAATAGTTTCAGTCTTCCAGACACGACACGTTCATGCATCATGTTGATCCATTCGTTACTCGCGTCCATCGTTTTTCTTTCCGGATCTTTGACAGTTTTCTGTCGCGATCCAAAGCCAGACGGTAAGCAGAATTTTTCTTCATTCTCCTATTCCTATAATCGTCATATAATATGTTAAATATAATTGCAATAAGAAAAGATTAAAAAATGGAAATTTGAACAGCGTTTCAGAACACTTTGGGTCACATTAAGCCTCAGACTTCACCGGAAGTGCAGGCTGAGGCTGCCAGAGGTGTTGCTGAAAGATTATTGGGACACGAACGAGCTGCAAAATTCCTAATGGTCGTGAATCCTGATCTTGGTCCTACTGGACTAGATACCTTCTTGGTAAATCGTATATCACGTTATAATTGTGTAAACAGATAAGCACAGTGCCGTGAATAATTGTAAATTCAATTCTGTTTCTAGATTTTTCACAATATCGAAACAATAGTTGACAGGATCGTTCATATAATTTCATGTTATGATACAAACCGAAACTGAAGATACAACAAACGAAAATTTTCTTCTTTTGAACTCTGGAAGAAATTACGTTTTCCTGTAAACTTGTGTTCTCGGCTGTGAAAAGAACATAATTCTCGTTCAATATTTGGCGCATTTTTCTTTACTTCTGATTGCTTTCGTTAATCATAGTGTTAGGTACACTATCCAATAATTTTTTTAACCAGTTAACTGCGGAATTTAGTTTTGGGAATCTCTCGTGGTATTAGGTCGTGGAGTGCGTAGATAAATACAAGCGATGACGAGTATATTCGTCAAACGCAGTTAATCGGTTAAAGTTTCGTTTTGAATATTCATCTACCCGGGTTTTATGCTTTTCTTTACGTTCAACAATATTTTCCATAGGTAGCTTCTTCTGATCGTAAACTGTTTTTGCTAGAATTCTTCGCAGGTACTCAATCGGATTTAGATCAGGATTGAGCGATGATCATGATAATAATCCTACTTCAAAATCTTGATCCACGTTTTTGTAGTAGCTGCCTTCTTGAATAGGGGCATGGTCTTGTTGAAAAATTACCTTTTTGTCGTCTATTTCAGTTACAGAAGGGCAATAATTCGCCATGTAAGATCTCGTGATACCCTATAGCGTTCAATTTGTCTTTAGAAAAACGAGTTCACGTAACGTATCCAGACACGAGCAATGTTTTCCTGGAAATATCGAAGAAATAATGCAAAACAGTCGTTTTGATTTATAATTATTCACAGCACTAAATATGAATAGATATTTGTGTCCGTAAGCTCTCAAGTTTGATAGAGACCTCGAGCTTGCACTTGACACTGTATGACCTTATTAGTATAAATATATAGATATACAGGGTGGTTGGTAACTGGTAGTACAAGCGGAAAGGAGGTGATTCTACGCGAAAAAATAGGTCGAAAATATAGAATACAAATTTTTCGTTTGAGGCTTCGTTTTCGAGAAAATCGACTTTGAATTTTCTCGAAATTTTTCACTTTATCACGTCTCGTTATAACGGATCTCACTGTAGATCTTTGTCTCGATTGACGTTATTTTTTAATTTTTAAAATTTTTAAATTTTTAAAAATTTAAATTTTTAAATTTTTAAATTTTCAAATTTTTAAATATTTAAATTTTTAAATTTTCAAATTTTTAAATATTTAAATTTTTAAATTTTCAAATTTTTAAATATTTAAATATTTAAATTTTTAAATTTTTAAATATTTAAATTTTTAAATATTTAAATTTTTAAATTTTTATTCTATATTTTCGACTTCTTTTTTCGCATAGAATCACCCCTTTCCGTTTGTACCACCAGTTACCAACCGCCCTGTATATCTATTATCCAGATATATAGAATTCCAGAGTTATGAATAGTTTGCTCTACTATAAGTATTCGAAAAAGCAAAGAATTGCAATTCTTTCGTATCTTCGTGCCTTCAAAAATTCCCATAAATGCATAAAAATCAGTAATCTACTTATTGCGCAACCGCAAATTCAACTTAATTGCCAGATCAAGAAAAACTCCTTGGATCAAGTGGAGATCTTTGGCAGTTCCGGCGTGGCTGTAGCTTGGGGCTTGCATTACTACCTGAAAACTTATTGCAACGTTCACATTTCATGGGAGGGGAATCAAATCGAACTTCCTCAGACTTTACCAGATGTTCGAGTAAAAGTCACGTCCAATGATAGGTACGAAGTTTCAAGCAAAGAAGATGAAACCACTCGTAAACCGCAAGGGAAGAATATGATAAGTCATATTTTGTATAAAGCAGCAATTGCTGAATTCGCTGCAACGTCAATGAAACCTATATTACCAAACTATGTTGCAATTTGGTTTCCAGACAAAATATATAACGAACATCTTGAGAATATCGACAAAAATGTGTAATCTTCGTCTGTCTTTCTCTTCGACATTATTTAATTCATGAATTACGCTTGGTAGAATTATTTATATATTATTAGATTTAGAATTATTTAGATTAGATCTAGTATTATACGTATTGCATATTTTAAGAACATCTGAATGTCACAAAGCTAGACTATTAAAATTAAAATTACTCATTAAATTATATTCAATTTGGATCCTAACAGATTGCTGTTGTTTCAACTATGTCACGCTAAATGTAATATGAAAATTCGAAAATTGACAAAAATTGATTTATCTAGTCCTTCTCGTGTAATCAACATTTGTTTCTTTCCTATGCTACTTAATCCATGAATTGCACAGGTTTAGGTACTATCAGAACGTATGCACTCTGGGTTACACTTTCGCATGGTGGCAATGGGATCACTGGGAAAGAAACATCGACTGGATGGCCCTTAATGGAATCAATTTGGCTCTTGCTTTTAACGGGCAAGAGGCAATCTGGCAGAGAGTATACCTCCAATTGAATTTCACTTCAGACGAGATTAATGAGCACTTTGCCGGGCCAGCATTTTTGCCTTGGTAACCCTTACAATGATTTCCGTTACAATAATCGCGGTGGAATCCTGACATTCGTAACATAATTCCAAGTATACTTCTGAAGTATATAATGAATTCTGCAGGTGCTCATTTATAGGTAGACAGCGGGTATTTATGCAAATTTATATCTTTGTGAACATACACAAAAATATGAAAATTGAGTGGCAGCTTATTTCAGTCATAAAGTTTATTATTTCAGCTTTAATGGGAGCTGTAGCTATTATTATAATGAATAATTTTACATATTTTATATTTTTATAGTTTCTGAATTTTGAGATCTTCTATAAATCCATCAACGTCTGCAGTATATTGATGAAACATTTCTTTATCTGTTTCTTTATCTCTCTTAGAAAATCTGCTTGTATTTAACTGTTGATTTCCTCTGAACAAAAAACATTGTAGAATTATCGATAACTTTCTGGTATTTTGGAAGGATTATCTATTTGACGAATCATTGAAGAGACACTTTCTCCGTTTACCTTGACTTATTGTAATCAATAGGTCCAAAGTTTCATTTGTGATTTTCTATATGTCATGGTTACTTATACAATTTCTTCAATCATGAAAATTATTAAGTTTTCAATCATTTGTTGGCTATCTGAAACTTGGTTCTCCACTCAACCATCAAGTCTGAAACTTAAAAAAGATGGAAGAATAGGAAATTAGTTCGTTATTTTTGCCAGAAACTTGATTTTGTAAAAAAAAAAAAAATGGGTTCAGATCAACTGTGCTAAATCTATTAAAATTTAAAATCAGCAGAAAAATGGGGAAGACTTAACATCTTAATGTTTTAGAATTACTTCCTAATTCTTTTTATTGAAACTTAATTTTTGTATTAAAAAATTGATTTAAAAATTGCAGTAAAAAAAAATTTCAAAGTCTCCAATCTTCGAAATTAGTTTCAAATTGCCTCCTAATTACTAATGTCAAAAGAGAATTAATAAATGTGAGAAACTGATCTACCGCAATTTTTTAAACGACTGGTTAGTTGTTCTTCCATGCAATTTTCATTCTAATCCTTTAATTAGGTCTAGAATGGGTAACATTCGAGGTTTTGGTGGTCCTTTAACCTCAAGCTGGCACGAAAGATCGCTTCAACTGCAGCATAGAATCCTTCAAAGGATGAGGGAATTAGGAATAATCCCTGTTCTTCCTGCTTTCACTGGGCACGTACCTAGAGCTTTCCCCAGACTATTTCCAGAAGCCAACGTGACAAAAAGTGCGACATGGAATTCGTTTTCGGACAAATATTGTTGGTAAGAAAAAAAAATTTCTCATCCCTCTGACATCACTTCAACTCTACATTTATTGAATCTTATGTTACATATCTATCGTCGTATTATTGAATTTTACAATTATTGGTAGCATTTACTTGATCTTTAATATTTCAGATCGTAATAAAAAATTGCGATAAACTGTCATCTTTTCTTTCTTCTAAGCAAACGAAATTTTGATAATAAAATAGTTAAGAAACAATAAATATTTGCTTTGTGATATTTTGGATCTAGATATACATAATATTAATTAATCAATGATAAGATGTATTGATACATTACTCAATTTGTATCACCGATTAAATCTTGCTTACTTGCAGCCTTATCGTTCAGAGATAACGGATTGTTGTTATTTAGAGAAAATGATAAGCTAAGCCTCCACTCTTGTTGCACTATAAACATAGTCAAGATTATCATTTCTTACTTTTATGCTATACCTCACTATTTCTGAATGAAGATATAAATCTATTTTCAGCCCTTATCTTTTGGAACCTACAGATCCCCTGTTTCATAAAATTGGAGATCAATTTTTGAGAACGGTAGGTGAAATCTAAAATTCTCCCAAAGGATATTTCCATCTCTGTGTTCGTGGTTTCCAGTATATCAAGGAATTTGGAACCGATCACATATATAATTGCGATACTTTCAATGAAAACGAACCCCCCACCAGCGAACTGAAATTTTTGAGGAACGTAGGACATTCGATTTTTCAAACTATGCTGAGTGTCGATCCACAAGCGATATGGTATCACGATATATTATACTAATATTATATACTAACGTATATCAACATATATTAATAACCTGTTAACAGTTTAGTGTAATCGTTTATTAATCTAATAATAATAATTGGTAATTTACAGATTCGATGGAAAATCGAAATAGGTTTTTAAAATTTAAAATAGGTTTCTCCATTTCACTGATATCTTACTTCTCCTAGTTATTAATTGGAAATTAATTCTGCAGATGTTAAGCTGCCAAGAGTCAGAGTTGAAATCTTGTAAAATGTTTGAAATCTTTGGAAGACATAATAATTCCAAACTTTTAGTCAGTAGCATGTGTAGATATATATTACATTAATAATCTTTTTTATGGGATAATTTGCAGCAAATACAAAGTAGCATTATAACGAAATTTGAAACTATTTTCCGATACATAAAAGTGAAATTATTTTTCAAGGTTAATGCAAGGATGGCTCTTTGTTCATGATGCTGTCTTCTGGACAGAGCCGAGAATAAAGGCTTTCTTAACCTCAGTTCCATTGGTGAATATGCTTAAAACAGACATTTGAATGAACGTTTTAAAAGCTCATACAATACTTATCTTCTTTGTGATCCTCGGCTTTTAATTTAGGGAAGACTGATAGTATTGGACCTTCAATCAGAACAATTCCCGCTATACGGTAAACTAAAGTCCTATTATGGTCAGCCATTTATTTGGTGCATGTTGCACAATTTTGGCGGGACTCTTGGAATGTTTGGTTCTGCTCAAATTATTAATCGGGTAAGTTTTCTACAAAAATGTACTCTCTACAATCTTCTACTCTCAAATTTCATCACTGGTGCACGTACGCCATGTTCTGAACGTTCGTTCACAAAATGGCGCTCTCTTTTACCACCTTACATAACCTTAACACGTGTAAAAAGAAGATTCGAATTATAATAGCAAAACAACACTAAAAGATATGTAACATTTGAAAAGAGTGGAAGATTTCTTCGGTCTTAACTGTCCAAAATTAATTTGTGATAGTTTTTTAATTACCCAAAATTGAATTTTTTTAATGAAAAATTCAATCGAGATTAACTAACAATGAGATAATTTTGTTGCGTGATTACCGATTGTTTTTTAGCGAGTTTTCGAAGGAAGAAACATGGAAGGAAGTACAATGATCGGGACAGGTCTGACACCAGAAGGAATAAATCAAAATTATGTTATTTACGAGTTGATGAACGAGATGGCTTATCGTCAAGAACCTGTCAATTTGGATAATTGGTGGACAAATATCTATTAATTTTTTCATTAGAAAAATAATCGTGTACAAAATTACATATTCATAAATTGTAATATTCACTGTTTCAGGTTCGAAGATTATGCTAGTCGAAGATATGGAGCATGGAATGAGTACGCGGTTGCAGCATGGAAGAATTTGGGTAGTACTGTATACAATTTCCGAGGCATTTCGAAAATTAGAGGGAAATACGTGATTACCAGGCGACCGAGTTTGAATCTCGCTCGACTGGTAAGCTTAATTACTATTCTCTTTGAAGTTCTACCAGATTTTTCCCTATACTGTTCCAAAGCTGCAGCTATCGTAATTTAAAAGAGAACAAAGTTCTGCTAACATAGAGGAAATCATTATTTCATGTATACAATTTCGATAAAAGTTTATTTAATAACCAAAACCGGTTAGAAAATTAATATAATGTTCAATCAACCCATTAAGAGCCAACGTTGTGTTAACTCTTATAAAAATGATCTAGTCTTTTCAATTATTTATTAAATATGTATAATATGGGCCATTGCACAGACTTGGTATGATCCGGAGAAGTTCTATTCTACTTGGTACATATTCCTCCAAGCGAGACATGGAAGACAAAACAGCACCCTCTACCGACATGATGTGGTTGATATAACTAGACAAGCTCTTCAACTAAAAGCGGATAAAATTTACTCTGTTTTAGTCGAATCGTTTAATCAAAAGGATGTGACAACATTCAAGTAAGTTCTGGACTTGAGATTACTGAATAGATTAAACGTTCTATTATCTTCGGTAGATCAAAGATTGAAAGCTCTATTACCTACAACAGATAGTACATGACACCTACCTACAATAGATATTAGATAAATTCTAGCAATTTCATAATTCATCAAATTTCAAAGAGTATCATTTCAATATTATTAATTATTAGATTAAGGATTTTTATGCGTTATTTAAAAGTGTAAAAATAGAATTTGCATAATATGCAGAAATACACATGTAAACTATCTAACGTAAAACAGCTTTGGGGATCTGTAAAATATTCATAAAAGATGTTAAAGAATTAATTTACTTAAAAAGGTATAAATTTGCATAAAAATCCCTAACCTGAAAATGTTTTTGATTCATTCTAAAATTATGATTGATCATATATGTAGATTGCAAGCTGGTCGTCTATTGGAACTGTTCGATGACCTCGAAGCCATCTTAGCATCCAGTGAAGACTTTTTATTGGGAACATGGCTAGAAATGGCGAAAAATCTGGCTACTGATGATGCAGAGTCGAAATTGTACGAGTACAACGCAAGGAATCAGATTACTCTGTGGGGGCCACGAGGAGAGATTAGAGATTACGCGAACAAACAGTGGTCAGGAATTGTCTCGGATTATTTTAAACCTCGCTGGGCTATTTTCCTGGATGGGCTTACTACTAGTCTAACAAAGAGAACGAGCTTGAATATCACGAGGATCAACGAACGGATTTTCAAAGAAGTTGAAAAACCGTTTACGCTCTCCAGAAAAATTTATCCAACAAATGCGACAGGTATAAGATAATTTGTAATCCTGAAATTTTTATAGTTGAATTTTTTCTTCTTATTGAAATTTTTCAACCAGAGCTTTAAAATCTGAATTTCTTAACATAGAAATTTAAGGGTCAAGCTTTCCTTTTACCGTGCTTTTGAATGTAGAAATTGTTAGCTCTGAAATATTGAAATCGCTAATTTTTATACTGGAAGTTTGGAATCAGACTTTTTGGCCATCTCAAATTTACAGTACTTTAATTTTGAACCTGGAAACGTTTTGTTCACAGGGGATTGCATCGACATAGCAATGCGAATTTTATCTAAATGGTATCAACCGTCCATTTTCGATGTATTCAGATCCATGAGATATTTAAATATTATGAAAGACAAAGGAAGAATGTAATATTTCAATTATTATCGTTCAAAGTGATTAAGCTTGTTACTGGTCACATTCATCGTAAAAATTGTTAAAAGTTGTTAGTAAAAAATAATATTGTTGTAAATGATAAAATGCAAATATTCATAAAGGAAACATACAAACTTAATATCATATGCCAGTAATAGTTAAAAGAAATGTATGTATATATGTATGCAGAATGTTTAAAAAATTGTACATAAAATATTCATTATGAATGCCAATGAATCTTTCATTTCATATTCATTAGAACAATGGTTAAAATATCGGAGAGTGAACTTTATAAAGATCGTTATTATTGACAAAAGGACACTCTACAACAGTCGAATAAAATTACAGAATTGGAAACAACAACGACAGATTCGAGCCGAGAGCAAAAAGGGGGAGAATCGTAAATTTGCCTACGAATTATATAAAAAGGAGTTACACTCGATTCACAAATACCTGTCCACTTTACCAAGTACATCGGCTAGACCCGTGAATTATCGATAAAAGTACTACATAGATATATACTTCGCTCCTTGCTCGTCTTCACTGGTCAATATTATGGCAGTAGACGACTGAACGTAATCACTTCCGACCGACCGACTGTTTTTTCTTTCGTCTATTAAAAATAACGAACCAAAATCGTCTATGAGATTGATTGTCGAGAAAATCAATACACTAGTCGAAAACGTCAGCCAATTCTCGCTTCACTTGAATCGCCATGTTGGATTTGGTCACAGCGTCAGTTAACGACCTCTCGCGGCTTCAACGACCGATCTTTCTGTTTCGCGTTAGACATTGATCACGAACACGATCGTCGATAATCGATCCCTCAATTGGCCAATTTATGACGATCGTTTGAAATATTCTCGTCCTCAAATGGAAAATTTACGATTTACTCTATTTAGAATAGACTTTCAAAGATTCGAGATTTATCTGTTTTAGATTATAAGCTATTTAGCTGTCTCTAAATGAATTACTGGATATTTTCATTGCTTTTGTTTGGGAATCTAACTCGTCGAGTGAAATTGACTGTCAATTGAGGGCCAATCCTACTTTACACGTGATTTGGTTTATTTTATTACAAGTAGATTAAGAAACATAGTGCGCATCTAATACGAAGTACAAAATATCTTGTGCATTTCGTAAGAATATTCGTAACGTGTGAGATACATCCATTATCATACACGAAAATGTACCGCCGTGGGTAAAAATGTCATCGAAATCTGAGACATTGAATAACGTTTAGGAGATTTTTATCGACGACGGGACGGTCCGAGAAATATTTCTGGGGATACGTAATATTTTTATTCGAGATCAGTGGAAAATTTGTAAATATTCTCAATCGTAATCTAAATCGAAATTCTCTAAGCACGAGGAGATAATGATGAAAATTCTTATCTTTTTTTTGTGTGTTTTTTTCTTTTTTTGTTTCGCTTTTAGATTATTACATCATGCTTCGAGGTAAAATTTCAAAAATTTTTTAGGGTAGAATCAAGATGGAAGAAAGTGTAAGCTTTGATACATAGAAAGCAAATTGTGTTTAGAGTAAGATTAGATGAAATTCTTCAGCTCAAAATATTACATACCATCAGAAATATCGTAAATATAAGATTCTTGTCTTTTTATTATACACATACCCGTAACAATTAGACGCAGAAGGCCTACCGATGCACCACATGTCTTCCTTTGAGATCTTCCTAGTGCGAATGCAGCGCGATCTGAAGTTTAACTCTTTAAATACAAACAATTCGTCATCCATTTTGCCTCACAGTTATGAAACATCCTCTATATCAACCAATATCATCGAAACAGATATTTTACAATTTTAAGTAGTTTTACTTTCTTCGTCACATTCTTCTATCTATTTATAAAAATATATACTGCACTACAGATTATTTCAAAATTTTACGAATAAATGAAATATTAGCCATCGGTAGACGATCTATTGACGTCGTTTTGCTCTTACAGCTACTGTTACTTGCTAATAAATAGACTGCGAATATTTATACAAATTCATATCTTTATGAATATCATTGAAAAAATGGGAGCTAAGGATTCCAGCAGAATTGTTTTTTTTTCTTTTATTAAACAACGGGTATTATTATTAACGGTTATTTAGATATTTTATATATTATATGTATTTTTGTATATATTACGTGTATTCTGCGTATTTTTGTATGTTCACATTGTCCATAAATGCATAAAAATCCGCAGCCTACTGATAAACGTTGATAACACCAGGAAACGGATGTCTAGTCGCCAACATGGGCATGTTTGTGAATCCTGTCGTTTCAGAAGAATTCGTGAGATCAGGACATGATATGATCATCGAATGTATCCGGTCGTGAGGTTCGACGGTTATCGATTAAATTCAAATACACATTTGTGGTCCCCCGGATATCAGTAAGGTCCAACGAAATCACGAATCTGACTTTGGTTATGTTCGCTTGGTCGCGTGCTTCGCACTATCCGCGAGACTTTAGTTTCTTTTTATATACAGGTCACATCAATTTGTTCGTGGCTTCGTTTTACTTGGACTAGGAAAGACGATCTTGCGATTCGAGGTTAGAACTTACGATCAGCTGATTACATTAGGTAAAATGGTATAATTTTAAGAGGTACTTTCAATTTCATTATATTTAATATTATTATGCTATATGATCATGCTTCTGAGACATTCTGTGTATTAATCCTACCGCAATCGTCGAATTCTTCCACGTATTAATAATGATTCCATCTCAATTTTCTCAAAATCAAACATTTCTTAACGATAGAAGAACACAATGTTCGGTCGAAAATGGCCCAAAGAACACAGGAGGGTTAACGTGCTGTGATTTTCGTTAAAAGATCGCACGATCGTTCTTCCCGATTCCGTGTTGAATTTTTCGAGGATAAATATATACACAAAAGCAACCTACATATTATAGAACTTAAATAAGAATACGTAAAGGAACTGTCATCCTCGTAACGAATAGAGGTTAAAACGAACATAGAATTACAATATTTTTCGGGAACGTCGATACCTAAACCGTGTATTACGAAAAAGACTTTTATCGAATCGCTTAAATCACGTAGAAGTACGAAAATGTGCACGATTACATCACAGAAGAACAGAAATAAAAAAGCTGGCCGAGAATTCCATTCTCGTGATAACGTGAGTCTAAAACGATGTCGTTGTCTCAACAGGCTATTCTTTCGAGCCCCTTACGTTCTAACGTGGATAGAAAATACGGTTAATTCTATCAGCATTCAGCTGGCAAAGTTCGCCCTCTACCTAACGCTACTTACAATTAGTTAAAGTTCGTAAGTAAAACGCCATCTGGCTTCCAAGTGTCTCATTAACCTCTTCAGACCAAATCCTTTACAACTTAAACGAACTTCCTATTTTTTAATTGGAGGTACAAATGAGAAAAACTTTTTCTATTTTAGAAATCTCTTGTATCATTGGGCTAATTTTCTTAGTTTAAAAATTAGTTTACTGAAGTATAGTGTGTGAATTAATTTGTTAAAATAAACTAATTGTTAAATCCAATTGTAGTCCTCAAACTTAGTCGATTAAAATCACAGAGAAATGCAAAACAAAATTTAGAGAATTTTAATTTAAATCGCAATGAAGTATCATCATTGATCGTGGTGATTCAGATTTTTGAAAAATGTAACTTCGCAAATATTTCCAATAATATTTCAAATACATAAATATTCATATAAGAATATATTGTAATATCCTAGTTATTTGCTATTTATTAAACCAAACAGAAGTAATTTTGTAAATATTTTATAACATTCCAAGAGCACACAGGAGATAATTAGTATTTTAAAAATGTTTTACAATACCATACCTATTTAAAGACTAGAAATGAACATCATCCAAAGAGGTTAACAGACAATTGAAAATATATCTATCATATATTTAAGTTCCTTCTTACATCTACGTTCGAAAATTTGGTTCAGCCGAGAATAGTCCAACCTGGTTTTTATTTTCGTTAATTTGACCGTCTACGCTGACAGTTTCATAGCGTTTCCTTAAATTAATTTCAGCTTGTCTTTTCTCCAGCTGTTTTCGAACTGTCGCAACGAGTTATTTCTAAATTCGTTACTTTCAGGTTTCACAAATCGAGGAAGTACCGTCTGACGAGTTTAAGGCGAATTCACAAATGGACGCCGCCTCTAAACAGGCCGTCTATCGACTCTAAATCGTACAGCCGAGTAATCGGTTTGGTACATGATCGATAAATTATTTTATAATTTTTAATATTCGCGACACGTTGTTTTTGAAACGAACTGTCGTCGCGAAAAGTAGCCGTTTCCAAGCTATTTCAAGACTTTCGCTGTTTTTTTAAATTTATGTAAAATTGTGCCATTAAAATATTTTGGAACAACGACTATCGAAAGAAATTTTTTTAAATAATTTCTAGCTGTTCAAAATCCTAAAGAAACGTTCCAAGTCGAAAATATAATATGAATCTTGCACTAGTTAATATTACTACATCATCGAATGTTAAGTCGGCTCATACCGTGTTCATCAACCGATTGGTTGATCGTGGTTTCCTTCGACGTGTTGATCCGATTTGTTTAAAGATATCACCGTTTTTCGACCTCCGTTTCTTGGCTGGATGCTTCCGTCACCGGAGGCAGAGGACTGTCTATGGATATTTGTCTGAAACTTTTTTCAAAAACACAGACGAGAAAATAAGAATAATAAATTATCATACATTTCAATAAAATTGGGACAATGATTTTATAAATAAATGCAGTTGTATTTTAAGCTAAACGAATAAATGATAACTTGAGAGATAGAGAACCACTGTTTCAACTATAACCTTTCCAATTATGAGATACATTAAGGGCGTAAATTAGTACAACCACGAAATTTTCCCCGAAAATTGTGAAATGTATCCAGTTTAGATCGATAAAACAGAACAGTCATTAAATAAGAAATATATAGATAGGAAACATTGATATAAAATACCATCATTCAAGAACAATCAATTAATTTTGGACCACAATCAATCAGGTTTGGGGAACTTGGAGCTAGGATATCGAAAAGATTAAATCGTGAATAATTTACCTGCCGTTTGTTTGCCAATCGTAAGAATCTGGCGCGGAATTGCTTCTGCCCGTTCTCTGAAATCGTTCCGACTTTGCATTTCTTATGGCTTTCCTCCCTGGTGAGGTCTCCTCGGCTCTTCCTGATGAGGATAGTTCTATGCTATCCACCGTTGCATCGGTACCCGCTGTTTTCCCACTTTTCTTCGGCAGGAAGGGATTCTAAACATCAGAAAATAATCCCTGACAATTAGAAAATAACATTAATCAAAAATATATTCTTCAGAACGATCAATTCCGTGTCACAAATCGGTTAAAGTGTTGCTACAAATTGGCCAAAGCGTCACCAGAAATAGAGTCGTGACAATTTGTAGAAACAGTGAGAAAATCAGAGAAAAACGTCACACGCGAATAGATAATCTTTTCATGCTTCGATTCCTCCACTGAACAATAACGTTTACAAAACGTGAGCAGAAATAAAAAGGGCCTCTCGAGGAGCAGATAATCCTTCGAACGTTTAATTCTGAATACCATTGCTCGAACATTGTTCTCGATTCTAAGGGTGGGATTTCAAAGGACCTCTTGCGAAATTTTCGCGAATTTCCGACCTATTTTCGCGAGATCGTTTGAACCTTTGGTGAAAGCTGATAAGAGAAGAGGAGAAAAAACAAAAAAGAAAGATAAGAAGAGGGAGAAAAATAAAGCGAGAAAAACGCTTTACGCTTTTATGACATCGACACTCCACTGGCGTTATTGCCGTGTTTACGAAGCCGTCAACCTTCCTTGAACTCGGCTGATATCGACTGACTGTGCTCGTCAAATAATAAGGCCGGAGACGTGGCGCCGTGGCGAGAGCAGGAGGTAGCTTTTCTACGCTACGGGAGCGGCCAGTATCGCATCATAAACAGAGAAACAGAGAGGCTTGACCTCCCATTGCTCGCCACCCCAAGCGCGAGATCAAATGTCGATCGCAATTGAAATTCAATGGCCGATTCCTTTATCGTAACGGAGACCGAACTGCTTTGAACGATTTTATGATACTCGATGCACAGTCTATTTGTGAGAAGGAACTCATATTCTGGTCCAACAAGGTTTGATTCAATTGTCTAATCCCAATTTGCACTGATTCTACAGCTGGTAACGAAGTTTAAGGCACTCAAAGTCGCCAAGCCATCACTAGAGATCAGATTCCCATGTCTCTTGTGTAACTGTTTATTGCTGAGCTTTTGTGATGATTAGGACTGAATTGATCCAAATGGCTTCATAGTACTCACAACTGAGGTCCCTATAGAAAAAGAAACTAGTTTCTAGATTTAACAGATCGAGGTCACTGAACTACTGTTGTCTTCACCACATTTCCTATCATACTTCATAGATTTCTACTAACAGCCTTCTATCGTGATCGCGATTCACTGTTCCAAATGGCTTAATGTGCTCGATGAAAAGCCTCTATGAGAGAAAAAATTCATTTTCACGCCCATCCGAATCTGGGAGTTGCCTAATCGACGACGATTTCCAGTCTGTCTATAGCTCGCGACAAAGTTTCAATCGTTTAAGGTCGTCGAGTATTTGCTATCCCCACCACACAGAATTCTATATACCCTTTTATAACTTTTTACTGACGACCATAAAATAGGGAGTTCGGAGGCAATAAAAAGATTTGGTACTTACAATAACCTGACTATTGCAGAATTCGGAAGTTTCTGTAAGTTGAGATTCGAGTTTTCATAATCATTTAATAAAAACATTAAAAATCGATTTTTATTATTTTCTAACGAGTAGTCGTACATATCTTCGAAATCTTTCATTCGTTAAAGTTAATCGCAAATGGGAAAATAAGGTCTCACAGTATCCGAACGATATCTATCACTTTTTTTCGTATTTTCTTTTTATCGCTTCATTTGCAGCCACGAAGGATCTATGTATTTAGTCGACGCGGGATATTCGAAGAATCACGAAGAGCCAAGTGAATTTTTACGGTTGGCTGCACTTTAACGGCGAGGTCTACGTTATTCCGACTTTTATCGCATCGACGTACAGTTGGCCATGGTGAAGAGCGAACAATCTCACGCGAACGTAAAGGATCCATTTCCCTTTAATGCAATTATAAGGGACAAGCTGGCAATAACTAGCGCTTCGTCCTAATATCACCCAAACTACGGTGAAGAGATAACCAGGGTGGGGTAAGAAAACTGCCACGGTATATAGAACGGCGCCTTAACGACCTCGAGCATTAAAGTAAAAGGAAAGAATGGCAAAAAAAGTTTTACAAGTTGAATAGAAAAGTTCGTCAATTGGGATCATCAATAATAATTCATCTTCTAACCTTCTCCTCTTAGAGAAATTAGCTGACAGTCGTGCGTTTGTCAGAACCAATTTATGCGCGCGTCTCTCTACTGATATGAGGGTCTAAAACTATCAAAGTAAGAAACAGCTAAAAGATTCGTCGTAACTCTTTTATTGAAAAGAAAGAAAGAAAAATAGTTTCAATAACATCATAAAGTATGTTATATTAATGAATTCTATGATATTATACAGACGATGTCTATGTTGGAATGCTATAGTTTAACATATAAATGCCTTATAATAGTGAATATTATTGAATATCAATTCTTTGTACTTTTAAAAGAGAGAAATGTTTATAGATCATTTAATACGAAGTTTAAATAAATGAACAAATGCATAAAAAGTTGTTAATCTTACATGAAAAAGTATATGTGACTTACGGATGATCTCTACTTTACCGATAGGCACGAGTTAGAAGATATTTAGATAGAACACTCGTGGAAACAAAGGGTATTATAGTGCGTCAACTAAATGCAATTTGTTGCATGATTTTATGTTCGAGTAAAGCGGAACCCATAAACTATAATTGGATTGTCAAAGGTTAAATCAGTAGCATAATACTTCAAACTAGTTGTGGGATTTATTAATTAAAGCCTGATACTGGTTGGCAGATCTGCGCCACAGCAGTTTTCACTTTACGAGCTAGAACTAATCTACAATTTATCGAATATCGATAATTGCTATTCACAAATTGCGAGCCAAATTATTCGAATAGTGTATTAATAGCGCCAAATATAAAATATTAACCTCCTCTTACTATTTTTGTAAACATTAATTATCGAATTAAATTATTTTCTTTTTCTCAACCATACCAAGCAAAGTCAGCGACGCCACGAATCATTCATACATAATTGTAAAATTTATTTTTATTTACATATAATAAATTACGTTAACAAGTTACAAATAGCGGCAAGTTTAAACGATAGAATTCCACTTACCTGGAAACTGTGCTGTTTCAACATAGTTTTGATAAGAATCAACGTGTCGAGTTTGGGTATCCTTGTGACCACTCGTTCTACTTCTTCGTCTGTAACAGTAACCGGAAGTCGACAGTTGTCAGCCTCGCTTGGCAGTGGTTCAGCGCCACAATTGGTCAGCCAGGCATGTTCCTTGATATCTGATAACTTGATTCTCTCAGCTGGGTTTTTCGCCAGCATTTTCGCGATCAATTCACGAAGATTTTCCGAAACGACGGGTTTTTCCGGAAATTTTAACGGCTCGCTGCGTACCGCCGCTTGGACACCAATTATACTCCCAGCGCCATCCCAAGGGATTTTTCCGGTCACTAAACAGTAGAGTGTCACGCCCATTGACCATACGTCACATAACTGAAACACACGAAATATTCGTTTTTAATGCAAAATTATCTTAAATGCTCCCAATTTTTAATTCCACTTTTATTTTACTTTCCATTTATTTCTTAGCTTTTAGAGTGGAAGATTAATGTTGGTATCCCCACTAATTTATTATCTGGAAGCTTTCCATGTTAGAGACTCATAAAATATTTTCACTGGCTCTTTTTACGACAGAGTTGGTAAAGTTTCAACAAAATGTGGATTATAAATTGTTCCGGGACAGCGTGTCATAAAATGTATATTTCATGCTTAAATATTCGTGACTTTCGGAAGAATTGCCGATCATATGGTTGATTAAGATTTTTCTTCAAATATTACGATTCTTCCTGATTGCTCGAAGAAAATATAAAATGTGAATTCAATTTTTGTCAAACCATTGAAATTCTCTTTTATCTTTAGAACGAAACAAAAATTCGAAGATCGTCAGTTAAGAAACTGATTAGTAATTACAGCTCTTGAACAGCTAATGAATTGGGTAACGTGTCACTCTCGTGGACATTGAATTTTCCACAACTCCACTGGCTAAATCGATCGACTTGTCGATAAGGTCACGCGATACGTCCCCGTTGTAATCATGGAAATACACATGAAAGGGATAAAATTACTCTAGTCTACGTCAAATTACACGTTCGGTCGTCTGTATGACAGAGAGCGTAATAATGTGTTGTGATCGTTAATCCTATCTTACTGTTTAAGTTGAATCACATATATATCGTCCTCTTGTATCACCACCGTTCTGATTTTAGCCAAAGATTAACAACCCGTAGCTAGTTTAAGTACGCCCACATTGTTCTAAATTAGGTTAATTATTGGTTATTGAAGAGATGCGAAGATCTTAATTCCATTTAAGTTCGTGGACCTGATCTGGACGAGTCAATGGTATTAAAGACGTTAGAATTGAAGTTAATACTTTTGTAGGCGGTGGTTTATCTGTTTCTTGAAAACTAAATACGTTTTCAAGAGAAATATTATGTTATATTTAATAATAATATTAATGATATTTTATTACGTTTCGTTATATTTAATACGATTTTAATACAACAATTTATCATATTATAATTTTTATGTTACACGGGAGAATGTTAGAAAAACTCATCAATGTTTCAATTTATAGTAACTCGAAGTTTGATCGTCAAATGTAGGTGGAATGAAAAATTAATCGAGTTAAAAATACTATATCAACCGAACTGGACTCGACTTATCAACTAGACTCAAAGTTAATTCAGGCACGATTCAGCATAAAAGAAAGTTAAATTAAACTCGATGTCACAGTTGTTACGTCGAACGTGTCACGGTCAATCTAAGTAAAATGGCGTGGCCCTATGTGACCCAACTTTCTTATCAAAAAGTTTCAGGGTACGTGTAACGTGGCCACATATATACAAACAGCGAGTCAACTATATGTTTACTACGTGTGTGTACATCGTTGCTTGTGCAATACAGAATGCCATCTTTTTTATTTTAGTTACTTATTATTATATTATTATAGTTAGTTATTTAGTTGCACAGTTACTATTTCTTTTTTTCTTTTTTCTTTTTTCTTTTTTTGAAGGACCAATATTTTTTATACATTTTTCAAAAACCTTTACTGATCACAGCGTTTTCTTTTAACATGTCAGAAATCATTTCATTTTCATTCAAAAAAATTTGTCCCACTTACGTAAACCTTCCCGAGTTCACGTTTAAAAGACCGTACTTTGGAGGGTAGTTTCACCCCTTAAACTTGAGTTACCACAGCTAAAAAAAAAAAAAGAAGAAATACGAATCTACTATCTATGGTTGTTTAGTCAGGCTCACATAGTTTCATCCAAATCGGAGCCAGTACGTGGCATGAGTGACATCGATCTTTTGTACTGTTCGTAAAATATGCAAGTGACCTTGAAGTACAAAGAAACGTTTCCGATTGGACAATTAGGCCAAAGCTTGATCATGCTTTTCAGCCTATGCATTTAACGTGGTATTGAGCTATAAACCTATGAATAATTTAACATTTCTTTTTTCGCATTTTCTGACAGTGTATATAATAATTTTAGAAATATACACATACACAGAAGCCTATGTTTTAACACGTTAAATTAAAAAAATGATATCTGTACGAATTAAAAATTTAAGATCCTGCTTCCTTTAAACCACATTTTACAAATTGGTTTTTTGCAATATCTTAAGATTTACTTGTTCTTTGTACGATCGATAGATCTTGTTGACGAGTTCCAGATGATGATGATCCAGCGAAAGACTTATGACACGTTTATGGAACATTCTATTCTTTCTTATTTAAGCAGTTAAGCGAATTCACTTGAGATTCGCGTGTTCGCTGTTGCAGTTGTATTATGTAAATTACGTTACATAATCAGATTCCGAGAGTCACTTTCCTCGTATGTGGGGAAAGAGTATTTCTAGTTTTTTTTTTTTTTTTTTATAAATTACACATTTGCATAAGCACGTGCACCGTAAAACAAATTTCGTCTGTTCTTTTCAAAGTTAGTTTACGTACACTCATTTGCATTTATGCCAAACGTTCTTAATTAAAGTTGATTAACCGTTAATTCCGCGATCATACAGGTTTTTTGCTTGGCATAAACGATATCGCTGTTAGCGTCATAATCTAATTATGTCAATGCAACGTAATTAAGAAAAGGAATAATTTTAGATCAGTTACAAGTTTCTTTTAAAACTAGACAGCAGATGTATGGAATTTTACAAAAAGACACAAACATTATAAACATATTTTTGAGATGTAATCAACAGGACGATAAAAATGCTTAACCCCAAAAGTAAATGTTCGTTTCATCAATTAATTTGATGCTCAACGACAAGGATCGTTAAGTTTCATTTTAGAAAGAGATAAAGAGAGTAACCATTTGAAACAACGAATCATTTTAACTGCACAATTTGTTGTATGTTTATCTTAAAAAATCCTATCAACTATGAGCAAATGAAAAGAAAACAATTTTGAGAGTAAGCGTTGTCGTACTGCGAAATAATGTTTGTTATTCAAATGCGTGCAAAATACGACATTTAAAATGCAAATTATTTGTTATTTTATTTAAAGTAGCCAATTCTCTACGTAACAATAGCCTCTATTTCAAATAAGATTTGCACGGAAAATTCATTTCGAATCTCATTTATCTCGTTTCAAATAGAGTATCACATACTTCGCACTTAATTCTTAAAATTTACTACAAAACCAATTTTAACAGCTATTTAATAAAAATCGTCCTAGAAGGTTTCTAGGGAATGACCCAATAAAATTACACCAAATCCTACTACGAACAACCGAAAATGTGACTTATCATATCCTTTTTCCTATGTTCACTTGCTAAAGAAGATCAGTCATGGATGTCCTCCATTTACGATCACAATTGTGGCATCGCGAAATTCAAGCGGAACGGTGGCACCCAAGGATACCGACACGACTGAACAGAGAGAAAGAAAGAGAGAGAGAGAGAGACAGAGCAGGCGTCATAATTCTCCGCCGCCTATAAATACGGGGCGAAATTGAAAATCGATCAGACGATAGCCTCGTACGCCGATGGTACTTACCGTTCCAGAATAATGGGCGCCAGGCATGGTTGTTTCGGGTGCCGCGAACGCTGGAGTCCCGGCTGGTCCGGACAATAATTCTCCGGATGCTCTCAGTTCCGCGCTGACACCTAAATCCGCGATCTTGATGCGACCGTCGCTATCTACCAACAGGTTGCTCGGCTTTATGTCACGATGGACTATCCTCTGGTAGTGCACTAAACAGCAACAACAACAGCGACAATGCAAGGTCAATGAACTTTAAGAACACCCACACGATATACTAAATATAATTATTATAATTATTAAATATAATTATTAACCCACTGTCGGCGAAGCGTCGCCTCACAGAAGCCTATTTGAAGTTTATCAGTCCAGTTGCATCCAAGCGCGGATGCGACTAATCCGCGCACTGCGACTGTCTTCTATCATTTTGCTTTTTTTTATTTCCATTTTAATCCAAATAATTTTTACCTTTTTCCTCTGTTATAAAGAATGTAAGATGCGATGTTTGCGAAGTAACATTGAACAGTAAATAATTTTCCATAAACTCCATGAAGAATTCGGATGTCGTTTACTGCACCTACGAGCGACCGCGCGCGGTGATAGGGACCAGTCGTGTTAGGTAGAGCCACGAAGCAAATGAGTTAGACACGGCGATACGTTTACGCCACAATCGTATTCCAATTGTCGATGTACGAAGCGCGAAGTAAAATACATTTTGTATCGCTATGAAAATATCAAAAGATGACGAGGAGGCATTGACTCATCACCACGTTTCATTGTATCGCTGTAGTCTGCGTCTCGCCACTGATGTCGTGTTATGACGCGAGGTTACAACGTACTGACATAATGTTAACGCCAATCGTCACGACGAAGACGGTTTCGCTGCGGTTTCGTGGACAGGTGTGCGTTACAATGACCGCCGAATGGAAGCTTCAAGCTACTCTCAGCATCGTTGCATCTAATACGAGTGTACGAGGCTTGACCTCGTGGACTGTGGGCCTGAGCCTCGTTTCTATTGAACCGACGTCGAGCAACTTTCTGTTGTTGCTCCTATTACTCGAAAAGATAGCCGCTTGATCGTTGCTTCAGCGTGGACAAAAATGTCTCTATAGGTTGTGGCTGTTCGTCGGAAATTTCTTGCAACTTGGCACGGGCAGCAACAAGAGGTGACAAAAGGTTGCTCGATGTTGCTTCGGTAGAGACGAGGCTTTAAATTGCAGATTTTTATGCATCCATGAATAATTTGAATGTGTAAAAATATTCAGAGAATGTATTCTGTAAAAGAGCAGACAAAACATGCAACGTAAACTTCTGACTATATTATGTACGCGTGAAAGAAATCTGGTTTCGCTTCTTTAGTATTCACAACAATATAAATTTGCATAAGAATTCGTGATCTAACAAAACAATGAAAATAGTTCTTGTACGAAACTATCTTTCGAGGCTTATTTTTCAAGTTACAAATAATTGTGTTACGCGCTAAGATTAAAGTATTTGATAAAGTAACAATGTGACATATTTGAATAAATAACAAAATAAAACATTTGAAGCATTTTTACCAAATTTACTTAAATTTAAATTGTTTCTTAGATTCTCTGTGGTTAGCCAACGTATTTAATTAAGTCTTCGTAAATGACTTACGATACTCGACGCCCATTACAACGTCACGAAAATTCTTCCTGGCAGTCTCCTCGTCGAGTGGTTTATCGGTAGGCACCTGAAGTACCTCGCCCCTCTGGACCAATTCGAAAACAAGGTAAAGGTTGTCCTCGTCCGGATCGTCGAGAACCTCCACCAGTTTCACGACATTTAGGTGATCCAATTTCTTCAACAACGCGATCTCCCTGTAGACCTTCGCCAAAGGGTTAGCCGCACCCTTCTTTCCCGGAGCCATTCTACCGAAGATTCCCGCCTTCTTCATCAGTTTCTTCTTGCTGAGAATCTTCATCGCGTAGTGAGTCTCGTCCTCCTCGTTGTAAACTAGCTTTACGATCCCGTAGGAACCCTATAACATGAGAAATAAAAAAAAAAAAAAAAAAGAAAGAAAGGATATGAGATCGTCGACACTAAAAAATACCTGGAAATGGAAGAATTTAAATTTAGCCGAATTTCTTTTTATTTGACACGGTTTTACTGTTGCAGAGGATCGTACGCAGTTCTATGCTACGAAAAGACACGTTCTTTTTATTTTAGCCAATCGATGGATGATTATTCAAAGATTCTGGAAATAGAAGGATTAAAATTTTAAAAGAATCTTAAAGAACTGACACAGTTTTTTTTTATTGTTGCAGGTATAATTATGGTTCTGTGTTTCGATAATCGTTTGTCTTCTTAGTAAATTGACATGTAAATATTACAAATTCTTGGAACAAATTTCTCCTGGTTTGACACAGTTTTATTGTTGCGAAGAATTATACAACTCTGTGAAACTTGTTTCTTTTTTTTTTTTAGTAGACTGATAAGAAATTATTAAAAACTTCTGGAAATGACAGGATTCGAATTTAAAGGAATTTGAATATTTTCGCGTCTCCGAGGGGCAGGTTAAAGAAAATATTTACAGTCAGTAAATTGAAAGACAATTATTGCGAGTGCTTTAACCAATTATTTTTTAATTTCTTGGAACGAAAGGACTAGAATTTAAACAAATTTTCTTTAATTTAACAATTCTATTCTATTACTGCAGAATTTTCATTTTAGTTGTGTACTTCGTAGATTCGTTTTGTTTTTAAACGAAACCCAAAGAAAGTATAAAAATTACTGAATTACAAGATAGTTCCTGAAAATTTCGTAATTTACTCTTTCAAAATTCCTGGAGAAGGAGGAACTTAAGTTTAAACGAATGTCATTTCGCTTTCACTTCACACAGCAATTCATACATTTTCGCGAGAAATCTAAAGAAATTACATTTCTTTAACAGGTTGACAGTTAATTATAAAAAATTCCTAATTAGAAAAAACAATCTCCTCTATTTGAATATCGCATTCACGAAATAAAAAAAAAAAAAAAAAAAAGAAAACGTAGTTTGTAAGACAATACGAGTTCATTAAAGTTAAATTCCCGTCTTGTCGACGTCCACAGAAACTTTCTTTTCACACCATCTTTCTTTTACCCTTCGTTATTTCTTCTCCCATGGGAAAATCAAAAGAAAGAAACTAAAAAAGAAAAAAAAAAAAAAGAAAAACAAGATACATCTTCCGGTAGAAGTGCTGCTTCTAATGGAAAGCACACGATGTACCTACACGTTCCGTAAACTTTGTACAATATTTTTTCATTTCCTTTATTTCACGGTTGTCGCGCATGATGTTTCCTCGGGATTAGAAAGATAGCGGTTGCAGCCTCAAAAGTAGATGTCGACGAAAAACGAACATTGGACAGAAAAAAAAAACGACAAAACACAATTGTTTTGCACGAACCTTCATCAAATTACCAGTAACGTTGTTGTTTAACTTTCACGATATTGTAGCTGTTGTCTCGCAAGATTTTTATTCGCCGCTACCTTTTCTAGTTGGCTGTTGCCTCTTTGGTTTGACTTTTATGGCGCAGAAAACCATGGTACGTTCGAAACAGTGGCTTTCAATTTTCGATATTAATTACACTCGCAATTAACGATTTCTGGAAATTCTGCCGTACGTGCGGTCCTTCGTAAAGCCACAGGGTAACCAAAAATTGGATTTTAGTGATAATCGTAGCAAGACATCCTAAATTCATCGGAGAAGCTCAAGTGCTTTTGATTGCTTTGGAAATTTTTTTTGGGGGGGGGGGGATGATAAGAAATTGAAGGTTTTTAAATTTACAGTTTCCAATTTCCAACACTTAGAACGACCAGTTCTTGGAAATTTTAAAGCCATTGTTAACTAAAATTGATATTGCAATTTCTTCCTTTCAGAATCCTTTTTACTCCTTTTGGAAATTTTCGATAATAAATTTAAATTTACACGGAGCACCCAGTTTTAAATTCTAATTACGTTCAGAGCGACCAGTTCTTGGAAGTCCTGGAGCCACTGTTAAATAAAAATTAGATTTAACTGATGATCTTCCTTTGACAATTCTTCTCATCGTCTCGAAAATTTCTTTGTCGGATAAAGACGAATTGGCGGTCTTGAACACAGAGTTTCAATTTTCAACGTTGATTAATTGAACGAGTGATTATCGGTTCTTGGAAATTCTACAGCGTGGTTGGTAACTGGTGGTGTAAGCGGAAAGGGGGTGATTCTACGCGAAAAAAGGAGTCGAAAATATAGAATAAAAATTTTTCGTTCGAGGCTTTGTTTTCGAGAAAATCGACTTTGAATTTTCGCTCGGTACGCGTGCACTTTATCACGTCTCGTTATAACGGATCTCACTGTAGATCTTTGTCTCGATTGACGTTATTTTTTTAATTTTTAAAATTTTTAAATTTTTAAATCTTCAAATTTTTAAATATTTGAATTTTTAAATTTTTAAATTTTCAAATTTTTAAATATTTAAATATTTAAATTTTTAAATTTTTAAATTTTCAAATTTTTAAATTTTCAAATTTTTAAATATTTAAATTTTTAAATATTTAAATTTTTAAATTTTTAAATTTTTAAATTTGTATTCTATATTTTCGTCTTGTTTTCTCGCGTAGAATCACCCCCTTTCCGCTTATACCACCAGTTACCAACCACCCTGTATAACTCCTCGTAAAGCCATAGATTAACAAAAATTAGATTTTATTAGCAATCTTCGATCCTAATGGAGAATCCTTTTCATTACTTCGGAAAATTTCGCGTCCGCTGGACAGCAGTTGATGCTCGAAGGTTTCAATTTCCCATATCAATCGCATCCGTGATTATCGATTTTCGGATATTTCGTGACATATACGAAATAAATGATCGATCACAAACTACTAAATTTCACGAGTGATTTTCGCATAAAAAACCTTTTTCGCTGATCTAAACAATTTATTGTCGAATAAAATATACATGTTGGCAAATTTAATAGATATAAATAAATAGAAACAAAACGGTACAAATAATACGAGGAATAATCTTTGAAAGCGTTCTCTGTGCAGATTTTCTGTGAACTCAGTTGTTTATCCGCATCTCTTCAAAGTGATATATATCATTGATATATACTACTGGTTTCCGAGAACTCGTAAATTGTATATCGTGTTCCACGAAACGTTCGTAGGAACGAAAAGAATTTCATGAAAATATTCAGATAAACGAATTAAAAAGTTTTACGTATTTTATTCCTCACGGCGATGCTTTACTGGTTGTGGAATAAAAAAAATTTCACTTCTGTTTAGTCTCGCTAAATACGCAGCAGTACTTTATATTAATTGTCGGACATGCTATGAATATTTCAAACAATATAATAATTCGTGAAAGTCTGTAAAAGCAACAGAAATGTCATATATGTTTCATAAATTTATTTTTCATTGCTTTAACTAATTATTTTTTACCAATATGCTTCTTTATTCGAGAAGCTGAAATTATTATTATTCTCTTAATAAACAAGACGATCAATCGATCTTTTCGAACAATGTCTAACTTAAAGTTGCAATTTTTTGTCGTCATTGTACTTTTATCATTCTCGTCGCTCTTGTCATTGATATAATTGACATTTCGTTCGTCATTAACAGCGTTATTATTTCTCGTTGTCATTAGAAATTCCTCTGAACTAATTTTTACCATTGTTCGTATCAACATTCCCAATATCGTTACAAAATAGACCAACGTGGCATAAATATCGCTCCATCAAACTCGACAAGCTCCATCGTACAATGTACACTTGAAATATAAAATTTCCAATTTGCCAGGTTGCAGTTGGCCGAGTATCTGGCAGAAATTTGATCTCGATCTGCACTTTGTAGCTGAGAAAGAGCAGTAAAGTGACCGAGGCGGAGATCGAATCGAAACCGACGTTCAGCTTAAGAGCGTGAAACGACGACTCTCCCCACAGAGTAAACTCTCCTTGCATCCTCCTTTATACTTTCTTAGCTCGATCCTAGAGATACCTGGGATTCACCTCGCTACACCGACGAACGAAATTTTCCAACTTCTAACCAAACCACGCCCCGTTCTGTCGACTTCCGTCTAATTTTCGCGACGTTCGTGTCGTACGGAGGATCACGCACGAATGGAATCCCACGTTCGATCTATGAAAATCAGTTTTTCGTTGTGAGGCAAACGATGGCTACTTGTCGATCGGCACTGACTACTTAGGATCCAGCATAACTATGCATATGGAGGGAGCATGGTTTGGAGGGGCAGAAAATTGGGCAGGAGGAACGAAACGTGCAATTTGAAAATGGTGAAAATTCTCAGTGAAACTGGACACCAAGAAACTGTTAGCAATAAAAGTGTAGAATCTACGGAGATGATATGTCGCAGATTTTTTATTCTTCCACTTGCTCAACTCAATTCAGCATAAAAATAAAAATAACACAATTCAGCATAAAAATAGTGTTATTTTTAATTTATTTGGAAAACGAAAGAACGCACAATACGTGCACTTTGGAAATGGTGAAAATTCGCATACAAACTGGGCGCCAGGAAACTGTTAGCAATAAAAGTGTAGAATCTACGGAGATGATATGTCGCAGATTTTTTATTCTTCCACTTGCTCAACCCTTCTTTCGTGCTGAATTGTGTTATTTTTATTTTAGTTGGAAAGTGAGATATTTTTATTTTGCCTGGCAAGCGATAGGAGGAGCAAAACGAGCAATTTGGCAAAAATGAAAATTCAAACTGGATGCCAAGAATCCTTTTAGATGTAGGTGTAATACGGGATGATTTTATATTTCTCCATTTATACGATTCTGCTACGACCCTCGAATCATAACGAGATAACATTGAAACGAGAATACGCATACTAGTAAACAGTTCTTGTCGTTTTGTTATCTTCGAACTGAAGATACTTTTTAACGCTAGAAAGATATAACTAGATAGAAAATGACGGAAAAATCAGCGTGTAACATTCTAACGCAACATTCTTAATAGAATTAAAATAATCAAATAACTGAAGCAATTTCTATCGAAGTAATGGCAAGTTCAACCAAGAAAATCTAAGCTCTGTAGCAATATATTCATCGGCTGTTTCTTATGCAGAGAAAGAATTTTATCACGAAGCAAGTGTAATGGAAAGGAGAATGAATGGTAATTTAGAAAATTGGAGCAATTTATGCTATGTCGCGACACCATCTCGAAGTGAAGAAAAGGAAAAAGAAAAAGAAAGTAAAGGAAGAAGAAAACAGACCAAACCACAATCCTCTCTGCCTTTACCATGTTTTTTCTACGTCTACCGTCGACTAAAAATCATTTGATAATTACATTTTTCACGTTCGGAAATCATCTTTTCAATGATTTCGCGTGAAATAAATGTAACAAATGTCACAATTCATTTTTGATTAATGTAGAATAATATCGAATAATAATCGTAACGACACAGCGCGACGTTATTGAAAATAATAAATCACGCTGCAAAGTAATCTCGTGTGATCGATCAGAATATTTAATCGGTTTCGATGGCAAATAATACGCTAACGCGTGATTTTCCACGTGCCCGCGGCACAGTTCCCGATACTGTTCAATTAAACGCGATTAAAGCGAATCGCCGTGCATCGAAACTGGCCTCAAAATTTCTCGCGATTAATGAGTTTCACCGGACTAAACTCCCGTGGGAAACGGAACACGGTTTGCCGGGGAAGAACAAAAATTACGACCGATCCCGTTGGAGAATATTTCATTTATGGTTGCCTCTCATTTACATATTCAGTTTCGTTCTATTACAGCTACTTTACGTGGGTAGCTCGCGATAAGGGCAAAAAGTAGAATTTCCTTTAGTGAATATTAAGGAAGGAATATTCGTCTGGTTGTTCCACTAACGAGATATGTATAAGGGAGGTTAAATTAAAAATTTCAAAATGCAAGATGCCCAAAATGCGCGTTATATGAAAAAAATATATAAAAAGGTAGCCAAAGAGTAGTGTTTCTATAGGTAAAACCATATTTTCCATGACGTTCTACTTGCTTAATTATATTCTCACAAATATGAATTGGTATTACATACATGAGTTCCCATTTAGCCTCAAAGTTAATAAAAGCGAAACACATTGGTGTTTTTTAAACCGGTGAACTTGAAAAATTAAAGAATTAAATTGGTGGATTTTTGGAAAATATTTTAATTAATTACGAATATCGTGGATACTTCTATGTTATGTTTGTAATTTATTCGATGACGTGAAGACAAACCTAAACCTGTGTTTGTGAATTGGTTACATGAATTAATTTAGAGTTGACTTTGAGATTAATAAAAATGAACTATATCATAAAGCTTTGAGGTACAGTGGACTTTGAAAATCTTAGAAATCATAGAAACAGTCACATAACGGATAGAAACTTACCTGGCCAATATTATCCAATAATTTATACTGATTCAGCTGAAGAGCTCCCTGCCTGTTATCGATAGAAACTCTCCTACTCTCTCTCAAAGGTCTCCTCCTATTCCTGGGACTTCCTTGAGGACTCCCATAGGGCGAGTAAGGACAGTACGGATAAATAGGTCTCGCAGATACGTTTCCACTATCCCCAAGGAACCTTTGACTCGTCCCAATTTCTCCGGGTGAAACTGTCTTCCTCGCGTTGCAGCTGTCAACAGCTTCGCCGGACGTCAATGTCTGATTATCTCCAGAAACGCTGCTTTTCAACGTGAAGACGCTCGAAGACTTGTTCAGAGACGCGTTCATTGATACCGCCGATGACATCATTGTTGCAGCCACGTCTTCCTGCTTTGAAATTTGAAACGATATCCTTCTGTCCAAATGCAACTCGCCATCGGATCTATCTTCAGATTGGGTGGATAACAACTGATACATCTTAATCGATCGTGGAAGAACATCGAATTGGATATCGTTTTTCACGGATTGTTGTACCGTTTTCTCTCTGGTTTGCAGAGCGGCCAGCTTATTTTGAGATGCTTCGTTGACTCTAGACGCGACAGTTTTGTGTCTTTCAGCGTTCGTGTCTTTTGATCGATCAAAAGACTCGTCAGATTTATCGACGAGCCTGTTGATGTCTCGTATATTGGAACTGAGAAACGTTGGCGTTGTGGAACGTGCGACTGGTTGAGTCGGACTCTTCGAGGTTGGAGATATCGAGAGACGGTTGGCCGAATCGCTGAGAGAAGAATCGAAGAGGGCTGACGAGTCTTGGTGTTTGATGGTTGATATGCCTGACGTGTCTTTTAGGCAAATACGTTGATCCGCAGGATCTCCGAGAAGGCCACAGCGCATGGAGAAGTCTTCTGATGAATAGAAAAGAAGCTTCAGATATAACTTATTTTTGTACGATAAACACGTAAAATATCACAACTTAGTAAGTTATCGCGAAAAACTATAAAAATATAAAGGTAGGAAAATTCTATAAGCCAACCAATCGTTATACACCGCAACTTACCCGAGCTAACCCTCTTCACAAGACTACAAAGATTATCCAAGCTCTCCTGTCTGGAAGGGACCTCATCCCTAAGAACTTCCCTAACCTCCTCAATATTTGGCATCTCGAGTCCAGCCCCAGATAGCTTCCTGTGAACTTCGGTCGTAGGCATCCTTCCAACTTCACCGTCTTTAGCCAAACTCTCCTCGGCTCTGCCCAAAATCACCCTCGAGTTCAACCGTTTAGGACCGGTAGAAGATCTTCGTCTCTCTTTTAAAAACGACGACAAATCTTGCAAAACATCCGCGGACGACGAGTTTCTTCTATCCTCGTCAAAAGTTCCCAAATTACTTCCGTATCCGCTACTCTCCCTTCTAGGTCTGACGATCTTTGGACTCCTAGACCTAAGGATCTCTCGAAGAGTTGGCAGACCTTCAGGTTCCTCCAGGAACAGAGCACTGTCCTTTCTAACCTCAACGATTTCTTGATCAGAAATATCTTCGGGACTTGATGGAATTCTGAAGGAATCTTCGCGATCTATAGACCTCAATGTGGCTTCTTCCGAAGGTAACTTGATGGTCACTTTGCTTTCCAAATCTGCGAATCCTTCTGGTAGTTGTCTGTCCAGGTCATTTAATTTGTCTAAATGTGGCGATTTTTTTAGTAGACCTAAGTTATCGGTTGGTAGAGTGGTCTGTTTTGGGGAACAAGAGGATTTCTTGACAATGTTTGGAGATTGAGAGTCTCGTTTTATCTGTGGGTATTGGAGCCTAATGGGGTCGTTGGCTTTTGTTTCGAATCTTCGATTCGAAGAATATTGGTCGGTCGAAGCGCTGGAGTGTAATGGGAAAATTTGTTTGATGTTTGTGGAAGTACCCAGAGGATCGTCAAGTGAGGCGTCCCTTGGAGACGGTGTGGCCACTGTCAACGACTTGGTGATCGAACTTGGCGATTCTTCGTCGATCGCGCTGTGCCTGAAAAACGAAAACATCTTTGAAGCACGTTTTTGTCGGCGACTACATATTGTTTTGAAGAATGAGATGAATTTCAATGGATCGAATTATGTTCCATTTTTCCATTCTTTTGGTAGTTTCCTTCTATTCGTTGAAATAATTAATTACATCTTTTGTACCTTTCGGTTAAAGATGACCCCATTGAATACTAAGTCTCATTAATATAATGAATAACTGATCGTTTAAATAATCTTACAACACGAAATACGTATACACTTCCGTCAAATATCTTGCAATTTCTTCTATGTACTCGAATTTGTGTCAAATCTTACGAATATGATTATGACTGTCATTAGAGTATTAATGAAATTGCAAAATATTTCGTCTAACGCAATATGATATATTCGTAAAAACTGTGTACGACTATTCTTTCAATATTTTCGCGAGCCTGTGCAAATTTCTGATACTTATGAATCGAGGTGTATATATTCGAGCAAATAATGTTGAACGATCAGTGGCAAATACGTATAAACGACAGGCGTGGGTTCGACGATTTCAATCGGTTCGAGATCTCTCGTTTTACACGATCGAGAGAAGCAGATCGCGTTTTGAACCGCTGACGAGACTGTCAACGATAGGTACTAGGTTGAATTGAATTTTCCTCGAAAACCAGCCTGACCAACTTTTTCGAGCATTCGCTCCAAAGTCCACCGAAACAACAATCCGATCTGCGTTTGACATTTAATCGCCGCTTCGAGCCCGGCCTCGCCTCGTTTCTCAACGCCACCCTACTGACGAACTGATGGAAATGCTCTCGCAGCAAATTTTTACCGACCACTTTCTTTTTCCTTTCTCTTTTACCATTTTTAGATGCGAGAAACTATAGCAGTGATTTTTGTTCATCGTCTACATTATATTATTTGTGTTATATATTATATTATCTAATCTGTTACAAAATCACTGAATCGCTTTCCTAACTCAAATAAGTGGCATTCTTATTTTTTTTTTCTCTTCTAGTTTTTCTATTCTCTTTTCTTGTAACGAGTTAGTTATTTTATAAGGAATCACAAAGAGGCGAGTGAAAGAATGATCATTCGATGAAAACCTTCAAATTTGATTACTTTGTATCAAATAGAAAGATATACAGGGTGGTTGGTAACTGGTGGCACACGCGGAAAGGGGGTGATTCTACGCGAAAAAAGAAGTCGAAAATATAGAATAAACATTTTTCGTTCGAGGCTTTGTTTTCGAGAAAATCGACTTTGAAATTTCGCTCGGTACGCGTGCGGTACGTTATAACGGATCTCACTGTAGATCGTTGTCTCGATGGAAAAATTTAGAAGAAAGAAACAAAATTTTTATTCTATATTTTCCGCTTCTTTTTTCGCGTAGAATCACCCCCTTTCCGCTTGTATCGCCAGTTATCAACCACCCTGTATATAGAGAATATATGGAAGCAAAAGTTCCGCAAGTTCTCTGCACAGCGTTTCTCTGAAAACCATTTCACAACATAGCGTTTCCAAGCGACCGAACATAGAAAGAAAACAAAATTCTAAAAAAAGCAACGCTCTTCTATCAAATCCGTGAAAATACAACAAAATATCGAGTTTCTGATAGAATTGCACCGTATGTCCGAAAACCAACGACCATACCATTGGTTTCTCTAACAATCCAAAGAAGTTTCAGTCTCCGGGGAGTGTGAAGCTCATTAAATCCGCAACGAGGAGATTTGTGTCGCCCCGGCGTATGTTCCTTAGAGGGTCGGCGATTTGCAATTGAGATCGTGCCGGTTAAAATGACGAAAATATGAAATTTAAATGACGCTCTATACTATTGGCGACGGAATTGTTTGAAGCTCGACGTACGACGAGCTTCGAGAGCAAAAGACATTCCCTTTGTCTGACGCAAATTAACGTAGTTCTTCAAAGACTCGCTATGCTCCAGTAGCTGTGTCACCTGTTTCTCAATTTACTTTGAATTTTTTGACATCCCGAAGTTTACATTTTAATTCTACCAGCATCCAAGAAATTTTCGGATATTCGCGTTACAATAGTTTTTCCTTCACAATTGCTTGCTCGAACGAGTATTTCGCACATTTTTGAATACATAAACCTATCAAGCTATCTCCTACTAAGAAACTAAAGAGCGGACCGCTTTCCTTTCAATTTTCAACAGCAAAGTGTTGAGCGATTGCTTTAAGAGACGCTGAACCAGAAAAATCCCGTTTTTTCCATCCTACACGTACAAAAGCTCGATCTGACTTGGAAATAACGTCCGCAAGGCGAATCAATTGTTCGGTTCGAACTAGGCCAATGAATACGACTGACAACGAGATCTGCATTCGCGGAGGATCGCACAGTTATATATCAGCTTGCTCGTTCATCACGCCGCGTATCTAGTCGAATTAGAACAGCTTTGAACTCGCTGACAATTAGTTACGGCCACTTCTCCATAGCCAATTGACATCTCAATCGCCACTAACGCGTCCTATACTTTGAGAATCGGTATTTCCACGATTTGGATAATTCAAATTTCAGGATTTCGCCAAATGTACGTAATCTCGAATGCAGGACTTGGTTTTGTAGATCTTGGACTTGTAGCTTGGCTTCTGTAGCGTAGTAGATACCATGAAATCGGATTCATTTTGCTGATGTGCAAACGTGGATGATGGATGCACGAAGTGAACGGAAGGAAGATGTTAGGAAGATTAATATTTAGTAGAATTTTATGCATTGTATGTTGAATAGATTTTAAAAGACGCTTATTATATTACATTGATTTTCTTCTGTATAATATTACGGTATAATGTTAACACATTGTTATCGGCTTACGTAAAGCGCTTTTTCTTCTCATTTGGCCATGTCAATACGGAACTACATTGTAAAATGTATAGCACTGTAATGTAATACTGGATGTTACAATACAAATAATACACTGTTCTGTATAATAATAACGTTTAGTACGGTAGAAATATGTATTTCACGAGAAGCTCAAGAAATCCTGCGATGATTTTTACGAAGATTCAAGAACAAACTTGAAAATTGAAATGGAATAACCGACGAAACAATTGAAATCGGATAACGAATAAACGAATGAGAAATTGAAATTCGATAACGAAAGATTGAATCAACAACTAAAATTTCGTTCTTTACTTTTACAAAGATTTATTCGGCCAAACTGAAACACAGCGAACGAGATCAGAAACGAAAAAGATTCGATCGGTTACGCGACGCACGTATGTCTCGCGTAACTGCATTCCGCTGTAACATGGAATGCGCCAGTCGTTTCACGGTTTTTGCACAGTTGCGACATACAGCTTGCTACGGCGAATAATACACTGTCGCGATCAAAAAATCATCGCGTTGCCTAAGTAGGAAACGCGGTTAATACGAGGGAGAAATCGATACGTTAATTTGCCGACAAATTATCGACGATCGACACGAGAATACACGACGATCTTCCTTCTTACTGTTTCACATTTCTTTTTTCATTCGCTTTTAATTGCTGTAACGAGTCTTTTTCTTCGTTGGACGAACGTTAGATCCGCGTATACGCGAATGGTATTCATAAATCAGACAGGTGCAAAGAAGTCGTGATGCACATTCCGTGTCCGTTACGTGCTCGTCGTACGTAAGTACAAGCTCGATCAGACGTTTACGCTCCTTTGTTCTTGTAACTGACGTGTCTTTCTCTTGGCAAATTTTTCGCAATGACGTATAGTACCGATGAAAAGTTTCGTGACGCTGTCGGATTTTTCTTGTAATTTTTCATCCTATTAGATCTCCATGTAATTTTTCAATGTATTTCCATTGTATTAGATCTCTGCTATTTTTCAATGTATTTCCATTATAGAAATAATGGACGCACAACATTTTCCATTTTATATTATTTTATCGAATTACGTGTGATCCATTTCGTTCTATCAGGATAAAGATTACAACGTTCGATAGATTAGGTTTCACGTTTTGTATAAAGCTACGTCGTTGTAAAAGACGTGTCTGTAAAAAAAAAACACTTTTCGGCCAACCTAATAATTGTTGGTTTCTTCCTTCAGCTCGTATCTTTTATTGTAATTTTTATCGTACGTAGATATGAAAGAACTATACAGCCACTTTATTTCATTTGTAACCACGACTACATCTACTTAAGATCAATTTAAAAACAGCCACATCTAAAACACGTTCATGTAAAATTTACGAGAAGATACATAGTTTTTTACAAAAGCAACGAAATCGTTTACACAAAAAGCAACGAATAAACTGGATAAATAACTCATTAGTTCGACTAATTAGCGTTAACAAGTTTCTTTGTACATCGCTCATGGATTGATCCAATCGATTAACGTTTCTGCTGTAAATCATCTTCCATTTGCAGCGTTTGTCAAGGAGGCGAGTGAAACATGCTGCAAGCGAAGGACGCAAACGTCTTGTGGAGGGCAATTCCCTTTGGGGAATTGGTTCCGTGTAAGTACTGTATATATAACGATAATTTACGAAGCCCCTTAGGAAACTGGACGGTGATTTCGATGCCTGTGCTTACGATATCCACCGCGAAATACGATCCGATCGGCTCCGAGTATCTGTCCAACATGATCTTAACAAGCTCGTAGTATTCGAAACGAAGGTGACATAAGTATCGAGTAGTGTGACGGATAAGATAGAAAATCGTTAAAGAGGATCGTTAAAAATAAATGGCGTAGAGATTGAAATTACATAGGAAATATGGAAGGTGAAGGCTGTAAGGGAAGAACGCGATGACTACAGCTTGCGTATCTTATCATTTTCACTCCGCTAACCTTTGTAAACGTCGGGCTTCATGACATTTTCCATAGCAATAAATTTCTATTACCGCGTATCAGCATACAACTTCGTACGTACGGCTATAAATAAAATTCTAATTGCGAGTTGTCAGCGTTTATTTCACGCAACACATAATTCAAAAAGTTTCCACTATGGCGAGGCGAAGCACGTCGTAAAGTGACGTCGCTTTTCTGACCTCGTTCACGCCTGCCAGAAGCTTCTGCCGCGTCACCGAGATAATTTCTAACGATGGAATAATAATTAACATCGACGTCAACAGTGCAGATCCGTTCAGACGTGTCGAATAATTTAGTCGGGCGACGACTAGCCAATTGCTGTTGCTAACTAAACAGTTCAAGTACATAGAAAGTGAATTAGTACGCAGTTTAGTTACGAGTTTAGTTGGTTAATAATAAGGTAAAAGAAGATGCCTGGTGAGGTAGAAAAGTTTCATGAAATGCAACTATCCGATTAAATTGTTTCGCCACAAACAACTCGATTCAATTTTCAAATTTCTGAATCGATCGTCTTTAAGCGATCTTGTTCAGACGCGCAACCACCATCCAATGATTCGATCGAATGACGAGCCAATTACAATTATAAGGCAACTACTATTGAAGTTTAGTTAGGTATTGGAGTTTAGTACGTAGAAAGTAACCGGAATTAGTAGAGTTTAGTAACAAGTTTAGTCGGTTAGTAGCGAGTATGGTGGAAGCACCCTATACAACCAGGCAAACCTAATCAAATGGATCTACTCGATTAAATCGTTTTATCGATCTACTCGACTAAATTTCAGCGCCCACACGCAACAAGTTAGCAAATTACTCGTCACTCGACTAAACGGTTGTACGCGATTAAACGAACCTTAACGTTTGACGTTTGAATTTGACCTCCTGCCTCATGTGGACGCGTACAGACAAACGAGACAAACAAGGCGGTATCGTTGCATGCGTGGGATTACGCGTAAACATGTCGCAATTTCGATTAAAAAGAATGTTCGTCAAGGCCTTGTCAGCCGTCTGGAAATATCACCATTTAATTAATCGACGTGCTCGTGGGTGGTGACGCCGTGATCAGAAAGCTGGATCACTCGCAAGGAATACCAATTGCAAGATGTTCGAGTCGTTCTAAACTAGACACTTCGATGATCTTAGCGTAGAAGAACATCTATTTCGTTTGCTGTTTAATTTATTATTTAATCCTTCAACACCTACGTTTCGTTTTACGTCTACAGATAGTAAAATGTGATAATAAAATATAAATAGCAAAATAGACTGTGGATAGTTAGGCAAATTCATAAATTTATTTTCATAAATGCAATTAATAAAAATGCAACTTAGGTAAACGATTTATATTATAAAGGAAATGTGTATAGAAACTTTGCACGAAAATACGCAAAGTACAGTGTTTCCTATAATACTTACCACGTGAAACTAGCTATAGCTAGGTAAAATAATTTTCTACCGAGACACCACTTTTTTGTATCCTCCAAGATACGAATTTGCATAAAAATTCGCAGTCTATCGATTATGGTGCTAATGAAATTTCGAACGTTTCCTACGACACATCGTACATAAAGATTCTATTGCGTTGGCAACTAAGTGATTGCGGATTTTGTCATTAGGTGGTATCGACAAAATCCGCAATCGCTTAGTTGCCAACCCAATAACTTCTCACTGCTCAAATACCATCGTGACGTATCTATGGCGAATACGCGAACACTTTTACGAGCTGTTGCATAAAGATAATGGGGAATAGAAAATACCGCTTGATTCTCATCGACCAGTCATGTTTACCAAGTCCAAGTGAATCGCTTTATTTATACAAATTGTTCGAGCCTAAGGGACAATTTTCCTAAAACGTTCCAAGAATTCAGACGATATTTTCTTTTCTTATTCGCACTTCGGCTCGAGAACGCCCACGAACGTATGGAAATTTCAGTATTCATAAGCACGGTCACGATCGATCTTTTCTCCAACGAACACGTGTAACGTCCATGAGGCATTTACTCGATTCATTTCTCCGATGTTTCTTTTCCTGCACTGACTCAAGTCTAAGTACTATCGTGACATGAAATATCGAATTTGAGGAGAAAGCCGAGGGTCGCGCTAATTGCGCGTGTTTCCGCCGGAAACTGCACGACCTGGTGCGCCAACTATGCGAGGAATCATGCAATATAAGGCTGCACGTGATCCATTATATCCATAGAAATAGAGTTCTTCTTACGATAAAACGTCTGGTCGGTGGTTTTCGTTATCGCGTTATTACAAGTGTATTCGAATAATCTTGTTCGAATAATCAGTTTACGTGATTATTTCTTTCTCCGTCGGAGAAGAAGGGAACTAATTCTACGTGAATACGAGCTACGATTCCTTTGGAAGATGAAGAAAAGTGGATTTGAAAAAATCAGAGAAACAATTATTCTGTGTGATTACAAATTGCATTTAAATGTAATCCTCTTGCGAAAAAGAAGTGAGTCGTTTTGCGTGATTATGGCTGACACTTGAGTAATTCTTCCAAGCGACGATCGATTTTAATCCTTCTCCTTTGAAAAAGGCGATCTGCTACGATAACGACTAGGATTTCAATAATCTTTTTGCGAAGAAAAGAAAACAGAATTTTCTAGGTACAACTGCGATCGAAGATTCGAATAAAAATTAGAAATTAGATTATTCGTAATACGGAATATTGCGATTTAAAACATTGTATTTTCTAGCTAAATATTAATTAGCTAAAGCGTCGTTAAATATTATAACTAATAGAAACGATACGAATAACAAACGACAAACGATAACCTCGAAGCTGTAACTTTATTATACGGGACATCGATAGTGCTTACGAAATATTGGCAAAGGAAAGCGTGTCTTTCGACGACGTTGACATCAGCGAATGTCAAATAACGTTCATCCTCGATCGGGCACATTTTGGCGATATTACGTCATTAGTGACCTTGATGCTTGGTAGATTGATTAATGTCGCGTCGCTCCAAATAATGGAAGGCGGCCGGTGATCCAGCAAAAATGATAACGTTAATGGTCTTCGGCATGTAATATTCTTGAGAATTATTATTAAAATAAGCGTTAAATATTCCAGTATTATTAAGGTTAAATAAATATTAAAGATACTGGAAAAATTAAAGTAATTAGTAAAACGTTAAAATTCAACGAGAACGATAAATAACTACAACAGTTAAGATTTAAACGTTGGTAAAGTTGACGTGTTGTAACGTGTTTAAACACAATACGATAAATTACGCATATTATCGCAATTATACTAAATTAAATGAATTAATAAGTAACTACCAAAGTGAAGGTTAAATGTTAACAAAATGATACAGCATCAAATAGAGATAAGATTGAAATTCTCGAAATATTGATAACACTTATGCCACATATATATAATGATTATTCGCACAATCGTGTTTCCATTTGAAGATAAATCGATATCAATTTTCAGCGTCAAAATCGCTTGTATATTTTTATCAATTGTCGAAATTAAAATAAAAAAGCCATTGCTCTGACCACATACATAGTTTGCCAATTTAGCGACGAATAATGCTATTGATTCGAATACTTCGGTCTGCACTTATGCTCTGAGAAAACCAATTTCGAGGAACGCTATTGGTTCAGAACAATCTGTCAAAAAAGAACAAAGAATTCGAAGAAAAAGACGAAGCCGTCTCGTCGCGTATCGTTCTTGTGAACGTGAAAACCTGCAAACGTGGCCGTTTTTCTTTAAACCCTCCATCCAACTCTTTCGTTTCCCTCCGGATGGCTGTCGCGTACAGGGAGAACTCCTGGTGCTTCTGTCCCGGCAAAAGATTTCTCTATCAGATCCACTAAACGTCCTCTGCAATATTTTCAAATTGAGATTTCGATATTTTGAAGCCAGTTTTGGTTATACCAAACTGATAACGATAATAATCACAATAATAATAATAATGATAATGATAACAATGATAACCGTAGTTAACACTTTGACTGCCACGTTGGTCATATATGACCAGCTACGGTTTTTCCTGTGACGCCACTGTGGTCATTGATGACCCGAGAGCTTGAACTTCTTACGATTGTAAAAATTGTATGAAAATTGACAGTTAGGGCATTTTGAATATAACCGATAAATAGAAGATACTTTGAAATAAAAAGTGCACCATTGAACAATTAAACATTTTTATTAGAACACCAATAAAAAAAAAAGAGAGAACAAATCTTGCATCTAACAGTGCACTGTGTTTGCATCCATATGTTTGAGGGGTAATCTACGAAAATTATTATAAACACACCTCAGAAAATAATCGTAAATGCTGTTTTATAATCATATAATTGAAGTTAGAAGTGTGCACATACCTTACTATTCATATACAATGAGCAAATACCGTTTACTAACATCTTCTACACGTTTCAACGATATATTCTGCACGTTTTGCTTACGACGAAATAGCGAATGCGAATGGTTTGTTGAAATAAACGAAACCTTGTTATAATACGTCGCTATCAACTGTTAGCAAGACGCCACGGTGGTCACCCGTGACCATCAATAAGATAAACGGTCCATTGGGGAAGAATGTTGTCTTAGATCATCAATTTATTATTATTTTTCCATTGTATGCTTTGAATAATAAAAATACTCCCGTGGCGTCCTGAGCGAAACATGTGACTTCGGCGTGGCAGTCAAAGTGTTAATAACGTTCAAAATCTAAACGAACTATTGGGTTGGCAACTAGGCGATTGCGGATTTTGCCATTAGGTGGTATTGACAAAATCCGCAATCGCTTAGTTGCCAACCCAATAGAAATTTTAAGCTTCTTATGATTTTAAACTTAAATAAAAGTTAATAAAGGAAATGAAATCTCTAAACGCGTGTATTATAGAAAAATAACTACCAATATCGTGATAATAATTGTAGTAAAAGGTTGTGCCATTATATGCTTTGAATAATAAAAATACTCCCGGTGTCATCCTCAGCGAAACATGTGATTTCGGCGTGGCAGTCAAAGTGTTAATACATAAATATATAGACTTAATACGAGGCAAAAGTGTGCAAAGAACGTAAGGAATTATACATGTATAATTCGACGATATATTAAGTAATAATAAATAAATAAATAAACAAATGTACATATGAATATTTCTATATACCGCATATATAGATATAGGAATATCTTAAGAATCCTTTTCGATATCGAGGCAGCGGAATACACGCTACTTCCGCATATATGAGAAGCATGTCCCGATATGTGTCTCGTATAACTGCGAACGTGGCCTGGAAACTTGCAAACGTGCCCTTTTGTCCCGAATCGTCATTCAAATGCCGTACAGTGGAACGTGAAAATGTGCGAATATGGCCCGTGAACGTGCCAATCTGTCCTGCGAACATGGTCTGCCAACGTAGCCCGCGAATTTTGACTTTTGTCGCGAAGTCTCGTTCGAATACCGCGCTGTGAGACGCCGCGCCATCAACGTCGTGTTACTAGAATATTGCGACAGATACTGACGCAAGAGCGGCCCCTATGGGGCACGCGTTTTATGGCGTCGCATAAATTCCAACGGTCGCTTGTAACGTCTGAAAACGCTGACGGGAAAATTGATTCCAGAGGAAACCGTGGATAGCCGGGTTTACACTTGCCAAACGGTTTGCTAAACAGACAACTAGATAGATACAGCACCGTTTAAAGTTCTGACTTACACCCGTGGGAATAATAATACCGTCAAGCCTTAAAGGCGTTAGCCTTGGTGTACTTAAGCGCGTTTAAACATTTACCAGGCGAAGTCTATCGCCGTAAAGGGACGGACAATTGGACGAGAAGTTTTTCATTTAATAATATTCCTTTGACCATGTGGAGATCTTAGGCTGCAGTTAAGTCGATATACAATGACTCAGCAATGTATTTGAACAGTTACCATAGAAAATTTTCGCGTATAGATTGCAAGTGTTATAGAAAACATCTTGAAATTTCATTGGATTTGTAATGAGATACGACTGTCACGGTTATGTTGTTCGAATTTCAAACAAATCTGAAAATCTACATAGAAGCTACGAGATATTTACTCCGCAAACGTACACGACGCCTTGTGTTACCCTTATTTTCCACTTACAGCGTTTTTCCATCGGGTTCTATACATTTCATTTTCATGATATCAAACCTTCATAGTTGCATAAAAGTACTACCAAAAAATACGAAACTTAACACTGGGCCTGATCAATTACTATACAAATGTTCTAATAGGTACAACGTTGTGTTAATATTTTTCTTAACTACTATGCTATACATTGTTAAAGGTGATCTCGTTGAATATCGAGACTTATCAGTATAACGGATAATCGACAATTCAGACACACTTACAATCTTGCAGCTTTGACGTCCATCCTCGAACTTTTTCCAAACTGTACCGCTACGATGAACATGAGAGTGCTAACAAAATCTCAGAACGCGGAGCTACGACACGTCGTGATACATTCGTCAGAGATTTCATATGATATATCCTCACGATCCACTGTGAAACAGTACGTGAACCTATAGCAAGATGAAGGACAGGAAGACGAGAAGAAATTGTAAGAGCAAGTTGATCAAACTTAACACACGGCCCCTCTAAGCATTAAGACCCATTCCGATAGTAAAAGAGCTAATTGCCATCAGTCAGTGTTACCAATGGCAGCCTTGGAAAAGCGCGCACGTGGAAGTTCGCGGCCAGCCAACCCATTATCCGACATCCCTGGCACCGGGAGAATTCCTGTCCTCCTATTGTTAAGAACTTGATATACGGCCACTCGGTGGAAGTGGTGCAGCTGTTCCAGCTATTTAGACCGTCTAAACGGCAGGATCCCTCCGAGCGTTCAGTTGCAACCAACTTCCGTAACTCTCTCTGCTTGGCAATAAACATTACTCTTTACTATGGTCTGTGTAGTGGCAGCGCTACTATTCTCTAAATAAACGAATTTCTTATCCTTAACAGTTTCTTATCCGAGCGAGCTTCGCCGAGTTTCACTTGCGATTGCTGAAGCCAGATCTCGGATGACGGCCACTGGGACTTGTTGTCTTCACGGTTTATGGAATGTTTCTGTCGTTGTTCTATTGGATTATACGGGATGCTGTATGCGATTCGGTTAAGCCAAGATTTGCAGCTGTGAATTATGCTGAAATTTAAGCCTCGCCACGATTCTTCAAGCTTTGTGCTTCGATCTTATTTTAGCAGACGAAAAGTACTTGGTACTAAGACAGACGAGCAAATGTAAAGAAGGAGATCTATTCAAACGCGTCCTTCCTGAATATTTCTGAAACTCGGTCTGTGAAATCTAATTTATGTATGTGAAATTCAACTGGAATCTATGGAATGATATAGAATTTCGATAAAGATTTGGCGATTCTTGCGTTGATGTTGCTGCGATCCTGCAATTTTAATATTCCGACCTCGCTCTCATTTTATGAAAAGAATTCGTAACGTTTCGAAGATGTTTAAGATCGAAGGGAGAGATCGTGTACACCAATAACATCTTTCTTATATTTTGCTCCGGTCGAAGATATTTTTTAATGTTAGAAAATAAACGAGAGAACACGACAGCATGAAGAAAAGTAAGGAGATGATCGATATCGGTAGAAAGAGTATGGACGAATGTACTTTCTCCCGCGGTTTTAACAGTTCTTATTCCTGTTTCCAAAATTAAACTCTGTGCATCTGTTTCAGGCCTGTATCTCAGCGAACACTTATCCGTGTTACGATACAAGCGATCAAACGCATTAAGACGAATCATCGCGCACTTATCGACCGCTCAACTTGAGATCCAGATTTAGAGCCAACATACAAACGCACTCGAGAGTATATCCACTGTCTACAAGGATGAAATTCCGTGCGCACTCGAAGACGTACAATTTCTGAGTTCTATTTCAGCGCTATAAGTAGCTTCTATTTCTGTATTACACTGTTTATCGTTTGAGTTTCGTGAAAATAATCTTGCATTATTTTTTGATATTCACCTATTCGGATTAGTTATTAGAATAATCTTCGTTTCACACGCACAAGACATTTTCTTTGTGTATATGTTACAATACAATTGATTTACTGTTATTACGTTTAACATTAAAATATGCGTCAGAATTATCCAAAAGACGATAAGCTCTATAGGAAAATTCAACTCTGCTGAAATATAGAAGAATATTCAACCAATTTCATCGCTGATAATGGCAAAAAGGAAAATAGAAACAGATTTGAGAAACGCCTTTAGAGATGTGTACGACGTACGTACGATATCTGACGTAATTTCTGAGTTCTAGAATTATTAAATTCCACTTTCGTTTATGTAAATACTTCGCATTGTGAAAGTTTCTGTATACCTACAGAGAAATAAGATGAACTTATGCCGCAATTTCACGAGAAACGTTCCGGCAAGGATCATCAAATTCGGTATAATATTCCAGTGAAATTTTCCACCAGTATAATCATATCAATTCTCTTCGCACTCATCGTTGAACAATTCCATCAAAATATCGTTCTCTCTGTGCAAGAGATATTTTTGTCCTCGGCGATTTTCTTCGTCTGACAAAGAACCAAGCATTATATCGTTTTCTATCTGAATTTGAAAGCGAGGTGCATAGATGCGAACGTTAATTAGCACCGTTAATTGATCCAGTTTCTAACGATTAATATCACGAAGTGAAAAAAGCATAATAGAACCGCGACGCACTCGTCATTTCTCCTCTACCTTGCACTAATGAATTATCGATCTGATTGTTACCGAAGAGGCGCCGATGTTAATTAGTTTTGGTGATTAATCGCGTCGCGGTCAATTTGTCGTTCGTTGGTTTCTTCGACAATCGTGTGCTCGAAATTCTATTGATCGAGAGTACGACAAGTTGGAAAACACGAGTGTTGGTAGACTTTGGAACTTTAGAATCATAAATCTTGAATTCTGGAGGTAGATTATTATCTGTATGATATTCATACAGAATTCTAAAATTCTCGAAGTTTACGGACGTACGTATGATATTCGGAACTCGAGAACTCGAATTTTAGAACCATAGAGTGCTCTGAACGGTCAAACTCGACAAGTTACTTTGGAACTGGGGAACTCGCACTTTGGCACTCTAGAGTGCTCTGATCTCCCGAACTCGAAAGTTCTATCAAATCAAGAAATTCAGAACTTTAGAACTCGAGCTTCAAAATTCTCGAGCCCTACATTCTCGAATTCTAGAATCCAGCACTTTAGAACTCGAATAACAACGTTCTGTACTGTAAAGAGCCGGAACTTTGGAACATTGAAATCTTCTAAATTTGGAATGCGAAGAGTTTAAAAATCTGCAACTCTTCAATGTTGCAACATCAGAACTCTAAACATTGTTGTTTGGGAATATTAGAGCTCTAGACTTTGAGAACTCTAGCAACCAAGTCCCGATATCTCAGAAGTCGGGAACTCTAGGAACCCTAAAACGTCTAAACTCTAAAATTCGAGCGTTTTACAGCTTTATAATTGAACATTCTAAAGTCCGAGAATTTTCTGCGATTGAAAAATCCCGAGACTAGAAAAATATTAAACTCGACAATTATAAAGCTACGAAACTGCAGAACTCCAGAATTCTAGAGTAAACCATTTGAACTTTCGAATACGATGATTCTGGAACTCCAGATTAATTGGTCACTAACCCGCCGACTGTCACATGCATTATGCTCGGATTTATTGGTGCCGTAATAAATCACGGAATGGCGATAACTAGCATAGGCAGACCGACGCGTATCAATTAAGTATGTACGTGTGACACCATTTGTCTTCCCTAGCGGCATCGTGCCCGGTATGCAACGCATCGAATAACGTTCAGTCAGTGAACCGATTAGATTGATATCGATGCACACGCTACTTACCATTTCCATGTATTATGCATGAAATTTCACCTCGCAAGAACGTCTTCTTTCATACAAAACGCCATACTTAAACCAACGTTTCCTAGAATAACACTCGAATGCTGAAATGTAGAACAGATTCGTTTCATTTATTTTTACGTCTGTCGTAAATACTTCACAAACATGTAAAACGGATGATACGATTGAAACGGAGGATATGCTTGCATTTCAAAATATTTCTAAAATCCAAATAAATTGTTGCAAAGTTTCGATAAAGTTCGAAGAAAAGGAAATTCATTGCGACTGTAAATTGTTCAAAGACTCGTAAAAAGTCGAATGTTGCTTCGTCGGCAGAAAATATTGTTCGTCCGTTCGAGTTGCATCTAAATCTCGTCGAATTAAAATATCGTTTTGCTTTGTAATCGGTCGACTTTTCGTATAAAAACACGGTTTATTCGTCGCAACAGACGACTCTGTTTCACAGTCTAATCAAAAGGTTAGGTCAACGCGGCGAGCTCGCGAGAGGAATTCCTCGAGAAGATATCGTATTATCTCGCGATCACGTTTTCGTTTTCTGCATTAATTAAAGTCGGAGAGCGCGTCTGAAGGATCCACGGCTGGTGACGCTAATTTATCTCGTCTTATTTGTATGTATACCATCGATTTATATGCAAAGATGTTTTCCGTCCTTTCAGGCCGTTCAACCTTCCGGCAATGGAAATTTCGCGTCACCATCCTCCTACAACGTTGAATACTCTTTAAGGTAATATGCAAGCTATGAATCTTCCTAGTATGAAATTTCATATTTTAAAATCACGAGACACCGAGATTGCAAAACATTCAGATGTAAATCGGTACTGGGTGGAGAAAGAATTCTAAAATTACGAAAATGTAAAATCGTTCTGACTCCGTAAAAACCTTGAATTATTACATCAATTACAAACCATTTTTCAGTGAATAAACAAAAACGCGAAAATTGAACAAGAAATGAACTGTATAAGTAAATCCACGGTGGCAAAGTTAAAAAAATCACTAAATTTCCAAGGAAATATTATCCACTATTTGAACCGTCACAATTTCGTGATAAAGAAAATCATACAACGATCCTCGGATACATTTTTCACAAAGACGCTTTTCTACATCGTGTAGCCGATCGGAAAGTGAAAATACTTGACGAAAGTTGTACAAATCCAAACGTCTCCGCGGACATTGAAGAATATTCTTCATCAACGTGAGTTCGAAAATCGAAGCCACCCCCTTAGAACGACTTCGTCCAACTTGATGTACGATTTTCTGTCGTCGTTTTATTGAAATTTAAATGAAAAGTTTGCCACCGACAGACTATAATAATCCAAGATACGCCGTTATCTTTTTTTCACGAAATTGTAACGGTTTAGAAACCGACGATTTTTCATGGGAAATTTAGCGATCCTTTAATTTTGCACGTCAATGTGCAAGGATAATAATCCAAAGGTACAAATTTGTGGCGACGAGTCGCAGAAATTATTGGCCACAGCTTCGAAGCTTCGAATAACGATCTTAATTAACAGTTTCAGAAACAACGATAAAAAAAAAACATCTCTGGCAACGACGAAATTTTCATACCGCGGAAATACCCATTTTTCGATTTACTCGCACATAGGAACACGTGAGTTAGTATCGTGCCGATTGCCCTCCACATTATCTCGTTTTCGTTCCATTAGGCGGCAATGTTCGTTTTTCTCTCGCATTCGTACCGGCCATCGATTACACGTGAAATTTGCATCGGTTCGTTGCGAATATCCGCAACACGTGTGTAAACGTTCGCGTTATATGTTAAACACAGCTGGGGAAACTAAACAAACCGACAACATTTCGATATCAATTTAGTGACGTATGCGGAGTTTATTTAATCATCGAAAATTAACGTCCAGTCCGACCCAGTCGAATATTTCAAGCGATTCTATCTTTCGTCTCTTCTTGCTGTTTCTTTTCTTTTCCTCTTTTTTTTTTTCAGAATTCGCGATAACTCGACGAGATAACATTGTTATGACGTTTGACGTCTCAAACTGACGTTCAACGTTTCGGATTACCGTAAATATTATTCGTCATGCTTATGAAATAAGCTGACGTTTCTATTGCCAACATCGATCGTGCATTCGACTCGTCAAGAATTTCAAAAGGAACAATAAATACGAAAAGAATAATATACGCGCTTGTGGCTTCGGGGCCTTAAGAAATCTCGACGAGTGAATTGAAATTTCAAATCGAAGGAAAGATATACCCGATGAAAATGTAAATTTTCTAGATACGGAATTCCTAATCTGACCTTTCTTGGTCGCTCAGGTTCAATGGACTGTGAAATTTATCGTAATTATGGAATTCTGATCGACGCCTACTCGATAATATTCAAATCAAATATCAGCTCTTCCGTGTTCTAGGAATTATGATGTTTACCTGGCCAAAGAAGTTCGGAGAAGAAGGAAATGCCAAAGATCGCGCGTCAATATTCGTCTTTCGTTATTTCTAAATCATACTTTATAATCAGGCAAAAACAAAAAAAAACAGAGAGAGAGAGACAAATCCAGATCGGACATCAAAGTTCACGATGTTTGTTTGTTTAAATCAAACGCTGTGACACCGTGACTTCGTGATAAACGAGAGTAGACATCGATCACAGAAAACTGACCAGCGTTACTGGACAAAGTTCAAGGTTTATCAGATTAGTCGCATTTTATTTCGACATTTCCATAACATTCTATTCAGATCAACTATTTTTTTTTCCTTTGCATATTTATGTATTTTTATCTCAATTCTTTTCGAAGGAAGACTCGCTTTCTCTCGACAGTTTCTTTCTTGTTGACTGGAAAAGACGTGCTAACTCGTCGTTTAGATTGCGAATATCTTGATTATGCGTTATATTGTATTTCACTGAAATTGAAATTAATTTGGTTTTCTGAATTTCTGATCCTCTATCCAACTATCTCCAAAAACTATATAATTAAAAGATTATAAAGAATTTTCGATTATTTATACCTTAAAATAACCACGACTGTGTTCTTCTCTGTTTTTCACGTTCGTCAGGTTCTTCTGCAATTTTCACAGTGTATTTTTCATTCTTCTGCCTAAATCACGCTACTCGTTTGTTCTTCGAGATTCAAGGTCTGCCGGCATCTGCCTCAAATTAACATAAACGATCTTCTAATTGTTCAAGATCTATTTCACAACTTTTCCATGCAACGTTTCAGTATTCGAAGATTTCCATCCTCTTTCTTCCAAGGTAAAAGCGTGTACCTCCAAATTGAACATCCACGAGTGATCACCTTAAACTAAGTCAAACATTCTCAGACTTCTAGAGAATCCTCTAATTGTTTATATTCTTCCTGTGGAATCTTCTAATTGTTTACATTCTTCCTAGGGAATCACTATTCCATGTCTTAAACAAACAGATACTTATTCAAGAGAATCAGCGAATTGTTTAAACTCCTCTCTCGCTAAATTCTAGTCTTCACATCGAACAAAGTGAAACATTCTTCTTATTAATTCTAAGGAAAGAATCCAGTAACTGTTAATATATTAAAAGATGCGATTCCAATCCAAGAGAATCCTTGTACCATTCAAAATCCTGTATCAGATGCCAGACTGTACAAACAAACTCAAACACTCTCTTAACAACGAAAAGAATCCACTTACTCCCCAGTATTTTAAGACGAAAGATTCTCAAATTATCCAAAGTTTGACTTGGTTGAAAAACCCACTTCGAACAAACTCAAACACTGTTTCCAAGAGTCCACTAACTGTTCAATATCCTTCGGAAAACGATTCTCACGCAAGGAAATGCTCGAACTGCCGGAAATTCCTCGTCGATAATCAAATTCCAGCGTCCACCTCAAACAATTTCAAACGTTCTCTTCACAAAGGGAAGACGTTCACCGACTGTTCAGTATCTTAAGAGAAATAAAATCCTCCAGCTGTCTGAAATTTTTCGTCGTCTGTCAAACTCCAATATTCGCTTCAAACAATTCCAAACGTCCTCCTCGCAGAGAAAACGATCCACTAACCGCTCAACGTCTGAAGAAAATCGTCGATTGTCTGGTTGATACCGGTGAAAACACGATACACATATTCGTCGACGTCGAGTGACCGGATCCACAGTGGCCACTTCCGGCCAGCAGTCGCATCGGAGGCAGACTCGTGGTGTTCTTCTCCGTGGACTACGTGCCACCACGCTGTTCGCGTAGCAGCCGCGTGCCTCGTCCCACCACCTCGTTTCTCGATCATTGCCGTCCGTCGAAGCTATCGTCGCGTCTCAACCGAGCCTCCTAGAGGCCGATTACGTAACAACGGAAAGGAAAGAGCGGATGATACAGCCTCGACGATCTTTCTCTGCGCTTAAGTAAGGTCATCCTATCGACCTGCGCTCCCTCTTTCTTTTCTTTTTTTTTTTTTTTTTTCTTACTAAGATAGAACGGCCGTGGGACCTACCGTGAACCATCTACCGGTCGGGGACAGACTATGATCAGGGTCTCGACGTTAGAAAAGCTGGATCACGGAGATTTAGAGATTCTCCTGGAGATACTGATGAATGGTTAAAACGTGACGTTTTCTTTCCAAGATTTGGTAAGTAGAATGTGTCTATGAGAAGACAATAGGTGGCACAGGGTCGAACGGACCATTTCCCTTCCTTGCGGGATTAGCTAGAGCGATTAGCTTGGCTGTTTGACATTTTAATGCTGAAACTTGTTTTATGCGATTTCATCAATCGTCTCTGCTTCTTGTTGCGTGGGGTTAATAGTTTTTGCAGCTGGACGAGTCGTGTGTGACGTGCTGTGGTAAAAAGGGGCCAACACATAGAACGTCGCGTGGGCTTTCCATCCAGAACCGTTGTAGGACGAGACTCGATCGTGAAATGTTTCGGAATATCATAGGTCGACGTATAATCTTCCTGTATTTAACCATGGCTTACGCAGCCAGAACGAAAGAAAGCCACTCGAAAATGATTTGCTATTTGACGGGTTAAAACGCGATTTCACACTTTGGCTGTTCTGTTACATGGACAAAGGTATGCCGTTTGAAATGAAACTAAAGCCAATTTCCTGGAATAATTTATTATTGACGTGACAGTTAGAATCGTGTGTAAAGAACGAAGAAGAATTTTCTCTTTGAATTTCTAGCTTCTATTCTTTGAAATTTTCGCGTGAAAAGGAACATGTATTTTTATTGCCGATGCTCCTTAAAATGTGACTTTAGCGGTGATTTTTGTGATAATGTAGGAAGTTCGATAGGAAACAGGGTTTTGTGCCAAGTCGACCGTATCCAGCTGCCATTCTCGCTATTCACGAGCCGCGCCATAAGCTCCACCGACGTCAGATTCAAAATATAGGATTTGCAAAAGCTGATTCCCTTCGAACACGCAACATCTTTGGAAAACTCTGGAAAAACACCTACTTACTCTAGCCAGAAAAGTGACTTTTCTTGTTATATGTATATAAATATATAGAACTTGGATGGAAAACGAAGATAATCTAAAATTTGCTAACAATGTTTGTTTCTACGGAAAATGTCCACCGAGGACTTAAGGGAAATATAGAGTCTTGAAGCTATGAAACACGCGCTATATTTCTTCTACGGGTAAAAAAGTGTTATACATTAAGAAGATTAGGGAACGAAAGCTTTTACTTGTCTAGGGATATTTTGCTTCCTTTTAGAGCTTTCAGATGCTCCAAGTATTTCGTATAAGTACAAGGATAGTATAGAATAATTATTAATGTTTTTAACAAACGTAATATACTGGGCAAAAATGTTAATGATTCCATAAAGGCGACTAATTATATTTTCTGAAAATACAGTGCGTGTAGGAAGCATGTGTAGGTGTGGCATATCTATTCAATGAATTTAGGTTCTTATTTACGTTATACAAACATGGGAAACGAGCTAATTACAAAATACAAACCACTGCAATCTTCAGTATATCGCATATTCTTATGGCTCCTTCTAACTCGTCTGGCATGTATCTTATAGTTATATTTAATCGGATTAAATTATATTTACATTCGTAACTATTGATATATGATACCGTTTATAATTATATTTTAAGCTTAATTAAATCGGGTTATGTCTTATACCATTTCATTTACGACTATAGTTTTTGCAATATTTCTAAATAAAAATATGCGTTATATTAACCGGAAAAGACAAAAGGAAATTTTAACACACAATGGCGACCAGCACATCAGCTTATTTGCCTTATTTTCTTAAATATCCACATCGATGGTTACGTTCTAATTATCCAAACGGTGCTAACTACGATTCTCACGAAGTGAATAACGAGAACTTTTCGTGAAACGTTGCTCGAAAGCTTTTAGCTACAAAGGAACCGTAAATCTGCTTCACGATTTACCGCCAGTACTTTGAAGTAGTCGTATCACTACACTGTCAGACGTTGTCTTCGTTGAAGATCCGTAGGAAATTAAAGCCACGTCCAAGAAACGAATCGCGTGGCGCGATCGTAAATCGTGGAAAAGGTTCGTCGTCGGTGAAAAAAAGGAGAAGAATTTACAACTTCGACCCTGCTGGCCACGTGCCATTGCACCAAAGCAACGTCCATCTACCAACTTACTGGACCATGACGCGTTTATTCCAACGGTCTATGCAACTTTATCGGCCATTGTTATTCCTGCAGCTTGTGGGTTATTCTCGAAAAACAATAGGAATTGTTTTAGTTTGTATCAACATCCGCGCAACCTTTGCAATTTATTTTATGTATTTCACTCAGTTACTCTTGTTCGTTTGCATTGTTCGTTGGCCATTAATAGCTATTGTTTGCTAAATTGGTCGGGCAATCAGTGGAAGCATAGAAAAATTAACTCTTGGAAAAAAGATATAAATTGATGGAATTCACGTGTTTTTTTTTTTTTATTATAAAATTACCTGTATATACTTGCATATATAACTATTGTATAACTAAGTAACCAAATATAATTATTACTTGCGTACATTACGATACTTTTTCTAATCTGTCGTTAGTAATTTTTTACTTTACACTTTACTGATCATTAATCGACAGAGCAAACAGGAGAAACACGACACGTAATAAGATGTTCGTCTGGGACGCGTGTTCTCTTAACAATTTACGCAATCGGATCGTTTTTAATTAAAATGAAAAAGATAATTTATGAAAGGCTGAATTATAAAATTAATGTTTGGTGTGATTTCAGAGCGCGATACACGGTGCACGGTTTGAATGAGAGTACATTTGCATAAGGAAGGAAGGAAATTGCGGTGGAATTCGCACGAGTGTCACGCAAGATGCAAATTCGCGAAATTTCACGTATTCCGCTCGATCTCGCAGCGTATCTTGATCGGCCACGAGTTCGAGTTTACGGTGGCTCGTAAATTTTACTGAATTATCCGGCAGCGTCGTATTATTCACTTAGACGAACGTGTGGCTAGCCGTGAAGGGTGTTTAAATTTCTTTTAGGCCATTTTATCGCGGCCAACGAGCCAACCAGCCGATTTATCGACGCTTTTATGCGTTTTATGGCTTCATATACACGGCAACGTTTTAATAAATCCCTCGTAATTTTTATTGCTTTTAATATTGCGTATCGGCATCTAGTGGTTGGTTTCTTCTTATTTGCGCGAGCATATTAGTTGGCAGATATTGTGACAAGTAGCGCGTATTTGTGTCACCTTATTTCCCTTAAATACCTGATCTTTGAAATATAATAATAAGTTTTAGTCATATATCGAGGAACTTCGTATTGAATAAAGAAAATCAGAAATTTATGAAAAATGAGTTAATGTATTCATCATAATTAAATAGTGACACAATATTCTAGTAAATGAAATTAATATAATTAGGGCAATAATAAATAGTATATCGGGGAACTTCGTATTGAATAAAGAAAATAAAAAATTTATGAAAAATGAGTTAATGTATTCATCATAATTAAACAGTAACACAATTTCTAGTAAATGAAATTAATATAATTAGGATAATAATAAAGAGTATATCGAGGAACTTCGTATTGTATAAAGAAAATGAAAAATTTATGAAAAATGAGTTAATGTATTCATTATAATTAAACAGTAACATAATATTCTAGCAAATGTAATTAATATAATTAGGGTAATAATAAAGAGTATATCGAGGAACTTCGTATTGTATAAAGAAAATCAAAAATGAGTTAATGTATTCATTATAATTAAACAGTAACACAATATTCTAGTAAATGTAATTAATATAATTAGAGTAATAATAAAGAGTAATAATGCAGTAGTAACTAAAGCCACGCAAAGATACGTCTTTTCCGCGTTACTCGTCGCGTTAACCAGCAATCGTAATATAAACAGCGTTCTTGCATATAAAATTCTCAAGATTTCATTCGAAATCACATTTTAGAAGGTTGCTACGATATCGAAACATTACATCAACACGCGAAGAAGCCACGTACAAATACTGCTTTGTCATGCAAAATTCTTCTGACATAATTTGAAATCGCGTTTAAAAAAGTCTGCCGCAATATATGGAACTATGGACGGTGTTGCATAGCAAACAGTAACCTGATATTAACCAGGAGAAAAATATTGTTACGTACGTAACAAAAATGACTGACAGAAAATGCATTATCCAATTAACTTCTCCTCTGTCCTGCAACGTTACGCTTCAAACTTCAAACCCTTGGTCGCTATTATAGAAATTCATGATACGATAACAGGGAATTTGATCGCACGAGTCTAACCTATCGATTGGTCTCGATCAAACGGAACGACAAGCTGCATGTGACAACTCGTGAACACAAGGAAAAGGGATGGTGATAGATAGAAACGATGCATCCAATGTGGCTGGAAAAGGATTTACCTCGCGTATGAATGAACAGGTCGGTGAAAAGCTCCCTTTAACGCGGTCCAGCGAGCTGGAAGCATCACGAGAGCCAATGCAGGGTCGACCAAGCGCACCTTTTAGCTGACAGAAAGAGAGAAGAATACTTACAGTGGAATGGCACGATGATTAAATAGATATACCGGCGAAAGTATCGGATGGCGATGTTAGAAATAAGAAGATAGAAATAATAGAGACATAGCAGAACGATGAGAGCTTGCATGGAAGAAAAGACTACGATATATTAGGTTGCCCTGAAAGTTTCTTTCGTTTCATAAATGAAATAACACGTTCGTCGCCACGTCACCCTTATCTATGTTCGAGTTAATTAAATATGGGATATTATATATAGGATATACAACATAAAAATATTAAAAACACATTATACCATACTTTTTATTAATTTATATTCTGCGTAAAATATTACATTATGCTATATCGCATGGTATTTGTTAAAACATTCCAAACACATTTCAGGTGATTTTGAGCACTTCGAACAATAATTGTAGACTTCGTCGTCACTACTCGCCTCAATTTCAAATATATCTTCACGCTGTTTACTGAACATTTTGAGGATGAAAAAATAACGGATGTACGTCTCACGAGTATGCTTCTCGACTAAATGAAAGATCTCTGAGATATCTGCCATGAGATACCTCGGAATATTCTGGCTGGAAAGTTTATCGCTTTCTCCATTTCAGAACTAAATGATCTTTTCTTTACAATGAATTACAATGATTTGGGCCCCGCAGAAAACTTAGCCGAATCACGCTGGACGACGAACGTGATAATAGATGCACAACGTTTTTTATTTTATATTATTTTATAGATTTATGTATGATCGATTTTGTAGTAATAGAATAAAAAGGATCAAACGTAATTCAATAAAATAACATAAAACAACAAATGTCGTGCATCTACTACTTCCTTACGAGACGAAAGGAACTGTTCGGACAACCCAATATAACGCGGGCAAATAACTTTTATTATCAGGATGAATATAAAGTATAAAGAGAAAGGTCAGAAGATTCGCCGAGACGCGTGGATTCCAACTGAATCAGTCAGGATCCACTTAAGGGTGTATATTTGCCTCGGGATAGACGAAATGGACACGTTTCACGTTAAGCCGAATTTACACTGTTTCAGTTTGCAGGAACAGGGCGGATAAACACTGCTTTCGTCCGAGTATGAAACGAGAACGGAAGCAGCGTTTATCCAGCGTGTTCCTGCAAACTGAAACAGTGTAAATTCGGCTTTACGCAGTGCAGGCCTCGTGACGGTCTCGACTGTCGTCTCTATATTCCCAGAGAGGCTAATTGGGGAAGTCATAAACTAATCGTCTACAATAGATATATTAGGACATATATCGCTGCTTCGCATCGATAGTGGCACAGCTTGAAGAATTTCAAATTTCCCTTTTATCGAATAGAAGCTGTACGTTGTGTTTCTATCGTTATCGTGTGGAACGGTACGTTTCTATTAGGTCGTCGTTCATTTTATAAGGAAATAACAGACGCACGATGTTTTTTGTTTTATATTAGTTTATTGAACTATGCAAAAACGTAATAATAGAAATAGGAGGAAATAGATCATACTTAATTCAATAAAATAATATAAAACAGAGATCATTGTTCATCTATTATCACCGTATCAAAAAAAAAAAAAAAAAAAAGAAACTTTTCGGTCAACCTAATAATTCTGTCGAGATTTAAAGGGTCAGAAGGAAGCTGGAGATTCCAGGAAAATCCATGAAACTGTCAAGTACATATAGTTTATAATTGAAGAAATGGCAAACGTAGAAGTCGCAGAGATAAAAGTAGAGGAGTTTCGAAATCCATCGACACAAATGAAAGTTTGCGAATCGACAGAACGGAATTTCTAGAAAATTTCAGAAATACGCGCGAGCTTGACAATTCACGATAAACTGAGAACCTTAAAAAGTTCCTGCAACCTATTCCAACGGTGCAATCAAGGGACAAATGAAACACATAGAAAGAAGTAAATGGCTGCAAAAATAAAAAGGTCAGGAGTAATGGAAAACCACACGAGAAAAGAGGAAAAAAGGGAAATTGGAAAAAAGGAAAAAGACACACGAAACGTATACGGGGTTAAGCTGCGCGTATCTCCTTCTCCCTTTCATTTGTCCCTTCCGGTTGCTGTTCGTTTCCTGATTAAAACCATCGCAATCAGACTAACTTCGATAACCGCGCACAATCGCGTAACAACGTGTTATTATCTCTGTCGAGGTTACATTATATGGACGTACGAGGAAGAAGGAAATCCTTGAGACAGAAATGGAATATACAATCGCTTAGCTAGCAGCGAAAACAGCGATAAAAAGCAGGTTAAACGAAGAAATATCTTTGTGCGTTCGCCATTAATATTTTTATTCGTTTCCTCTGGTAAAAATAATACTGAACAAAATTAATTACTCCCGATTCTTTGTACTTTTGTCGTATTGGATTTGACGGTGAGAAGTGACCTTGAGCAGTTTACTGATTCGCAACTAGGTATGGCGAGTTCTATTCTAGAGAAATTGGCTCATTTACGGATGAAAAATTTCGAAAGATTTTTACGACAATTTTATCGTCCATAGTACGCATTTTTATTAGCTGAATTATCTTTCGTAGCTTTTGTTATCTTTACTGGCGTCATTTCGTTGCTTTATTGCCACTCCGTATTATCCTTATTATCTTTAGTATCTCTGTCGTTGAACTGTTCTCGTTACTACTGTATTACCATTATTTGGTGTCTTTAGCATCTTACACTATCTATTTAGTATCTAACATATAAATATTGAATTTTTATTTATCTATTTGATTTTTATCCTTCAAACGTCAGATCTCGACTAATCTTTCAATTTAAGACTTGCTCGATACGGTTATCAGAAACAGTATTCGCTAATTCGATTAAAATTATTCCAAGGTTCCGATTACGGCATATAAATTCCTGGAATTAACCTATTAAAGAAAATACAGGAAAACTGAAAGAGAAATTTCTACCACGATAAGGCCACGCGTACGCTATAAATACGAGAAGCTCTAAAGAAAATTCCTTAAGCCAAAGAAACCACAGGTAATACTATTGTACTAGAAATAGAAGAAACATGAAAGAAAAATTCCTGAAGCGAAAGAGCATGGGTAGTATACTAAAGGCAACCAAGCTTCGCCTAAAGCTTCGATTTCTCCGCAACACCCTGAAATCGATACACGAAACAAACCCCATAAACACGCCCCACGCACGGCAACCCGGTTCGTATCGCGAGCAGTCGCTCGATGGTAGAATTTTGACAAATTTGCCCACGTTCTAATCGCGTGAGACGCGAGATAACATTTAATCGTTGCGAGGTGATAATTGGCTTACTTCTTCCGACAATTTTCCAATAAAAACTCTGTTCTTCTCTCGATGGATTCACCGCGTGAACGTTCGAACGTGGAATTGCGACTGTGATGCATCGCATTTACGAAACGATAATTCAGGGCGTCGCGTATCGTCGAACGTTTCATAATTCAGCGTTCGGAGGCGCGCGCTCGCAAGAAGCAGCAATGCTTATAAATGATTTCGCCGTAGCTACGCGATGCATCGCGAGACGCCGAATTATCGATCCTTCAGCTTTCACCGCGTGTTTCATGCCTCGTCGCTGCCGGAAACGGTCGTTGAATAACGATTTCCAGGTTTTCTTACAAATTGCGCTTCCGCTATGTATAGTCGGTAAATGCACTGGCTAGCGAAAGTATTTGAACATTTATCACGGACAACCGTTACCTTTGATTTCATGGAAAACTCGAAGAAAATTCTGCCTGTTGTATGAGAAAATTATACGAATTAATTGGGTGAAATAATTATACGAGGAAATTAATTCTAGAGTTTTATCGAAGACCCTCGAAACCTACAGGCTATCGCTTAAATTATGGAAGAAAGAAAACTTTATGCTAAATGGTGGAATTATTCCCCATTTTTCAGAAATTTGCTTAAAAATTGACTTTACCAATTTGTGTGATTCTTCTAGGAAACCAGTGATAGATTGATATCCATCAAAATGTAAATTGCCACAGACGTTTGTAGTCTGCGTATAAACACGTTTGTCCCAGACTTTATTTCCACGAGTATCAGGTCCTCCAAAAAGTTTCTTTCGTTTCATAAGGAAATAATGGATGCACATTTTCCGTTTTATATTATTTTATCGAATTACGTATGACTCATTTTGTTTTATCAAAATAAAGATCACAACGTTCGACAGCTTAGGTTTCGTGTTTGTACAAAGATGCATCGTTGTAAGGACAAACTAATATATTAATAACAATCATTCTCGACGAAGAGCGAAAACATAACAAAATAAATTATCGAAATTCCCAGATTTAGACTCTTTATCCACTTGAAATAATTTTTCTACACTCGTCCAAGAAATAATTCAGAATTTTCCATCGAACAACGAATCGTAGTGGATCGAAAACGACCAGTTTAAACGCCGCTGATCGTGCAACGGGGGTGGCAAAAAAGTACGACAGGTTCGGTTGAGGGAAAGTCGTAGAAGAAAGCAGTCACCTACGGAGCTTCCTATCGTCGACGAACGAAGGGGAAAAGAAAGTCGTTCCATCGGTATAAGAAGAGAAGAATATCGGAATCTTCGATGCAATCGTGAAAGAACAGAAGCGTTTCTGCGGCTGACGTGGCATCGGGGTGGAGCAATTATTTAGACGAGTTTCGTGCCGCCTTCGTGGCTATCGATCGCTTTCGAAACAAGGTTAAAAATATCTATTTGCATGTCGAGATGCATTATGGTAGATTAGGCTATGTGGCTCCTTGACTCTCAGTGTCGCCTTTTTTCGTGTCGTCGTTCCACAGCCGCACGAAGGTCAATGTTAATGGAAGCGAAATTTGTGAATGGAAGGCAGATTGCTGACTGTGATTCGATTACACGGTAGAACTGCATTTACCTGAACCAGAGTTCAACATTATTCGAATTGTTTTCAGCAAACGTTTGTCTAAGATAATTACACGAATAAATTTATCGTGGTCGAATATCTTATTCGCATGATAATATCACGCGTGATATTATAGAACCGAATTAACCGAATAAACCGACTAAATTCATTTCGCTGGAATATTTTATCCGCGTAATAAATAAATCTGATGTAGAACAAACTGTTTAATACTTGATGTGAAACTTGATTGAGCGATCTTTAGAAACATGTTGTACATGTTTGGAAACATGTTGTTGAAACATGTTGATGAAAAAGAAGCAATTATGAGCTAATAAAAAGTTGAGCTCGTTTATCCTATTAACATTTTGTCTACCACGTTCTTACGATTGTAAAAATTGTATGAAAATTGACAGTTAGGGCATTTTGAATATAATCGATAAATAGAAGATACTTTGAAATAAAAAGTGCCCCATTGAACAATTAAACATTTTTATTAGAACATCAATAAAAAAAAATGAGAACAAATCTTGCATCTAACGGTGCACTGTGTTTGCATCCACATCTTTGAGGGGTAATCTACGAAAATTATTATAAACACACCTCAGAAAATAATCGTAAACGCTGTTTTATAATCATACAATTGAAGTTAGAAGTGTGCACATACCTCACTATTACATATACAATGAGCAAATACCGTTTACTAACATCTTCTACACGTTTCAACGATATATTCTGCACGTTCTGCTTACGACGAAATAGCGAATGCGAATGGTTTGTTGAAATAAACGAAACCTTGTTATAATACGTCGCTATCAACTGTTAGCAAGACGCCACGGTGGTCACCCGTGACCATCAATAAGATAAACGGTCCATTGGGGAAGAATGTCGTCTTAGATCATCAATTTATTATTAGTTTTCCATTGTATGCTTTGAATAATAAAAATACTCCCGTGGCGTCCTGAGCGAAACATGTGACTTCGGCGTGGCAGTCAAAGTGTTAATAACGTTCAAAATCTAAACGAACTATTGGGTTGGCAACTAGGCGATCGCGGATTTTGTCATTAGATGGTATTGACGAAATCCGCAATCGCTTAGTTGCCAACCCAACAGAAATTTTAAGCTTCTTATGATTTTAAATTTAAATAAAAGTTAATAGAGAAAATGAAATCTCTAAACGCGTGTATTATAGAAAAATAACTACCAATATCGTGATAATAATTGTAGTAAAAGATGTACGTTTTAATAATCATTCAAGTAATACGCTCAACGCTTTTCAAAAGCTAAAAGCCGAGTTGCGATCTTGATTTCCAGTGACATATCGTGATACGCGAAGACTGCATACTTTTTCTGGGATCAACGTCGATAATTCTCGTTGAGCGAAAAATAAATCGTCGGTGTAGGTGTAGGAGAGAAATCAGATATCCAGGTAACGTAGAACTGGTTTTCCGAATTTATCGGACTTCGATCCGATCTTTAAACGATTTGTAGACGAATCGACAGTTTGTACGCCCAAAGGATTCGGAAATCGACGCGCAATTTCAATTTCAGTTCTGTGTTTTCTCGTTGGAAGAGAATATTTGCTTAAAATAGCGATTACCGTATTGCTATTTGTATCGCGAATTTTTATTCGAAATATTAGTTGGAATGAGAATTTGTAAATGCTAGTTACACTGAGAATTCATTTTTATAATTGAAAATCTGCGTTTTCCTTCTTATGTTTAGTTTAAAAAACGAGAGATGGAGTTTTTTTAGGATTTTTTTTTTTTTTTTTTTTTTTGGAAAAAACCAGAGTACTCACTTTGGGATGTCGCCGATCTTCGGTGGTCGACATTTTCGCGCAGGAACGTCGCCCCATATGTTGTACGCTGCAAAAAAAAAATATTTTTTAACATAATATCCGCATTTCTATTCATAATATTCTATCAAAGGAAAATTAATTGGGACTGAAAAATTATAGTATTTGTAATACTCTGTTTTTGTCCTTACTTATTTATCTATTTTCATTTTGCTATTTGTATTTTTAACTACGATACTCGAATGAAAATGAGGCAATTGAAATTGTAAAAAGATATCTATTTTTAATTTGTAACATCCTAATGAGAAAAGTCGATTGGAACTGTACGACTACAATATTTTACCTCTTTGCTTTTCATCCAATTTTCTACAAGAATTTCAAGCATAAATTGGAACAAACAAGTTGTCCGAAACAATCTAGAAAAGAAGCTAAAATTCTAAAATGGGTTCGAATTAGCTTTCGTTATGGAGTGAAGTTTCGATAATCGAGCGGCTCAGCCTTAACGAGTTCTCAGCTTCTGAATTAACACGCGGACTTTTCAACTTTGCAAAACTTCAAAGTTCCTGTCAAAGTCTCCAAGGTATGCGAAAGTTAGACGTGCAGACGTGTCAGCGGCTTGAAGGGATTTCGAGACACAGCCGAACGAAATTTCGAAGATATCCAAATTCAGCGAATTTCCAAAATTCAGTAGCTCCAAGTTTCAACATTCTACTGACCCAGAAATTGCTACGAAATTAACATCGCACCGTAATTACCTGTGATAAATATCCCACTAAAAATTATTCTCCGATGAATGAATTCTAAACGAGAGAAGTTTGGTCGTTAAAATTTCGTACACACTGTATATACCTGTACGAGGTACCTATTTGTTTAACACTAAAACTACCGATCGTTAACACGAAGCTATTTCTACCAAAGCCAGTCAAAATGACTGGTCTTTTAAAAAAAATACGTAGTAATAGAATATTCTTGTATTTATTGATTTATTACTTTCTCACAGAAGAAATTCCATGTTATGTAAAATTGTAGAACCAGTCATTTTGACTGCTGTGGTATTTCTAGTGGAATTTTCCTGATAACTGATATCGTCATATCGAACGATACAACACACGACAGTAAAAATTTGAAAAACGTGTGCGAAGTTGTACAAAACGAGGAAACTGGTTAATTGGGGTTCGATAAACAGATTGCAGGACCCTTTTATATTTGGTCAAGTACCAGTCATTTTGACTGGTATTGGTATAAGTAGCCTTGATACAAAATTATTTTCAGTTTGAATACATAAAAAGCAAAATAAAATTCATTATATTGTTGTTTTAGTTATCGTTGCGAAAGTCATTACACCCTTGTGGAAAAAAAAATATAACATGAAGTAGAAATTTTAAAATAAAGTTGTAAAACCAGTCAATTTGACTGGTTTGGTAGTTCTAGTGTTAAAAAAGATGAATTTGTTGTTATGAGATCGAATTAAATGTACTCTGGTATATAGCTATATAAAATTAGCACCGGTGTTAATCCTTACTTTATATAATAAATAAATAAAAGTTAGCATTCAATAAACCTTCCTATGGGAATTGAAAGATAAAAGAAAGCTACTTGTTTGCGGTGATGAATTTTTTAAAATAACGCTACGGTTCAGCTATTTCCTGATCGGCTCTTTCAACGTAGGATAATTGCTTGTTTGTTATCGGTGCTATCGAAAATAGGATGAAAATCGAGGCGGACATCGACGTTGAAAGCGTTCGATTCGAAAAACTGAAATATCCGTGTTAATTGTGCTTCGTTGTTACACATCAACCCTCTCATTCCCTCATCCCCATGCTCGCTTATTCAACTTTTATTCCTTTCATCGATCGCTCATCTCGAAAGACATTTACTAATTATAAAGTTGGCTGTTCACTTTGAACACGTTTGCGATGCACGATGTCCACTGTCCGCGCTCCAAACTCTGAACTCTGATTAAACTGCAACCCTTCATTTTTGATGCTTTAACCCTTCCACGAAGAGTTAAACATCACATCCGGCCAATTTATTTCCACTGCAAATCAACTTGGCGATGCTACACGGTGCAATATTTTTCTTCAGCAAGGTATTAACGAATTAATTTGCATACATTTTCGTGGAAATGTTACAAATAGGAAAGTATATAAAAATTAAAGCAAAGCGCATATAATATGGACAAATATACGAAACGTATGTAAATTAGAATTTTTTAAATGTTTCTATTAATTAAAAAATAGTCTTCTTGCGACTATATTATGTTTCTTCATTTTAAATATGGAATTGATATAAAATGATGTAAAATTTAAAAGATAAAAATGTAAACAGCGCAAAGTTCATTAAACAGAATGGGTGGTTATTAAAATTAAAGAAAAAATGAGACTAAAGTTAATTACGGTGAAACTAAGAAAAAGTACAAGTAAAAACATTTCCTGGAAACTGCGACACATACGTCCTGTCAGGGATGAGAGAATTAACGCAAAATGTACTCATCACTGCGACAAAATTTCTTCTTTTGTCAGTTGAAAAAGTCTCATATCCCTTTAATTATGCTGTGCAAGCGTAAACTATGTCACGCACAAAATGTTCTTCGCCGTGGAAATATTCAATGAAAAGGGAAAAAGTTGCGCGTAATTCAAAGAGAAGATAACACGAAATAAAATTTACAGTGATTATAAGATTAACCTAAATTCAAAATAAACTCTTGCATTTAATCTAGAATATTAAATATTGCCTACAAAAAAGAAGAAGATAAAAATTGAACAATTGAAGAAAATTAGCCGATGCAAATCACATTTTTGTTTAAGCTTAATCGTTGCTTGTTTTAAGCAGAAATCGTGAGATTTAATCTAATTCTCGCCTGCGTATCATCTTTTCGATTCGTAGAGCATTTCCAGTTATTTCGAATGTCGTCGAGGTAAAACACGATTTATTGCTAGAAGTTGAAAAGTTTGGCTTTCCGCTCCGTCGATGGAAAGCAGAGGTATCGTAAACTCAAAAGTTTCTTACAGGGCATAGAAGGCGAATCAGGTTATGGCGATTCTTGGAAACCGATCTTGGAACGAATCCAATCGTCGCGAATCTGCTCGTTATCGTACGTAAGATCGAACTGGTAAAGAAAAATCGTGAACGAGCCGGCTTCCATTTCGATGGAATTCTGTAGGCTTGAAAAACAGCCAAAAAATGGTAAATACTCGAGTTTAACGAGGGTTACGTAAGGGAAAAATGTTATCGATAACAATTGAGTGATTTTTTAATATGTACCAAGGAAATATCAATAGACACGTTTTAGAAACGTGTTAAGAAATTTCGTTGACCGAATGTTCACTCGAAAAAATAAATACCTGTATATAACGTGCACACGTGTACACAACGACCGTGTATATTAATAAAAACAATAGCGTTGCGTTCTTCGTTGAAAAAATAACAGTGTACATATGCAGAGTGTAGAGAAAGGTTGGGGATAAACTTTAGGAACGCGAGTACTTGGATAGTTTTGACCAGATTTCCAAAAATACGAAATATAGTGACACGATTTTGATGTTTCCCTTTCTCGTCACTCTTTCCAATCTACCAATTTCATTACATTCCATTTCAACAGAATTCATATTTCTTGCCTGTGAATTTTACTTTTTACTTTTAGGAAGAGCAAAAAGAAAAAAGAAAGAAAGAAAGAGAACATTGAGACTTGTATTACGTCTCGCAATTGAGATCCTGGCCTTCTTATGAACTGGCCACCGGTCACACTTCTCCGCTATCGCTAAGTTTCGTGCCCTTAAGACCTTTTCCCTAATTGACCGCTGCATCGTAATTCAGGTAGCTAAGAGGCTGCTTTTTTATATATATATCCCGAGGATGCCTCGGGAATTAATCGAAAAAATTCTATTCTCTTGACAAATTGAGCGTGAAATCGCGTCAACATTAGCCACACAACATCGGCCACATACCTCATCACCAGCTTTCAACATTACGCTCAACCAACACATCATAACCTTACGCACAATTTCAGAAAAACCTTCAACTGAATAGCTCAAGCTTCTCCGAATAGTCGCACATTGACAAAACAGAGTCGTATTTCTTCAGGCTTTGTAAAAAAAATTATTTTATTTATGATAATAATCTATGGAGGTTCGTGCGTAGAGGATGGCTGGTACGTGAGGTTTAAAGGACGAGATTGCTCGTTGTCGAAATCGTCGAATATATTTAAAATAATAAATTAATGTACAGCCATTAATCGCTGAGTCGTTAATACAAAGTACAAATCGCAGAATAAAATCGCGGATGGAAACTCGATAAATGTTCGTCGCGTAACTCGGTAGATCGCTCGTGATACTCGAAGATACTCGATGATACTGTCAGATACTCAGTGCGTACTCTATTGCTCGCGATCGCGTCCGTTTATTTATACTGGTCCGGGGGAAGTCGGAAATCTTGATACTTCGAGGCAAAACAACAACATGATTCGAATTGTCCTCTAACTCATGTGCCGCTACAAATCCAATAATGTTTTATTTAAAATAATTCATCTTGTAATAAAATCTGAAAGAATATTTTCCTCGTATAACACACAATATGAACATCTTGCAAGTGCGGATGGTTATTGATCAATAAGTGTGAAAGCTCCAAGTGGAAAATGAATGCCGATGAGATTGGGGTTCGTTGGCCACGATTAGTATCTGATTTCAATCATCGGCTTGATTTCATCCGTGATTTGATTACTTCCGATAAATTGGCTTAATAACGTGACAAAGCATCTTGCCACGCTTCGATTACTGATCCGTTGTCGATTTTTAATGAGCAGGGGATTTGGAACCGTGGTTGTTTTTACGCCAACTTTACCATCTGTCGTTCCTATTTCCTCTCTGTTTTCCTTATTTCTTCCTTTTGCGTCTTTACGTTTTACGCGAAATATCGAACATCTTTTTTAGCAAATGAAGAAAAAGGTGGTGAATTATTCGAATGGAAGGAACACGATGTCAGGTGACTTAGCTAATGAGAAAACTCGATAGACTCCAACTTTTTCCTATTAATATCGAGCCTTTCAACGGTGATCATTTACTTCCACGAATTTATCTAATGCAAGAAAATGATATAAATAAACGAAAATAAACGCTTCAAGTTAAGTAAATAACAGATTACGTGATTAATTTGAGAACTAGTAGTCCTGGATTAGTTTACAAGATAGAAAACAAGAGTATTTTAAGATTACAGTCGTTCCAAGGTGATACATCATTAAAGTGCATTACAAATCGAACAGACAATTATTGGGTTGGCAACTAACTGATTGCGGCTTTTGTCAATAGCTGGTATTGACAAAATCCGCCGTCACTTAGTTGCCAATCTAATATTTGTGTTTTAGTTCTATTGAAAGTCTTCAATTTTCATACTAACGTAGTTTCGATTTCTCAATTTCCCTAGTCGCATAGACATGGAGATTCGGCACCTAAGAATCGCTCATTTCCTCCTTTTATCCGCGGTTTCGTCGCCCTCTGTGCACCGATAAACTTCGTTACCCCGTTATTGCACTCGGCGAACGATAATTAATTGAAAGGTCGGTGATCAAAGCCGGACAACTTTTCGTCCGATTGGAACGAGGCGATGGATCTAAAGGAAGCGAAGGAAATTAGATGAAGCACACGATGATAGATAAGAATCGACTTCGAACTTAATTACTTTCTCCCAGGACAGCTTCGGAATATTTTGACAATATCAATTTATGCCATCATAATACTGTTTTCTACGCTTTTCTATACGTACAGCTTCCGTTCTACAACTTGATTTTATAAAGTCATTAAAACTTCTAACGCTACTCGCTGCACAGGCAATTAAAATTTAAAAGACGAGAGGCAGAAAGGTTATATCTCTTCAAGCTCTAATTACAAATATCTGAAGTGACACGGATTAAACGAAATTAAAAAGTTAATACGATTATAGCAAGAAATTAGAATAAACGAGATAATTAAAGGAAAAATTGGATGCAAGGAGAAGCCACGTCCTATTAATCGTTTAAACATTAATACTTTAATTCAAAAGTCAATTTTTCTAGCAAGTTTGTACGACAACAAAATGAAGGGGCAAGACAGGTGTAAATTTGAATTCACACTTTGCTCGTTAATATGACTCGATTGGCTGCTAACTCGATTGATAGCCATCGACTTCTCAGACGACGCCATCCGACTCAAGCAAATTTACCTTCCGGTAAGATTCATTAACTAACCGTATTAAAAAAATTGCCATCGTCTCTGGTCGGCGTCTTTCGTGCCCCTAAGGCTAACCTGTTGCCCCCGTTTCCCGTGAGAAATTTCGTTACCGCGCTGATGCACCCGCTAGACGATAATTAAACGATAATTAATCCCTCCGCTGGAAGATTCGACCGAGCATGGAGTCATCGTATTTTCCGTTATCAAGAATTCTGTTGGATTTTCTCGTCGACAAGAGGGATATCTAGAAGCTAGAAGGACATACTCGTTTTCCAGGTATAATATTGCGCAATTTCGCCACAGAAATTGCAATCTTTCTTTTTATATCTTCTTATTGCGATCAAACAATAATTCAAACGTTGATTTCAGTGGTTTATTTCAAGATCGATTCTGAATGTTATATTTGTAGACCCGCGAGATAATAACGAGAATATTAACGTTGTGTTAACGCATTTTCTTATATTTTCCAATGAAATCCTAGGAAGTTGCTAATGTCGATTTTAGCCACGATTGGCAAACGATTTCTCAAATTAATGCCAACGTTCAATCTTCCTCCACGTTTTTCGATCGACGACTATTGAAATTGAAGGTATAAACAATTAAATAGAAAATTGCAAAATTCAGATCAGAAACCTTCTTACATTTTCCAATGAAATCCTAGGAAGTTGCTAATATCGATTTTAGCCACAATTGGCAAACGATTTCTTAAATTAATGCCAACGTTCAATCTTCCTCCACGTTTTTCGATCGACGACTATTGAAATTGAAGGTATAAACAATTAAATAGAAAATTGCAAAATTCAGATCAGAAACCTTCTTACATTTGAAATCTAGGAAGTTGCTAATATCGATTTTAACGATTGGCAAACGATTTCTTAAATTAATGCCAACGTTCAAACGTTTCGATCGACGACTATTGAAATTGAAGGTATAAACAATTAAATAGAAAATTGATTCAGATCAGAAACCTTCTTACATTTTCCAATGAAATCCTAGGAAGTTGCTAATATCGATTTTAGCCACGATTGGCAAACGATTTCTTAAATTAATGCCAACGTTCAATCTTCCTCCACGTTTTTCGATCGACGACTATTGAAATTGAAGGTATAAACAATTAAATAGAAAATTGCAAAATTCAGATCAGAACGTTTCATTCGACTTCTCAAAGACCTAACCACAGCACTGGCTGTTTATCGACGAGTAAAGGATTCCCAATAAACCTTAGAACGTTAATCGTTGGCGAAAATTTGAGAGGAAGGAATTTAACGTTAAACGCCGCAAGGAATTTGAAAGGTGGAAATTGCTGGTCTTCTCTCGATCGAGCAAGCGGGCAATACGATCGGCGATCGTCCGTCGAAGGAAGAATTGAATGGGGGAAAGCGGTATGAAGAGCAGAGAACGAGTCGCGGGTCATTTCCAATTACTCCGCTAGACGACTCGTAGGCACAAGTCAATTGTTAAATCGCCAAGGGTCCACGAATCGCTTGGAGCCGGATCTGTGTTCGTATTATCTCGGTCATATCCTCTTTTCCGTCCATAACTAGTGCCGGCTAACTCTCTGGCTGCTCTTAGCTGGAATCGTTCCAGTCACACACATCTATATACTACACACGTGCAGAGATATCGATCGCGATGACGATGGAAAAATAATTGTCAAGATTGCGATCGCTCTACTTCACGTGCACGGCTTCTGCTCGAGACGTCTGTTCGTTTCGTTCGTTCACTGAAATGGGCAAACAACAAATCTCATCAGTTTTCTCTTGATATACTTATGTCACTTATTTATCTTGCCTGTTGCGGGGAATAGAAAGATAGCGAATGGATTTAAATCGATTACGATTAATCTGTGGATTTTTGCGCACTTAAGGGAAACTTAAAGGTGCGGAAATCCGCCTGAGACGCAAAAATATATAAAATAGCTGGAATAGAATATACTCGTTATGGTATTTAATGGACAAAACAAATTTCTTACCTAGATTCCCTTTTTTCTGTATTTTTTTCTTTTTTTTTTTTTTTGTGATAATGTAATTTACGTTATATGAATATTAATTTGCATAAATATACGCACTCTGGTTACGTACGGTGTATTAACGAAATGTACAAATAAGAAAATCTCCCTCTTGATATATCTGTTTTATGCATTTATCTTACTATTGGGGAAACAGTAGATTAGATAACAAGAATTGTTTCAGTTATGATATATGAACCAAGCGAGTAAATAATAAATTTAAATACTGTTGCGAAAATAAATGACGAACAACGAGAGAAATAACCTAAATAATGTTGATATGTTTCTTTTTTTATGTATTTGGTATCTGTACAAATATTTAAGTAAATAAGATAAGTGAGAATTGTATTTTTATTTAACAGAGAATTTGGCTCGATCATGGTATATCGAACGAAATGAGCAAATAAGAAATTTAAATAATATCGATATAGATATTCGTGTCAAGAAATGGACAGTTTGAAACGTTCGTAAATCATCTGCTCGCTATTAAGTTTATCGTCGACTCGGCACGTGGACTTTTCCAAATCGAACGCCAGCATTTGCGCGAGTACGTGTGCACAGCACACACATCACCTTGACACACTTGCGGAATTAAAGGGATGCGTGTACGGCAACGAATACGCGAGCTCGTTTATCATCCATCCTACCGGATGAAATATTTTCGCAATTATACAGAGGCATAACTGCATCTCATCCGAGATTTCGTTGCTTCAAATTATCCGATTGATATACCCACGATATGAAACGTCGTTTCTGTGAACTGATATCGTTCATCAAATTTCGCCTTACTACCAAAACTTTCGTCAACTATATTGAGAAGGAGAAATTTATTACAATTTACGTATATTAAATATCGATAAGATAGAACGTTAATTTTGATTCAATGAATGAATTAATTTAAAAAAATAAACGAAATAATTAATTTATGTAGTTTCATTAATGTAAATGGCGATATTAAAAATTCGCTATTAGCTGTTGTGAACAATCGGAATATAAGACATTGCTGTATTCTTAAATTAATTTTGTTTATACTACTATTGTATTAAGTACTACTATTGTATGTACTTTACTGCATTCCTATATTCTTAAATATCTACATTACTATGTTTCTATTAGAGTGTCTGAAAAGTTTCTCTCGTTTCACAAAGAAACAATAGATGCACAACATTTTTCGTTTTATATTATTTTGACCATTAGTTTCTTTATCCTACAATTTACATCGTATGATCCATTTTGCGTTACGTGCAGTATATTAATACGTGTAATAAAATATAATATAAAAATGTTTTGCATCTATTGTTTCCTTCTAACACGAAAGAAACTTTCCAGACAACCTAATATTATTCCTGAATCCCTATATTCCTAAATCGTCAAATTCCTAAATTCCAATATTTTTATATTTGCCATATCCGTCTCTTGAAATTCGTAGATTTCTAGATTTCTATATTTCTAAGTGTCTAAATTTCTACACTTCTATGTCCCTAGATTCCTAAATTCCTGCATTTCCAAGTCCCTAGATCCCCAAAACCCTGCACTTCTAAGTCCATGGATTCCTAAATGCGTGCATCTCTAAATCCCTAGATTCCTAAATTCCTACACTAGTAAGTTTCTATGTTTTTAAATTCCTAAATCGTCAAATTTCTAAATTCCAATATTTTTATACTTGCCATGTCCCTCTCTTGAAATTCGTACATTTCCAAATTCCTATATTTCTAAGTGTCTAAATTTCTAAATTTCTATGTACCTAGATTCCTAAATTCCTGCATTTCCAAGTCCCTAGATCCCCAAAACCCTGCACTTCTAAGTCCATGGATTCCTAAACGCGTGCATCTCTAAATCCCTAGATTCCTAAATTCCTACATCCCCACATTTCTATACACATCTCTATGTTTCTCTATCCCTGTATCCTGAAATCCCCAAATTTCTACATTTCCACGTTTCTACATTTCTGCGTTCTTGCATAACCAAATTCCTATATCCCCGAGTTTCTACATTCCTGTATTCTTCTATTCCCATATTTCTATATGCCTAGATCTCTCTAAATCCCTAAACTCGTACATTTTGAAATTCTTATATTCCTAAATTCTTCTACATTTCAAGTTTCTACGTTCGAAAAATGCATCGACGCGATAGTGGGATAATTCCATGGAAACACGAGCATCGAATCGTCATCGATATCGGTGTTTACGTGCTTAGGGCGAGTTTATCGTGGCGCTTATATCAAGGCCTGGCTGTGATCGACAGTCAGCTCCATTAATCAACGTAAACTCGATTAAGAGTCACGAAGCAACCCTCTTTCGACCCTCTGCGACCCTCCTGCTGGTCGAACCCCGAGGGCACGCTGCGTTTAGGGGTTGAAACCAACGGCCACAGCTGCTATAATTGAAATCTACGAATTTGCTGAGGTTTAAGTTGTATATAGGAAGGTTTAGAATATATCGGGTGAAATTGATCGCGAGATTACTCTTGGCACAGCAATTTTCAGTTCATCAGGATACCTAAAATTCACTAAAATTGTCCATCCCTTTATTTTTCTTTTTACTCGAGTTCTCCGATATTCCGGAAATTCGTTTTTGCATAAATGTAGAAATTATTGATCGTAAACTAATTAAGGGACTATTTCTCGTCTAACGAGAATTTTATTCGGAAAATGCATCAGGATGTCCAAAAATTAGACGAAATTGTAGAAAATCTTTCTTTACTGATTTTTGGAGAAATTCTTTGATGATTAGAATACTAGTCTTACAGAGGTTTAGATCCTATTGGTTAAAATCAATCAGAAAGTTATTTTCATTTTAGTAAGGAAGTTTGAGAGAAATGATAAAAAATTTTTGTTTCATATTTTCAATCGAATTCAATTTGAAGTGTAAATGATCGATGATTAATATCGATATTATTGGAAGACGGACGAATAACGAACAAAGAAAGAAAGTAAATTTCTTTCCATTTTATTTGCATTTTAAATTCTCATCACAATTTTTATTCGAAATGAGAATCGCTGATATGCGATAGCGAACGTCGTTATTATTTTACCAGAGGAATGATAGAACAGATACATAATAAGTAGGCAAAAGCATGCGAATATCGTTTCTGTTTCGAATCGAACTCGATTTGAAAGGATATAGGATAATGGACATTAGGTTATTCAAATGTTAGTAGGAAATTGTGTATTTCTAGGAATTGGTTAGAGGGAATCACGTACTTCCGTTTCCATTTCGCGAAATTATCAGAAAATAATCAACTGCGACCGGTTGGATCCGCATTGCGTTGGTTCATGAATGTGCATGAACTCGTACGTAATGAAACGTCGTTATTGATTACTGATAATCCAATCAGCGGCATGTATTACTCCTCGGCATGTCGATTAAATGGTATTAATTAATCCAAAGATAGAAAGAGAAACCGAGATGATCTTAACGAACCCGGTTCTCCGGTTTCGAAATCTCTTGCTCTCTTCTAAAATATCTGCACGATAAACTTTTGAGTAAATAGAAAAATATCAAAACAACTTGTTTGATTATGCCAACTACAATCGCGAAACTTGCTCCAAAATAAATAAATGAGAAGATAGGAAACGTAAAAAAAGAATTAGAAGACGGAATTAGGCGACTTCTCTGGAATATTCTCGAATATTTTCATTCTAGTTTTTCTTTATAGTAAGAATGGAAAAATAATAAAATTGGACGTTTCTTCAACGTCAAAAAACGAAGGCAGACAGAGAATCAGAAATAGCTGTAGTTGAATAATTCCGTTTGCAGGAAAAATTGCGTAGAATTCTCGAGCGAAGGAAATCAAGACAAACGGTAGAAAACAAGGGAACGTTGAAGTTGGAATCGTATCATCTGATCTCGAAACAGTAGTCACGTCTCGTATGTTTCTGCCAGCGTTTCGTAAACAGAGGAGTTTGCTTCATCGGAGTTTGCCTGAATATTTGGCTAACGAGCGAGAGTATGTCAACGAAGTCTGATGAGGCAAACTGCGACGATCGTAGCCTGTCGACGAGGAAACGTGGCCATATTCCGGAAATCAATAACAGCGAAACAATTAAGAACGAGTTGAATAGCAAGCAACTGCGCGTCCTTTTTTCAATTTAAAATTGATTAAAAAAGAAAAAGATGTAATATAATTGCCCTTGTCGCTAACAATCTGATGCCACTTTAAATAAAATAAATAATAAGAGCAACGATTGCCCCTTTTATCTTCGTGTATTCTATCGTTGCAATTCTTGCACTCGACGTCCAAGGTTTTTTTTTTAAATTAAAGATAAAAATTATTACAAATAAAGTAGAATAATTTGAAGTATAATACGTTAGAGAAAAACATTTTTCCAAATAAGAAATATGTGCAAAAATATGCAATTCAAGGAAGATACAAACTGTTGCCAAAATACCGTAGAATTAAAAAAAAAGCAAAAGTTCTATGAATTTTTTGAAACTCTTCAAAAACGCGAAATTCCAAAATGCAAAATTACATTACGCTGGTAGTTTCACGTATATCTCTACACCTATATATTCTTTTTTTTTTAACATTCTATTAATCAATGTCTTTGCATTCCACGACTACGTGTTAGTTATTCTCTACGCTTGTGTTTCCACTCGCCATCAGAAGGCAACCTGACTACGAATTTACATTGTAAATTCAAACAAATTAGTTTTGACAATAAATCTTTCCAAAAAAAAACAATTATACATATTCTAATGACATTTTCCAACAAATAATCATCATTCTATTTTTATCATTGCTTACTTTATCCGAAAAACCAACTACTCGACTAATTTATGACAAAACAAAGAAGAAAGTAGAATTTTCACATCACATTCTCCTTCATATTATTTCCGTTTGATATTCAAAATATCATTTCCACGTTCTGTCAAACCATTCTCTGCTTTTTGCGACCGTTGCCACGCGACCATCACCTGGTCAAAAGAACACGATCCAACTCACCTTCCATCGTTATATTATCCCCGAGCTTCATTTCGGTGCTCAGTGTGCTCACTGTTCCGGATGGTCCCACGTTGTTCCAGCCGACTAGCCGTCAATCGAACCTTCCCAAATCGCTCGATGGAGACACGAGCGATTATTCTCTGGAAATGTCACTTTATCTCCCTCTTTCTTTCTCTCTCTCTCTCCCTTTTTCTTTCTATTTCTGTTGCCTGTAAATCGCAGGTATCCAATTACCAGGGACCTCTAGACAATCCCTTTTTTCCCTCCACGAGCTTTCTTCGTCCTCGTTAAGCGACCAACCAACGTGCCGACGATCGCACGCCTTTCCCACGTCATGGTCAACGTGTCGTTGCGAGATTAGACGATCGAATTATCAAAGATTTCGACAAGCTGCTGACACACGGACCAGTCGATGAGTCGCGAGTTCCCTCGGTCACCATCGATCGCGAGCCTTCCGCTTCTTGCAAGGTCATCGTACCTCCTTCGAAATGCAAAATCTTCGCTTTGATTCTGTCGATAGAGCCACGATGGATCTTTGATTCGGTTGTCGTGCAAGAACCAGAGCAGAGTTTACGGACACTTGGTGGAACTGTTCATTGTGGACCTGTGAAAGAAAGAAACGATGTTATATGATATTTATTATATAGAATGATATATATATATATATATTATTATCTTATATTAAAATTAGTGGTTGTTCTTCATTGGAAAGAAGAAATACGTATAGCAAGTGGAAAAAGTATTCTGACGTAGAATGGAGACCGTAAGCATGATCGTTCAATGTCGAGGTCACCTATTTCAGGCTTCTGCGTTTGAATCGGTTTTTTTTTACAATTTGCTTTTCATCATCGCGTTTAGTATTTTATCAGCAAGTATCTTAATATTTAGTAAATAAATACGTACACGAGTCTATCCGGAAGATCAACTTTAGTTTCTCTTTGCAAGAAGATAGCAAATTTTGAAATACATTTATAGAATGTCCGAGTCTTAAGAAGGACACGTTTGCGTTCGTAAAAGTTAAGAAATGAAATTACAAAGTAAAATTTCAAATTTGAAAATGCAATTTACTTTTTATTCGTGTTACGTATATAAAATAGATGAGTTAGATGGTTTCGATGAAAACAAATTTCCCATCAGCTACAGTTAAAGTACACGAATAAACCATGTCCTCGACACACTTCAGAAAACTTCCTCAAAGGAAGAATATTAGTTTTATTTAAACATTAAGACAGCAGCAAGCCACTAAAACGCCTAGTCCAAATTGATATTCACAGGAGCGTCAAAACTTTGCATGTTTCGCGAGAAACGCGTTCCCGAAGAACACACGAGTTCCATAGAATTTTAATACTTCGCCTAGACTTTGTGTAGCGACAATAACGTTAAAGCAGTGCTTAAAAGATCATCTTGCAAACTTTCTTGCGTGCAATCGCGAATCTACCCATTTAAGGGTGCAAAGGCTTAAAAAAGTAGGGTAAATCTAACATTTCTTCTCGCCTACAAATATTTGCTAAAGGATCAACATTTTTATAGGAAATTTCCAACAACATTTGAACTCTGTATCACATAAAATTAGAAAATGACGGTGGTGAAAACAGATTATCCTCGATGTGGCATAAAACATTTTCATAGCTTGGAAAAATAAAGAAATGGCGGCTTGTCAAGGAAAGCATTTGATTTCACGCTGACGAAAAGCAACTTTAAACGTTTGAAAAAATTCAGAGAATAACGTTTAAAAATTTCAAGTTAATCCAATGGAGAGTTTCGAAGATCTACCGGGTGCAAGGTCGAAAAACATAGTTTCGGGAAAAACGTGTTTGAAGTTTTAAGTTAACCTTCCTCTAAAGTAAAAGAATGCGTTCGTATTCAGCGTTGGAACCTCGCCATTTTTCAAAATTTCAAAGTACCCTTTTACCACGGTATTCTAGATGTATACAGCTTTAAAAAGATATAAAAAGGATTTAGATTTCTTGAAGCAGATATGGTTGCATGGCTTCTTAACTGAAAATTCCTAAATGTGGTAATATTCCCAGAGGAACTTTTGACAATATTTGCAGGAAAAGTTAGGATGACGATATTACGTGAACGTATACAAGTTCGTAAATAGTTTAAATTTATAAAAAAAAACCCGATAGACATTCTATCAATGAAATCCCTAGAATCCCGAGGTTCTTAGTCAATTAAGCTTCTATAACCAGAAGCTTCTATAACCTCATTTATGAAGGAAGAAAGGAAGAAATTGATCTCGGTTCCTTTTTATTTTTTTATATACAAAACATGTTTTCAAACTGCTACCAGTGCAATGATTGAGCTACTACGATGAAACGCTACTAAAAGTATCGATAAAAATAGGCCTGTGAAAGAAAGAAACGATGTTATATATATGCGTAAATAAATGAAACAAGACTTTCAAAAATCCGCCACAGTAAAATTTCATTTATCTGAATCGCGTTTGAATATAATTTGCCTGATTTATCGTTTGATCCGAGTACAATTCATCTGACAAACGAAACAGAACTAACTCAAAGACCACACGTCGAGCGTTCGTTAAAACTTTGCCCAATAAACACGGCTCTGCCGTATTTTATTTAAAAAGCATAGAAAATTGAAAGCACCGTGTCTGAAAAAGCTTGAAGAATTTTAGATGAAAATTCATCTAAATTCGATGGAGGTCGTAGGTATTACGTTACACCGGCCTTTTATTCATTTCTCATCGATGAGTATCCAGGCAACTGGGCCACAGGAATCCAATGGACTCTCGGTTCGACCAAAAGGCACGGAACCATAATCCAGGCGCTTTGTTCCAAAGGAATTCCGGGAATTTAGTTCGTTCGTCGTGTATATCGACGGGATAAGGTGAATCTGTCCAGGTTTACGTCACGCATCATGCACACACAATTTCTGATGCGTTAGATTGTGCGCACCGCGATGTGCATAATGTTGATTGACGAGGATCGATGCTGCTATTAATAAAAGGGACTTGTAGACGCTTCATCATCGAAAGGGACTTCGTGATACTGCGTCAAATTCTAGTAATTTTCGTTTACCTACGAAACTTGTAAGAAACTCTTATGAATATTCTGCGTTTTATGCCAGAAGCCTAAAAATTCCATTGGCGATGTAACGAGACTCAACTATCGTGATTTTATTCGTAAAGCTTGAAAGAAATATGAAAATCTTTATGACAAACTACAGGATATATATTTGTTGTATATATTTGATAGAAATTAGAAAAATAATTAAACGGTCAATTATAAATTACATTAACAAACCTCAATATTCATCGAGGCTAATAGTATACAGGATTAGGGCTGGCTACTCATGTTGTATACTAATTTTATACTAAATATCTTGTAATTCCCGTACACGTGTTCAGATTGATTTCAAACTCGATCGATATAATCACGACAGTGTGTTTTTACAGCGAAAATGAAATTTCCAAATCTTCTGGGCAACACATACGACATGGACATAACACCTTTCTGTGATAAGCGTTCAAATAGAAATTAGACGCGATAGAAAAATTATGCGAAAAATTCTCAAACCCCAGGCACATTTCCTATAATTTTATTTATCCTTGCACATTCGTCATAATATCGCGCTAAGCATATGCACGACTACAACAACCATGAAATCATCACTCGATTGTAAGATCGCTGTAATTTTAGTTTCGTCAAAAGGAAGCAACTGTGATCAAACGCTTCTATCGTAAATTTTCTATTTATTTTCTTCGATACACGAAACGAGGCTTTCCTATAAAACAAGCCCATTTTTCATTTTCATTGATTGTTTGAAAGCCGCAAAAGCAGAAAAACCAGAGGCACAAAGTAACATTTACAGACTATATTTCCCTTTAGGAAATAAGGGAGAAGGGAAGAGCAACGTTTACGGTGATATTTTCAGTATTCTGTGTACATTTGAACGAACGAGGATCCGAAGCGCGTGTCACGTAAAATTGGAAAGGCTTTTTCGAGTCGTTAAGTAAATCCTGATAAGCGGAACATCTAACGTGGCTCGTTAAAAGTGTTCCGCTGGTGTTCGAACGATGCTCATCGTTTATTATTTCCGGACGTGACTTCGCTTCCGCTATCGGTTCTCAATGAAAGCGGTTAGAAATATACATTTTGAACCGCTATCGCTTAACGATGATACACGTTTTGCCGTAAGTCGTTGAAGAAAATAAAATATTAAATAAATTTGTTACTTTCAGCGATCGATACTGCTACGTTCTTTGAATTTTTATGTCTCGATAATTCGTAATTTTTGTAAGAGGAATATTATTATTATTGAGAGAAATTTGTGTCGTTAAACGAACTTACAAGTTTCCAAAATGAATCCCGTTACTTTCTTTGAATTTTTATATCCGAATCTGTATCTCGTTTTAAAAAACAAAAAGACTTTTGATATTTCGAAACAAAACGAAAAATTACTTTATATTATTAACTTTATATCAACGTAATAATTATTTTATGTTTCCTTAAATATGAGATATTCGATAGTGATAAAAAAAAAAAAAAGTGATTCGAGAAACACAGAAGAGCGAAAAATTTGACAATAAATTTGTTTATGTGTTGGAATTATTGGAACAAAAGATTTGTAAACTAATATTCTAACAACATTTCTAACATTTTATTCCATTCTTCCTGATGGAAAGAAAATTCCAGGGACTTTTCTTTAAATTCAACAATAATTCAGACATAAAATATACGGGGTAGTATTTCAATGAAATTCCTTACATTCTACTCTTCGTATTTATTTAATGTCCCCAGAATTTGGGTATTTTTTTTTTATTAAAAAAAATCAGAATAAAGATTTGGAAGGTTTGGCGAACGACGAGCATTTCATCCTTTTTTCTCCCTTGTTTTGGAACGTCCTTTACAGAATGATAAATATGTTGAATTTTCAGCAGACGGTAAAAGCGCTGGAAAATTATGTGATTTTATATCCGACTCTAAAAAATGCTGCCGCAAACCGGCATACATCTCCGTATCGCATAAAATTCGTGGCTATCTTCGCTCGATATCTCCAATTTTTTGAGCCTTTATACATTGACCCAATTCCTCCTCAATACAATAAAAGCATGGTAGCATAATAAAATAGTGTAATAAAAATATAAGTAGCACGAGTTAAAGAAAAGAAAAGAAAATAGCGATGGAATATAATATTCAAGATCTCATTAAAAAATCGCCAATTAACAGAAAAATTCATCGAAGCTGGCGCTATCGAAACAGGCTCAAACTAACCCGGATTGGGTCGCGTTAATTGAGCCAATATTTATTTTTAATCGTCCCCGATAATACGAATCGTCCTACCCTGCAAATCCCTTTAGTGAAACTAACCAAACCTCGATTTCCGCAACACCAACTTTAAAAAATGTCAATCCCGCATAAAATATAGAACTTCGACAATAACTTTTATTTTATCCATACACAATCCTACGTTGAAGTTGAAGGAATAATGCAATTTTTAGATGCGTGTAGCAAGATTTTCGATCAGACCATCGGCTGATTATTCTACGGAAACGTTTAAAGAGATAGGAAGAAAACGAGTTATAGGTTTCACAAACGTCTGTTTCCAGGGGTTTTGCTGTCGAGGTTACGACGGTTAGTCGATGAAATTTTCAACGTGTGTATAACTATTATAAATCTTCGAAATATGTTGTTTAAATTTTCATTACAGGCTGAGATAAAAAAAGCTGTAAAGAATGAACTATGCTTGTACCGACCAATTGCAATTTCCTGGGCGAGTTTTTACACAACATATGGTAAACTAATCCTTTTAAATCCTCAAAGAAAGTTTGGTCCAACCTCGAAAAGGTTGTTCCATATTGAAGAGTATAATATATTGTACATATCTGTATTAATATCAGCTACCGTGGCTTGCTTCTATTTTTTCCAGGAGAAAATTCTGTTGCATAAATTTTAACAACTGCTTAATACCAATACCAATATATTTACAAAGTCGAGATATCAATATTTAAAGTTATGTTTAAAAAATTCATGTTCGAATAATTTACAACACACAAGTTCCCGCCGTTTCAAATCTCTTTTCTAACACAAAACTGGAGAATCAAAGCTTACGCTATTTTACGTATTCCATGTTGACTTTGGTATTTTGCAGGCAAAGTTTATTGTACGAAAAACATTGACATTTGGCTTATCGTCGTTTCTACATAGAATTTGAAATTGTCGCTAACTCTATATCAGGTTTAACTCGCTTTTGCAAAGCTACGACATTGGTACCTCTTACACCAAGTCACAGAATCCTCCTACTCTTATTATACCGATCGACGTAAAACCATTAAAACAAATGTAACGCTCGTTTTTCACTCCATTTAAACATCGCGATCATATCGCTCGATCCACCCTCGACAGTTTCATTTTCTACCACTGGTCGGTGTATCGAAATTCTCAGCTTCTCAATAGACGTACTCCGCGTCCATTGCTCGGGGATCAGAGCTACGAGCACTCTGGCTGCCGTATTCTATGGAACAGAACCAGGAGGACGAGTGGGAATGGTCGTACAGAAGGTTGGAAAAGGAAACAAAATTTCACAAATGTGTTTCCATTTGAAATTTTTTCCACGATCAGTATCAGCCAGCTATTCGCGATACTCGTTCCTGGCATAAGTCGTTAAATAAATCTCTAAATCACCAGCGTCGAGTCTACAGGCATCCCTCGTATCATCAGCGATCCTCGAGCCATCAGCAAGCGTTTGAGACGCGTGTATGTTCACGCACAGTGCGGACCTAGGCATTTCGTGTACTTTAGGGAAGCTTCCCCTGGCTACTTAACCGAAGCTCGTCGAAATTTACGGCGAACTTGGAACGTTTGCGGAATACGAAAAGCGTTCCGCGATATTAGGAGCTACATACATAATAGAAGATGCCGGTAGCTGAATGGAAGACGCTGCTGATACACTGTGTTGGAACTTACGTAGTGATTTTACCTCGAAACATAATCCTGAGGGATAGTTATCGACCAGGGTTATTCTTGATGGGTGCACGTACGCGACTTTTCCAAGATTTTCACGTGAGATATGTACATCGTGTATTAGGTTTTATTCGGCGTCTATTAGTACGGATACAATTTTGTACACGCTTTTGTCAGATAGTCCTAAGTAGTACGAAGATGGTGAATTTTAAGTTGCACGAGTGTTTTTAAAAAATCGTTCGTACCTGGTAGGTACGTTGTTTTCTTCCATCGTGGAAATACCTTGGTGTTTCTATTACGTACTTGATATTTCGCAAGTCTGAATCTGATTTGTTATAGCCGTGCTAAAGTCTTTGAAGTTGAAATAAACGAGCATTGTAAATATTGGGTTGGTAACTAAGTGGTTGCGGATTTTGTCATTAGGTGGTAATGACAAAGTCCGCAATCACTTAGTTGCCAACCCAATAGCAGTGTGATGTTGCGGGGAGAATTTGAATTTGAAATGGGCCGAATACTTAACGTTTTCCAGCTCTGAAGCTAATTTGTTATAACCGTGCTAAGATCTTTGAACTCGAAATAAATCAGCATTGTAAATGGCAGTGTGAGGTTGCGGGCAGAATTTGAATTTTAAATTGGGGGAATTTTAGAGAATTATTTTGAGATTGGGGAAGTTCAGATGTTTGGAAATAATAATCAGTGGATTGTGAATTTTTTAATGAACAGAGGTATAGAAAATATCAAAAGTGCAGTACTCGTTATAATTTTTATTGGATGAAACAAATCTCCGGGTAGATTTCATCTTTTTAGTTGTATCCATAAAGATATGAATTTATACAAACATCTGCAACGTAGAAATTAATCGTGCTGCAGCAGAATCAAAGATGAGAATAAAGCGATAACAAGTAATAATTAGACCGTAAATTCTTCGTAGAAATTTACATTTTGATGAACGAGAGACAATAAAACATGGAATTGAGTTTCGTTCGATCTCAGTGCAACATGGCAAATATCGGGTAATTAATGCTCGGTATTCAGAAGTATAACGCATAAAATAACTCCAATATGCTAATTAATTAATATGTTGCATTTTAATATTCTAGCAACGTGAAATGATTATTCATTACACACTCAATGTGAAAATTAAATATCCTCTCATTATCATAGAATTCCACGAACCTTTAATGACCTGAAACCAACTTGAAAAATAAATCTCAATGATAACTTGTATTTATTGAAACGAATGTAAAAGAAGAATGTCAACAAGTAAGTATAAAATCAAACCTTTCATCTTCACGCAAACTGATGTTTTTAATCAAATCTCTCTGCTTTTAGCTGTATCCACGACACCTACGAGCGAGATTCTTTTAACTAGATTTTGTTATTACTTTCGACGTAAATAAAACCCTACAGGAAAGGATTTCAATGATCCGTAACAATACGCTGTTTCAATCTCGAAATGCCTGACTCGTGACATTAATACAACGAAATTTGAAATTCATGTGCTTACTGTTTCACGGAACTGTGAAACTCACGGAATTGAACGCTTTGTTTCTATCGAGATATCATAGAAGAATAAAATAAATATTAGGTTGTCCGAAAAGTTTCATTCGTTTCATAAGGTGATAATAGATGAACGACAATTTCTGTTTTATTTTGTTATATTCCTATTATTATGTTCGTGAATAATTCAATAAACTGATAAAAAACAAAAAGCATTGTGCCTGTTATTTCCTTATAAAACAAAAGAAACTTTTCGGGCAACCTAATAATAAAAAGCCGCATGATCTGTTATTTGTCGAAAGAGAAGAAGGAAACAACAATGAAATCTTCACCATACGTTGATATCTTTACAATTTGTACTTTTTAGAATTAAATATATTTTGCTTTGTAAAGAAAAGTTTTTTTTTTTAAGTGATTATTAATAGAAATATGTTTTTTCGAGTGATTCTGTAAAGAAAACACAGACATAAAATTGTGAACTATTTTTACTAAAAATATATTTATTGTTTAGCCAATTTAAGAATTTATTCAAATATTACGTTGCGTACAAAGAATTGAGTTAAAAATTCTAAAAAATTAAACCTTCTCTGCAAAATTTCTATTGAGGATTGAATACTTGTTTCTTATTACTTTTTTCTAGAAACAACGATTCTCAGGCTAAGAGAATTCTTTTCGATATGAAAATTCCTTCTGCTTTAAAAATCTCTCGAGTTAATATGCCCATCGCTGATATGCAAAAAATTTCAACAGAAAATTCCTTTATAAAGTGTTGATTAAAAATTTTGACTACTTACATCCTACGTTTTTCCTAAAAGCAACATTCTCAGGACAAAAGAATTCTTCGCAATATGCAAATTCCTTCTCCCTTTGAAAATCTCTCGAATTAAAATCTCCGCTACTAATTTCCAGGAATTCCCGTGAAATTTCTATCAAAAATTCAGTCCGTTGATATTGCATTTTTGTTTATACGAATATTCGTTTCTTTATTTCTCTTGAACGAAATTCTTAACTACAGACCATACGAACTGTACACACCCTATCGCTAAAAGTAAACCAAATATAAACGACATTTAATTTTATTATTAATGTATCTTTTTGTTAATATAAATGCGACATTTATTAGATTCTACTAGACATATCCTAATCGCCTAAATACAATACTAAAAGGGTACAACAGTACAGCATGACCTAATTAATTCGCTCAACGTGCTACAAAAAAGAGGACTCCGGCAATGAAGCTGCAGATTTTCTAAGCTCTGCAAGATATTCGTTCGTACGATCTATTCTACTAGGTTGTCCAAAAAATTTCTTTCGTTTTATGAGGAAATAATAGACACACTACGTTTTTTATTTTATATTATTTTGTCGAATTACGTACGATCGATTTTGTTCTTTTGAGATGAACATCGCGACATTTCACACACTTGGTTTCACGTTTGTACGAAGGTGCACTGTCGTAAAAAACACGTTTGCGAAAGAAAGACACTTTTCGGGCAACCTAATAGTTCGATACGTTCTGTTCCACCGATCATTCTCGCCGTGGACATCAATAACCATGAAAGCTGCACGTGACCTTAAACACGGGATAAAAATGAAAAAAGATACTCTTAACTGACGAAAATCCATCGCGGTATATAAATTTCTTCTGTTGTAAGAATCTGCCAGCCTTAGGAAACCCTTCGTTGGCCCCGAAAAATTTCGTTTAACCCATTTCTTGGCTGGCGAAACCCTGAGAAACCAGAAGTTCCTTTCTCGCTCGCGTGGTAATAACCTCACGGCCGAACAAAGAGTACGAATGGTGGACGTGAAAGGGAAGAAAGGACCTCGATAAAAGTCGCCAAGTATCAGAGAGGAGAAAAGAGGGAAAAAAAAGAGAGAAGGAAAGAAAAAATTGCGAGACACGTGTGGTTGAAAAGGCGTGGCCTTGAACCACGACCTCGTTGCTATTCCTTGCGTTTCACGATATTGTACACGGTAAAAAGGATACCACGGGTCAGAGTAGATAAGGAGGGACCTGCTGGCGTAAGAAACCAGTTGGTCTGAGTGAAAACGAAAGAAGAAGAAAGGGATGAGCCAGGCAAGACAGAAGGGAATGAAGCAACCGTAGAAAAAGTAAGGGTTGGAGGATCAAAGTGAGATATTCGGAAACAAAGGTAGATGGAAAGGAAACTAAACGAGAAAAATTGTGACATACGAAAGAGATAAAGGCGGCTGGTATATATCAACGAAGGTACAACTTTATTCAGGAATTCTTACGGAAAACATAGGGAAATCTGGTTACACCGGAGCAATAATTTATTTATTGTAAGTAAGTAAGATCAGACTGCTTTTCGTGTAATTTCATATTTTTATTAACGCAGCTATGGCAATGGGACGTTACTTTAAAATTTATGTCGCCCATCAAAGATTATAACAGCTGCTCTTTTTTTTTTATTACACTTTTTATTATCGCTTTTTATTATTACTTTTTATTACAGGTATTTTTTTGACACTCTGTATGTTTCTACTGTTTTCGATTTTCTACAAACGCAGTCTACTGATGATATTTGCAAATTAGAATCAGTTAGAAGTACGTGATATAACGACCGCTATAGTAATTGCAAGTTAAATGATACGAGAGTTTGGATGTGAAGATTCCATCTATCGAGGGTTGTTTAACGAAGCATTAAGTATAATTTTGTTCTAACACGCGGAATCCCGCTATATCTCACTTGGATTTGTCGACCATGTATGAAAAGTATGTATCATATATGTAATGTTATGGTAAAAATGTTCACGAATTGTACGAGATGGAAAATACGTAACTGACTGACTTAAATTTTTCAGATGAAATACGCAAGAGGCAAGGCTCTTTCCAGTACAAATCTTTTAATGAAGCTTGAAAAATTACGGTTGGAATATATTATGAATGCAAATGAAAATGCAAATGAAAATGCAAATGCAGATCCTTTCTTAACTCGTATATAAAATTCAACGATATATATCCACTTTACATGAACGATGATTCGTAGAGGTCTCGGTATTCTTAACTACAATTTCATAAACTTCCCCAATACTTTTTAATACGCGGGCAATTTAAACACAAACGTATCTTACTTCTTATATACGTTAAAATACGAAATAATTTTAATACGTTATTTCGATCGAAATGTTCAGGCAGTTTCTATAAAGCAACAGATCGGCAACGTTCACTAACGACACAGGATACGATTATAACAGATTATTAAATTATTTGCAATAAAAAAAAGGTGAACAAAAAATTGCATCTTTCATAAATAGTTCGTTTCAATCGCATACATAATGTTCGTATTTGTATAACATATGTGTGTCACTCGTATAATACGAAGAATATTTTCAGTGTTATATAAGGAATCGACTATACTTTACTGCGAACAGAAGAGTAGGTGCTACATCTGCAGGCAGCCTTTGTTTTCCTGATTCGAAATTTCCTTCCAGACGATACCATGGAATCCATCCTAGCGGCCTCGAAATTGATCATTTTCTACGGTTTAAAGACGCCAGGTGTGAGAAATATTAAATTAAAAATGACTCAAGGGAGAGGGAGGGAAAAAGAATGGAAGTTGTAAAAAGTTCGAAGATGAATCTTTTGAGTGAGAATGGAATGATTGTTTGCCTTTAAAATTTCTTCCTCTCTGTTCTACCTTTTATAACATAAAATGAAGTTCTGAGAATTGGATACACAGATTGTTCTTGTGAGGCACTGATGCAACTTTCCAAACGAGTACTATACTTCGTTTTTCCTTAACCCATTATGAATCCACGTTTCATTTCCAATCTTTTTCAATCGATTTACACTATCGTTATTATGTACATATCGATCGTTAATTAATATCGTGGCTATGAAAGAGAATTTCAAGGATTCGCTTAATATTTTCCTCGCAGCTATTTCTTCTACCTACATTTTACAATTTTATAAAATTTGCGATATTACGATAAATCCTCGGTTGGTCCTTATATGAGTGAGACAAACGTACATCCGAACAATATTCAAACTCAGTTGCCACGAGAACGAAAAATCGCGTAAAAATATTTTCTTCTACATTCTCGGCTTGTTGTTTTAAGTAGAATCGGACGCTTTCCAGGCTGACTTTGATTACAAAGACGTGTTATACGTTTCAGTCGTAGATAACGTTGCGTACGCGTGAGTGGGTGAAAAACACGAGGAAAGGACGGTCGTTTTCGCGTGAGATTGTACGTGGCGCGTGAAAATCACTGCGCGTGGTAATTTATAGGCAGAAGCCGAGTGTAAGCCACTTCGCCACAGGCACTCGTTTGTTTGAATTTCTTTTGACGGGCATACGCGCAAAGACGAGCAGCCGAGCGTGGCCACTCCAGGGGTTTTCATGAATTTTAATGCTGTTTAGCACTGCAAATCGGACCAGTTATACCAGTGGAAATCGTGCTACCAACGAAAACCGGATTGCCTGACAAGCAGCACTATTTCCTACCTTTTTTTTCCCCCTTGCAATTTCTGTCTCCACAGAAAACCAAACGTTACGTTTAAGCATACGTTCCTTTCTGAACGATGTGTTCTGTCGGTGGTATTCGAAGGTTTTGTGGAGTAATTTTTCCTTTGGAAAATCGCTCGTGTTTTATTTCGAGGAAGAAAATGTCAAATATTACGTGAAGAGGAGAAATTAAGCGAGTGTTTTATTTATCGAACAGGTTTACGAATCTATGTCGAGAATGGTAGTTAGTGTTGTAGAGAATTGTAGAAACAAATTTATTTATTAAAGCTATTATATAACTTTATTATACTTTCTAATTAATTCTCGCCTCGTTATTTTGTGAATTTTATTGTTTGCTTTTTAATCTGCCAAAATACACGCTATCTTTGTTTTTACATTTTTTACATTTATCCTAAAAATCTCTTGTACGTAATTCCTATTTTTCCATCATTTTTGCTTCCTTAATTTTCCTCTGGACATTTTACGGCTTCGTGAAACGATGAAAGCGACAACTTATATAATAACATTGGCAACGCGGTTGAGATACGCGCGATCGCCTAATATTTGCTGAACAAGGTTGATAAACGCCAATGAAACGTTATTAGAATCGCGAGTTGGTGCTACGTATCGCAAACACATATCAAACAAATTGCGAATAAAATTGACCGCGGCCAGTTCAGACAATTAAATAGAAGCAAACATACCAACAATTAACGTCAATTTCCATGCAAATTTGCGATATTCACAAACATTTCGTAGCGTCGCGTATTCATAAAGGTTCATAGGAAATATACATATGTACATAATAATTACAGCGAAGATATTTATCGAAATTCAGCTTCGTTTCACTTATTAAATGTTATGAACTATGGTTTACTTTGAATACGTTAGATATTTTTTCATATTGCGTGCATTCTGTATTTTTTGTATTATCGTATATATAGTGAAGTATAGTAACACATAATAAATATATATATATATATATACTATAATATTTATTTTGTATTACTTTTATATTCATATGAATGCATAAAAATACCAGGTATAATAATAATCTTAACTATGTGTATCTAGAGCTGACGAAATTACTTTATTTGCATAGAGTACTTATGTTACACGAAACATCTTGAAATTTCAATAATGTCGTAATAAAACACGACTCTCTTAAATTTGAAACGACGCGATTTATCAGAAATACGTGATGGCCCGAGACGTTGAATTTCGAACTAGAGTTACGGAAGTCTGAAGCTGCCAAAGATATCCCGTTGCAAGTAGAAACACACCCGATAATACCAAGAGCTACACGAAACCAAAATTTGCATTTCTCAGTTATTCTCGGCTCTCATAACTTTGGATTAATTTCTAATTACCTCATCTCCATAATTCCGTTATCCCTAAAATGCAAGTCAACTTCACCCTGATAAGTGAAGATGATACCTGTGATGCATCCTTTGGAAAAACAGAATATGTTCTTGGATATAGTTGAGACTTATATTAAACGCGTCGATTCGTTTAATAAAGAGACGAGTGATAAAATTGTAATAGTCAGTTATATCAAAATCACTGTAACTATCAGGTTGTCCGGAAACTTTCTTTCGTTTCATGAGGAAATAATAGACGCACTATGTTTTTTGTTTTGTATTATTTTGTCGAATTATGTACGAACCATTTTATTCTGTTGAGACAAACACCGCGACATTTCACAGACTTGGTTTCACGTTTGTCGTAATACTCGCTAATTACTCTACCATTGAACTGTCCTAGAGAGCACGTTCGTCTATTTATACCTACAGTTGTTATTATAAAAAGTAACTCCGGTTGACGATCACGAATAACGGTGATAATATTTTGCCCGGAGTTCGTTTACCTTTGAACCTAACAAACGAAAACAACGTTGGTATTCCAAGGGACAATAATATCCGAATCTTCCGTTGATTCATGTGCCGCTACATAGTATTTTATAATATTTTTTATAGCATTTTATAGTAACTTACAAATATGCAATAATTTTTGTAAGTATTTTTAGAATAAATTTTGTGATACGCGATAATTATGGATGTGTATATGTTGAATACATGAAATCTTTATGGTATAAGATATCGCATGAGATCTTGCAGATTTATTTAATCCTTCGTAAGTGCATCGACGATTATGAACAGAGGTGTGTATATAAAAATGTAATATTAATATTTAATAGTATGTGCAAAATAAGAAACATTGCTGGTGTAGCAGGAAAAGCTAAGAGCAAGGAGAAAATTCTGAGAAATCGTAATTTCCTAGAAACCTAATTTTCAAACGTAAAAAGATGTTCGACAAAGAAACCAGAAGGCGCCTCGAGTGGCTGCCTCAAGTGTGTGGAGTGAAACGTAAGTAGCAAAGGCTCGTATCTATCCCTTTGTTGGTGATCTAGTTAGAAAGTTATCTTCACCTTCTTTCGTGTATCATTTTCTCTGGTTCAAATATATGAATTTCTTTTCCTCTAAATATACGTACGCATTTGTCTTCTTTCAAGTTCGAAGCACAGGTGCACATTCCTGCAATAAAAGCAATAATGCTTCACATATTGCCAACTGCTTCCAAGAAATCTTTCAGTTTCCTTTCTATAGCATTCATTCGCAAGAGATAATGTTGCAGTCTTAGGAAATTTCCTTTCGTAGTATTAGGTTGTCCGAAAAGTTTCTTTCGTTTTATAAGGAAACAATGGATGCATAACATTTTCCGTTTTACATTATTTTATTGAATTACGTATGATCCATTTTGTTCTATCAAAATAAACATCACAACGTTCGACAGATTAGGTTTCATGTTTGTATAAAGATGCGTCGTTGTAAAAGGCGTGTCTGTAAAAGAAAGACACTTTTCGGACAACCCTATACATATTCTATGTACATATATTGGGTTGGCAACTAAGTGATTGCTGATTTTGTCATTAGGTGGTAACGACAAAACCCGCAATCACTTAGTTGCCAACCAGTTTTGCAAAGGAATTTTTGACACATCCAATGGACGATAGTTGCAAGTTTCGTATCGCACACCTTTAAAGCATAACATTTTTTATTGATGAAATACTAGTCGAGGAAGTTAACGAACTATGTAAAATTATACTGAACGCTATCTCGTTCATTGCAATTCCATCTTTCAAATTGAAGAATAAGAAATTATCGAAGAAATAGTGCACGAATATCATTGCGTATCGCTGTTCGCTCGAAGAAATGAGAAACAGGAGCAACTTTTTCCTAGGGAAATCCTCTTCAAACTATATGTATATCTATATATAAAACTGTTTCTATTCCATCGTTCAAGGCCAAAAATAAAAAATTGTTCAGAAGGAACTGTTCTGCTTGTGTGCAATCATCTGCAACGAAAGAAAAAGAAGAAGAAAGACAATGAACAGAAGAAACTCTTTCTCTCTGCAGACTTGAGAAAACTACGCTTAAATTCGCAGACAAGAACAGAGTGTAACGAATAGCAAATTAAGAAAAGTTGTCGAGTTATATAGAGTTGCTTGATCTCGTCATCGGTGTTGCACGTTCTCATGCATCTCAGAGCACGTATATTACTTCGTCATTTGCATCCAGCAAAGGTATGGATCGTAACGCTGTCACGAAACGTGGAAGAATACCGTGGATGGAATTTCTAAGCGAAATTCTCGACCAACCCTACTCTCTCTCTCTCTCTCTCTCTATTTATCTATCTGTCTATCTCTATCTCTATCTCGTTCTATTTGTTTTTCCTGCTCGATGCTGGGCATGATACTGTGATAATACAGCTACTGCTGTAACTCGAGAGAAAAACATCCGCTCGATCCAACTTTTCTCCAGTTAACGTTATCTTTGGGATCCATCGTCCAGGTGAAACGATAGACTAGTCGAGTTTCTGAAATGGGAATTCGATACGCTGGAATTCCGTCATTCGAGGCACCATTAACAACTATCCAAACATTTTATCAGTTCGATGAGTTTTCTTCTGTTTCTTCCTTATCTTTGTCCTTTTTTCCTCTTCTTCTTTAAAACGAAATAAAAAAAAAACACTACACGTTTTCTATTATTTTAAGAATATTGGCTTTCCATGAATATTATCGGATGATTAAATTTACGATAACACTGATAATTAGATCGTAGATTTTGATGCATTTATGGGACGATTGAAGATGCAGAAATGCATAGAATGATATGAAAAAGTATGTACGATATCTAAAATATAGCACATGTTATGAACGACGCTAAAAGAATATTGAAAAACGGACGTGCGAGATATTTTCAAGGAGATAGAGATAAGCAGATGGTATATTAAAATAATATTCCTGGAAAAGATATTGCTGAAAAGTTCAAAGTAAAGAAAATTCTATATTGATTAGTAATTGATTGGAAATCAATTTTTCTAACTCAATTAAAATAAGGTGAAGATTAATTTTGAAGATTAGAAAAATCTTTCACGCGCGATTACGGGTTAATTTATAAATTATTCAACAATTTAAAAGAATTTTTCTAGCACTATATCAAGCGTATCGACGTCATCCTATGTATATTGGCAGACGTTCTACCTTTTTAATTATATTCTCGAAAATATGCATTTACATAAAAGTCCGCAGTCCACTAATGATTTATTAAAAAAGAAAATTTCCACTCCTTCAACGAGGAAAGTTTAGTTAATCCAATTACAGAAAGAGGTTCCAAACACTCGACCTTGAGCCGAGCGCATATCCGTCGGAGGCTTATCGAGCCACGTCTGACCTCGCACGGATCAAACTACTAGCCTCGAGGATCCTTCACCGTCACGTCGAGCTTTTCATCTTTCGCGTCTTATTGTTAATCTCTAAAGGCTGGTTCAGACACGACTAGTACAGCAGACGAGTAGCAAGGAATTTAGTAACTTGCCGTGACTGAACACCAAGATTTTAATGCGATAGTCGAGTAAGACATTACAGTAGCTGAGGCAAGAAGCAATTAACGTTAGTGAAATGTCGCGTGTGAACACTAAAATTTAGTCGGACAGTTTAAAGAAACGTCGTTCCAAATTTTTAGATTTCTTGGTCAAATAGACCAACAGCTGGTCGCTGATTGAAATATACATTATTTTAAACCAGGATGCTCGATGATCTGTATGGAATAGTATACAAATTACTTTTCAGGTAACTTTAAATATTTTTTGAAAACAACAAAGAGGAAAATTTTCGCAAGGATTAAGGAACATAAATAAAATCGTTAAATTCTCCGTTTCTGTCAAATATTAACTTATATTAACATGGCATTTAATTTATATTAATCTAAACATCACAACTATTCTGTGACAAATTTTACAAGTCCTGGTACAATGGATCATATCTTTGGGTAAAAAATTTCCATTGGGAATAACAGTTACAAAAGATAAAAATTTCTTTCATTATCGGTAGTTATCGGTTAGTTTGGTTATCAGTAACCAATATAAATGTCTGGAATTTTTTTTTTTTTTGTTATCTAGTAACTATTATCGATGATCCGAATTTTATTTTGGTTACCGATAATCATTATCGATAAGGAAAAATTTGGTTGGTTGTCGCTAAGCAATATCGATGATATTGGCCGTGTGTGAACCAGTTTTAAAAGAAAGTACAGTCACCCTGTCGCGAAACAAAATTACATCGTAGAGTAGACACGCATGTACACGATGCTTGCGTCAAAGAACGAATAGTTTTTTTCTTTGTTTTGACATTTGCCACCGACAAATAGGCGGCCGACTGACGTAATTCATTGATAATTGAACGGAATTCGATCGGCTGCCCCCCGTAGAGCGTCATACTAACAGTGGATTACATTCTCGCATTCGTCGTTTTATTTTTCATCCGATCGAACAGAGATTGTCTCTGGAATTGAAAGAAACGTAGGTTGATGAAAGTCAATCGCGGACTGTTCTATTTTCGAACGAGAGTTTGTATCTATGCGTCTATGCAGAATTTCAAAATGCATAAATTGTACAAAAAATACACGATATTCTTAGATTTCACCCCTTTAGAAACGTTTCTTTAGCAATTTTCCGCGATCGTATTTCTTCGGCAATTTCTCTTCAGAAGCCCGTCTGTTCATAAAAATTGCGTAAAGATCGGAGATTAAATAGTCTGCTCGAATGGTTGTGAATCGAAAAGCTCAGTAGAATATTTTCGCAAATTTGTGACCTTAAATGGCAAGAGAAAAATTGCTAAATCTTGCTGGAAAAATATTGCTAATTGGACGGCTGTGTGGATAAACTTTAGATTAGTATTTTTAATCTGGAAATAGCTGGAGAAAAATGAAGAATTCTTGATTTGTCGAATTAAGAAGATACTGGATGAATTATTTTTTCTGAATGCTTTATGATAATCCCCTTCTGTTCATTATAATTCCAGACAATTTTAAAATAATTTTTATTCTACCTTAACTTATAAATTCGTTCTTACTCGTCCAGGCTTTGCGATATTTTCGCTGACAGTGGAATTTCTCTCGTAGCTTCCTAAAATGCGTTCATTATCCAGGGAAACAGTAATTACGTATAAACAAAGGATACGGTCTGATTAAAGGATGACTTTAATATTCATAAATCTAACAGGCAAAAATGGTATCTGCGTGATTATTCAATTAGAAGTTTGAGAGCTCCGTTTTAATCCGAATTGCTTGCAGATAAAATTGGATTAAACGGAAAAGATAAAGAAAAAGAAAGTACAGTGAAAAATATTAAAGGAAGAATTAATGAAAATGATCGCTACCATATCATATCGCAAGGAAACTCTATTCGATCGTAATGCAAGACTTCCAAGTTAATTAAAGCGATAATTAATATAAAAAATAGCAGTAATGTTATCAATCTAAAAATTTATCAAAAGAAAAATACGGTCTTCGCTGTGAAGACTTCATTTCTAATTTTGAACAATCATCCTTTATTCCTTTTCACTGCAGAGAAAAATCCACATTAACTTTCTATTGACTATGTTTCGAACGAAATCAAACAGACGATTTCTATCCTTTTCTATCTAAAAATGATCTTCCTGTCTTCTTTAGAAAAAGATTCCTAAGAAAAAGCCGCAACAAATATCAACGTAAAATTTCATTAGAATCTTCCACCAAGACATAAATTTGTCAAAAGTAGAATACAATCTTCTCTTAAAATACGCGCGTTTAATTAAAAAAAAAATCAACGTCCATTAAATTTCAAGAAGAAAATTACTGTATTTTCAGTACAAAGTATGCAAGACACTAATCAGTGCCCTGTGTTATCAAACCACACATTTCCGCATAGAAAAAAGCAATCTCTAGAAAAAAAAAGAAGCTTCTAGTTCTAAAAAAACCAACCCCAATTCTGCTTCATCTCGACGAAAAACTGACACCGACGTTTCAACCAATAAATTTCAAAGAAGACCGAGAAAACAATATCATTCCTCTTCCACTCTCAAAGATAGTCATTCCATTTCCTCGAAACCAACAGAAATGAGAATAGATAAAAATGTCGTGTCATCGATCAGCCCCCGTTCTCGGCTATAGCCACTTTTATTATAAATCGATATGTCATACAAAGGACACGAAAGACGACGATGAAGAAGAAACGCGAAAGGCCTTCGAGATGGATGAGCTGCTTCCTTTCGAGGGCTCCAACATATCTCCGTAAGATCGTCGCCACTACAAACAATCCTTTGGTTACGCAAACGAAAGCCGAAAGGATGGCGAGATAAATCACGACGACGTAATATTCCGGCCGATTCAGCACACTCAGTAAAATATTATGTAAAATGTAAGCGACGTTGCTCGACATGATCGAGAAGATCACAGAAAATGTAAGAGAAATTCTTCCCTATGATTCTTGTCCTACGAGATACGAGGTTCGAACGATTTTCGTAAAATGAAAATTTATAGAAAATCAGGAATATTTTAATAATTGAAAAATAGTTCTCGACTTATTCTTCACGTCACGGAAAATCGAAAAAAGACCGAGAGAAGCTCTTCCCTAAGATTCTTGTCTACTTTCATCGGATTACGCGATACGAGGTTCGAACGACTTTCGTGAAATAAAAATTGTTGAAAAATTAGGAATATTTTGACAATTAGAAAATATCTTCTAGTTTTTTGCAAGAATTAATTTCCTATCACTCTTTGTAATTTTATAGCATTATTGCCTTCTATAAAAGATCAATTTCTTATCGATTGCTTGTAATTGTATATTGTAAACATATAAATTAGAAATCCTGCCTTTTAATTTATAGATTTGTCGTCTGATGGCTATAGCTTCAAAGAAGAAATAAGATTCTTTGTGTCAAAGAAATAAAAATGAAACGTACCTTCTTCTATATGTATCGAGAAATATTAAGAACTGCTTAAAGCATTGTTCGACATACGAAGTCGACATAAACAAACAAAATTTAATTTTGTTACACTATTAAATCTGTATAATATACTATATAGTTTATATAGTTTATATATTATTAGTATATAGTTTATATAGTATATTATAGTTTATATAGTATACTTTATATCAATTTATACATCGTATACGTATGATATTTCAAGAATATCTTACGAACTATTTACCATCTTCTCTGGATATACCTCTAAACGATACCAACGATCCTAAAAAAATTTTTTAAATTCCAAAAGTATTTACGCGAATAAAAAGGTAAGAAGATCCATTTCATTGCAAAACGTTTCTTCGAATTTCAATTCTGAGAAGATATTCACACGTGTAACTATGTATCGCTGCTTAAGGTTCTGCTGTAACACGAACTTGTTATCTCGAGGTCTGGATATAGCGTGTCTGAAAAAAGTCTTTCAAGGAACGATAATTCGCGGTTGGGGATCACAAAATGCCGCTCCTTTCGACCGCGACTTATTTCCCTCGGTCACGCTATACGTAGATAAAAATAATTCGAGGTTCAGGATTAATTCACTGTAAATTGATAAAAAAAAAAAAAAGGTTCCACGTTAACCGACTTATCCGCTTTTACGCTATGCGTTATTAGCGATAGTCAAACGTTAGTCCATCGGCCGTGGATACCTGTGGCTCACGCACCACTTTTGGTTCTCCAACACGATAACCTTCGCCAAATTCGCAGATTTTTATCGTACCAGCATGAAACGAAATTTTTCTATTTTTACCCTGTTCTTTTTTAGTTGGTCAGGAAATTTCATATGGAGTAGCTAGTCGGAGTTACGAGATCGTTGTTTATTTTTGGGTAATCTTGTCTGTTAATCTTCAAGGTACGAAGCGGTGGAGGAATTTTAAGTATAGTTTAGCTGAGAATTAATTTGACGAAGGCTAGATAAGCAGGGCTGAGATATAATTCTTTTTAGAATTATGGGATAATTAATTTAACATTTTTTTATAGTCCTTGACACTTTAATGAATAGATGGATATATTAGTTTGCTGGGTTGCTGATTATTTAACGAAGGTTAGGTAAGTAGTGGATAGACTCGTAATGTATCGTGAGATAATTAATCAGTTTTCGAAAACTCGAGAAATTTTACGTATCATTTTCAAAAATATGTAATATATTTCTGCCATTTTGGAAACTTTCTGACATTTTATTTCTTTAGAAAATCTTCTTCGAAAACCTTACCCTTTTTATATAAAAATATCAACTTAATGTAAAACACTGTACCTCTTATTTATTCTACAACGCCACTAGGCCAGAGCAAAAATAATTTCGTTGAATCTAAAATCGCAAATACATATCTTACGAGATTACAGGTTTTCTATATATTTCCATTGACAATCTTCGTCCCGGTCATTCAAATCCTTTAATATTTCAGCTTCTCGATTCCAAAGGAATTGCCCGGGACTCCAAACTCGAAAAGATTCGACACGTTGCTAAAATATATGCAGAACGGCGCATCGAACGCATCGCTGAACGATTACAGGAAGTTACACACCTACCCACGTTCTACTTTGGAGAAGTTCTTCACGCGAGAAACCAATCCGTGTTCCATGCATTTTTAATTAAACAACCAAATAATGCGATACCGTGTGCCCGGATAACGTGACTCGAAGAAGAAAGTTTGCTTCTAAAGAAAACTTCGTTTCTCTTGGAAGCTCGTGTCGATACTTCCAAGATTCGATAGTAGCTCTAAGTTTATGGGATTGAAGGAAGAGAATCGATGGAGATGGAAAATCGAAGACAAACCGTCGATAAGTGTTTAATTTTTTTAGCACAGTTGGACGTTGATCGGGTTACTCGATTATAGGTTTCTCTTCGTGTTTTATTGGGTCAGTTTATTGGGGTGAAAGTACGGTTTGGATCAACTAAAGTCTTCGTTAAATGTATTACGTTTCCTTTTTCTTTCGACAATATATTGCTATTTATTGGATCTTAGTATCAAACTGCGCATTTTTCATACATCTACGGAAAATTCATAATAAAAGTGCAAGAATGTACAGAATGCATGTAATATGCAAAAATAGGAGAAATGAAACGATTGTTGTATAGTCTTCAACGGATGAACTGAACGGATTACATTGCATCAGTTATGTGGAGAATTAAATGAAACTGATTTTATTTGGACGATATTATGATACAGAGATTTCATTATTTCGTTAGGAATTTTATAATTCTGTATAATATTAATTATTAGAAGTTGCATCTCTCTATTAAAAATAGGAAAAGACAGTGGAAAGAAGGCAATTAGAAATACGTATATTAGTTTTCCGTATGAAACTGCCTGACATAAAAATTGATTTATTTATTTATTTATTTCAATAAATACAAGTGCAGGAATAGAAAAAAATATGACATAAGAGAAATGCTATAAGGTAAAAAAAGCTAGGGAAATAAAATAGAATGCAATTATGCTCTTCACCAATCTGGAAAATACAGGCACCTGACAAAAATTCATCACATTTGCGTCAGATTGTTTACCGAGTTTCTATTGCACATCCATTTTAATCAAATTCATACGCATCAGAGAGAACCGTGCCGTTCCTTCGGCTGTCGACGAGAAACGAATCGAAAACAGATCGATCGAAAAATTGTTTTTCTCTTGCCAGGAATGCGAAACTCGTCGGACATCGAAATAAACGAAATAATTGATAGATCGTCGCGGCGGAACAAGCGCGTCGGATATACGATCGCAATTTGTACTATTTCTCTGTTGGCGTATCGTAACGTGTGTCACGGAACGTGAAAATATTCGCACCGATAACCGATGAATGGAAACTTTTCGCAGCAGAAGCTCGGGAAAAGCACTTAAATATACGGTCGAATCGATATTTATTTAAAAATTCACACAGCGTCTCTTTCACCGGAATAACATTTCTGCAATTACAGAGTAGAATAACAAATGTAACTGGTATATTTTTAAAATACGTATATTTCCTAATGATTTTTATAAACAAACAGTATATTACGATGCTTGTCATGATGATACTTTTCGCGACTTCTAGTGAAACGAGAGGGTAAAAAATGACGAGTTTGAAAACTTTCGAGAGAAACGAGAGACGAACAGAATCTGGCATCGTAATAGCTTTTAATCCTTTCACATTTGACACTGCGTATATACGGCACTGTATTTCAACAAGTTATCACATTGCCATTACAAGCTATTCGTAAGCAGCGTTTTCATTATAAACAATAATTTCATTGAAAGTACGTGTTGCAAATTTAAATTTTCTGTAGTTTAATTTTGAATTTTTATATCAACGTCTTGGTCTTGTTTGTACAAGCCAAGAGTTTTAAACATACGTTAAATATTCAATACGACTGAAACAAACAGATATAAAGGAGAAAGATGAAACAAGAAGACACAAAGAGGAAAATCGAAAAAGATTCTCTTGTATTTCTTTACTTAGCTATCCTTTAACTAGTTAGCACGATATATAAATACAATAATAAACGCAGTGGTGTAGACATACTTCTTACACCAACTGTATATACAGGGTGGTTGGTAACTGGTGGTGCAAGCGGAAAGGGGGTGATTCTACGCGAAAAAAAGAAGTCGAAAATATAGAATACAAATTTAAAAATTTAAAAATTTAAAAATTTAAATTTTAAAAATTTAAATATTCAAATATTTAAAAATTTGAAAATTTAAAAATTTTAAAAATTAAAAAATAACGTCAATCGAGACAAAGATCTACAGTGAGATCCGTTATAACGAGACGTGATAAAGTGCACGCGTACCGAGCGAAAATTCAAAGTCGATTTTCTCGAAAACGAAGCCTCAAACGAAGCATTTGTATTGTAAGCGCGTGTACCACCAGTTACCAACCACCCTGTATAATCTCCCTGCTTATAGTTTAAAAAATAAACCAAAAATTACCTACATTCAATTCATCGATTATATTTCTTCGACATCGTCGTTAATTTCCAGTTTTTCAACGATTCTTACACAGAACCTATTGCCAAAGACTTATAACGTCGGTGTTAACGAGTTTCCTTGTGTGTTCAAAAAGGTAACAACCGCGAACACTCATCGCAAAAGATCTTCATGCTCTGTCTATGTTCCAAGGTTTCCTGTTGGCAAATAGAATCTGTACAAGAGTACATCGAAGGCGTCATCCGAGGTAAAGGTATTTAGCCGGTCACGCGAGACATCGTGTCATCAAACAGCCAGTTAAATCGTAAAACGCGACGAAATCGTGTACTCGACGAATCGATCTTTCCGCGAATAACACGATCTTCCACGTGATTCCTCGATAATTCGCTTGTACGTATATTTAAGTAATTAGATTTTCAGCTAATCGTCCATTAGTGTTGTAATCTGTGACACGAGTGTCAAGTATCTATTTTCATAATTTATTTCGATCTCTGCTTTCTGTTTTCTATAAAATTGATTGAACACGTACCAACAACCTGCCACAACTACGATCCACTTTTAACGATTCTCGGAATGTTTAGATTAGAAGAGCGTAGGCTCGTTGCCGATGTTGCCCATTCGCCTTCAACTTTGTAAACTGTTATATATCATATTGGTGGGAAATCTTCCAGCTATTAACACTAAAACTATCGATAGTTAACACGAAGCTATTTCTACCCAAAACCAGTCAAAATGACTGGTCTTAAAAAAGTACGTAATAATAGAATATTTTTATATTTATTGATTCATTACTTTCCTACAAAAGGAATTCCATGTTATGTAGTACATTTTTGGTATTAATCCATCTGCGACTATGATTCCTAAACGATGGTTGGCACATTAATAAAATTGTCGAACCAGTCATTTTGACTGCTGTGGTATTTCTACTCTTAGCATTTAGCGATCGATCCGGAATTTTCCTGCTAACTGATATCATCATATCGAACGATACGCAGTAAAAATTTGAAAAATGTGTGCGAAGTTGTACAAAACGAGGAAACTGGTTAATTGGGGCTCGATAAACAGATTGCAGGACCCTTTTACATTTTAACCAGTACCAGTCAAAGTGACTGGTATTAGTATAAATAGCCTAGATACAAAATTATTTTCAGTTTGAATACATAAAGAAGAAAATAAAATTCATTATATTATTCTTTTAGTTGTCGTTGCGAAAGTCATTACATCATTGCGGGAAAAAATATAACATGGAGTAGGAATTTTAAAATAAAATTGTAAAACCAGTCAATTTGACTGGTGTGGTAGTTCTAGTGTTAGCTCGTTCGAGGATTCTCGGACGATTTCCTTCGTTCTGTACATCCACCCACAGGACCAACTACGTTCCAATAGTTGTATTAATCGAATACGTATATGTAAACACGCCAACTCACTCGTACATCAGTTGAACTTTTTGCGAATCGTTGCCTACGTTTAAAAAACATACGAGAGACACTTTATATTCGTCTTCATTTCCATGGCGTGTATGACTAGTGTTATATTTTTGTTACATGTTGGTATATTCGTTTAGCCAATGACAGTTGTATCCAAAGTAAAAGGTTTATTTTCAAAACGCTTACAAACGAACGATCGAATGAATAAATAATTTTACTTCGATGGTATTTATTTACTATCGAGTAATCAATGTTATTTTATTTTATTTTAGTTGCTTTCTAATATTGGGTAATATTTAGTTACTGGTTTAGTCATTGGGTAATATTTATTGGGTAATATTTAGTTACTTTCTAATATCAATAATTATCATCCAATAAGAGTTTTCGTATGTTTCGACGTACTGAAGTGAAGATTCATTTAGAAAATAAAAAATATTCTTTAACGCGATTGGAAATTGTTTGCGACACGTGTATTTTTGTGACATTTCATCTTTTTAGATAGCCCTTTTCGATGTATCAAAGTTTGAAAATAATCGCAAATTCCGATTAAATTGTAAAGTATTACCGATTATAGAATAATTTCAAAGAAATTTTATTTTCGATATCTGTACATTTGTGCATTTTAGCATGTCGTTCTATATTTTTGTACATTTATACTTGCCATAAATGCACAAATGTCAACAAGTATAATTCTCGGAAGCCTTTTCGTAAATCATAGCTCCCCGTTGCTTGAGATAAATCCACGAAATATCGTACGTTCGATTTGTACACGAAACTTGCTAGTTCCTCGATTTCCTCGGAGAAAAATTCCCAATGCATATTGCGGTAAAAAGAGGGGGGAAAAACCGAGTCGCAAAATTCCAGCGAATAGCTTTGATGAATTTTTGCTTTTTTATAATACTTTTATGTTACGCTTGCAAAACGGTCCTTTTGGTACTCAAAATTTTATCATGCGGTTTTCCTTTCCTTTGCTTTTTTTTGCGAAAGAAACGAGTAAAAAGAATTCGATTACGACAGTGATCGGAATTAAAAGGATTTTTATTGGAACAGAGAGATATAAATTTGTCATGGGAAGACAGATGGTTTTTCAATTGTGATAAAATGGAATGAAAATTGAGAAAACGGCCAAATTTCTAGCGAACGTAAAGTTATAACACTCGTTGTATATTCTCGGAGGCTGCGAGTTATTCAATTTTTATAACGAATTTTCGATCATTGGGAGAAAATTATACGTAAAATAATTCCTTCTCTAGCTGTTATTTATTATGCATACCTGAACGTTTATTAATATTAAATAAACCGTAATGTTAAATACGTCGACCAATGAAAAAGATCTCATTGTGTGGAATTTCATACGCATAATTCAATCTCATAATTCCTTCTGATACCTACATATGCGTTTTTGGATCGAATATCAAAATGTCATTTACGATCCTCCCCCTTTTGTTTTATTCGTAATTTCATTTCGAAAAATGAATTCTTATCCTACGCCTACATATTTATCTTTATTGTTCAAAATAAAATACCTTACACGTCATAATATTATTACGACATGTATGGTTGCCCTGCTGACGCAATATTATACTTTTTTCCAGAATAGAACACGGCTGAGTGTCTCTTGCATGATATTATTACCGAAATTTTGCGAAAATTCTCTCACGAAATAGAATCAGTCAAATAAATAAAATTTCGAAATAATGGAAATTTCGTAAATAGAATAAATTTTGCAAATTGCTAGTCTACTAATTACTAATCTGATCTATTAATAATATGTGATATAATATGTACATTTATATAACACTGAATTTACTAAAAATAATAGTTAATATCTCCATTTAATGGAATTCTTACTCGAGACCTTTAACGTATTAAGACTTGTAAGCGGAAAACTTCCCTTTTCGAAATAAAGATAAAATTTTCCAATTGAAACTTCCCTATATACAATCATAATCTTAATGGTAATTATATTAAAACACCATCAATCTTAATCAATTCACTGCTTTTCGAAGAATCTCCTAAAAAAGACTTATTATTCCATATTATCAATTTTTATTATTTCTCTGCATAAAAAACACGTCCCCCTAGCGGGTATGCACTTAACTACAAAACACAAGCAGATACAAAAACGCGCGCTTTTTGTCACCCGCCATATTTACTTCCTAAATCACGGTCAATAATCAAATTGAAGTCAATTGGGACCAAGGATACAAGCGTTGGAAAAAAACTTGTCAACAAACAGACGGGACAGGATCGCACGACAAAAACAAGCGAACGTGCATTATGGAATCGTTAAACCGTTATAGACTCTAACATAGAGAAATATAGCCGTACGTTATTAATATAAATTATTGATTTATTGCTAAAATCCGTATAATTGTTTCGCCCATTGTCAGTCAAATATATGCTGTTATTAACAATTACGTCGCTAATTTGTTAAAATACAAGTTATATTGGTTTGTCGATGAGGATCTTAAATCTAGAAAATATCTACGAAATACATATAATTGTTTCGCCCTTCGTTGATTTAACAGCATTGTGCGTTTTCGCTAATATAAACACGGTATGCGTGGTAGGCGCACGTGTTCCGGGGGAAACAATAACAAACACGGTTTCGACTAGTTTCGAGTATCAAACTACAAAGTGAAACGTTATCACTTACCACATACGATACGTTCGGCGTCACACGCGCTGTTTTCCTTCCATCCTTCTTCCCACTAGACCAAAGAAGCGAGTCTGTCTCTTTTCTTCTCCGATCGAAAAGCCTCCTTCTTCGATCAAAAAGGAAGCGAATTATGTTCAAAAAGCACGGCCATTAGTCAAGTAAAGTCTTCGTTCGAACGAGATATCACACGAAATATGTATGTATATAAACGATACAAACGATACGAAAAAACACACGAGTACGAAATCACGGAGGAACTTCGAACTAAAATTAATGTTAAAAATTTCCAACTATTAAAGTATTGATTTTCACGGAGCGTTACGCGGTTATGTTCATTGTTTTATGTTTTGATTCGCGGTTATTGGACCGTACACGTTGTTCGTCGCGCGTTTATACCGACGACGATCACCGTAACACGTGTTACTTGGTCGACTGACAAACCTCGACTGCCGCCCCAAAGCCAGGATCGCTTCGTGCTATCCCCACCAATGCGCGCTTCCCCCACGCCAAGGGCCCATGACTTCAAACATTTGCATATGTAAGGCAGTAAGCTTCCTTGAGTTTGGCTGCCCTTTGAACCTTCAGGGTGGAATAAAGTTTGGCTATCGAGAAACATAACTCGTAAACGTGAAATCGTTTTTCTGTGTTTGACTATCTAGCTTTTTCCAGCGACTTCGATCTCGTGGGCTATTAAAATATAGAAAATAATTTTCAAGCATGTGAATTTTTACAAGCGAGGTACCTGTGCATGTTTTATACTCTGTAGTAAAAATATTAAATTGTAAAATGGTTCGATTTCAGAACAGATACGACGCGAACTACCATTGCATGACCTCTGTCAAACATAAAAGCGCGTACAACTCAGATACCAGGCTATTTTTCAGCTTTTGTAAAATAGATCGAGATGAAACACACGCTGTGTCCTTCAGACACAGTCCAAAACAGACAAAAATTCCAAAAATTAGATTTTTCCACTCCATAGCTCATCAACTATCTCTAGATCACTGTTTTGTTCCTTTTTATTCAATGCACAAATACAACCCTTCTACTGTTTTGTCACGGTATTAGATAGATACTATTCAATGTACAGCCTTATACTATCTTATTGTACGTATAGATGTCTTGGTGTACGATTTCTTTGCCAATTTTCTTTTTTTCTCTGTTAGGTGAGAAGCTTGTGGTTAGTAGCTTCTGTAGTTTAAATTACGGACGACTTTGAGATAGATGATACTATCAAGAACTATTACAGACTGTTATTATATGACTATTATAGAATGCTTGTAGCATTAGAGATGGGTGGTCATGTCAGAAAAAGATATCAAAAACCTGGTAATTTGTGGTTTCTTTAGTAATTACACAGTATGCGGATATCGTATATAATTAAATTAGTTCTATAATTCAATTAACCTTGGTGAACGTTAATAACACTTCGCTGTAATAATATGTGAGATGGCAATATTATGGTAGTATTATAATCAAAGGCAAATTGCATAATTTCTAATCTTCGGTTTAAGCAACAAGTGATATCATATAATAGTGACATTTATAAATATTCTACAAGTTTTCTAAGTCTGTTGAAAGCCCAGAAGATTAAAAAAATTGGGCTTAGAATTAAAACTGAAATTGAAATTCAAATTAAACTTCATTACGAAAATAAATTTCCTTTGCCGAACTGAAACTATAGTCCCAACATTTTAATAATGATTTACTATGATACTACATATTTCCATTCAAAAGCGATCCGACTGTTAAAATTGAAGAGGCCTGTCCTGTTCAAATTTTCTGCGCGAAATAAATCCAATGCCAAGAGATTGAAATTATTCATTTTTCTACATCATCCACGAACAATATACAAAATACATCATGGTAAAAAATTAAGTATAAAATTTCACGGTAGGGAAAACAACGGAATAATTACAATGCCAATCAGTTAACCGGGTCATGTTAGAATTTCCATCGTACACAGAATTAATACTTTACAGGAATAAACTGATTTTAATGAAATCGATATTAACTTTAAGAAATGTAATAATTATATCACTAATAACTTTGGCTTTCTGATAATCTCTCATAATAATTATTGTATCTGTATTGTATAATAATAAGTAATTAACAAGCAAAATAAAAATCATAAAAAGACAGTGATCGCTAGCTTTCATTTAATTACAAAGAAATCGATAATCAATCATTATTGGCATCGTACGAAACGTTCTGCCGTACCATTAATCGAATTGAATTCCAATTGAAGGGAGAAGATATTCCTTTTGAATGTTGCGATACCCGGAAACAATTCAGTAAATTGACGACTATTAGCCAAAACGAGCACACATCTGATGATTTTCCGATGATCAAAGGCCTCCTCTGTCCCGATTCGCGTTTTCGACGATGCAACATCAACGATAACTATTCTAGAGAAATTCAGTGACGCGTGTGCATTATGCAATGCATTTCCGGATGTGGCACTTTCAAACCGCAGATAGCTTGTTAAAACTTTCATGTGGAACCGTTTCACCTCTGTAAAATTATTTTAACGCGTTTGATACGTTTGTTGTTGAATCTGCGAAATAAAATGTTAAATGAAACACACGCTGCTTTTAAACTGTAGCAGGATAGATACTCGTTCTTGACGGCGTGTCAAATCTTCAATTACGAAAATTACGAAGATAAAAACGAGAGCCTGGAATGACATCGTCTTCTATAGTCAGAATGCCTAGTTGAAGTCAGCTTTAACAGCGTACGAGAAAAGATCAACTGTCGATATTTTGTAAATCGTAGAAAAAACTTAAAACTGTAAATCGTAAAACTTTTCATACTGTTACTGTAAATCGACCAAATTCCAAGTATACAAGAAGAAGTCATTGATTAACCCTGTTCTTTCAGACATGTTCAGCCCAATAGTATCTTTCAATATTGAAAAACATTTCAAATACGAGCAAGAGATGAGAAGATCGTTATCGGTATGCGTGACTCTTCGTCTCAATTTTACGTCAAACATTTTCTTAAAACGTTACAAATCCTTTTCGTTACTAGAATAAGAGAAAGATCGAAGTATCAAAATTCCACATTAATTTTCATAATATCCTATCCCTGTAGAATTCTCCGTCTCTCTGGAATTTCCAACTCAAGTTCATTTATTATATGATCTACCTTAAACTTGTGTTTAAAACGTACGAAAACAGTTTACCTAGAATCCCCATTTAAAATGCCTGCTCGGTTTACATGGACTTCAAATAAATCGATGCCCTCGGCAAATTCTGCGAACTGAAGGTTCGTAATATCGTAGATATAACAAGGAATTCCGCAAATTTGGGAAATCAAAATTCCTCATTTAGTAACTTGGAGAGCGAAAAAAGCCGGAAGGTTATTGATTCGTTGAAGTATCGCGCAGAAACTGTAAAGCTTCTGTACAAAAAAGAGTTGGATGTCATCGAAGGGGAATGCTACCAAAGGAATTTCTTCGTCTCGCGAAAGCTGCTTATTTATCGGAAGCTTTCTCCACGGTCTTCATCCTCGATCTAAGAACCACCAGTTATCAGAAGAATTTCTCGCGCACGTTCCACCAGAATTATCTAAGTACTTTAATTTATTTGCTCTCAATACCTTTTAGTCCTCCTCGTTTCGTTTCCTTCGTATTTCGATCATAGAGAAACGTCACTTAACTTCGTTTAATATCGAACATTTACCTTCCTCGTTCTTACTTCAAATCGGACAATTTTTCTTTTTCATTCGACGCCCAGTATTTGCTTAACTGAGTATGTTGCAAAGAGTAAAAATACTGTACAGGGTGTAACAATACACGTGAGGCCCACTTCGGCAACTGAGTGTACATTTAAAAACAAGAAGAAAGAAGATACTCAGAAGACCATCTGGTGTTTCAAGGCAAATTTGTGGACGCCTTATCATGGATCCAATTATACTGCGAATGATTCCTGGTGTATCCCGAATTCGTTGAAAAGCTTGTTCTATTCTGAATCTTAGTATTGCCTAAATGTTGTGTTTATCGCGAGCATATGATTTATGGTCCTTTTTCATTACAATGATCTCCTCAAGCGGATTGCACACGTTCTGTTACACGCTGTATATAGGATGTTCGTGGAAAGTGGGCCAAAGCACAGCCTTACAACCAGATAGAAAATTGGTGAAAGTTTTATCAGATGGAATTAAATGGTTTCGAGTGATGTATCGTGCGATGAATACCGCCATTTATACGTTTTAGGAATTAAGGCTGTTAGAAGTGAGCTAAATTTCAGAAATAATCAAAAAATTATACAATTTTTATTTAACAATGGTTGCTGATATATTACGTTCATACTATGTATATGTTCATACTATCTCACAGATCTAAGATCTTCCTCTAGTATAAAAAACAACATAAAATTACTATCAATTCGCACTAGAATTATACGATTATATAGAAGATAATTTTATCTAAAAATTGATGAAAGTACCTATTGTTCAGACTACAACAATCTTGTAGTAGAGTGATTATTACTTTAAAAATTAGAATATTACATTTACAGTATATAAAATGTAAAAATTGGGTTAATCATCCCGCCGTGTTAAGTCGAAAGGGCTTATCTGCAATTTTCGCTTAAATCGAATCATTGCTGTCGGGTAGCGCAAAAATCATTTATCTATATGTATATTCAATAAGAAAGCGGTATCTGTATTGAAGATATAACGGTTCATATTTCGGACGTATGTAAAATCGATGGCTGATTGTCAAACACTTAAAAGTCATTTTTCCCCAAACCACTTTCTGAACAGATACGTCTATTTCAATTAACACGGCAACATAAATCTTATCTTTAATTTCCAAATAAATGAGAAATAACGTTAAACTAAAGACATTGCACATAACTCATCTGTGTTAATTTCCTTCGATCAAATATAAAATAAAATACGTTGCGATCTTCTCTCTCTCTCTCTCTGACATGCTACGATCCCTCTACGCTACGGTCCACTAATCCCTCATCAAACTCGAAGGAATATCTTTCTGAAAATTCGCCTATTTTCTTCTATAGGCGGATGGATAGTCTGTGAGAATGCTACCAGTAGAGAGAATCGCTCCAGGACGACCTAAGATTCCACCTTTATTCGCTAGCCAGCCATTTCCACCGAAGAATCCAGCTGGTTGCAATCTATCCGTGTAAAAGCCAGAATCGCTTACACTCGCGACATGTAGCAAATTGTTTGCGTTATTCAATTGCTTTCCTTTCGAGTCGTTACGATTTCCAAGTCCAAGATTCTTCAGCGCTTCCTTGAGCTGGCTGACACGGTTCTGCAGAGTTTGGGGGTTGATCTGCAGATTCTGAGTCAATGGCGTGAGGAACCAGGCGAGTAGGCTTGGTTTTGACGTGCTGTTGGTGTCAGACTGAAAATTAATATCAGGTAGACTGTTCATTGGAATAGCGAAACTTGACTCGATGATCGCAACGAAGAATTTGGAATGGAATGTATTTGCTTGAGATATGATAAGGAGTTGTTTTTTGGAATACTGGAATTTAGCTTTCAAGGCTGAACATCTTTTAGGTTGCTAATAGCAATTTGCTTATCGATTATTAATAGCAATTTTGATTGAAGCTAAATACTATACACAGAATAAAGTCGAAAGATAAGCTCCTAGTAACAAGTTAAAAATAAAAATTCATATATAATGAAGAGTTATACTAATCGAGTGCAGCACCAGCTAAGATTAGACTTGATTCCTTACTTCGCAAGAGAAACTACTTTTACTTTACGATTTCCAATTAGATTTAGATCACATCTTAACGTGAAACGTGAAATTTACGATCGTTGCTGAAGAAACTTTTTATATTCCTCTTAGTTTTTGGGTTCCGTTTTAAGGATGTACGCCAGAAGTAGAAAAACTCAAGGTAACAACCGTAGATCTTTTTAAGCGTATAAAGAACTTCTGTTGCTCTCGTTTCATAGTCTACGTTATGTAGAGCATAAAACACGATTTATAGTTCTGCCGGAAGTGTTTTACTTCATTGTTACGAACAAGCAGCTATAAAGTCGGGTGCGCTTTATCGTGCAGATCCTATCCGGAATTATCCTGTAGTACGTGCTGTGTTATTCTTAAATCTATACTATTCGAGTCATCGACTACCATCTTCGGTATTAACATACATTTTCAACGATGTGTTCGAAAATTGGCGGGTCACCTGAGTCTTCATTCGCGATCTTTTCTTCTCTTATCGTCCCTTGATCGATTTTATTAATCGAATCCTCAGATAGCGTTACAGGCATCGCGTGTGTTCCAACAATCTAAATATATTTGACAAAGGGAATAGAAAAATAAATATGACAACATTTTATTACCAAAATAGAGGTGTATAGACGATTATCTATAACACTTTATTGTTTAACTGACATTTTATGTACATTAAATGTTTAAAACTAATATTTGAAATATATTGAATATATTATGTGCATAAAAAGTACATAAAAAATATAATACGTAAACACCAACAATTGAATAATTCAAGAGTGAGAGTGAACGTTAATTAGTCAGGAAATCAATATTAATTTTGCTAAGAATTCCATATTTTCAATAATTAGGAAAATAAAATATCCGAAATCTGGCATTTCGATGGTTAGATTAAAATTGAAGAAAAAGTCACGACAAAATTTGTTATGTATTAAATAAGGATGGCGCAAAGACAACGTTGTTCGTGTAAATATTATTAACTAAATGTTAGAAAATTTCCACGATAACGATATGCGTAAGTAATTTTGGTTATAAGAAAAAGAAACTGATCAACGTGTATCTTACCACTACGATCAAGAGCAAAACAGGCGACATCGTTTCGAAAATCGATTTCCACGATAATCCCAACTTCCGTCGAGGGAAAACACGTTCCAACGGTTCACAGGAGTTTCCACGATGCGCAATAATCGAAATGCAACTGCGTGAAGCGATGCCGCAACTGGGAGTCTGAATATATAACGCTTCCCGTACATAGGATTCCTCTTATCGAATGGAGGTACCCTCATACCTTCTGGATAACACTACTATTACTAAATTATATATGCTTCGCGTGTTCGAAACTTCTAGCCGTATTTTCTATCCTGTTCAAATCTGTTAACTCTTTTAAATTACTACGATACATACGAACTATCTTGTTTGGCGAAGACGACTTAACTCGTCTGATAATATTCAACAAATCATATAAAATATATGTATATATATTTACAGAATTTTTTTTCATTTAAATCGAACATTACGAATTTTCTTAAAATTGTTGATGCGTATGAAAAATAAATATCGAATATATAATCTGAGTATGGGCGTAAGTCGATGTGATTAATTTCTTGAGGGCAGATACATAGAAAATGCACGAAGACTAAATTTGTTTTTGTGCATGTAATCTGTTAAAAATTTTATTGAAATTCTCTAATCTATTTATTCGAAAAGATGAATATTGTAAAAGGTGTCTATTGTTTTATAGTTGTTTTGCACATGTAACTGGTAAATTGAAATGAAAATTCAAATTCTCAATAATAATATATTTTCAGTAGATTGGTTTTTATGTAAAATTATTATTTTAAACTTTTTGTAGTTTACCTGAAATCTATTAACACTATAATTATAATCTGTATAAAGTATAGTTAATAGTATAGTATTAAAATAATCCATTGACATTGAAATCTAATAATACAATTTTTATTTACTGAAATTCACTCTGCGATTTAAGTACATTTATCTACTGGCGAGTTTCGTTCTTCTATTTGCGTCCTATTTGTATGAGAAACAATTTTAATATTCACAAGCGTTATCGAAAAGACGTGCCAACTCGTCGTTTGTTATCAGTCACTACACAACTAAAAAGTGAAAACTCCACTTCCTCCTTTCTGTCGTAATATTCAATTCGATCTCTTACCTTCGCCGCGTTTGCCAAATGGGTTTCGTTCACTGCAACAAACTTCTCGGAATCGAAGGAATCTTTAGTGAAGCGGAAAGCTAGGTTAAAGCTAAAAGTTCATTAAGATGGATTCTACGAACTTGCATGGACTGTTAAATGTGGGCGGTATGATTTTACAACCAGCTTTACGTCTTTGTTTATCTCCTAATTACTGTCCTCGCAAATTCGTAAGCAAACTGCTCGTACTTTCGAGATGTAAAAGCTATGTATTAATTAACGTGATTTCGAAAGCTAAATATCAGAACACTACGTTTCTTAAGAAGCTTTCTAGAGAAGAATATCTCGTATTCCTACGAAGGAAAACGAAAGGAACATAGTAATTCTCGGAAGTAATATTGAAAGAAATTCTCAAAAAGGATAAAACGTATGAAAAAGTGACTTTCTAAATTCCAGATTTTTAGCCAAAACACGTACACAATTAATAATCACAAATACATATCACGAAATACAATATAAAATATAATCATATAAAAATCACAATACATATCACAATTAACAATCGATAAGAAACATCATATTTCACATATCATTCGCGATCTTTTCTTCTCTTATCGTTCCTTGATCGATTTTATTAATCGAATCCTCAGATAGCGTTACAGGCATCGCGTGTGTTCCAACAATCTAAATATATTTGACAAAAGGAATAGAAAAATAATAAAAAAATAAAATAAAATTTTATATATCTGTAAATTTCAAGTTGATAGATATAATAAATTCGAATGTAATAAATATAATAGATGGAATGAAATAAATTCCTAAATTCCAAGAGGAATCTCGTAAAAGAGAAACGAATAATGGATCCACAAATAGAGATCCAGTCACATATCGAGAACCAGTTGTCCTTTTCATGATCGCGTTCAACCGGGATCCATAACCCAATCGCCTTGAAGGTGCAGTCATCGAACAGTGTTCGCTTTTGTTCCTGTCCTTTTTCTCTGCTCCTCCGTGAAATCGTCGCAACGGCCTTGTCCAAGGTCGTAGCCTTCCGAGAACGAAAGTCACGATCATTGGGATCGTTCTTCTGTGATTTACTTTCGCCCAGACACATTCTACGTGGGTAGCGCGATCTCGAAATACAGCGTTGGCCGTTAAAGGAAGTGGGAAAAAAAGAAAGAAGCGGAGAGGTTCCAGATATGAAGGACGTCCAGGTAAGATAAATCATTGAAGATAAATGTTTGGGATTTGATATTGTGCGTTAAAGATTCACTTTTTCATAGGTATAATTTTTTATAAATTGATGTTCCAGTTTGATACTATAATTTGAATAAAAATAAATGATGTTCACTTAATCACGATGGTGCTTCTACTAACCAGATTGAAGTATCTTTTTCATACAATTGTAATTCTAACGAGCATTTCCGTTCTCAGATATATAACCGTAGGTTGGAATTATTTATTTATAAATTATATTACTTATTATCGTAATAGATAACGTACAAAAAAATGAAAGAATTCCTAATGGAAAATGACCCGTTTCGATTTCTATCCTTTTCGAGGAGAACGAAGAAATAAAATATCGAAAATCTTTAACCTTTTTATCCAGCAAATGTTAATATATTTTAACGAAATATTCGTCGCGTAACACAATTATTGGGATAATTATTCAAACGAAATTTCCTCACGATGAATTGTAGAAAGCTACAAAACGTACAGATGCAATTTAAAATATGCAAAAATATAATGTGCATTCAAAGTGTAAAAACAAAATATTTGTATCGTTCCTTTCCTTTCAACTCACCAAGTGGAACACACCCAAAGTTCACAAGAGCCGCCCATCGAACGGTCGAAACGAGTCATCGTTCGCGCACTATCCGAACCGGAAACCGGAGGAGAACGATCCTCGAAGGCGGCTGCATAGCGGGAAACCGAGGTTCAGTTCACGGACACGCGACGCATACCGAGTGCAACTTAATTCAAGTGTCACGCGTTCACGTTCGCGAACGAACCGACGACTCTCGTTCTCTTCCTCCTCCGATTAACACTTCTGCTTGCTTTACTCGCGACTTAGAATGTACAAGTGCGACGTTGGAACCGTTACAAGCCTTTTTCGAGACCAGTCCGGCGGTGACGCTCGGCCGCGAACCTTGATCCAAAGTGTGGAAAATCGAAGAATCGGACGAAACGAGCTCTCGTCTGGACCGGTTCGATCCTCCAGTTGCTCTTCGACGACGCTCTGACGCGGATTCACTAACTTTTTCAACGAATAAAACACGATAACCTGAAATCAGTGAAACATCTCAGACGTTCACGAAGCACTTTTGCAGTATTTTTCGAGTATTTTTCGAGTATTACCGAAGTACTTTTGGAGTTTGGCGGATTTGACAGAGGTTTGAGAGTGGAGATCTCTTGCCAGTTTGAAAATTTAACGAGGCAATATGAAGACTATTGGCTGCTTTTTGGTGGTTCTACTGGCTCGACAGGTGATTCAGATATTTTGTCATAAATCTATTGTTTCATTCGTAATTGTTTGATCCACTTTACCAGCTTGATCGTATCAATTTGTATTTTGTAAGGTAGAATATTCAGCGAAATAACGTCTGTTCGAGTTTACTGATAAATGTAAGGAGCCTTTTGATAAGGAATTTTTTATACATTTTTCAAGATCGTTCGTTAGTCACAGTATTTTCTTTCAACGTGTTAGAAGCCATTCGGTCTTTGTTGACAAAACCTTCTTCCATCTGTAACTGTTTTCGAGTTATCTCTTAAGGCGCGTTTTCACCCTCTAACTCTTGCGTTACCGCAACTAAAACTTTTCTCCTATTTTTGTCTGTTTTTCGCGCCTACGTAATTTCATCGCAATCGTCTCACTTACGTATCGCTGACGATCTATTCCAACGATTAATGCGACTGCAAACAATCTATTGAAAAGAAATTCTAATATGAAAAAGAACGTCGATATTTCCCATTACGAAGACAATCAGAGGAAATTGTGAAACAGATTTTATAACAGGTCCTTATTAAATTTTAATTAGATTCTCAAAGGCATGTTCGTTTCAATCGACTGAAGCTTGCAAATTGGCAAAATTAACGTCAAACACGATATTCTCGTTAAATTTTCATTGGCCAGTCCGTAACGCGCTAATCGACCGATTCCGCCATTTCCCAAAAATCTAGCGCTACGATAAGAAGGGTAAACCGAAAGTTACTTGCTCGGAGGCAGATAAAAGGTCGGCTTTTAATTAACCAACTCACGAACAAGTTTCAGCGGAGTTTAAGCCGTTTCTCGTGTCGTTTCGTCGTTTCTCCAGGAATCGTCGCTGACGATTTTCTGAAGCCGGAACTTTTCCCTCGCTCCTCCCTCTTAATTATCCCTCAAAGTAACCGTGAAGTCGTTCATTCCATTCCAGACATAGTTCCCGATATATTTTCACGAATTTCTGCGTTCATTGATAGCCAGATCTTCACAGTGTCAGATACATTTAATTGCTTCTATCGCCGTACTATTGTACTTTATAATCATACCGCGAATATTTCTAGATTTACGGAAAATTTAGAGGTGAAAAAATTGAGAAAAAACGTGATAAAATATGTTCAATGAGATATGTCCGAAGTAGAACACTCGTTACGATATGATAAACCTGCGCGCGAATCTCATTCGACCTTTGCGTCAAGACTTCTGCTTATATTTTTTGACGACACATTTATGATAATTATAACTGCTCCTTTTAGGCTATTTGCGGAGTCCTTAAGAATCCACCAGCCTTCTCGAAGCCGGATTACTCGGATTCCTATCTTCCGGCAGCCATGCAGGTGAGAATCATCGTTAATTATATCAAGTAGCGCTGCTTAATGAAGAAACATTTTCATACGAAACATCTCCGCTAAACAGATATATTGTTATCAGTTTATACATTAATACAAAACTACGTTGTTATAGAATTAAATGTTAGTTAATAATTTATTATATTATATTTGTAGTCATCTCACAGGCTAATTATTAATTTACTATTAATATTTATAAAGAGATATATAAAATATACGTATAATAATACGTGCCAATTGTCAATTCGATATTAATATCAGAAGAATATATTAAAACACGTGTGTAGATCCAACATTTCCACAACTATCAAATCGATCGAATTCTCGTTAAAACGATCCGCTTCTCTAACGCAGGTGATATTTTACGCCGTCGAACAACTGAAACTTCTTCAATCAGAAGAGGCTATGCGGAGTTCCACTTCCACAGAAAGCCCCTCCACTTCACCCATTAGCTTCATAGCTGAAGATCAACAGACTGCTTCTCAAGATCCTTCGACCATATGCAGTATCGCAGTATCCCAATCCTTGGACGAGTCGAAGGACGAGGAGGACGAATCCAAGTCGGAAAACTCGTCGAACGACAAAACAGGAGCATCGGTGATCAAGGAAACTTCGAAGAATAAAACCGAGGATTCGGCAGTCGAGGTAGAGCAAACAATAAACGACAAGATGAAAGAACCAAGTGCAGAAAAGGCACAGAAAGGCGAAACGGGCGAATCAAACGCGCAAGAAACGGAAAAGGACAAAGTGGAGGGGTCGAAGGTCGAAGAAGTGTTCGACGATAAGACGGAAGAATCCAAAACCCAAGAAACGTCGACCGACGAAATGGACGAATCGAAGACGCAAGAAATCGTGACAGACAAAGAGGAAGAATCGAAGACGCAAGAGGCGTCAAAGGACAGGACAGGTGACTCCAAGGTGGACGAATCGTCGAAAGACAGCGCGGAGACTTTGGTAGCGCTGGAGACGTCGAAGCCAGGTGAAATTGACCAGCAATCGATGGAGGATCCCTCGACGCAGCCAGAGTCGCCAGAGGTGAACGAGGAAACGCCAGAAACCAACTACGCGACGCCGGAGACGAATTACGAGGAACCGGAACGTGTGCACGCCGTGCAAGAAACGAATCAAGAAGTCCCCGAGGAGAATCACGAATGGATCTCCTGGTCTCCTACGAGCACGGAAACGAAGCTGGAAACGACGACTGCGTCGAGCGATCCTGATGATTCCACGAGACCCGAATCGATCGTTGCGAACGTCGACAAGAAGAAAGAACCGACTATCGATAGCGTGGTGCAGGACGTCTATCAGATCTTGAAACCTAAACCGTCCAAGTTCGCAGACGCGGATCATTTCGAGGAATCGAAAAGCGTGGATGGGATTCCCGTGGAGAAAATGGAGAACGTGGAAGAGGAGGACGACGAGACAAGGTGAAGCCTTTCGTTGGAAAGTTTATTTGCTTTTTGGCGGAGAAATAGATGACAGGGTTTAAGAAAGGGATTTGCTGAGCGTTTGTTGGGTACAGACATTAGCGGACTGCGGATATTTCTAGAAATTCACATTATATATATATATATATATATACAGATTATACCGAACAATGTACTTTAGCTATTTTCTATATCCTCGTTTAGGTTCTTCATTGTTCTATCTCCGCGAGCTTTTAATACGAGAAAACTAAGTTTAAAGTTTATGAAGTTTAATATTATTACGCGGAGTTGGGAGCTAAAAGAACTGAATATTCGTTGTTGCCCAAGCAGAATTTTCATCGTTGAGAAATGCAGTTAGAAAAGTTAAGAACTAGGGCAACGATATCTTTTATCGCGTGTACCCTATGCATTTTTGAATTTTTTAATTTTTCATAAATGTATACAAATTTGCGGTTTGATTACGAGACAATTTACCGCATTTTAGAAGGTTGGATGTTAAAAATGGTCATTTTTTGGCCTTCCTCGGGGCGAAAAGTTCTCGCAGGATATTTGAAAGCATCTGTCAAGGAGAAGATACGTTATTAGCATTTATGCGGAACGTGAAAGCTGAAAAAAATGAGTGCAAAGATGAAAAAGTGGCAGCGATCAAACTTACCCTACGCTTAAACTTCATCTTCTCAAGATGCTGAACTATTTATGAAATATTTCCTTGAAAATTCTGCCGATTAATCAATTGAAACTTGGAATCGAGCAAATCCAAAGTACCACAAGATTATTGCTGCCCATTGTTCTCACGTAGCAACGATCTGGTGCTACTTCAGAATTACTCGATTTCAAACTGCAATTGATTTATTAGCAGAATCGCCGAGGAATCGTTATGTCGATACAGATGAATAATTCTGTAAGTGGATCAGAATTCGAAGAAAATTAAGATCAAACGTAATACACGGATAAGCTTTAGCGTTGCCACTCTTTCATCTTTCGCACTCATTTTTTTTTCAACTTTCTCATCACATTTCGGCTAAAATAACATTTTTCGTCCCTGAGAGAATTTTTCGTTCGCAAGCAGGTCCAAAAATTGCTATCTTTCAACATCTTCGTTTACAATCTCATCTTATTTTGAAGAAATATTCAGTTTGGTTTATTTAGAAATGATAATAAATAATAAGAAATGGAAGAGATTCTTGGAAAGAGAGGACAGATTTGATACAGAGATGAAGCAGCTTGGTATTTTAAAAATTTACAATTTGGTATGCAGCAGGTATATACAGTTTATAAAATAATAATAATTATAATTATGGTAAACAATAATAATAAACGATGACGGTGCAAAGATTTACTAATAAAATAGAACAATGCAAGAAAGTGCTAGGATGAAACTACAATGAAATAAATGAAATTCGTAATTGGTTTTTAAAAATCGAGATGTAATTGCAGCCTGTGTATTTTTTTTTTATTATACTTCGTTTCGTATTATTAACAGTCATAAGTTCCGAGAAAAATTTGAATACTTCGATATTGGAACAGCATTGATATCTCAGAAACGTCTAGCAAATGTGCTACGTTTATAGATTGAACGGGTGCCCATTCGAGTTTGAAATTTACTTTGGCAAACTTAATGCAGAATAAACATAGTCTAATGCAGCAGCCGTAACAAGGCTGTCACTGCTCGACGTTCGGTTGCTGGGATCAATTCAAATTTCATTGAAAAGTCTGCTTAACTAAATGTAGATACAAGCATGCTTCGAGTACAAATACTCGTTACGAAACTGAAAGGTCTATCCTCGAAAAATTTTATTACGTTACGTCTGACATTTCGACGATAATTCAATCAAATAATTTACCACTTCGTGTCCATATTCGACATTCCAAATGCTATGAGAATTTAAAAACTGACAAAATAATTGAGAAGAAAGAAAAAATATCAATAGCATCTTGCCTCTCTGATAGAAAATTAAAGGAAAATGGAATTTAATGAAACAAATTTGTAACAATGGAAGTATTGTTTAAAAATAATCAAGACATCCGATTTTTTAATAGATCGTCAAAAATCCTATAGTAATTTAAAAACATTCGCGAGAAAAAAGAAATAAAGTATACGAGAGAAACTTAGTTAATCGAAGTAGAAGACTGTGTAAGAAAATTAATTAACAACAATTCAAAGGTGACCCAAGACTAAGGAAAATTTCAATCTCTTGATAAAGAATATATTATAAAACTGACTGAACGCGTTAAAAAATCCAAGTCAATATTGAATTATATTTACCGAATATATTAACTTTCTAATCTTTCCAATTCAACCAATTCCTCGACAGATTCACACGTTTAGGCGAGAAGGTGACGCAAGTGCCAAGGCCAAGCCTAAGCAGTTACCTAAGACGTTCGAAGGTGCCACCGAGCGCGACTCTTCAGCAACTCGCCAACCTGTACGACTCGTTGAGCAAGGATGCCAGGAAGCAGGGATTCGGGAAATACACAGGTTTCTCTGACGACGTTCTCAATACTCTACAAAGTTCCGCGGAGGGTGGTATCGGACCACAACTGAAGAAGATTCTGTCGAAGCTGCTGGAACGAAACGAGTTGACGAGAGAAGACGCAAGAATGAGGACATCGTTGGCTGTTCGAGATCTCGACAACCCTTCCAGCATGCTGAACAAAGACCTAAGACCCTTGTTACCCTTGCGTTATTCCCCATAATGCTCGACATTAACGTTACATGACATTATGACATGTGTCGATAAATGATTAATCGACGGTGAATTTTTACGCAATTACGGGAAACTTAAAGGTGTAAAGATATACAAAATGCATGCATAATACGTAAAAATGCACGAAACTCGCGTAAGATTTATATGAAATGGTGAGTTTAATATGAAATATCGAAAATAGAATAGATGTTAGTGGTTATAATTAGACTGCGGGTTTTTATGCGTTTGTGGGATATTTGAAATGCAAAAAATTGCACAGAATGCATCCGTTATGAGGAAACATATAAAATGTCCAAGGTACACAATAGCACTTTCCATAATTACTTAACGGGGGAAAAAGCGATTTTCTACCGAGGTTCTACGTTTTTAATTACGCTTTCAAAAATATGAATTTCCGTAGTTGTAGTCTAGTTTTAATTAGATCGCGGATTTTCGTGCATTTGTGAACTAAAATGGAAATTAAAAAGGAAATTCAAACCGATGGAAACACACGAACTGCGTGAGATTAAACGTAGAATGAAAAATATTAAATACGATTTATGGGAATTTCAAGGATCCGAAAACGCACAGAATGTACATAATATACAAAAATATACAACATATACAAAATAAAGTACTCGTTATAATATATTTGATGCAAGTATTAAAACAAATCTCCCTTTTAGATCCCATTTTCTTGATAATATTTATGAAGATACTATTTTCGAGTGCAACTAACGTAAGTACAGCAAAGTATCAAATTTTCAAGAGGGCAGTGTACGTTTGCAAGCTAAAAAGGATGCAAAACCGCAAGAATCCGTAGGATGACTCAATAATTCCGAATACAATGAAGTTGATTCACGTCCGATTTTTTGGTAAAGCGTTGTTAAGACGTTGACTCATACGTATCAACTAACGTAACACATACGTACCTATAATCTACATAATATATACATATTAAGTACCCAAATCAAAGCTCGATACAATCCATCAAACGAAGATCAAATCCACATCTATACGTCATGGAACAAATTATTTCTAAACAGTATACATATTATATATATATATAGCATATACTTCTACCAAAGATCTATTATTACCTAGTACTTATCTACATCTACATGTTACCTAGTACTCATCTACATGTGTACCTACCTGAACAACCATAGAATCATGTTTTACTATCCGCTTTCGAATACTACCAAATCAAACCGATCAATACTAAACTGAGATCTTCGCCTGAACGCCAGAGGACTAATTAATGCCAATAACATCCATGTGCAACTTCTACCAACCACCTATTATATCCACCTAAACATCATGGAATCGTGTTTCGTTATCGATCTTTCAGTACTACCAAATCATACTGATCAATATTAAATTCAAATTCACACCTACATACGTATGCGATGAACGTGGATTATTTTCAGATGCTCCTCTGAAAATTATAATATTCTTATTTCTCGGAAAAATATATGTAGAAGTTCGTTTCGTCTAAAGAGCAAAGGTTGCTGCAAAATTTTAAGCGGCAGTATTTATTCTGATTAATTAGGTTCAAGTATATACATTTACTACATACGAGTATATACATTACACTACTATGTATGAAAATAGAATGCAAATCCGATAAAAAAAAAAAAAAAAAGAAAAAAGAAAACGCTTCGTTGGAAAATAAGGGTTCGTGCCAGTACCTTTTATAGCCACTGTATATATACCTGACCTAGTATCTATATGTACTTTTACCTAACCAATATAGCGTCGTATTCTACGATCCATCTATCGACACCATCGAACCCATACCACAGATCCCATGAATTTTTTTGATCCACCTTGACCCGCGGCACGATATTGTTTATTGGTTGAACAATATGAGTTGGCAGAGTCCACGGAGCAGCATTACGTGTGTCGAATAGCGATTTCCATTAGGCAACACCGTGTCAATGGTTTGTCCAGCAGGCAGAGGCGCGGACAGAAAACAATAGCCTCGCTGCTGTGATCGAATTAGACGCGACGAGATGCTACGCCGCTGCATTGCACGCCAGTATAAATGGATTTTGAAATCAATGAGTCCTTCAGTTGTTGCCTTACTTTCGACCAAAGGAATCATCGAAAGGGAACACTTGACCCGGCTTAAGACGATATGAAGACTCTACTTCTTGGATTTTTCCTTCTTTCTGTAAGTAAAATTCACATTTTTATGAATATAATTAAAACAATGGAACCTAGATAGAAAATTAATTTACCCATTGAATATTATAGAGATTACTATACCCTGGATATTTTCTACATTTTTCTTAATTATTCCCTGCGTGTTTCTGCATTTTCAAACTTCCCACAAATGCATCAAAATGCACAGTCTAGTAATTAGCTTTTCTCTTCCTTCTTCTTTCTTTTTTTCTTTTTAATATTTCCTTTGAAAATCGTAGTCTGTCTTGAAAACATTCGACAATTTTATACAGCTTAATTGCATTAGTAACATGTAGATATTTTCCTGGGATTCCACACCTTCTCTCATTGTTACATTCTTAGATCATTCGAGTATTAATAATTAGTAGATTACTAGTATTTATGCATTTATGACAGGTGTAAGTGTGCAAAGATGCATACAAATACGAAATGCAAAGTACAGTTAGAAAATGAAACTTGCGTGAAAGAACGCTACTCTTTCATTATAGTTATTGGATTTAATTAAATGTGACATTCAAAGGATGGAATATTATAAAGCGAGAAGTTCGATTTTCTTTGGATTTTTTTGGAGGAATTTGTGCAAGTTTTGATTCATTGAACAGAATGATAGTTGTAGCTTTGATTTCGACAAGGGATTAATTTCCGAACGTTCGATTAAAGTAATAAAAGTAGCGGAAGAAGTTCAAAGAGAAGAAGAAAAGGAATCTGAGAGGCAAACTGTTTGCAACATTCGCAATCTTCCTGTCGTTTAATCGCGAAACTTCCCTGCTTCCGTCACAACGAACATCTGCGTTCTTATTTTAAAAGTCTGAGTAATCGTGGCAAATTTTATTGAGCAAAGATTTTAAAAAATTGTTAGGTCCTTCGAATAATCCTTTCAAAAAATGTCTCCACCTGATAATTTTCGAGAGTTATCTAATTTTTCAACAAAATTTTTTAAAAAAGTTCTTCCAGGTGAGAAATTCCAATGATTTAATTACATCTCAAATAAGTATTAGGTTGTGCCAAAAGTTTCCTTCGTTTTATACGGAAATGATAGATGCACGACGTTTTTTGCTTTATATTATTTCATTGAATTATGCATGATCCATTTTGTATTGATGGAACAAAAAAATCAACAAGAAACACTCAGCCGTAGTTTCCCAAAAATCAAACGCATTTTACGTGCATCTCTCCTTCTTTTTTTTTACACGAGAGATCATCGGCGTTTCAATTAGACACCCTGTATACAATATGGCCGACAGAAATGGATACATAACCTTGAAGTAACCATAAAGTAAAAAAGTAAAGTCATCGCACATTCTTGTCAAATTTCATGAAACTCGCGTGAAACTAGTGTTTGATAATTACGTCGCATTTAGTATCCGGCTTTCTCTTCAATCTCCTTTGAGATAATCGAACGTGATGCTGCTCGATCTTTGGTACGTACAAGATGTTTCAAAATGGAGATGAAAGTATGTATATAATTGTACATCGACTTTTATCTATCTGATATATTTTATTTTAATTGGGATAAAAAAACAGAATATTCGTACAAATATATTACCACGATGTATAGGGCGTTTCAAAATCCCGACTCTACTATATTTTATTCTACTCCTGATAAAAGTCATAAAGAAAGTAAATTATTAGAATTTTCTAAAAGTATATGGTATGATATATAGGACGTTTCCAAATCTCGATTTTACATTTTTCACCTCAGTAAACTCTTGTACGACAGCTTCCCCGTATGAGATCAGAGCCGGACGGGCATCTGTTGGGTACTACAATTAATTGCCTGTTAGTCAATTCAAAATCATCTTCTTCCATCGTCGTAGTACTCATCTCTGTAGTCGTGTATGTCATTAAATCGAACACAGTGTTGTATATTTTGGCCTGTCCTACTTTAACGCTTTGCTTCAATCTCTCCAAGAGAAAGGGTAACTCTGTTGTCGTCTCTCCCTGAGAGAGATGCATCAGTGCAACGAGCATGAAGACAGCAAGGAAAAAGCGAGAAAATCGCAACATCTTTCTTGTGGTATCTTCTTAGACCTTGAAGTGGAAGTAAATTAACATGAAAAAAAGAAGAAAAGTAAGATGAAAACACTACGGTATTATTTTCACGGTGTTTTTATTTATGTAACAACCTGTATAGTAAGGAGGATCTTAAAGCTTGCTTTACCTTCTCAATTAGGAATCTTCCTTTAGTATGGAGCGTAATTGACTGTCTTTAATGTACAAATTGCCGACCGCTTTTAGTGAAATAACCTGTACACAAGATTTTTGCAATTGATAAGTCGTCTTTTTTTAGAAAAGAATAAAAAATCTTCTTCTATATTAAAAAGCTCGTTAATTTAGACCTGAATTAATTTTTAAAAAAATAACTTACCTGGAAATGTGTCTGTTCAATTTCTGTATACTGAACTCAGTTTCAAATTTTATGTTCACCTCCTCTGAAACAGCCTCTACTGCAACATTAATGCAACGTTGCATAGAATGGAAACATCATATCAGTGAGAAACATCAGTGATCATAACAATCCATAATTATCGTTATTTAACCATTACTAGTTACCTAACAGTCTACAATCATAGATTATTTCCGGTAGATTAACGCGATACGTGCATTTTTACGTTCTCCGAAATGCATGTTAGTGAAAGACAAACGAATTTATTATTCGATCCGATACAATTACACTTCGGGAATTATATCTATTTCTATTTATTGTATGCACTGTATGTGTCCTTAAATTTTTCATGAGAGCATAAAAATCTACAAATTATACATATATACATAAAATATATAAAATCCCAATGTCTCCCCATTTTTTAGAAAACCAACCGACTGATATTACATCGTCCAGAAAATTCGTAGCGAAATTTAAGAAGAAACGAAAAATAGTCTTTTTCTTCAAAAAACTTAATTTTCTCTTGCTTTGAAATTACATCTTTGGAACGTGTATCAACAGCAATTTATGCCGAATAACTAAATGCAACGAATTTTCCAATCAACTCAATAAGAATCACACTATTTAAATAAAAAATTTAAGATTCAAGGTCTGCACCTTATGAAATGGTTTATCGCGTCAAACCAGATCCACGACTCGATCAACACTATTGGTGAATTCCAGATGGTATAAAAAAACTGCGTTGCTGGACAATTATTCGACGATTTATTGGCAGAAAGCGTTTATCTGCCTAACACGTCGACGATAAACACAACAACTGTCCGCTACGACACCCGCGAGACTATAGGATTCACACCTCCTAACTCTTCAGCGTGTGAACTGAAATAAAACAAAGCTTAACAACACATAATACAGCGTTCACGAGCTGTGTAAACCGTGTAAAAGCTACGGTCACTCTGAGAGATTACGATTCGAGAACGATGATTAAAAGATGGTAACCAGTCTCCCAGTTCGTCGAGACGATTCTGATTGGGTCAAGAGTGCACTGCGTTATCTGCAAATGTAAACTTGTATCGTAATAAATTATTTTGTTAGATACGTTTCTGTCCTCGTTTCTCAATCGTACAACGCTTATCGATCACGAATTCTATTTCCTTTTCGTCTCCTGCTTTTTCTCACGTATCAGTTTATTTATTCATACATTGGCTCACGAAATTGCATTGAAAATACGTACACTTACCATATACAAATAGAAAATGTGTGCGAGATGCAAAAATATGTAAAATATCCAAAGTTATAGTATATTATCCATCGTGATATTTAGTACGTAGAATAAATATCTGCTTAGGTTTCATCTTTCCAGATAAGGGATACATTTATATCTCGTATGTTTTAAAATTAGAAACTCAGTGGCGAAATTTCTGAGTTATGATACAAAGTTTGCGATTGCACTTGAGGATGATAAGACACGTAAATCTGGTCAAAAAAATTGCTTTATAATTTTCCATCATCCGCTCTGTATGAAGGCTCGATAAGTATTAGATCGTCGCGGCGAAGAAACGTTAAATTCAATTATGAATGATCCATTTTGTAGTAATAGAACAATAATGGAACAAAATGTATCATGCATAATTCAATGAAGTAATATAAAACGAAAAATGTTGCGCATCTATTATTTCCTTATAAAACGAAAGAAACTTCTGGGACAAGCTAATACTTCAGAAACGTTAACTCTTTGTAGCAAAATTAATGTATCAGTTCTCCAAAAATAAATTAGTCGAGCTAGAAAAATACTTTAATCTTCTACAGAAGAAAGAAAGAGAATTTAAAAGAAAAACATTAATCTCTTCGCCAATATTAATTTATCAAGGTTTCTGTAAGAATAAAAGTAAAAATCTGTATTTCAGCTCTCCACGTTGAGAGTGCAATCGAAGCCACAAATCACGAGACTGTTCCCGATCCCAGAAGAAACGAGCACTCCGAGGCAAGAAACTAACACCGAGGCAAAACCACTGGATAAGTTGCTCGGGAAATTGCGAGCCACGTACAACTTCGTGTTTCGAAAGCCAGAGAACACGAGTAACGTGGAGAAAATTTTGGCCAAGGATACACCGAATCCAGACGTCGAAGCGCTTAAATTAATCTGGTCCAATCGAATGCAAGAGAACTCGAAGGACAAAGAAAATTCAGGAAAGAAGTCTGAATTAAAAGTCACGTATTTAGGATCATCAAACGATGATTGGGTAAACGATATTCGACCTTTGGAAGACTTAGAACCATTGGAACCATTGGAACTGCAGGATGAAGTGGAAAATGACAGAGACCGAGAAGTGGAGATCGTCACACCGAGAACTGCTTTCCAGTTTCCGGTGACGCTCAGTCGTCATCTTGTTGATTGGCTTGGATCACTTTTAGGAATCACCTACGGTGTCTATTCTAAATTGGCTAGAGCTATTTATACCAATAATACGATACGTGTTAATTAATTATAATTAACGATGGCTTATTAATTATAAGGAACATGTATTATACCGCTTGGATGGACTTTCATTTGTATTAAAAGATTATTGAGAAGTAAAAGGAGATGTAGATGATTATCCCAGGAGCTGAAATAATATGCAGACACAGTAGAATTTCATTTATCTGAATCTATTGAGAAAAGAAATTTGGTTCATTGTCACTTTTCAGAGTAAATAGATTCAATTCTAAACCTTCTGTCTTGTGATTGTTATTTAGTAGCTATTCAAGTAAGAATTGACTATTGGAATATTATATATAATTTAAAATATTGTCAATTTATTGTATATAATGTAAAACATGTTAAGGTACATTGTATATAGTATACAATTTATTATATATAATATAAAATTATTACACATATATAATTTATTCTTACATTAATCTTTAACTTAAAGAATTGAAATTAGATTAAACTAAACTTCAATCCCTGCCGAATAGGAATTGAATTACTTGATATAAAAATATCATTCCAATAAATGGAAAGTTCAGATAAATGAAATTCTATCGCAGATAATACAAGTAAACATTTTCTTTACACTTATTTTATTCAAAAATATCTCGGTCTGAAAAATACATGTGTTACTTTTTCTTCATTCATCTTCTTTCTTTTTTCATTTCTTTCTTTTTTTTTTTTTTTTTTTTTTTTTTTTTTTTTTTTTTTTTTTTTTTTTTTTTTAGCAATCATCGTATTACTATACATAACAATAGATCGAAGAGTAACACCCTGCCGCAAACGTATATCTATTTTAAAATACTTCGTTATTGTATCATCTTACGTGCGATGTCCACGAAAAATGGCCACAAACGTGGACATCGAAAACTTACGTACTATTTCATTAACTTTAATGGAAAAATTAGCGCTGTTTTCGTAACCCAGGACAGTGAGTTGTATTGATAGATTTTGGACAGCGCATTATTCCTCTTTTTTAACGAATTATATTATTTATCACTGTATCGTAAGTAAAAATGCATCAGAATTTAGGAGAATATTTGACTATTTACTATCCAGGGCTAAGTAAAACAGGAAGTTGAAAGAAGTTCAGGAGGAAGATACAAAATACTGCTATTCTCACGAACTCTGCTATTCTCTCTTTGGTTCTATTACAACGGAGTATTAGTCTTATGTTTAGCGCCATCCGCAGTTACTCACTCTAATCTCATGTGTACCTAGCAGACATTTCAAAGATGTTAGTCATAATTAAATTGTAATCACATATTCCAAAACCTACAGCATGTGGAAATATTTGAAAGCATGTTCCACCATAGATAGTTTAGTAAATTGTCAAAAAACTAGTAAATGTCACAAAAAAAGAACTAGATCAAAATGTATTTGAAATTTATCTAACAAATAATGAAAAAGATATAGCATTTATAGTTAAACTATTTTATTATATTATTAAAAGACTGTCCCATTATAAAAGTTTTCTTTTTGTCGAAGTTGAAAGACGAATTAAAATTGGTTTCGTAAAACTTCATTCGCTTTAATTTTTCGACAATTTACCGCTTCCATTCAAAAATTATTCTTGAGCAATTTTTTATCATATCCTTTTTATTACATAGTTAAAAGATAATCGAATAAATATAAAAGATCTAGCGTGCAACAAACACGTTTTTTTTTTTTTTTTGGAAATTTGTTCTGTATGAAATGAATGTGGTTAAACTCTTTCATGGATAATGGTGTGAGTTTCAGTAAAAATGAGTCGCGAGTGAGTCAAAATTAATGGGAACTTCTCCGAATCTAAAATAAAAACATAAGAAAAAGTCTATCAAACATTGTTACTTAAACAATAATATATTGCTTTCATTCGAGAGCACTAATCAAGGGATATATATTCTTTGGTACAAGAAAACAAAAAATCTTGAAACATTGAGCAAAGTAATCTTCCTTTCCTCTAAATCACTTCTTAAACTTTTGTAAAAAGTGATACATAATTGCAACATATAAGCTATGTTACTAAAAAAAATTCCTAGAAGATAAAGTTATATTCTTTAAATTAAAAGTAAAAATACTTTCAATTAAAAATTCCTATTGCTTTTGCCTTAAAAAAATCCATCTGTAAAAGGAAAGAATAAAAAATAATCATATGGTAAAGATATTTTTTACTGAAAGGTAGGTAAATATTTATATGTATAAAAAATATCTGTTTGTCCAATTCGTGTATGAGAAAGTGGAGAGAAAAATAAAAGGTGAATTATAGTGATGATGAATGTTTATGTAAAATATATATGCATATGTATATATATATATACTTGTTAAAGATGAACACGGACGAATCAGAGATCAAACAACATATGTACCTACTGAGTCTTCTTCAGGTAAAATTTGTATAGCACTTATATACACAATTATTCTACAAACTTTTATAACCATATTTATTGGCAGTATGTTATTTCCTGCTATTGATACTCGCTTCGAAATTAACGTAACAACAGATTGGCAATTTCGATGCTACTGATTGATAATTATCGTTTAAACGTACTCCATTCTAGGTCATAAACATATACACGAAACTCGACTTCATTAAAAGAAAAAACTAAAAAGAGATTTTCTATTGCAAGTCACAATAAAAAATTGAAGTTCAGTGACCTACGTTCGGCTTTCATGTGTGATCGTAGACTAGAATCAGTAAACAAACTATTTGCTTTAAAACTAATTTAAATAAGACTGTTAGTGTGCTCTTACATAGGTTACTCATTTCTTTTTAAATTAACGTCGTATATTTTTTTATCTAATTTGTTTAAACTTATCATTAGACTCATTCAGGCTTTATGGTAGACTATTTAGACTATTGTTAAGTGTTACTATTTCATGCAAATAGCGGAACTTATTTATGGTTCATAATGTGTCCACTAAAGTGGAAACATAAGGTACTGTTCATAAAAGTAAAAAAAATGAATGAACGTCTCAAGTTCATCCAGTTATCTAATCTAGTTACAGTTCAATGACCCGATCACCGCCGATTTTTATGAAAATTTACAATCTACCACTGATGAATATTCATTTAGTAATTGCACCTCTGTTTCGTAGTGCTACCTTCTCAAAAAATTTTACAATTCAAATTCTAGAATACATTTTCAATTCCTAACATATGCCTAACCAATTTTCTATTTTGTGCTAACTCCGACGCTCCCACGTGAACAGCCTTTATTGCTTTGGACTTAGACGAGCTCATTTACGACTAAGACGGCATTAAGTACCTTGTATTCTGAGGCAGAATCTCGTTCATGTTTACTGCCTGTTGCTGTAGTACGGTCGTTGCTTGCTCCTTAAAGGAGGAGAATGTGTGGATCAGATTTTGATCCTTCTGAAGATTCTGTATATATTGCAGAAAATTAGGCTCTTGCTTCATAAAGTTCCCATCTTTTAAAACAAAGCTCACTTCTTGTTTAGGCGTCGTGGAAACCTCAGTAGCTTTTTCAAAAGACTCCTTTTGCTCCACGAAGAACGAATCCTTCTTCGTTCGGTTCCTCCTAATTCCTAAGTGCGTTTGAGTGTGTTTGTTCAGATGATCCTTCCTAGAGAAGGCTTTCTGACATACTGAACACGAGAAATTCTTATCACCAGAATGAATAACGTAATGCCTCGTTAGATGTTCGTTTCTTTTAAACGCTTTGTGGCACACTGGACACTTAAATGGCCTCTCGTCTGAATGGCCACGCATGTGTTGATCGAGATGCTCCTTCCGTTTCAACATGGCGCCACATTCTTTGCATTGATACTTGCGTTCCTATAAAAAGAAGTTGACACTGGTATACTACATTTATTTTCTGATCAGAAATACTAGAATACTTTAACACATACTTGTATATGAGCTTGTATATGTTGGTCAATTTCTGTTTTATCTGGAAATGCTAAATTACATTCTGGGCAACAGTAAAGTGTCGAGCCATCCAAAGCAACACTGATTTTTATTTCTCCTGTTTTCGCCCGGAATTTCATCTTTTTCTCGGTTTTTGGCGAGTCAGTTTGTATTTGCTGTTCAACCTTAACAGTCTGTACTGCATTTTCAGTTTCCTGTTGATTTTCTACTTGAATATTTAGGTCATTAGGATTTATGGACACTATCAATTGATCTGAATTTATGAAGGTGTTATTTCCATTTTGTGTATTTCTAAATACTGGAACACTAGGAATGTTGAGAATATTATTCTGTGTGTGTTCCACTTTCTCCTCTTCAGTCTTTTCTTTTTTCACCTGCTCTGTTTGGAGTTTAATCAATTGTTGCAATGTTAATGGAAGAGTAGTAGCTTGCAACTTTTGAAAATACTCTGCCATGGCACTTTGTTGCTGAAGTTGGATTTGTGAATCTTGCTGCAACATTAATATTTCATTACATAGAATTATATAAATCTCTCAACAGACATTTTAATTGGCTAAAAGAAAAACTCTGTACCATTGTAGATGTTTGTTTTTCATTTTCAGTCCTTGTATCCAACTCCTGTTTTATAACGTCCGATTGTGAGGTTGATGGCAAGTACACGTTAGGTATAATCCTTACTGGTAAACTATTCGATTGGACACTGAGTATTGTGTTATTTTGATTGTAATTAGGAATGTTAATTGTTTGAATGCCTTGCTTCTCGCAAAGCTGCATCAAAGTATTTGGATCTGGCCATGCTAATATCGGTGCTGCATACTTGTTCGTTGAATTCACCTTTAGAGAAATACATAATTAAGTAAGAAAGCTATAAACGAAGATGAAACAATGATAAATCTTACCAATAAACTTTGTTTTGTTTGATTCAGGCCAGCAGCGGTTTGCTCTGCTTGAGTATTATCACTGCTGGTGAATTTCGATGTGGAAACCGTGCTCGATCGAGACGTTAATTCCGAAAATTGCGGGAGCGCACCGTGGATCGTGTTGTTTCCGGAGAAATCCATTTTACCGCGAATAGACTTGAAAGGTACGCGCGTTTCTAATTAAAACAGGCGAACGTTTATAACCTATAGTATCTCGTCGTGAGCGACGAACCAACAATTCAATTATTACGTTTTTAGTTTCACATTTCGTACATATGGAAACATAAACTAATATTCGGACGAGACATCGACAGAAAACACGAGACGGCTAATTAAATTAGATAATACTTGTCGAACGACGACACATTGTAACGTACGCCGCGTCCTATGCTTCGCTCCAACATGGCTGCATTAAAGCACTATCTCCAAAATTCAATCACATCTCTCGAACAGCTAAAATTAACTCCAAAAAATATATTTAGGACATGTTCTTTATTATATAATGTAAGAAGATTTTCATCCTTCAATATGTGCGATATGTGTGAAATATTAAATAGTTTCTACTTAATTTGAAAGAAATGTGGAAAGAAAAAATGGTATTTATTATCATGGCAAGCCTGGTTGCGTCACTCTGTTTACAGTGGACGCTCGGTAAACTTCAATTGATAAAATAAAAATAAACAATTTGTTTGTGATATCTTGAAGTCAAAACGAGAGCGTACTGTTCATAATTTTGAGAAGTTAAAAATGTAAAGATAGATAATTAATGGTCTGGAGAAGGACTTGAACGTGACCACGAAATTCTAATCATAATACTCGATTCTTCTTAATTTGCTATTGTTTATTAATTCATCTCCGAGAATGTTATAAAAAAATACTTTACCAAATATAAAATGAATCATAAATCCTTCATAGGAAATCCTTGAATATATCGATTAAAAGATCTCCACTTAATTAATAAATAAACATGTAATCATATGGGTGAAAGCTTAAATGAGCGTATAGAAAATTTACGTAAACAAAGCAGGCATTTATTAACTCAAGTAGATAAGAGTTCTAAAAAAGTTAAAGACGCAATTAAGAAATTACATTCTGAAAATTTGTAAGTATTTTGCATATTATATTTTATATGATAATCCGGTTTTAACTTATATAATTTGATTTTCATAATCTGATTTTTCAATGTAGGACATTCAGAGATAATTTTAAAAATCATGTTGGCAAGGCAAATGCATCAAGTGTGTCTTATAAGAAAGACAGCAGATCATGGAAATTGAGAAATGATTCTAGTGGAGTTAGTGAAGTCTTGCGACCAGATTATTTCTGTAATAGCCCTAAACAGACACCTGCATCAATGCCTAATACATCAACAGCAAAGAGGATATTAATATCTTCAAAAAAACACTCTGAAAATCAGCATTGCTTGGGAAACATTCACAGAAAACCTGTCAAAGAGTGTTACTGTAATCCTGAAATTAAAAAAGCACAGCTAAGACCCACAAGGACACAGTATAAACCACGTTCTCCCAATAAAAGATGCAAGAGTCATACCTTTTCTCCTGCTATAACGATAGAAGATACTTGTGAGAAGTCAGCATTATCGTCACCTATTAGTTGTGAAACATTGAGGAGAGTCCAGAAAATAGATTATGCACCTAGATCTCAATTCTTACGCAATGTCAGAAGCAGAATTTCTCTCTTGCAAGCAGGAGGAGGAGACTGTCCAGAGACATGTTACAGATCACCACATTATCATGATCTCATGGCCAAGAAGGATATATATAAAGCTGATTCCATACATCAGTTGAAAGCTCATGATAAGAAATCAGAAACTAGCTATCACTTAGCAAAATCTGTCCCTACAAAATCAGAAACCAGTGAAGAATATTCAGGTTCTGAAGCTGAAGATATAGAGAAATGTAGCACAGGAGTTCAAGTATCTTTGAAGAAACACTCGAAGCCAAAAGTAGTAGTAAAAAGAACTCTTACCTCTAAAACATCTGTACCTGATATAAAAAAGTCTAAATCTAGTTCAAAAGTAGCAACTAAGGGTAAAAAGATAATACCTGGCACAGCATGCCAGTGTTGTCAGAAGGATAAGTTAGAACATTCCAAATCTATACTAGAAAGGGATACTTATATTGATACAGAAAAGTATCAAGACACAGTCTGTACAAACAAACTACCAGATGAAACTAGTAGGAAATACCTCTCTGATAGAGAAATGAGAGAATTGGAGATATTTCGTGAACAAAACTATTTTGACACCCATGGATCCAGCCATACTTTAGCGTCGTCTAAATCTTCTGGTTCTTTAGAGCAGTGTCTACTAAATGACAGACTGTTTCCTGAACCAGCAAGAAGGATACACAAGAAGGACTTAGTCGTAACAATGCCAGCTTGTGCCACGATACAACGAAAACGAATCCACTATTTCCCTAGATACATCGTTCGTCAAGAAAAGGGTAATTGTAACGCAAATAACAAGAAGAAGCGATGTCAGACCTGTCCTCTAACCGGCCATGCCATAGATCTTGGCATCACGAAAATAAGACCTCCCTTGAACAGTTTAGCCCTTAAGTACCAAAAACGATTGCCTTAACTAAAACTAATTTTATTTTTATTAATATTTTAATTAAATAAAGCTCTATATCTCTAAGAGGAGACAAAGTAAATGAAAGTTCTGATAATTAACTCCGGTTTAGTCATTTGCATTTTTTATCATTACTAGGGATTTCTAAAGAATTAGTTTCATTTACTTTGCTCTATTTTTTCAGCTACTATAAATTTTCGAATGTAAAACAATAAAATTCTGTCACATACTTTCATCGGAAACTAGTACAACGGTATGATCACGTTAATGTCCTCGGAAAAGAGTATTTTCAGAATCCATGGCTTTCAGTATGATTCAGTGTTTAGTAATGCGATCGTAGCTGAATGAAACATTAGCCTCGACAAGAGAAGTACAATATAGAATATAGTACATGCATGATGGACTACGTGATCTCGCACAAGAACATAAAATCTCATAAATCAAATCTCTTTTGCGACCATGATGAGTCGGCAATCTTTGACAAATTCAAGTTTGCCAGATGCAAATTTCTACTGAATAAAAGATGCGTAACCATGAAGCATTTATTAATGCGATTAACTAAGATCACTTGACAAACTTTTCAATGAACAAACGATGGAATTATAGAACATTTATCGTCAGATTTTTATTCTACAACTCTACAGCACATATACAATTCTAATAATATTTATTTGTAATATTATTTTACTGTTGTCCACATGCTTTAAAACAGACCAATAAAATTTTATTTATTTAATAATCTACATAAGATACGTATTATTTATTATTGGATTGAGAATTTTTATGTAAATTTATATTTTTATAAATAAAAATAAAACCTCAGGAATTTAAAGGAAGAAGATTAGGCAGAATCATTCTGTAAATTATGAACAAACGATTAGCTGATGGATACACCTTTCGCGTCCTTCATTCTGTTTCCAAGATGCTGTCTCCGTGATAAGCATATATTTCCGTACAAATTGACGAAAGTTTTACAAGCTTTTAATTTGTTGAATTAGTCATTGAAACTTAAAAGATATAGTTCCTTACTATTCACAAATTCTCGTGGAAATTAAAATATGAAAAAAGAAAATAAATAAAGGATATTTAACGAATTGGAAGTTACAAGGTTCGATTTGAAAGGTGAACAGCTTCGATATTTATGGATTGTAAAATTGCAAAGAATATTTCAATTTATGAGAATTATAGCTGTTTACAAGGTTACTCGATCAAACAAAAAATCGAAGATTTTTTAACCCGGCGAACAATTTTCTTCCTTGATTGCTGCATAATTAAGTAACATGCAACTGCAAGCGATTACAAAATCTATGTGGCATTTTAATTACTCAGAAGTGGAGACACTTAGATTCTAGAAGCTTCAATATATTTTTGTCACAGTATACGCGCAACCCATAAAACCAAGAAATTCTTGTAAACAATTCATTTTTTAATTGTTTAGATATTCTAATTTGAGACTATGTAAAAATTGAATGAAATAAAATATTTTCTCGGAATTTATGTATAATAAAACACAATGATACAGTGAGTAATAATGACAGAAAATCTGAATGACGACGGAAGTAATTAAATATTCGTTCAAAGAACATTGAACCTGACGAGCATTGCTAGACTCATTAAATATCGATTTCACCGAAAGATTAACGCCATCGAGGAAAAATATCTCTTACACATGAAACTGGTTTCTCGATTTCTCAACGGACAAAGAAGTTGAGAAATAATCGCGTGCTTATCCCAAGAGCCGATAGAAGAAAAGAGACTATTCTTCGGGCTGTGTTTACGAAGCGAAGTTCAATAATTAGTAATTTCGTGCATCTGTGCGTAGTACACAATCAGTCTATTTTTATCGTGAAAATTTCGTTTCTAAATGAAGGTTCCAAGTTTAGGAACTGGCGAACGAAGATGGAACGCGTTTTATCGTGTATCGGACGGTTAATTTTACAGTTCATTATCTACTATTAAAAGTTTCGAGCTTTAACGATATTTAAAAATTGAAATCGATGATATTGGAAAGTTGGAAATTTAAAATCTTGAATTTTACAATCCATTTTAAGTTTATATCGAAAATTATCTAATTTGCAATTACATAGCAAATTTTCAACTTTAAAGCCTTAGAAATACGAATTTTTGGTGCCACGGGTTTCTAAATACAAATTAATGCATATAATAATTACACACAATTGGACAGAAATCACAGGCGAAAGAAGGAGAAGACGTAGCCAATAATTAATTAATTTAATGCAGCAAGAACGTGGATGAAAAAAGTTCGTCATTTTACACCAACAGTAATTTCTCATGATTGACGACATCATGATTTTAACGATCATTTCGTCTCGTTAAACGGCAGCAAAACACGAAACGAGAAGTGCACTTGAGATTCATTGCCCTTGTGGGTATTCATTATTGCAGATATTTTGTGTCTGAAAAAACGTAAAAAAAAAAATTGTAAAAAAATGTTTAATTTTATCTGTCTCCTACCCATTTCAGTCATCATTTGCTATCAATATCATTTCAATATCATCATTTGCATATCATTCAAATGATATCACGTGAATGTTTCTAACTTTTTAAAATCAGAAATTACTTCTACACCATCTAAAGGCGTCCTTCTATTCTTCTTAAAATTATGAATAATTTTTTAATCGTTTAATACTACCCTCCCATTCATAACAAATTAATATTTTCGCGATTACTTATATGCGAATAATTATAGTTCTCGTGGTTGTTCTCATTAATAAAAACATACAAGCTAATTAGGAGAAGGGATCAGGAAGTTTAGGATTTTATTCACAAGTAGACATTTTGAAATGAAGATTCAGGGTCACAGAGCCATAAACATTGACTTAATGATGAAGAGAGAAGGCTATGAGCGAAGTAAAATAAATTGATCGTTGATGGCGATAAAGATTTTATCAATTGGAAATACTAAATTAAAGATATTCTTCTTTCGGAGGTTTCCTAGTTCTTCCCCTCTTTTTAACATAGAAATGGTATACATTAGAGAAATAATGAATACACATAATATTAAACCAGATATCGTATTTCTCACGGAATGTTTTTATCTCTACTGCGTCTCCTTTTTGTCTCGTGAATATCTAAAAAAACAATCATTAAAGAAATAGCGAATATATATAGTGAAAAATCAAATATTCGTCTTTTTTTCAGAACATGTTTGTTCTTTGCTCGTTTCCTTTTTTTCTTTTGAATGCACAAAGAGTGTGCGTTATAAAAGTAACGAAGACATTATTATTGCATAACAACTGTACTCGAGTAAATCACAATTGTGTTTCTAAATTGCAGATTTCTTTTCAGCAAATTGGTTACGATTACGCATACCAATTATCTATTGTCTTTCTCGTTTTTCATCGATCTTTTCTTGCTTTAACCGCTTCATTCTAATGTAGTTGATTTTTCATATTCATGTAAATGGCTACAAGTTTCATGATCTAATCTAATGGTTCGAGACGAATGTAAATTCATTATAAACATTGATTATTATGATACTATATGCTGACAATCGACGACACGAAACAAAATGTTAATCGGTAGAATAAAGGTAGAAGAGATTGCGACGTAGTTCATTTAACATACAGAACTACATTAATGCGCCGAATCGCGTCATTCACGTTTATATCATATAATTTATTCATAAAATATATTCTACTATTCCCTTGCATTATTATTATTATATTATTGTTCCCTTGTGTTATTACGCAAGACACATCCGTCGAATTTTCTATACCTGACTTAACAAAGAAACTAAAAACGCGCTTTCTCGGAAAATTATTTACACTTTCGTTACAATACAATCATTATTAATGTGTTTCTGGAACAGATGAAAACAATTAAAATTTTAGATAGAACTACAGTTTTAGATCTTCGACATTTTTGACTCGCAGAGATCTTGAGATAAAATTGCATTGTTTTACGATTACGAAACCAAAATGGCAATTTAACGTTTCTTTTTAAACGTCATGAAATAGTCGAATCTAATCAAGATTCGTAAAAAAGAAAGAGAAGAAAACAATCGTAAAAACTTATGAATGCATTCGTCTGTCTTGACGAATTATGAATTCCATAAAAATCTGCGTTAGCTAAATTAGCAGTCGTTCAGTTCTTTGTCGGCTCTGTCGTTATTTGAACAAGCAATCGAACATGCTAAGCATCGCTCAAAATTTACAATTTATAGCGTTACTAATTGCTGATGTCAGTAACGTACTTTATTTGCTGCTATTATAATCTTTGTTCTTTTTACTCGTTTTTTTTTCTTTTTTTACGGATGAACGTCAAAACCTTCAAAATATTATTAGATGTTATCGCTACACGGAAATTACTTATTCGTCGACATAAGCAAACATTAAATTGGCCATGACAATGTCTAACAGGCGAAGCAAGTCCTTCTAGTTTCAATATTTTTAGATATTTCTGTCGAATTAGAAAGTCATTGGATGAAATTCTAGATATCTTCCCATTAAATAGATCATAGTCTTATAGTCGGATAAGTCAGTGATATCAGTCAGTAGTAACAAGCAGTTAAAATAGTTTAATGATTACCGATTAAATGTATTAAATGTTTCATACATTTCGTATTCAACGAAAGTAAAAACTTGCTCTCGAGCGAAAATTGTGCCGGTTTCGAGATCAGTGAACCCCGAAGCAGTAAGCCTCGAAGCAGTGAACCTCGACGACCGTGAACGCGTAACCTTAGTTGTTTTTGAGGAAATCATGTGCATTTTTAATCGATCATCCACATCTTATCAAGGACGTATTTTATGAACGCGTTTACTTCGTTCAAAGATCGAACGATCGAACGAATGTTATCGATTTAGGTCTTGGTTGACAATATCCAGCCAATGTCACGTGAATATTAACAAAGTCGACAATTTCATCGCAAAAAGAGGAGATTAATAATGTAAAAGCGTAAAAAATAAGTAGCAGGGGAATGATTTTATCATTGGATCAAAGAATTATGTTCTTAGGAAAAGAATAAAGTAGAGTTAAGTAGTGAAGAAATAATCTATGATTTAATTTTGGTTTATATGAACTTTCGAACGAGAAATTGGGATTGCCTAAGAAAAAAAAAGATATTAAAATTCAATTAATATCTACCCATCTCTTGAACTTCGAACAGAGATTCTCTTTACTATTTTTAGAAGTTTTAGAAGATACTTAGGTAGCTCATTATTGATTTTCACATATACTCCTTAATGTGTCTTGCTATTGAAAATACTTTTTATCTAACTGAATTACCAAACCTATAGCTAATTCAGAGTAATTTGTAACGATAATTTGAATCTTTCAAAATGTTAAAAGATTTACAATATTTAACAAATACATTTCTGACTATATTTGTCGCCAAATATTGCTCTTTTTCAGATCAACATAGTTGCATACGGTTGTTTTCTTCTGATTCGATGGCAGGCGTACAGGATGGCTGTTAATAGCGAGCTCTTTAGAATCCCTTTGTTGTTCCCTTTGTTGCCTCTAAATGGCCGCTGTTCACTTCGAGCAATTCCGTCTCAGCCATCCGCGAGACTTTTTCCTCGAGTTTTCTATTCGAGATGCAGATGAAAGGAAAATTTTAACGTCCACCGAGTGCGTCGACGCTCCATATAAGACTTTTATCGCGCTGGAGAACTGAGATCTGAAATATTGCAAAAGTTTTTGTAGACTATGATTGTCTGCGACTTTCTGATATTTTATTACCTTAAAAAGATTTGCTGATGATAATGATAAAAGTGGTTATCGATTAGTGGTAAGATAGCATTCTAGCAAATAAACAACTTTTTATGATCGCTTAAACTCAAATAAAGATAAACTTGTTTCTAAATAGATGTAATATATTCTGCATGTAAAATCGATACTAAATGATGTGGTTTATTGAAATTGCAAATAAATATGAAAATTACGGCACTTAAATAAATGAGTTTATAATGTTATCAATATATCATGCAGATAATTAACACAGAATTGTCAGCTTCCTACCAAATATCTGTATCCTACCAAAGATTTCTGTGAAATTCTAGTAAGTTCCATTCTGAGTAATTCGAACTGAATATATCATTAGTTGTAAATATGTACTTAAACATGATACCTATTCAATTACCTATAATCAATAAATTCAAGAGAGCATCGTAGAGTAATTGAACCATGAAAACTGTCAAGAGAATATCTAGAGGAGTAGGTTGTTCCCCTCATCGCAAAGAAGGAACGAGGAATATCGATAAGGGACAAACCTGCATATGCAAAATACTTTTACTTTTAAAGTGAACGCTTTCAACGAGCGGATAAAACAGCAACTGCACTCACAACCGACATTCCATCTCTACAATCATCTACACCGACATCTCTATGTGAACACAGAAACGATTGAAAGAAGAAAGACAAAATTAAAAAGAAATATAATAGAGAGAAAACGTAGAAGGAAACAAAGAATCACGATTTACATTATAGATCTGAAAAAAACAAGAGGGGACAAAGAAAGAAGGGAAGCTCAGAAGAAACAAGACAAGAAAGTTAGTAAAATTAGAGTTGTTTTTGGAAAACGAAAAACGTGTATTGTCACGTATAAACAAAAAAGAATCCCTAAAGCTAAATTATTAAAACACCTGTTTACAGATTGTTAATAGAAAGATAGGAAAGCAAAGAAAGAAGCAAGAACAAAAAGGAAAGTGAGAAGATTTAATAATGGAATCTAAGATTAAGATTCTGTACAATAAATCTAAACGACAAAGAAAAAGAAAAAAGGAAAAAAGTTCCAGTCTACATAGACCACTGACGACAGTTCCAGTTACTGAATGAAGGCACGTAGATAAATATAGTAGAACTCCATTTATCCGAACTGTCATCACAAAGCCCGATTTATCGAATGTGTTCCTGGACCTCTACTATCCGATGTCAGAACACGCGATACACTGCTTGTATGAATAAGTGTTTGCCTCAGTTGTTTATACATTTCAATTAATTTTTCTGTTTTCTTCAATTACGTGAAAATTAATTACAATTGTAAATACAATTGTCCACATCTTGTCCATCGACTGCATCGGATAGAGTTTTAGGTACTGTAGTGATTTAGATCAAAGATTGGAATGGAATTTCCGATAACAACAACAACGAATCATATTGAACATTTAGAGCTTATGTGTCGCAACTACTTTGTATATCCTTAGGTATTGTTTTAATGGGTTTTTTCGTTTTTGCATAATTTCGAGAGAAGAGGCACGCGTACTTGATCAGCCAAGTGGTAGTGGGGCGATCCTGCTGTTTAAATAGACTGCATCAATGACTGTTTCCTTCAGTTCACACTCAACTGTCCGAAGTCATTTTCAATCCGGAGAAGATCATCGTGAACCACTTCTTTAAGCAATCTAATAGAAATTTTCACGGGAAATATGGCGATAATCAAGTTGCTCATCGTGGTCATGTCATTGACCATGGTCATCGCCACCGATCTGCGTAAGTAGCTTCAGTATTTTTCACTCACGACTCTTTGTTTGTTGTTACAACGTTTGGCTGACAATTCTTAACTTACGACACTTTGCTACACACTCCGCTACACGTCCTTGGCTTAGAACGATTTCCAAAGTACAAAGAAAGAAAATCGCTGTAAAATAATTCAAACATTTTAGCTATTTTTCTGTATTCGAACAAACTCCGTGTGATCTGTCCTCAACGACCATCTAATAACAATGAAATTTACTATAACCATAAAAAAATTAATATAAGATACAATGAAACACTTTAAAGTAAAAAGACTAATTTTCTAACACTTATTAATACTTTAACTAAAGAAAAATCAAATATCATGTATGTAGAAACGTATGAATCATTGAGTGGATCCAAAGAGACGTCAGTATCGAACTCAGTGTCGATGAAAAAGAAATTTGTGCCGCGAGCAAACAATGAAATTATTGAATCTGGACGAAACATTTCAGATTTCCAATCGAAAAATCATTACAGATCATGGAGACATGATCACGGTCTGAAAGAGAAAGTCAATTCCGAGCTTCAGATCGGCTTCGTAACTGGTGTTGCACTTTATTGGATCCACTGCAATGCAGTAACTGTTTACGTAACTGTTGCATGCGACATTTTTTCCCTCATTATCAGTCTCAGTATGTATCATTCATTTATTTGTTTGTTTTTCGTTAATTCTTGTAGCAAGCAATTGGAAGGTATGTAGCAGATCATTGCCAGCAGAACAGCTTACCAAATGCCTGGACACGGCTGTTACAGATGTTGTGACTTCATTGACTGGAGGTAAGGATTACCCTTTTTTCTTTATCAAAAAATTGGAAAATTGATCTCTATTTTGATCTGTATCCATCCTGTATTGCTTTTTTCTGTATAGAAACTCTTACGACAGTGTAAGAATCTTTTATTCCTCATTAGGAATATTTGTAAAATATTCTTACGTATATGCTATCTGATCATTAGCAAGGAACGTGGTATATTTGCGTCAAACATTATGCATCGAATTAATTTCAATTTCTGCCGCAAAAACCAATTTGGTTAATAGAAATATATATATAGAATAGAGATATCGTCTACTGTCTATCCTCTGAAAGACGAATCAACCACTCAAATAATTATCGTCATTACCGAGAGCATAAGTATATTTATTATTTGTACAATTATGCAACCATTTCACCTGACCGATCGTGGTCTCCTAATCCAACGCAATTTTCATTGAAAGGATAGTATCTGTTTTTTCATTTCTTTTTCTATTTTCTTCTCTAAGTCGAACTAGTAATATCATAAATGAATTATTAAATTTTCATCCCCTTCTTTAAAGAAATTATATATTATGAATGTTATTAGCAGACAATCATTTTTCATTGATATTTTTACTATCTCCCTCCACGCACGATATCTTCAATCTTAAATTTTCGAAAGTGCAACATCATAGGCTAAGTTTTCATTCCTTTTGGAGGAAATTATTAATTATAAATGTTACTTAATTACAAATATCAGCATCAAATAGTTAATTTCCTCTGCTAGTTTCACAATTAAGATGGCAACATTAGAATTGATTATTAAATTTTTGTTCTTACCTTTGAAAGTATTAATAATAAATATGTCTTTGTTTATAAATAGTACAATTAGTATTTGATATTCAGTTTTCTACAGGTTTCACTAGAGGCTAAAACTTTTCATAGGAACGCAGGAGAGAAACCTGTATCATTGAACAACCATTTCTCACATTTGCAAGTTTGTCCAAAGAAACCTGAAGAAAAATATCTTCCACGGATTCAAATTAGACAGAGAATCGATTGAAACAGACTTTGATCCCTTTGCTACTTTTCATTTTTGTCACAATTTTCGATGCATCGGTAAACGTTGTGCACAATTTCTTGTTGATTTCACAAGAGCAATGCACGTTGCGTTTCTTTGAAACTGGCATTAGTTTCTCCGATATAATCACGTGTGGCAATTTACAGAGGTTCTCCTTGACTCAAGTTGACTCCCTTCGCTTTCTGGATCCCCAATCAAAATTCACACACGTGTTCACCTGTATACATACTCTCGTTCATAAGATCCAAAACATTGAGTGCTTAACATAATTTCAAACATAATTCTCGAAATATAAAATAATTTTAACGCACCCTTTTTCATTCTCATACAGACGGTTAGTATTGGAACAATTATTATACAAAGATCTTATCCATATAAATGAATAATTTTGATATTTTCATTTTGACTGTTTTCGCTAACAATTTTCTGAAAGTTCTCCAATTTCGGTATCGTTCGTTTCAGTTGAACAAAGACACAGGGTTTAATAATTTCAGTGAAGAATAATTTAATTTTCTGCGGAGCAGTTGTGAAGATTTGCTTAGACTTTGACGTTTGACAATTAAACTACAAACCTTATGTATTTATGCAAATATGTAAAAGAAGAATAAAAATGATTACACGCGGAAAATGTTCAGAGCGAAGTACACGTTATTACTCTTGCCAACTAAAATATACATCTATTCGAGTTTTATTTCTTTTTACATAAAGTGGAAAATGCGGCAACTGTGCTTTTCATTGGCTGCAATTGCAACAGGAAGAACTTTTATATAATCGTTTCTAGTGACCGGTCGATTGACTATCTAGAGAGATCATGCGATTAAAAGAATTTATTAATTCTGCCTGGACGAACTTCGTTTCCATCCTTTGTGGGCAAATTATGTTACTTATGTTTAAACCTAATTTTATTTATTACGTTAGGTTTTTAAAACAGTTAAAAGAATGCTGTACTATATATCTGGTTCTTTGTCATATTATACGATCGTATAATCATTAAGTCAAGTGTTTGAAACATTTTTCAATAAAAATAAAAAAGAAAGTTAAAGATCGCAGATTGAACCGAAGTTAAAGATGAATTTCTTCTGCAGGCTTGAAGAGTTTAAGGATTTTGCCGATTGAACCATTGGCCGTGGACAGCGTGAGTATCGGTGGAACACAAGGATCGGTTACTTTGAAGCAGGAATATAAGAATATTAAGTTATATGGCCTTACGAAGGGTATTAAACTCTACAATCATCAGTAAGTTGAAAAAAGGCTTGCTTTATTTGATATTCAATAATTAGACAATTAATTGCTTTCCGAGAATTAGAAAATATTTTACGGCGAACGAACTTCTTCTTCGTGACGTTTAGCAGAATAAGTACGTTTAATGGGATTGGTTATTAGAAATTACGTTCATAATTAAAAGTTCATAATTAAGATTCATAATTAAAAAATTGTACTATATATAATATTATGGAGAATTGCATTGACTGTTTGGTAAACAAGTTTAATCGAATAAAAATAAGTAAACACAGTAGAACGGTTGCATAATAATTTAAGGAAAGAAATGTATCATGTGCTAGGATTATAAGTATCGGCCAAATATGGGCAGAACCGGTACGATGCACAATAAAGTAACAAGGAAAAAGAGAAAGAAACGCCTGGTAGAAATTGAAAGTTGTGTCCTGTTCGTTAAAATCAAACTTGAACTCGAAAAAACCGAACCAATAAAAGGATTTATTCTAAATTGATGAGAGTATATACAGACTTAATGATATTGAAAGTAGAAAAACTAGAAAAATTCAAGAACGCGTCAAAATATAATTCGGTAGATTGTTCTATCAGATATTGCACGAAACGTGTATCGAAGTTACTTTACATCGTAAATGATAATAAACGCATAATCTTTTAAACGAGATGAAATATTTTTCCATAAATTGCAAAATAGTCAGTAAATAAAGAAAAAAAAAACGTTATACGCATTGAGGAAAAATACAATGTTGACATGAAACTTACAATTCGATACAAGGCGATGGTTAACGATAACGCTCGTTTTTTAGCTTAGATGTGGATAATGGATGTTTATTGACGTCTGATTCGCTCAATCCGCAAGTAGACTTCGTCGCCGATTACAAGATCGAAGGAAAAGTGTTACTCTTGCCTGTGAAAGGATCTGGAAGATCAAACATCACCATGTGTAAATATATTTTTGCTGATATATTATCTACTTACATCTTATAATTTAAAAAACTTAACATTGTAGATGATAAACAACGTTTTCAAATTCCTCACGACCTCTTCGCTTCTTTAGAAATCTATCTCTTCGACATCAATTCATTTCAAAACTATAAAAATTGAATTTTCGTCTATTCCCATCTTTGTAATTCCTTTTATTCATATTTTCTTCTCTTTTCTCCGTTTTTTAGGATTTGTATTTCTTCCTGTATCTATAGAAATCTATATCTATTGCGTTTAAATGATAAATATAAATAATGAATAATGTTTTCTCAATCATTATTTTTATGCAAATATTTAGATGACTTGAAATCGCATAACGAAATATCCTGCGAGAAATATGAAAAGAACGGAGAGACTTACTTGAAAATCAAGAAATACGGAGTGAAATTCAGTCCTGCTCGAATCAACTTGCAGTTCGACAACCTCTTCAATGGTGACAAGATACTAGGTATTTATCAAAAATCACCATACAATAGCAGCAATCCTTATTTATTAGCGCATATTAATCAACCTTTACGAACAAGAAACGTACTAATTACTGTGCATGTCTATACAAATTTCAATTTTTCATTTATCAAATATTAACTAAAAGCCGAATTTTTTATACATTTTTGCGTAATAATATTACAGCTACCAGAACGATCAATTTAACTAATTTGTGAATTTGTCAGAGCAATTTTATAACTTACAACGATGAGTTTCTAGGGACTTTTAGTGAGATAAAAGCTACATAATTTTCCAAATAATTTCCGTTTGGATTTCTTTGGTATAAGTTTTCTACTTGAATCATTCATAATTCGAATAATACATTTTTCATAAATACATTCAATTTGATAATCTACTAATAATACTATAGAAAACTTCTAATGTAGTATTTACATTTCCAATGCATCGTGACTCACAATTTTGTATAAAATTATAGGAAAACCATTCATTAGAATCATTGTTTATGACCAGATTACAATAATGATACTTGTTATGCTACTCACAAAAATAGAAATATGATCTTATTTATCTTACGAGGTCACCGTTTCGAATGAAAGAAGAATAATGCGTCGTGTGCATAGACTTATAAATTTATGATTATGTACGACGTTCACCTTTACAGTTGATCTTTTTCTAAGTCAGTCATGATTACATGGAAATTCTAACATAAATATCTTCTTCTATCTTATCGATGCTATGATGCATTATTTATTAGATTTATTCAGTTCTAAGTTAGATTATACAAAGTATAGCAGACCATACAGAATTGTTAATTAATGACAGTTATTACCTCTATGACTGTCATAAAACAAAATTAGGTTAATGCTATCACGAATGAAATTCAATATTTTATATAAAAAGTAAAAAAAATCGTTTGCAGCGATTAAACGTAACAGTGTGATAGTTTTATTATAGGATGGCAATATTAAAATAAAATTTGTATCAGATGACATTTTATCTATGATAACATTATGGTTAAATGAGGTTAGGTCTGGATTACATTTTATGGAAAAGAATACGTTTAAGATGATTAAAGAAATGGAATAATTAACCTAATAAACTAACAAAAATATAACCTAGACTGATGTGATTCTGTTGTCATTGAAAATTTCTGTAATCTTACACGAGTTTCGAAGACTTGAATATTGTGACCTCGAATTACATATCTAATAATTTAATATTTCACCTGCCTTCTTCTTCTTTTGTAGGACCACAATTGAACAACTTCATCAATGAAAATTCCGAGTTGCTTTTCAAGGAACTCCAGGCCCCCTACGAGGAAACTTTCAGTCAAGTTTTCACCCAACTCAGCAACGAGGTGTTCAGTCGCGTGCCACTGAACAAAATCTTCCCGCCGGAGTAAATTACTAAGAGTTTCCATCATTCTATTTGCACGCGGGAATAATTAAGCCCCCTTCCGTGTAAAAAAGCGCAAAGAAAAATTATGCGAGTATGCCAAAAATTTGTACATATTGTACGTGTAAAAAATGTTTAGGACACGTAATAATGTGTTTGTATATTTCCTTTTTCTTAATAAAAGACAATTTTTACTAATTTTCATACTTTACTGTTGTAAATTATTTGAACTAACATTCTAATGATCCTATTTTCTAGGTGTAATTATTTGAAAGTCGTAATCTAAAGTCGTAATTTAAAAACTGTCTGTTCTTGTATGAACAATTTTATTTTCGTTGATGATTAGAAATATGGTGCCATTATTAATAGCTCGTAATATCAAGATCTTCTTCCAGCTAACAAGAGAAGGTCGCGTTTAAAAGCAAAAGATGATTAGACTGATTTAAGTGGTAACATGGTTTATAGTTTATGGAATGAGTAACAGGTAGAGTGAGTCAAAACTTGTCTTTTCAAGGTCTAAACACGTTTATACTTCAAATGTCTTCATACAAAGACCTTATTGATATAAAGACTGTTTTAACTTGATATAAATATGTTCTCTAGATATATATTACTTATTTTTTTAATTTTTTGCTTTAAATTAGACAATGTACGAAATGCGCGCACATCTTTAAACTAAAGATTACAGCGCCGGTGAAACGACGAAATACGCAATTATATATCGCGATGTCTAATCAATAATCGATATAATTTTTCGCGATCGATCTATCGTATTGAGATATAATGTAGAAGCGTCAGTTTTAGAGTGGTTAGTTGGAATGGTTAGACAAGAATCGTAGAAGGTACAACAAGAAGAAGCGAGAACAGTTCATCTAAATGTCAGGTAAAGAATACAATCAATAGTTTTTAAATTTGTTTTTACATTATCTAATTCGTCTACGATTTAGAATAATGAGCATTATTCAAAAAAGTTGTTACAAACATATATCGAATTCGATCACTGAAATTGGTTAAAAGTGGATATAGATACTTCTGTATACAGTGGCTCACAAAAGTATTTCAATATTTACTATAGCAAAATTTTATGCATATTATGTTTTGCATTAGCGTGTGTTTCCATATGAGACGTGATTATTGTGGTTATGGTAATCAAATTTGGAATCAATCTTATTAAGATTTATGAGTAAGGTTTAAAGCTATAACTTAAAACAAAAAATAAATCCCTCGTTATCCCGCCATCATTCAACAATGAGACTTAAAATCAAGAGGTAGATTAAAATTAACAAATGAGAAAGTAAATCTTAGAACTAAAACCTACTTAGAAGTAAATAGATACTAATCTACTTGAAGCGAAATTTAAGAAATGGAACTATAGACATTCTGTTAAATCAATTTTTCCATTTAGTAATTTAATATTTAAACGAATTACATAAAGGAACTTCTAACTTTTCACTCTAAGTGAAATAACGTATCTTTGTACGAAAAGTGCGCACAATGTATCCCATGGCAAGTGCTGACAATATAAACGTTTATTTTGAAATTAATTAAAATTAAGAAGTACGCATTCCACGTTGCTTGTCTAAACTGAGAGTTAAAACTAAGATTTAAAAAAAACTTAAAAATAAGCGTACTCCACGCACCATCTATCTCTCACAGAACGATTACATAAATCTTTACGAACTGTCGTCTAGTTATCGCAAAGGCAAGGGAGTCTTTAAATTTCTATATTATCGATCGAGGTAATACCGATCAATCGGTTCTTCTCAGTTCTGTTTCGTTACCATTCGCGCAATACCAAGTTTTATCAGATTTCTTACCGATCGATAATGTTCGAAACATTTCAATAAAAAATTCAGGGATTCGTTTTACCAACTTTAATACTTTCAACTAGCATTTAATAGTCAACATACATATAAATCAACAAGTAACATTACGTAGTACTTAATAATATAACATTATATAGCATCATCTTATAATATGTTATTTTACAATAAAATTATAATATTACATCTTCTATACTTAACAGTAAACGAAATGGACAGTTTATTATCTAATGGAATATTATATCTCCTTACTGTGTATCCAAATAATTTCGAATTGGAAAATCTCTTATGGTATTAAAAAGGGACAAAAAAACTACTACTTGGAAAAATCAGAAAATCATTCTAATAGACCACCGTTTAAAGCGATGCACATATTCAATTACATAGTTTTCAATCTTATTTTCAATTTCATACATTAGAGTGATTGCAAAGTTTTGAACGGCACTGTATATTTGAACATTTTTCATGGAAAAAAGGAAGACTGAATTTTATATATCAAGACACAAATTACAAATAAGACAACATCTTTACATGATATTATTCCGAGATACTTCGACCGAGCAAAAGCATATGTAGGTCCCAGAACGGGCAAATTGAGCAATTCCGATGCCGAATCGATAATGAACCCATTGATGTATCTTATTTTTCCGTAGCATCGTTTATATCCGATAAAGCGCGTCTTTTTTTGGCAACGACCGCTTTTTCTTTACTTCTTTTAATCCTGGTTGTCTGGAGTTTTTTAGAATCACCTCTCACCACGGGTGGTGCCGGAGACTAACACAAGCAACTCTTTTGATAAAATGCACCCTAATGCGTATCGCTCGTAAATTCTCGATTAAAGAAAATGAACACTGCTGGACGTCTTGATGTAAAGAGGTCAAGATAGAAATATTTTCTCTCGGTATTGCCGCTATTGCTTTATTAACAATACAAATTTCTGAAACTTTATTAAAAATACTACAGTTTTATCTTATTGATATTTTCCAGTTTATCAAGTCCAACGCTGCCTTCGATAGATCGAAATAGTATTTAGTAATTCCAAGTCCAAAGAATTGAAATTAAAATACGTATCCGTATTAAACTTTTTATTTATTAGAGAAGAATAGCAGCGTAATAAGAGAATTTTTCTAGTACAAGTTTCTACCGTAATTTTTGGTTTCTGCTTTTTGCACGATTTGAAAGTGCAACAAATATTAAAAGAATTTCTATATAGTCACAAATACACAGCTGTTCTCACCTTATACACAAATCTAATTTTCCCTATTTAACGACCGACAATAACGATATCATGCACAGTGTGTCCTGTTTAAACGACTTCCCTATACTCGTTAATCATGTTAGCAACCGTAAATAAATAGACTCTTAGGTAACTTGGAATTTTTCGAAATCCAACGTATCACCCTGTTGCAATCTCACAACGTTCCTGCAATACCATCGTGCAACATCATTAAAGCTAAAGATTCCGCTTGCAAGAGGACATTCTTAGCGGTTAACGTTGTCGAACAAACGTCGCACTAGTCTCGTAACAAATGGTCGGTTGTCATGTGGTGACAATAGCAGCGGTGACATTCGGCTGGTTAGAAAGAGAATCGAACGGGCATCCTATGCATCTGGATGCCGGTTGCAGTTACCGTGGACTATGGTTTCGCAATGGTTCGCGGAAGGTCGCCGACGTAAAGGATTGTCTGCTGCTCTAGGCCGTTGAAACGCAGGTGTTTTCCGACATGAACGTCGCGACAAGGCTGCCCACGATGCCTACGAACGTATATCCGGTTGTACCGCGTGCTGCTGCGATTTGCCTTTCGCAAGGCCGTTTCTCCAGCCTAGCGCTAGCAGCTCCGCTATAGAAAGTGACGATTCCTATGGTTTCTCGAAAAGATGTAGCCAGATGGTGAGTTTTTACACTTTACCGACCGCTAGCACGTCCGATCGGTATCTCAGGCGCAGATTTTCTCTGGCGCTGGCTCTGTTTCGGTTTAGACTCTCCAATACCATTCTTTTCTTTCATCGCGAAAGGTAAGTTTTTTAAATTGGTATAAAACTGTGGGAGCTTACAGAACAACGCAACTGACGCAACTGAGGAAGGTACCTTAGTACTAAATAACAAATTACTGCTCAAATAATGAGAAAGATTGTCGGCGGTAAAACACCGATTAATAAGCTATCGGTCGGTAAAGTGTTAAAACGTTGACTTATTGCGAGACAAATAACGCGATAAGACGTAACAATTGTGCAAACGCAATATTATTAGTATCAGCAGCAGTGCTGCAGAAACTGACGATCGGTATGGTCGTTCGATGAGATATACCGAGATCGTGAATTAAAACGTTAATTTATGAAGGACGAAGAATGCAATGTTATTAGAATTAGTTAAAGTGTTAATTTATTAAGAATCAAATAATAAGGCGGAAAAATTGTACGGATGCGATATTATTATATTTATTGTATTAGCAGATCTACTGCGAAAGTGACGATTCGTACGGTTGATCGGATGTACAATGGAGGATAGAAGGATGTTTATAGAACGAGAAGCGTGAAGAGACATAATCCTACAAAATGGATTTATATTTAACGGATCAACGAATAAATACAATTTACCTCGTGCAGTGAGTCACTGTTACCAATATGGTAAGACATTTTTTGTACAGAAGTTACTGAAATTTGTATTGTATCAATTTGAAACTTTCTTTTATCTGCCACCCTATATATGTAGTGATTATTTCACCAATGACTAAATAATGCAATAATGAATAAAAATTATGGAAATATAATATTATACCTTTGTTCTTATGTAAATTAACGTAGTTGCCAATGGTACGAATGGGTTGATGCAATAGAAACGTTTAATTAAGAATGAAATTGAGAAATGAAAGGAAATGACCATTCGTCGTATAATTATGTCGTAGAATATTAAAACGGTAAACTATCAAAGATCAAGTTGCGAAACGATGTGTAGAAATTGGGTGAGTGTAACATTGTAGCAAATAATTTTGCATAAATAGTACAAGATACGTTTTAACGAATACCCTTGATACTTTACTTATTCTTATTCTCATACGTCGTATTAGTATTTTCTAATCGTTCAAAAAATATAAATAAATATAAATAATTCTACTTTATATGTTTCTTTAGATTTTTTGTATTTCTAATTTTCCAACAATTATATAAATATCTACTAATGAAGCGAGAAAGTCGCGAGAGCGGATTGGATTAACGGAGACGCACACGTTGCGTCACACGAAACATCATTTTCTTTTTTTTTTTTTTTGTGTGTGATTCAGTGTTCGTAGAGTTGTTTGCTTTCAAAGTTGATTAATTAACCTTCTAAGCAGTCGTTCAGTTTATATACACAGTGGCATCGTTAAACAAGATGATTCACTGAATATGACGGAAACGTGTAGCTTGTCATTATCTTCTTTGATACACACTGTGATAAGGAAGGTCCTTGATTGTCTTGAACCGCTAGATATATCTTCATAAAAGAAAATGATAAAAGCTTTGATTGTAACAAGGAAAGAAAAAGAAAATGGAAAAAGTGAATCGAACAGCTGATATAGTTTGTAGTAATAGAAGTGTCGTAGATTCATAGTAATCGTACGAAGTATAGTCACTAAGTATGTCTGACAATGTGTGTACATCTTCTACTTTGTGGCTGCATTACGTACAATCCTGTTTCTTCTGGTCGAAAGAAGGTGCTTACGTAAAGTTTCAACAGAACGAAATGATTCATTAGTAACACGTAATTTTTTATTATCTTTCTTAAAGCGTACGATTTTCTATTCTTTCCTTAATGGTAGATTTATGTTTGCAATCGTTGAGCAAAGTAATCGTTTAATTCAATCTACAGCGTAGATCCAATCGAATTAATCTCTCGACAGATAATAGCACATACGTGTAAGCTTAATTTTTCTTTCGTGCAATCGCAATGTCAACGAACGTCTTCGTGAACGAGTGTTTTCTACATGAAATCATCAGAAAATTCATTGTAGCGTTTTAAGATGTTTTTCGATATAAAATCCTGCATACCAATAAGACGAATATTTCTCGATATTTTGTTCGAACAACGAAGATATTTGTCAACGATAGAAGAATGTAATTGGATTGAAACTGCGTGAAAGAACGCGGCAAGTTAAACAGAAGAGAAGAAGGAGAAGTAAAAACGAAACGGAAATTTGAAACTAGTTTCAACGATACATTTCTCTTAGACGCCACTTTAAAGTGCACTCCGTCGGTTTTCGACAAATAAGCATTCGTATGCGAGATCACGTCCGCGAGACGTCTCGTTCACCGTAACATAGAAATCACCGCGTTTCGTTTCACGAATTCGGTATGCCTGTGTCACTGTCACTTGACGAAATTTCGCGGGCAACCTTCGTAGCCGCGTACTTTCCCGCCTTTTTGTCGCAATCCGGGCGCCTTCGTCTCTCGCTCTGACAAGCGAGAAGATCGAAACTGTGTCCTTTTTTCTCGATCAGTCACCAGTTTTGTTACGCAGCCAGTATATACGCATAAAATTCTGATTCGCCAATAGTCGCGGATAAACTTTGGAATATTGAACGTTAAGAGACGCAGACTGGGTCTCACGGCTATAAAACGATCCTAAAATTTCCAATTCCTATCCGTTGAGTTTCCTGAATAATAATATATGATAATGAGCGAGCAAATAATAAAACATAATTAGATATTATAGCAGAGAACCGTGGTACATTATCATAAATAATTTAGGGTAGTAGGTGGACCGAGAGGCAGCCTGGGAAGAGCGGAGGAAGAAACGGTAGATCGTCTGAGTGATTTAGAAGAGAAAAAGAAAGAGAAACAAGAGTGAAGACTGGGTTAGATAGTAATAAAGTAGAAATAGAATAGATTAAGTAAATAAGCAATTAGTTAAACAAGTTAAATAGCGATAGTAAGACAGGTATGAAAGGAATCGTAAGCCAAATCTATTTCTAGGCTGATGAATCCAAAATTATAATATATAATAATATATAATAATAAAATATTACATAATATAATGAAACATCTCAGCTATTGATAAAAATTAGTTTATATACTAGTTCAGATTTTCATTTAGATACAGAATTATAATAGCACAGTCCTATTCTGTGCAGAAGTTCTATGCAATTAACTCTTTGCACTGTGAAAATTGTTATTTAGAATTTCATTTAAAATAGTACTCGACGTAGCTGAAAAAGAAGTAGAATAAGAGTGGTCCTGGTCAGTCAACAATGTTGATGCAGTCAAGCAGCCAAGTCGATCTTCTGCGAGTTCCTACGAGAAACAAGTTTGAAGTGGATACAATTATTGAGTCTAGAAAGTAGTATTAATTTATTTGCTTAAACAGCCCCTTAATATGTCCTACATACACAGAAAATTAACATACATTAACAGAAAAGTACTGTAATACAGGAGAATTCAATTAACGAGACGTTGCTCCGTAATCTCATTCTGGTGAATAGTCAGTTGTGGTATTGTGGCAATTATTTAGACGATATAGTTGCACGATATAGGAATAAAGTTCAGGAAATGAAACCGCCCCTTTTCTCTCAAAATTCGTAATTCTAATTTCCTTCGTAATCTGAACCACGAAGCATCGATGACAAAAAAAATTCATAAAAAGAAAACTTTTGCTGAAAACAAACAACGATGGGCAAACATAACCGTACGTCGTTCTCCTTTTAAAACTATTTATTTGTCGATCTAAAAATTGATCTGCCTAAAAAATTGCTCGAAACCTGGTGAACTTCAGTTCCTCGAGCGACTGCAAATTTCACATCCTGCGATCCTTGTAACATTGTTGCTCGAGGACGCAACACGCTATACTTTATATTTATATGAAAGATTTCACTTTTTATTTGTGAAATCTGCCATTTCATATTCGACATAATAAGAAAAATTGGCAAATCGGCGCGAGTGTTTCGCAAAAATCGCGTATCGAACGAAGAAGTCGAAGGTTCGAAGGATAATATCTCCGCCCACATTCCCCTGACTTTTCGATCTGCATTTCGATTAATCTACAGTCCGAACTCGACCGACCGGCGACGCTAATCGCGACTTTCACCTTTCCGCGTAATCGCGAATCAGCGGCTGCCTTGTTTACAACCGTTGGGAATGAACGCGGTGCCAAATAAATCCCGCTCCGATTTCCCATCAGGAAGCAATCTGCATCCACTGATTATCATCGCAGGGATTTGCAATCGCGAAAGTTTCTCTCTAAATCACCAAACGAGAGAAATACAACCTGTAATACGCGAGCACGATTTTTTACCACGTCCACTGCCACGATGGTCATGGGTGACCCACCTTACATTCACAATGATGAAAATAAGATAAATTTCGTCGACTAGTAACTTTTCCATGATGCGGATGGTTTAGGTTTAATTTGCAGATTGTCGGAGGAACAGTGCGCGCATCAAACATTGTGGTGTAGTCAGAGTGTGGGACAAAGTGTGTAAAACTGGCGTTAACGTGTTGCTGAAGGCTTAATTCTTTTTAGCAAAATTATAAGCAAATTATAGGAAAATAGGACTATCTGGAGACGATTCGAATAGTCGTGTAAGCTTCTCAACATCTTAAAATTCAATGTTGAGCTTTGCGCAGAATAATCAAACTCATATTTCATCGATCATCATGAATAATGGAAATTATATTTTTTATGATTGCGATAATTACATAATTTTTTAGTATTTGGTAATTAATGTTAATAAAATCGTACAAATAGCACACGTATTAGCAGTGAAAATACAGAGCCATTCCATAAGTAATACAGCTTTCTTTAAGGATTCTATTCAAAACAATGGAAGCTGTTATCGGAGTTATCAAAAATTGGAATGGAAAGCTTAATAAGAAAGATGGGAAACGAATTGCAAACAGTACGACAAAATTCATCACCGATCGGTTATCAATAGATAATTTTTTATTCTATTAATATTATAAACGCTTTGAGTCGAAAGATGATTTTCCTCGATTCAATTCCGCCCAGAGCAGAACGAAGCTTGGTTCTACCGGTTCGGTTCGTTTCATAATCGATCTAACTACGTTAGAGGATGCACGGTGGTGCACGATGTGTCTATAAACTATGTTAAACGTGTAAGCTCGCTTGGAGAACCGCTCTCACTTTTTTCTCTTTCTCTCTCACGATCTTGGTCTCGCTCGCCGGATCTCTCGGCCTCTATTTACCCGTCGTCGTCGTCGTCGTCGTCGTCGTCGTCGTCGTCGTCGTTGTCGTCGTTGTTGTTGTTGTTGTTGTTGTTCGCTTCTTTCCGTACTCTGGCGATTTAAAACGAGAGAAAAAGAGAGAAAGAGAGAGAAAGAAGAAGGAAGGCAAAAGAGAGTGCCACGGCGAGGCAGCAGCCAGCCTAGGCGTGAGTCATCGTGAGAGACAAGATCTCGAGTAAGGAGGCGGCCTTGATGCCGCAAAACTGTTCGTAATATCGATACGGGTCCATGGATCGCTGGCTTCGATCGTCGTCATGCCGTGGCAATATCGCTGCTCTGTTAATCCATGCCGCCCCGGACACCTCGTCTAGAAAACCTCTTCACACAATCTTCAATAAGCCTCAATAGGGATATCGTTTATAATCGTTGCAAGAGTGTAGAGAATCGCTTGCCCGACGTAAATTAGAGGCATATCAGAGACATGGGAGGTAATTTTGAAAACACGTCGAGTTACAAACGATCTAGCCAAATCTAATACAAATCATCGTTATCCTATGAAAGGATACTTCGAAACAATCTATAGAACAGATATCTGCTATGAACCATAATAGGTACTCGAAGCTAATCGAAATTGCTAATGAATACGTACATAATAGGTAACGAATTAACACAAACACATTGTGCAATCGTAGTACACCAAAGAAACCAAGTGGATATTGGAATTTTCTGAAACTGCTGTATCATGATACGTATCCAAATCTAGACCCAAGCCGAATCCAAACAGGTTTTGAAACAACCTGTAGAGCAAACATTTGCCAAATACCATGATACATAGGCAAACCTATGCCAAGCCATAGGTCTTAGGAAATAAAGGAAAACAACTTATAAAACGAATCTGTAAACTATAATACATATGTGTCCAAGTTGAAGTCATCGTAATATCAAATAACGCTTCAAAACACCCCATAGGACAAACGTCTGCTAGAAACCATAATACGTAACAAAATCTATCCCAAACTATCGTCTTACAAAATAACGCTTGGCAACAAACAGTGCAAGGAATATCTATTAATTATGATACGTATGTGTCCAAACCTAAGCCAAACTAGCGTAATATCAAATAACGCTTCAAAACACTCTATAGAGCAAACATCTGCTAGAAACCATAATACGTAGCCAAACGTATCCCAAACTATCGTCTTACCAGATAACGCTTCGAAACAACCTGTGTAACGAATATCCATAAACTACAATACGTATGTGTCCAAACCTAAGTCATCGTCATATCGGATAACGCTTCGGAACACTTTATAGAACAAACATCTAGAAACCATAGTACCCTATGAATTGACGTATTCTGAAATCGTAGCTCACCAAAGGAGTCAGATAGTGGGACATACCGGTATCTACTATTTGCTGGTACGAAGACTATTTGCCGGCGTTTCGCCTCATTTGTCGCGATGCGCGAGGGTTCACGGATTATAATGGCACTCGACTCAGCCACCAAGAGCCTTAAAGCGAGTGCCAATTATCGCTGCTCCGTTTTGACGAACGTTCATCCCCTCCACCTCGCCCCTTTGACTCGTTTCTTTTATTTCGATTTTAACGGTATACGTGGCCGCGAAGGTAGCTCGCCGCGGTCTCCGTGTATCCATTAATCGAGCGGAATGCGAAAAGTCATGCTTCGGGAAAAGGGAGGCGGCGGTTTCTTAAAATACACTCGGGTAATTGAAGGGCACCGATATCGCAAGAAACCAGAGCCGCCTTCTTTCCATCGTTTTTTCCCCTCTCTCTCTCTTTCTCTTTTGCTCTTCCTTCTTCTTCTGGCTCTCTTTATGCTATCGCGATCGTTAGCCGCAGGAAAAGCCATCGGAGACTTTCTGATACTAAGTCGACCGTGAGATTTTCTAAAGGGGATTCCACGTTGTACAGGATTTGTCAAAGAGACGCGGAACACTCTAACGAGCGATTTCTAGGAACCAAATCGATTGTTTGAACATGTCTTAACTAGTAAATGAAATATCGTATGTTATAGCTTTCGTTTGATTTACTTTCATGAAGCTTTCTCTTGGGAACAGGTTGGATTTCCAGTTACAATTCTCTTTGGTTTACGTATCGTTTGTTGTACTTCTCCAATCACTGAGCTTAATGTTCCTCGTACTTCATATTTAGACTTAAACAATTACAACTTACGCTTAACTTGGAAATGTACCTCTTATATTCCTCATTCTCCAGGTTTTTACTGCTCATATTCCCAGAATTTCCATAATTGTGTAATAACTCTAGTGTAACATAACTAATAACGTAACTGTAATAATGTAAAATATAGAAATACAAAAGTATAATATACAGCTATAAGTTGTGAAACTATTCCCTATTTCCCTTTGGCTTTTCTTCGCTTTTCTTCCTCTCTCTCTACTAACCTGTATTATACCTATTAACATTGAGATACTCAATTATTAAAATTAAAATACCACTAAATACGCGCTAATAATCTTCCTTGAAACAGAAAACAAAAATTGGAGAAATCTCATGGATCATCCACGACTCGAGTTAATGTTCTGTCTTCGATGACCAAGACTGTGGACATTTACACAAATTGATATCTTCATACGTAATTTCTTTATTAAAAGCCAGGTTCTTTGCTAAAGAAACCAAACCTAACAAGTTCTACTATAACGAGTACTCTATTTTACATATTCCTGACATTTGGTGCGCTCTGTGCAACTTTTCACTTTCAAATTTCCCATAAATACATGAAAACACACGGTCTACCGATGATGACTAACCCTGCCTAGCATCCTATCAATAAACGAACTTTAAAAAAAGAAAAAGTCCTTATGTAGCGTCAGTACGATTTCCAACGAAACGACGCGAAACTTTCTTGCGACGGACCCGCACGTGGCTCCAAATGATCTCTTGATTCGAACACGCCGCCGCATCCTTTCTTCTGTCTTCTGTTTCACGGTGTCCACCGCGGGGAGAACGTTTCTTGCCACACTGTAAGGGATACTTAATAGCTGGCAAACGTGTAACTTGGCACAGCGTAATGAGCTCGAACCTCGTTTTTGCCACTGACGCGAGCATTAATGTAACAAACGCGTTTCTTCCCCCTAAAGAGCCTCGAAGATAGAGCATGTTCCGGTATGAAGCGTCTCTAAGCATAGGGCGGAGGCTACAAGGACTTTTCTTCCCTTAGATTATAAGGGAGTGTTCCTGTTTGGTTCTACTAAACGAGGATCTGTTAATGACGGAAATAAAAAACTATTATTTTACTTGAAAGGTATAGCGAAATCTTGTTGTATGTAGATCTTCTTTTGAGTAGTAGCTTATCTCAAAGTCGATTAGGGGTTGATTAACTACATAAATGGCAAACTAGAGGAACGACGGTGCTATGGATGTTGTTCTTCGAAATTTACTTTGAAATTCGTAGTTTCTTCTACAGTCTCGTATAACAAACGAACTAGTCGGTTTTTCAGCTTCTTCGAGGACACTAATCACGTGGTGAGATGGAAAAATATTTAGTAGAAAGTAGAATTAATTTAGCTTCTGAGAAGATTACATATAGACCTTTTGACAAATATCTGTTTGAAATTTATTGATCAGATTACTAGCAGCTCCTCATTTTTCTAATTCAATCGGCCGCTGCAATTAGCGTAAAACGTGAATGCACGAAAATAAAGTAGATAAATCACTAAATTTACAAAAACCTCAATTTGAGATAGAGGGAGCGAAACTTTTGAATATTCAGGTTCAAGATTGCTTGTGTCATTTACAAACCACAAAACGATGTACAGAGCGTGCTGTTTTTTGCACATTTGTCAGGATAAGATTGACTCAATGTTGTTTATTCAATTTGTAATAGGAAATTTATGGAAATATTTTACACGTAAAGAGACAAACACGACGAACACGTTTTAATATTAATAACGCGATGTCTAAGTCGTGCGTACGACAGACTTAATGCTGCTCGGTGTGACTTTTAGCTACCAGGTATGTAAACCGCAGTATGAATTTATGTGCCAGTAATTTCTGCGCTCATTAAAGAGCGCTTCGTCGCGCCGCCTTTCCAGCGTCGCGGCCACGATTCTGCTCGCGTAACACGACAAGCAAACATATCTTAAACGACATTATTCTCTTAACCCTATTGCAATCGCCCACATTTTTATACTTCAATCGTGTTCTCATTTTGGTAAACAATACAGGTTTCTAATTTTTAAAAGAATGCTTCACATAAAACCGAAACGAGAAGTCATACGTTATGATTTTAGTAGATAACAGTTTTTTCATATTTCAGTCAAACTTGTGCGAGATATGTTTTCACATTAGAAAAATACGAAATACTGGGTCGAAAGTGACCGAAATAACGCAGCGGAGCTACGCTTCGTGCCCTTCTTTTCTACGATTGGTCCATAGTAAATAATACCAGGTTGGATGTAAAAGCTTTTACAATTTCATAAGATTTATTTCCAATATTCTTCGTAGCAAAGACTACGTTCACATTGTTAGAAGGTTGGAATGCACATTTTGGTCCACGAAACTTATCTAAATAGTTTTGATCATTTTAAAGAATTTAGCAAAACCGCGAGTCGTCACTCGTGACCACAGTGACGTTATAATTTCCGACGACCCAATTTCCATAAGAAGTTAAATCGTTCGTTCGTAGAATAAGAAGAGAATAAAATGAAGATAAAAGAAACGATAAAAATAAACGAGGAAGGCTAAAAATAAAACAATTCTATATCTTCGAATAAAAAATGTGTGACACGTAAGTGCGTAACGTAGAACGCAATAAACGCGAGACATCTGCGTGAGTCAGAATTCTGTCAGATCCCAGTGTCACCGTCCGAGGGTTAAACACCACGATCTCCTTAAATTTTCACGAGATCTACTTCCAATAACGCCTTGCCGTAAAAAAAAAAAAAAAAAAATGAACGAAGCATAGTGTGAAATAGTACCAAAAATGGTAGAAAAATGGTCTTAAAGAGCTGGTGTACGAGTCATCGAAATCGTCCTTCACACGGCGCTGACCGCGTGACTAATTTTTAAGAATTGCCCGCGATTCCTATGGCCGCGCTGGAGGACACGCCGCGGTGCCAGCGAACGCGGTCCTTAGGACTCCCCTAGATGGCAGCATTTTTTTAGAGGAATTGCCCATGGTGGCCGCGAACAGATCACCTGGCAAGGATACACTTCCTATTAGCGCCACCGTGGCAGGTCCGTATATGGCTTAAGGCGTATCTCGCGACACGACCAGTCGTTTCTGGCCGAAGGTCACTTCCGAAATATCCCGCCACGAGGAACACCAAACGCTTGCGAAATGCAACTTACTGGACTCCATGCAATCCTCTCCTTTTCACGTTTGTCCCTAGAGAATTTTCGACAAGGACGTCTTGGAAAGTTTCGTTAGGATATCGAGGCTTGTCCGCAAGATGACGATGGTTTCTAGATCTTAGGTTATTTCTGAGAAGATCATGTCGAGAAGCTTAGATAGAGTATGAAAGTTGCGGGACGTACCTGGAAGATGGCAATGTTGGGTGGATTTTTTGTTAATACGAAATACTCTGATTCGAGTATAATACGTTTTCAGAATTTTTTTGGGATACGAAGGTTCGTTTGGAACATGACAATGATGAATGGGCTTTTAGAATAATTTTGGAAAGAATATATTAGGCAAACTTCGTTAGGATACGAAGATATACTTGGAAAATGTCCACGATGAGCGAATCTTCAGTTAGTTTAGGATACACTAATTTGGATACCTTTTTAGAGTTTGGTTAGGATATGGAGGTTAGGTTAGAATTTGGATTATAATTGTGGAGAGGACATATTGGAAAGCTTCGAACCTAACCTCAACCTAACCCCAACCTAGCCTACGAAGGTTTCCTCCACGAAAAAGAAAATGTTAGGATGTGAAAGTTTATTTGGAAGATGGCAATGGTGGATGAATTTTTGATTAGTATGGGATAGTTTCATTTATAGATATGTTTTTAGAAAAAAGACATCTTGAAAGGCAGCGTATTTAAAATATGAAAGTATTCGTGGAAAGTATACCATACGGTTACTTTCGAAGTGAAATTTTTGAATAATCAACAGGGCGACTAATAACAGTTTTGAGTGAACAGATAAAAACAAATGTCTCGTTATCGCTTGACAATCAACGCTCGAAAAAAATCTCTGTTTTTTAGCGTGAGCCTCATGAAATTTTTATGAGGTTTCTTTAATCTTGCTCGAGCAAGCATATCGGTAATGGAAACTCGAGCTAGAATCGTTAAATAGCATACGGTTATCCTTACATAGGTGCCCCTACAACTGTCCAGTCGTATTGCTGTCTCACTTTGTCGGACGTTTGCACCCACAGATCTTCTAACTGACTGTTTTTCCCTCCTGTGCTATATTAGGAATGACGAACAGCGTACAGTACCTCAGACTAATTCCAAATCGCCATCTTCGGCTGACATGCAAAACGACAGGAAGATTTATCAAATCATTCGGTGATCCATATTTGCAGGCCAGGATCGTTGAATACGATCGATATAATTCGTAGACCAGAAAAACACGAAGACAGGTCGTTTCTCTTTTTGTGCGTCCGGTCTTAATTTAAATTGTTCTGCTTAGAATTTAACCCAAATCATATTTATACGCGTTCTCTACAACTGACGCAGGAATTAAATTTACAATATCACACGAATACAATCAAAATTTAATTTTATATCATGGTTTGTTCAAATTTTCACTCTATCAAATTCAATCGTCGATTTATTCTGCATAATATTTTCTCGTCTCGAATGATGCAACAATTCCCCATAAGAATTTTTTCAAACATTCTCATTGTTCGCGCGATCGAATTAATTTCCATTTGTGCGTTTCTGGCGCACGCGTTCCTTTTTAATGTGTGTTTGTCGCAATAAATGCTACCTCGTCGACGCCAATAACGCCGTACAATCGATACAAATGTTGAAAGATATATTTGAAAAAAATATCTCTCATTCTTCATATAATCGAATGACGTTCCATACCGAGTGCCATAGCGATTTCGATCGAATCGATAAGCTCGATCCTGCGCCCTCTACGAAGCAGATGCGAAAGATAGGGTCGTATCTGACGAGACACGTCAAGGAATTCTAAAGGCCAGCTCGTTCCGGGTTGAAAATAATCGAGCACGGTCGCACGAACTTTCGACCTGCGGCGTATGCACGTCCGCCAAAAGGGGAACGACAAAAAGGAGTGCGAATCGCGACTCGGCATACCAGCTGCACGCCATGGACCGTGCCGGAAGAGACTCGACGCTACGTTTCGGATAGTAGTCTGTATGATGCACCGTCGGTCTAAATTAAAGCCTCGAGTACAGACACTGTCTGATACGGTGACATTCCCTGTGTAGCATTTCACTTTCTTCGAAAAAACATGGCTCGACCAAGGCTACAGCTTGCCGAGCTTTTAGATTTTTTCATTATTACAATAGACATTTTTAATAAGATAGCAGTAAAAGTGGTAATCTCTAGGAATTTGAGGCAACCGAGGAACCTTTGTTCCAAATAACATCTATTTTGAGGGCTATTCAGCGAAAAGATGAACATTTTGGAATGGCTGATTCGTGCTGGCAGCTTCATTAAAGTTACGAAGGAACACCGTGCAATAGTCAAAGATTGCACAATTGCGGTGGTAATTTGAGAAACTGCAAATTGAAGTCGATCTAGTTTCCTCTCACATTCCATATGCATCCTTCGCACGGCATAAGCCTTCCTCGTTCTTCACGTGCCTCTTGTGTCATCGCAAACACGTATCCAGCTACTGTATAATACTCATACCTAATGAATATTGTGCAAGGGATTGATATGATATTCATATGGTGCAGAATATCCGACTGCTACCATTGAAAAATAAATTTCTAATCTAATGGTCTAATACAATAAATGCTAACCGTCTGAGTATCAAAATCTAAAACGTGCTTCTTAACCGCACCTGTAGCGGAGTGACCGCGATAATGTCAGTATAGGTTCTAAAATAAATTGTTAAAGTTAGTTATACGTCGTAAAAAAAAAGAAAGAAATTTTGTCTTTCTTAGTTACATAATTTTATCAGTGACTCGTGTCATCACCTTTAAAACCAATGTGAAATTAAATCAATGATCAAATCATAAACTCACCGATAAGACTCAAGTGACATTCGAGAGGAAAAAACCTAGTAATGAAACGTTCCAGTCTTCTTTATTGCCTAACTTTACTCGTAAAATAAACCTCGATACAACAACAACAACATAACACAACGATAAAAGTTAAACGACAACAAGTTACCAAAGGTTCGATAAAAAGATTGCTTTATCCCGAATCGCCGACATTCGAACGACGAGTTAACTCGTCCACACCAATTAAGAGGTTAATCCTCATCGATCGTTCGGTCTGATCTTTGCTGAAACAACGTGACCGGCACGGCGTTTCCCACGGCGTGTGTTCCACAGCTGTGTCCGCGTCGCATTCATCATTCCACGCGTATCCCCCTTAACCGTGAAGCAATAAGTTACTGAAAGCAGATCAAAAAGAAGTCGGTGACGCGCGCGCGTTGCTATACCGCCGCACGATCCGCCTAATTAACATATCTCCGTACGAACCGAACAGACCGATTTAATATCTTCTTTTAGCCGTGGCCACGAAGGTGACACGATGCTGTACAGAACGAAGACCGGTCCGTAGTCCTTTCCACTTGTCGCAACGCCATACAGCGGCGAATAACAAATCAAGCAGCAAAGTAAAAACGTCAATGAACGTCTGTCGCGATACAGACCAGGTTACACGGTCTAACATTCTTACTGGGCCTGATTACCAACGTGTTTTTCCACGTATACCTGATCATTATTCGTAATCATCGCAGTCGACGTTCTGCAACATTCGTAGCATCCCTCTTTGAAAATTTTGTCATTTCACTGTTCCGAGAAGTATGGTAAATTACGTTGTTCTTTGGCTTAGAGGATTCGAAGAAGCTGAGTCGGATGCTTTTGTGGTAGAAGCTTGTTTACGAACGAGTTTTTCCATGTATCCCCAATTATTGTTCGTATTATTCGAGTTCGCGTTTCGCGGATCTCGTTGGACGTTTAGATGGACATTTGGATGTTCGACGTGTTTCAATGTTAGTAGGAAATATGGTAAATTGCCTTGTTTTCTGGTTTCGCGGGCTTAAACAAATTTGGCGAAAGACCTTGTAACAGATCTCTATCTAGACTACTGTTTCTATAATTTTTGGTCATTTTTCAAGCCTACAAAGTTTCATCCACCACGTCATAGTACGGCCACGCGATCACGAGAATTTGATACTGTGAAAACGAAACGCATGAATGCCGATACGAAGTGCGCTTCGTCGATGAAAGAAGACACGTGTCAATATCTTCCGCAAGCACAGTATTTAACTGAGAATAAAATCTCGGAATTATACGTTTTCAACAAAGTTAACGTCTTAACGTTACAAACGTTGAACCATCGATTACTCTAAGTACCTCAATTTAGTTTTATTAATTTATGAAAGAGGTTAGGCAGTAAACAATTCCCAATTTCACGTTGTAAACGACGTGAAACAGGCTGGACAAATTGGCTGCGCGACGGATTCGAGGATCACGAAAGCGTCCCTTTCAACATGGCGCGGGCCGATTTCACGAACCGTAAAATCGCGCTAACGAGCGAGTTATCGTAAAATTTTTATTACGCCGTACGAGAGGGAACGAGAGGCGCGATCCTTCTGCATCGAAGAAGGAACGGGACGTCTCGGCAAGCGATCGTTCCGCAGATTTATGCTCTCACGCGAAGGGTAGGCGAATTTTGTAACGCCGCGCTTTATAAATCGCCTCTGCCGCGATGAAACGTATAGTTTTCAGTTTACGATTGAAAAATTACCATGTAAAGCGAGTAAATGGACCCATTACTTCGTTCAATAGTTCAGCCTTTTGGCTATTACGGACAAGATTGCGAATGAAACGCTACGATAATCGTAAAATATCGTCGCTTTGAGTTTGACAAGTTGTATATAGGCGGTTTTATTCTTGGAAATGGCAATTTTAATATCCGAAAGTTTGATATATTGAGTTTATAAAACATTTCGTCGATCCAAACTTAAGTTTCTAGGTCGAACAAACTAGCGCCACCATTCAAGGATAACCACAGTCTATCTCGTTCTCTTCCTACCGAGTCGTCATCTACGAAACTGTCATATATTTTGTAGAATTCCAAGAATCTTCTTCTTAATTGGATTTAATATTTAATCGATAAATATGCCCATTTATCAAAACAGCGAGGAAACGTCCACTTCTGAATGTATGATTAACGATACTACATCGTTAATTAATTGAATATATGATTACTACATAAAATTAAACTACGTTTCATTATTTAGCTTGTTCTATAGTTTCAGTTTTTAACTATTCTGCACCAATGTCGAGAAAAATTTTCCTCGAATAGCAAATAACGAATAGAAATAAAAAATGAAATTTCATTCGTTACTAATGAATAAATATATCCAGTCGAACAAGTATTTATCCGAAGAATAAAGATTCATTCGAATAAGAAACTATTCGTGTAAGAGTTTATCTGAATACAAATTTAATCGAGTATATAGTCGATTGTCCAAGTCGTTGCCCAAACTTAATCCTTGGCATCGAACAAACTAGCGCCACCATCCACATGTTTCTGCTACCAAAAAAAGACTTAGAACAACGTGTGGCAAAAGTGTTTACGTCTCATACGTATGACGATGTCTGCTGACAAATCTGACTCCCACGATCTTTCTCTGAAACAGGCCAAATATTCAGCCTGTAAACATGCACGTTATTGCATACTCCTCGATCAGCGCCATAACGTGCACATTATCCTCGCGAGACCCGTAAGAGGCGAGAAGTTCAATCGTTCCGGATTGCTTCCTTTTTTAAAATCATCGGCGTGACCCTCGCGAGAACTAATTCTAGGCAGGATTATGGCAGCAGGTGAGCCACGCGGAGACTTTATACGGCTCGGCACGAGGACTACGTCCCGAAATGGCGGTTTCAAGGTTCCTTACTTCCGCGTGTCCCTTCCTCTTGTTTCCCCTCCCGTGTCTCTTGATTCTTGATCCTCCTGGTCCGCGGAGTTTCGCGCTCCCGTCATCGCGCGCGAATCGTTTCACGCTGCAGGACCTTCGATTGCCATATACGCGTTCTACAGGCGCCAACATGTTCGCGCGCGCGCGCATCGTGTCGCGATGACGATCAAGCTCGATTTAATCGAGCCGCGGCGAGGCGCGCTCGTTCGAGGCGACGCAGAAATAGAACGGCGAACTTTAATCGGCCTGTTCCACGTGTGCCACGCGCGCCTCCACAGGAATTTCAGCTTCTTTCGCCGCGTTTCAGATTGACGATGACAACGACGATGGGAATGCTCCTTAGAATCTTACACGATGTGTGAGAGCAGGTCAGAAACGTAGAATAAGAGATTTTAGTTTAAAGGTTTACTTTCGAGAAAATCCAGTTTAAATTTGGCTAGTCTCGACTTGGACAGGCGCGAACGATCGACGACAGCTGTCTATGAGAAGAACCGCTGTCCTATAACGAAAAGAATTTCGTTACCGGTGGAAGTTACTTTCGAGATACAAATCGGCACGACGAATCGGAGAAACGGAGTTCAAAGCAATTACTCGATCAGGGTAGACTTTCCGCGGCTTGGCAGGCATGACCGAGTGATTTGTCGAAGCGAGACGCTGGACTGGCTGTTGCACGCGATGGATTTGCGTGCGAGAAAAGTGGTCTGCGTCGAATGAAAACGGAAACGTCGTCTCGCCACTGGTGCTCGTTTGTATTTATTACGGTTGCAGCGTGTATATATATATATGGGTTATATCGCGCGACAAAATCGAGGCGTGTCTATATGGCGCGTCAGCATGCATCATCGACGTCAATCACGACGCAACACGAAGCGACAGTCCGATCCGGTGCATGCAAATAATGAACGATATCACCGACTGGTTAATTAACAAACACGATACGGAACGTACGTGTCGCGCAAATCAATTTTTCTTTTCTTTCTTCCCTCTCCTTGCGCTGCTCGTAAGTACATCAGAAGTTGTACCAATTAGATCGGATCTGGTACGATCTGGCATACGGAAGACAGTCTTGCGTGGTACTTTTTCAAGATTCTAGCCTTACAGTTGAGTAACTTGCACCTATAGGTAGTACAATATTTCATGGGTTTCGTCCAGGTCAATCTTCCTTCTTTCTTTCTCATACGGGCTTGAACGTCAGAAGCAGCGATTAAATTAGATGCAGCGTAATCTTGGATATAGAAACAATTCTCGCGTGCAATTAAACAATTTAGTCTTATGGCCTGATCTAATTTTGGTCTGATCCAGGATTCTGTTTATCGTTGTATTAATTTAGAGAATTGAATTTTTGATACGACAGTATCCTGATCGAACCCGATACCATTGAGAACCGTGAGTTTTATTTGCTACAACCGTCACATGCCTATCACATAAGGTATAATTGCATCGTACGAATGTCTCTATCTTGATATACAATGAGTTAAATCTAACTTAAATAGATCGAGCTATACGACAAGTAAAGTCAGATTAAATTACACCTGAACCAGCTTGAATATAAGTTACTTTAAATCAGCCTAGCGTCAGATCGAATAACTTGCAGCAGCCCAACTGGCCTATAGACTAATGATAGGTCCAAGTCGTGCACTCGAATCAAACCCTCAGTCACACACGTTCTACATAACTGATCTCTCCAAGCAATATTCCAGCGTATTCCAGCAAACTTTCGATACCATTTATGATACTCCTAATCCTCTACCAATACTCATTCGCCAAGTATGTTCCGGGTCTCGCTCCTCTCTCTCTCTCTCTCTTTCTTTGGGGAGAAAAATTGCACGAATCAGCTTCCTACGATCTCTCGGGGAACCTGTTATTAGCACACCGAAGTCCGTAGAAAACTGGGTCTTGGATGTCGACATCCGGCCCCGCTGACCAGATTACGATACGCGCATAGGAACAGTTGCCTAAAAATTCCGATCGCCGCGTGGGCCGGTACACGGCATGTTTGTTAGCGGCTCCTTCGACGTAATCAAAGTACGTAAGTACGCGCTCCATCGCGATTCCAACGCCATTGTTCCGTCTGTCAATTCTAATTGCACGAACGACGCCAACGATATTCATTGAAATCTCGCTCGCTACCTCCGCTACGTCGTTGAAACGCGTGGTACACACCGCGTATGGTATTAATCATTCTGCAAAGCACCTGGCTGCGGAGAAATTGCTCGAAACGTTTCTATGTGAATCTTACGAAAAAATTAGAGTGTTTCCAACGCTGTAAGCTATAGAAGGCTTCGTTTTCGTGTTTCTGGTTCGCGTACAGAGGCGTGAAGAATTATAGAAAACGCGAAAACTATTTTTACACTTTTTGCAACGTTAAAACAAAAATGAACCGAATCGTTTGTGTGATTTTGTATTGTAATATAGAAGAGAACAGATGTGGATACTGGCGAATAGAAGAAGAATCCTTTGAAATCTGGGAAAAAATGGATTCTCCTGATCGTAAACTTCCCTTCCTACAATTCCTCACAGGTTCTCTTCGGATCAGGACTCCGCGAATAGGAACGTCTTCTCGTCGAAAAATTCTCTTCTCGTCTTCTATTTCGGTTGTGAAAGACAATAATTCACCGCGTGACATCTGATATTCTATAGCGTTCAATTTTCCCTTTGAGGAGACAATTTCGGTTTTACACTTTCTTGGAAAATCTCGAAAAAATAACGCAGGAAACGCGATCGAGTTTATATAATTATTCACAGCGCTGTATATATAGTGGGCTTCTATAGTGAATCTACGTTTCGAATATATTTCTGTATCTTGACAAAATAATATCTCGTTTGATTTATGTATTTTTTTTCTCATAACGTCTGCGCTTACGTTACTTCTACGCGCATTATTTCACAGTTTGCTACTTAATGGCAGCTTAGATATCTGTTCGTTGTACGAAAGATCAGATTAAATCACGATTGAATTTAAATTAGATCTGTTTGATATTTCTCAAACGAGGTTTAGCTGTATCTATGCTAATAGACGAACATCAAAACTCGAGTGTGCAAATTGAAAATAAATTGAAGCGAGCCTAAGTGAATTACGAGCTGGAAGGCGAACGTGTAAACCAGGTATACATTCTCGAACGAAAAGAGAACAACGAACCTCGCCACCCATTTTTTTTCTCTTTTTCATTCCATTTTTCATTCACTCCGTAACCTTGTTGCGTGACGCGTAAAGCTTCCTTCGAGACACTGCAATTTACCGCGTCATCAATAAGCCACATAAAGGTTCATTACGAGTATGTGTCGACGTGCAATGGCGATTATTATTAATCATCCATCGTCCATCGATCCGTGCCCTTTTAATTATAACCTATACGTTCATTTACAATTAAAATCATCCTTTCCCTTGAACGTACTCGTACTTACGTTATTAATCTTCATCGTGCGAAAGGAAAAGAGAAAATATTTGAGATACACTCGCAGCCAGCCATTCTTTATCGTCATACTTTGTTTGCCAAAATTACGGCCACGATTACACATATCGAACTTTATTATTAATAAAATATCACCGTCGTACTCCAATTACACCTAATTGAGAAGGTTTTTCTCAATGAAAAAAGGACCTATAAATCTATGATGAATATATGCACGTGTATTGAATCGCTAAGTACATGTTGCCGTATAACGTTGCTTTTAAAATCAACGTGAATAAATTGACTTTAAATTACGTTAAACTTCATTTCCATTTACTTTTTATTTCCACGCCTTTTCTCTCGATGCACATACTCTTCTTCCTTATATTCTACCTATTCGAACGAATTACACGATATCGCAATAATCAGCGTAAGATACAGTTCTAAATTGAGTTCAATGCAACCCTTAAGCTGCGTAATAATTTCAACCAACTCGAAGAATCCACCACTGTCAGCATACAAACAGGATGCAACAATTTTTTAATTAAGTATCTCACTTGTAGCTGAAGGACTCTCTCAAGGAAAGCTTGTAAATCATATAAATGTTTCTAAATATTACACTAGGATACACTTACGCCGTAATGTATAATACGCTATTTTCTAATGAAATAATCAAATTATCGCAAAATTGTTGTTCGTGTACTTTGTAAATAGTAAGAGAACGAAATTCTTCGAGAGCCATTACAGTTACCATGTTTGAACGAAGCTAGTTTCACGAGATTAGGGCCAACGTTACCAAAGCAATTTACCCAATTTATGGACCCTTATCTTTCCGTATGAATCCTTTCTTCGTCAAGTTTCTCGATTATTTTCGATAATGACGACTAATTAGAAGATTGAGTTATAAATAGCGTGAGTTTTAATTATCGAACTGATGGTTTCCGGTATCCAGCGCTCGTCTGACACGAGCCCTGATGACTTTCTCGATGTACACCGTCCTCGAAGGCCTCTTTAGCAGCTTGTTGTCCGAGTCTGAAGAACCAACGCCACTTGTACCGTTCAGACAGAGTCGCGCCATTAACTTCTCATTAGCGTCGCGACCGCTTTCCACGAAACCATGCTACGACCATTCAGCTTCCCTCGTCGACTGTATTTTCACCAACAGATAGCTCGGGTCAACGTTTTAATTGGAAGGTCGTGAACTCGCGGAAGTCTTTCTTATTAACGCGTTACATCGTCTCTCCTCTTCATATTTCGCGCATATCTCATTGCAACATATGGGCTCCCATACAGCGCAGTTCCGCTGTAAAGTGGTCAAAAAATTGCTACCGCGCTCTCGTTCGACACGACTGTAAAATTGCTCGACTCTATCGCTTTCTTCGACTCATTTCTGACCAAATCGTATCTTCGGCTATTAGAAAGTTTCCTACGTTAGAGGAAAATATCGACAGATTGTTGTCTCGTTTATTTTATTATCAGAACATTTAAATCTTTTCTACGACGAATTTTCTCAAAACATTCAAGTCTTTCGTCAGGTTGGTGTACGTGCAGGGAAATTTGTTGATATAATTTAGGTTTAAGATATTGGAATATAAGTAGAACCCAAGAAAAAGTATTAAGTTTTGGGTGAATAACCATAAGTTTAGGGTACAATAAATATTATTATACTGTATATTGTTAAAATCCTTTCCTCGATCTAAGGAAAAGAGGAAATTGAAAAAAGTCGTAGGATCTAGACGAAGGACGAAATGAAGGCAAAATAAACTTTGGAATTCAATAATAACAATCAGAATTCAATAACGCACGTCCAGTGAAAGCGAAATAATGGAAATAACACGTGAATAAAGTGTTCCATGAACGCGTATAACCCTTAACAGCTTAATAAGAAATACGAAGAATATTCTTAACGAATTTGTCTTTGAATAAAAAAAAAAAGTTGCTCAATCTCGTAGTCAGTCGTGCTACAACGATATTCTACTAATTATACGTGACAACGAAATGATCCAATCTCTAAATCTTCTTCACAAAGAAACCACGGAATAATAGTCCTATTATTCGCGTTAAGATCATAGAAAAAAAGGTCTTAAACTATCCTGAAAGAATCAATAAGGGGACAAAGAGGGAGAAGAAGGTTAATTCCTTTTTTTGCCATTGAAATTCCAACCGACAAAGGGACGATTAGTCGCGATTAGTATACTTCTAACAGGAATGAAAAAAGAGTCTCTGTTGGCGCAACCTGGCTCTTTCATTCATGAGTTATACGGGCGCCCTCTCGACGATTGTAAATTCATGAGTGTGGAAAAAAAAATGACTTGCCGAGCAACGCGATCGTCCGGTTGTTTGCGATTTCGTAGGCCTTCGGTCGAGCAAGGACCCCCAAGGTTGCCTGTTCTTTCGACCGATATGGCAAGCACGTAACCTACTACGAGCCTCATCCTTTACCGCCTGTCATCGGCGACCCTGACAGTCTCTCTCTGTTCTCCGGGGAACTACGACCTCTGTCTGAAACAACAACTCCGCCGGAGACAGCATTCGAACAGAAAATCTGTGGAATTTTGTACACCTTACAGTTGCATGATATTTTTTAATTGCTTCTCTTGCTTATTTCTTTTTTCGTTGCTTTATTCAATTATCTTGAGACAGGCATTGAACTGACTTTTTTGACGAAGGGAACTGATCCATGTTGGATATGGGAAGAAATTTTTGGCGGTAAAGAGAATTTTGTATAATATTTATACTTTCTGGTATTCGATATAACGCGGAATATTTATTTGATGAAGTTTACTTGGCTTTATGTGGAATTAATTTGGATTTTAATTAGAAAGAAATTAGAAGCAGAGCGTTGAATATAAATCTAAGGAGGGAAAGGACAGAATTTAGAGTTAGAAGCTCTGGGATGTTTTTATTAAATTTTGATTGTTCGTAGGATGCATGGTATTAGGTCGTCCAAAAAGTTTCCTTCGTTTTATCAAAATAAAGATTACAACGTTCGACAGATTAGGTTTCGTGCGTCATTGTAAAAGACGTGTCTGTAAAAGAAAGACACTTTTCGGACAACCTAATACACTAGAAATGAGAAGAGGTTTAGATTGAAAAATTGCCAAGTTAACGATTTGTGTATTCATGTAGCCGCATTTTTCTAAAAATTAGACAGAAAGCAATATCTTCGCATCGTTTTAAAAACTATGAAGATTTGAAATATCAAAAGAAAAACGAGATCCTAACATTTTCTTACACCTAAGAGTTGTAACGAATCGACGTGGCAAAAGAAGATTGAAAATCACTCGCTGTTAATCGTTTTTCCCACGTCAGAAACAGAAAATTGTGACTTTGTATCGTCTAAAAAATTGGAAAGAATGAAACATATTAAAAGAAGGTTGAAACTTGCATGCTGTTAATCTCCATTAATATCAAAGGCTACTTTTCAATCAGTGGAAAATCGTTTAAACGGTGCAACGTGTGTATCGCAATACAAAACAACTAGAAACTCACCGAACTGTAAAAAGTATGTGGAAACGCGTGTCGTTCAGCCGTGGCTGATGAAAGATTAACACGAGCATCGACTCTAAAACGACTTATTAGCCGCGATTAATGCCAGGTTCGTACAGTAATAACTGTTATTCGTCGTTTGCTGATCCTCTTATGCAAAATTATACGAATGTATTATTACTTTGTATATGAAACGTATTGCTGCTTCTTATGCTACAAAACATTCCTTCAAATCATATTTCATCGTGGAAACGTTATCATTAATATTCAATAAAAAAAACTACCTATTTTTCCTAGCCTCGTTTCGACAAAAAATCTCCAAGTTATCAGCCAACTAAATCAGCATAATTTCACGTAAACAGCTTAATATTCTGCAACTTTCAATCTCGAGGAGAAACCTCCCATTTTCCAAATCCTCTCATTTCTTTTCTCTTTTCTTTTTGTTTTCTTTCAGATTTTCCTACAATTTCCAACTGACGCGAGGAAGAAATCATAAACATAATAGAAAATCGAGTCCATTCTGCGACTAATTTACGAGTTAATGGTATTAGAATGATTAAAGCAAGATAAATTTCCACGTCATTTTGCAATCAAAAATGTTCAACATCGTCCATAGTGTTACACCGTGTTTACGCAAATTCAAATTTTCATATCCACTTAAAAACAAGAATCTAAACAGAGATTTCTTTCATCCTGCGAATACCGTAACTAGACTGCGGATGTTGCTAAGCTTGTAGAAGATTTGAAGACGCGAAGATACGCAGAATACGCAGAGTATGCGAAAGTACAATACGTAAAATATCCAAAGTATCCTACTTTTCACGCTACTTAATAGATAAACCAACTTTCCATCCAAGTTCCATTCTCTCGATTATATTCATAAAACTGTGTATACGCGTAAATCCATACTTTGTATATTTTCTACACTCCTGTGTATTATCGTACACGTCCTATAAATTCTTCTACGTTCGAATCTTCCATAAATGCACAAACATCCGCAGTTTATCCATCATCCAACCGCTTGCATAAGTCTACGGATTAACGACCGATAAACAATGTTTATCGAAGCTGTGTTTCCTCCGCGATTCTTAAACAATCGTCCGCAACGGGAGCGATTTCGCGCTGGAAACGACACCTGGCCGTGTGTAAGTGTATGCACGCGTGTCGCGTCAAAGGAGATTGTGATACTTACCTCGAAACGCCAGATGTGCTACACACATCGGACAGATATTGAAATGCATGGGATATGCAAATAATCGCGGATAGACACTGGTCACTTGTGGATAGGCAGAGATCGTTGCCAGAGATCACTGGCGGAACGGTACACGCGAAAAACATTTCTCCCACGAGTCCGTTGGAAAATACGAGTCGTGGCTAGCTGCTGTTTTATATCATAATATGTTATCGGTGTTTACTGCCACTTGAGTGCAACCGACAGACAGTAAAGTTCGCCGATTGCGGGACACCGATTTTTCCCTCTTTCAGCGCGTCGTCTCTTTCGTTTTCTACAATATTTCTTCGCCTTTTCTTTTTCCTGCGCTTCGATAGCGCCACTTCCGGGTCACGTTCGATCGTATTGGTCTACTGCCGTTGGCAATTTGGTGTGCACATAATCGAAGAATCGCGTTATATCGGAGTTCAGAATGCAGCGTTTAAAGATTTCACTTTATAGTTTCGAGATTGTGACCGTCCGTTTGTTTTGTCATACATTTTTCAAAAATGTTATATATCGCGGAAAATTACAGAGATGTAAATCACGGACGTAGGAAGGCAATGTTCAAGAGATTTAATTGGTAGACCGATCTGAAAATGCAAAAGTACAGAGAATATATATTAGGTTGTCCGAAAAGTGTCTTCCTTTTACAGACGCGTCTTTTACAACGACGCATCTTTATACAAACGTGAAACCTAATCCGTCTTGATACGACAAAATGGATCATACGTAATTCGATAAAATAATGTAAAACGAAAAATGTTGTGCATCCATTGTTTCCTTATAAAGCGAAAGAAACTTTTCGGTCGACCTAATATATATATAGACTGAAAAGTTCGTGTAGCTTCTCAGTGTAAATAAAATGTAATTCTTTTTATTATAGGAAATATCTCCGTTCAATAATGTATTGTCCATTCTGATTTATAATCTTTTATCATATTTCGCACAGTTTCATAATCCCACGTTTATCAAAATTCTTATCTGTCTCCAACAACAAAGTATCCTATCCACTGTTTAATTCCACTACCAAATTATTGGACAACGTAATGTTATGCGAAAACATATAAAATACCTGAAATACCTAGAGTATTCCTCGTTATATTCAATATATTAAATGTTGAGGTTGAAGTTGACTGATTGAAGGACGAGTGGATGAATTTGCAATAGAAAAGTATATTGAAATAATTAAAAGTATAAGTTTATGCTGATTCAGATCCTTACACTCTTAGCGTTTACTAGACAATGGAAAGATAGGGAGCACGTTCATATATTTACAGCAAAAGGACATTACCAAAAAAAGTTAAGCTTATAGCTTTGGCTAGAGGCTACAGCAAACATAAATAAAAATCTGTTTAATTAGTTCCTTTGTTCCTAGACCTTGCAACCCAAAACATAGTGTATTCAAGGGTACAATAATATGCACCTCTCCTTATTTAGAATATTTCTGCGTAATAGTAATCCCCAGGTCATAGGTCACGGATATATATAAATAAAGATGTAGAGTTTTTCTTGAAGTAGTTTCTTCAACATTAGACAATTTTCACGTTTCAATCGTCTGGGTCGTATTTTCTTTTGTTTTTTTTTTAATTATTATCTTAGAGTAAGAAATATTATTTAAAGATAGTAACAGATGATCTTTAAAATATGAATTTGCATAAATATCCGCAGTCTACTAATGGCTAGGGTGTACGAAAGGGAGGGAACCGACCACGCAATAGAAAGATGTTCGCGGTCGTGAAAGAGCGATGGCGTGTTAGTTGGGATTACAGACGGACTATCCTCTGTCGTAGGTCTTCAAGTCGGAGTCTTGCTTCTTCGTGTAATCGACTTCCTTGCACACGTAAATCGAACTTTCTCGAGGAGGCAAGCGTGCCACGATTCTTCAGCCTATTATCATATTAAGTCGATTAACAGCGGGTCGTTGACGTCGATTTGTCGTAGGTCGGGACAGGGAACAGTGTATCCATCGTTATACCTATGCTTCGAAATTAAATTATGTCTATATATGTATACGGTGATACAATAAAATTTCCTTGAAAGGAATTTATGGAAGACGTTTATCGGTGTTTTCATCAATTTTGTGCTGTACTCAGTTTTCTTCGTTATTATTGCATTGGACAAGATTTTAACTTCTTTTGGTTGCATTTGAAGTTTTTCTACAGTAAGTTCCAGGATATTAAAAAATTTCATCACTCTGATTATATCATTCTTCGATACCGAAAAATTTCGAATATTTCGATATTCGAGAATTTTGTATTTAAAAACTGCGATAGTTTAATTTTCAATACCCAAAGCTTTTAATTTACCAATCTTTTCGATATTTCAACATCCTAAACTCTAAATTTTAAAGATTATTTATTCGTGTGTTATCGTTTGTTTCCCAATGAAGTCCAAGTAAATAATAAAATTTCATCTGCAAATAGGAAATAATAAATAAACTGCTTCTGGCATCGTTTTTATTTAAATAAGAAATTTCCACTTAAGAAAATACCACTTTAATTTGTTATTTATCATACAATAGACAAATAAAATTTCACCCGTCACTGTCCTAAAAAAAAAAGACAGTAACGTAGAAAATATTAGCGTATCTATCCTGTAGATCAAAATTTCATTCATACTGTTTCGCTCGCCCACATCACGCGGTTATCTCACCTTGCCAAATACCCCAAAGATTCATCTATGCAACATCACATACCGATCGTCCTAACACCGCATACCGATCCATTCAGACACCTCGACGTGGCTATTATTTCATGCTCGAGGAACCCGTTTTTGTCTCGGCAGTCCTATTAATATCGCGCTATATAGCAATGTTTCTATGAATGAAAACCGCATTCCTCCGGGAGGCATTCGTTCGAGACAGAACGAAAGCTGAGAGAGCAAGAAGTGGACGAAACAAAGGAACATAAAACGCGACGCGAGGCAAGAAAACGATGTTCGATCGTAAAGCCGCGGCTGTTAGTCGGCCTGTTCCCGAAGGTGCAATGGAGGTTGGAGGATGAAGAAGGGCGTAGGCTGTTGTTACGCGGTCTGGCACCACTTGTAAAAGGAATCAGAGGCACCTGCACACCGCCCACGAGGAGAGAAACGCCAAGGGCCGGTTATCCCAGACGCTGGAGGTCGTGTTCGATATTACTCGAGAAACGGTGAACATCTTAACCCTTAACTGGCTAATATATCACATCCGTTGCGCCACTTTGCCTGGCCTTTTCCCTCGCTGGTCGCGATGGCCAATAGGGGGGCGGTACCGAAACGATGTTATTAAGGGTGGCCATAAATAACGCGTTTCCTTCGCGACTACGTGAAATTAGCAATCGTATTTTCGACAAACATCCAACTTTCATCCTCCCTGAAACAAATTGCTTCGATACAAACCTTGATTCCGTTGATTCGAGGATGATTATAGCGTACTGCACGGATGTCGGTAGGGTTATCGGTAGACTGGCGTTCGTGCACTTTCGGCGGGCAATCTGAGGTGGTGAGGACGTATCGGGTGTTATTAAAGTACTTCCGTGTTTAATTTTAACAATGTTTATTTCCATGTCGAGTGTGCGTCGTTTTAGATCGTAACGTGACGGACGTCGAACTCGAGCGATAACGATGTAGAATTGATACAGACTTGATACCAACTAACCGTGACTATCCGTCTGTCTGACTAACCGTGCGACTACCAGCGACTACCGTGAACGACTCTGAACGACTCTGAACGACTCTGAACGACCCTGAACGACCCTGAACGACCCTGAACGACCCTGAACGACCCTAAACGACTCTGAACGACCCTGAACGACTCTGAACGACCCTGAACGACTTTGAACGACCCTGAACGACTCTGAACGACCCTGAACTGCTCTGAACTGCTCTGAACGACCCTGAACGACCCTGAACGACCCTGAACTGCTCTGAACGACCCTGAACGACCCTGAACGACCCTGAACGACCCTGAACGACCCTGAACGACCCTGAACGACCCTGAACGACCCTGAACGACCCTGAACGACTCTGAACGACTTTGAACGACTTTGAACGACTCTGAACGACTCTGAACGACTCTGAACGACTCTGAACGACTATCCTGAGCTTTTCCTTGTTTTCTCCCGAGGTGGGGAGGGAAAAATCCATCGGCGATAAAATAATAAATTTTCCCTTCGAAGGCCCGTGGGTTTTTTAGTAAGTTCCAGGATTTACTCTTTTACGACGTGCTGTCCTCGGACGTCGTTTCGCGGGCCATGTGGCCAACACATATGCTTCAACCTTGGAACATTCTCTACGGTGATGGGCCACTACGAATCTAATGGTGCAAGAATCCACGGAATGCATATATTTTTTTTTTTATTATTATTTAATTTGTACTTTACAATTTGTCCAGCTGAACATTTGATGAACTTTTCTAACCTATTTCCTAAATAACATGTGGATGACTACCTCCAGCAGGATACCATCTTCCAGTTTGACTATTTTATTTCTTCAGTGAGGTCAGTGACGTGTTTTCTTTTTAGTTTCCTTTCTATTGCATATAGTATTATAAAATATCCAAAGGGTACTTGATAATACTTGGCACTACTAATATTTTACATTTAAGTTTCATTCTTTTTTTCTTGTTTCGTTCGGAGAAACGTTAAATTGTACGAATATTCGCGGTCCAGTTAATCGACGAGTTCTGTGACGTTCTTACGAGTAGATTTTAACGGAGTTTCAAGGGGAGAGTCTTAATGTCTTTTAGGCTATTTGGAAATCATAAACATCGAGTAATTATCACGGAGATTGCCTAAGATTACGTACACTTTATAGCTCGAATTAGTGGTTTCAAGCATACATCCTGAATTGAAATATGTGACAGGAAAGTAGTGGTCTGTCCCAAATTCCCAGGAATCGACTAGAAAAAGTGCCATTGACGACTTAATTTATCCGATGTATCGAGGTTTTAAACTTTTATGGCTACAACGGTAGCCGGTTTCTAGGCACGTTAACGTTTCTTCCTGCGTTTATGAAAGGTTTACGCAATTCTGCTAATGTATACGTATCATCATAATGAACACTTATAATGTAGACACTATCATCCATAAGTATTTGCACACTCCATGCAATTTGTATATATATTCGTTTCCTATTTATCACAGGCTACATCCTTGTTCATCGCATATTAGATTCATGGAAATCAGCCGCCTGTTTCTCAAAAATTGAATACTAATCGTGCATCAGGATAACGAGATTGCTACAGTCAGAAAAAGTGGAGTTAATTGATTCGTCTCTCGAGGGAATCAAACAGACTAGCGCGAGGACATTTTTGAGCGATAGCGTACGTTGGACTGGCGTCGTTTTACTAAAACTTGATCGACCAACATTTGTCAGGAATTTGACCAATTAGGCAGAGCACCTCGACCGAGATACGCGGCGCGTTAAGAGCGAAGAAAACGAAGACACGACAGTGGAAGAAGTTATTAAGAAATTTGCATACCATAATATTGGACAGTGTGTTGGTCCACTTCGTGGGCGTGACAAATTGAGCCTATAATTCTGTCCGCGACCTTACTATCAACATCGAACGTACACATACTGTACTGTATCGTCGGTTTTTACTCGTGTCGCAGATAATAAAACAAAACGTGGTGGAACTTTAATTAAAAAGCTATCTCGAGTGTTTTCCCAATTGAACGTTGAAGCAGACACGTCTGCAAGATGGCCGTGTTGATAAATGCATGGCAGAGATTGCGCAATAAAGTATATTTATTCTGCGTAAGTGAAACCCGACGTCCTGGGGAGGGTCGTCTTTTTTCTGGCGAATTTTCATACATGAAAATGGTCGAATTTGGCCAGAGGTGAGGTCGCCGAGGCCCGACAGCGTGGGAGGACTTTCACCTCGCCACTCAAACGTTCATTAAGAACCGAGTAAAAACGCGAAACATAATGCAGGCCGTCGTTAAAATTCCGAACGTTGACAAATCGACGCAAGCACCAGTCGCAACTTATCGTCCGCCTTTGTCCTAACATCGGTCACATCAAAATATTCCAGAGACTTTTTGTTACTTTAAGAGAAGCTTGCTCCCCTTTAGGAGCGTCGTTGAATCGCTTAAAAGACAACGTATCTTCATAGACGCGTGTCCAACGATTTTTCAAAATCGGTTTTCTCAAAAACTAAGCTTCGTATGGAAAGAACTCTACTTTTACATAAACAATCGCCTTCGAGTGTACGAAGAATGGCCCGTTTGTGTAACGGTTTCGGCCTTCAGGATCCAAATTAGTACAAAATCGCAATGGTTGCGCGACGACAAATTAAACATGCAATCGTTCCATGGAATCTCGAAAATATATACGTATGCAGGTTTGGATTTGCGTACGCAGAGAACGTATGCTGCAATTTCCATGAGATCCCGCGGAGTAGCCAACGGAATGCGAAATGAACAGCCACGTTCGTTCATACGTATCGTTCAGCGTGTTAAATGAGAATCATTAGGACGGCATAAGTGGATTTTCTAATTGCCGCCATTACTTTCCTGCGGTTACTTTGCATCGACAATTACGAGTCAGCTCCGGTAAACAATTTGCTCTGGCAACTGTGAACCAACCTGCCGCGAACTGAATTATATCGTTGTCGCAACGCTGCCGTGATAAACGCGAACGACGAGATGAATGAAGTGTAACATGTTTTTATGGCGACTTTTTCCGCTAGTAAATGACCATCGGGACCTATGGCGATTTATTAGTGGAAAACAGTTACAGTGGTTTCTAGAAATCGATATTTCAGTGTCTCTGTGGTTAACGTTTCCACTTTCCAATATGTATAAATATGTATATCCAATATGTGTACGTATACGTCCAATCCGCGTTTAAACGCTTTGGTTACGCAATATTTCAAAATTACAATACGAGAATTTTTTAATTTCCTTTTTTTTTATTTGCTACTTTAATGTAGTTGATAGTTTTCTAACATTCCATGACCAAGTAGTAGACGTACAATTTGAGGTTGTTGACTTGGAACTTTTACTCTCGTTGTGATCTAATATTTCATAGCTTCGAGTATTTTATGTATCGACACTTCGAACGTCTAAATTTCTCCACGCTTCTCAAATACTTTTAATTTCCTTACGTTCTCGTATTCTAAAGTTCCAATTGTCGCCTCTTTAAGTGCTTAAATTTTGCAATTACCACGAGCCCGAATTTTTCAGAATTCCAGTACTTCAGAGATCCCAAATTTCCCAACGCCCCAATACCTCAAACCTTCAACTTCCCCGTATGTATGTACTTTCGATACTCGAAACTCTGAGTTTCTGTACGCTTCGACGATATCTGAACGCTTCAACGATTTAAAACACCCAATTTCCCAATACATGAAATTGCTCAACCAATGGAGCATCAACAGCAATCCAAAAAAAGTGTGTACCTACCAGCGATGTCTCACAAAACGTTCGCTAATCGTCTCCATTATTTGCAGTGTACACGATTCCTCGGATGGAATCGTCGTTGTTATTATCGAGGCTACCGGGGCCTGTCATAAATCTCCCGGCTTGCGGCCGGACGTTTTAAAAATGGCTCCCTTCCGAGATCCTCGTGTATTATAGTGGATGGAGCCGGCAGGCCCCAGACACACAGAGGAAACCGCGTGCTGACTCACGTATACACGCGTGCGGACTCACGCCGCCAATGTTGGGCCCATTGTTGGCGGCTGCTGGCTGTCCGAGAACAAGAGTCGTCTCGCCATATGCGGCAAGGACGCCGATGACTCCTGTCTATTGGGTCTCGTAACGGGCCTCACGCTCCTGTTTACCTCCGCTTAGAGCCTGCGTTATCGCAACAAAGTTCGCTATTGACACGTTAGCGTACCTGCAATTTCTTCTACACCTTATCCGATGTAATTGAAATGACGAAATGTCTTCTGGATTAAGCATTGTGTACGACGATTCATTTTTCGGCTATCGTGTTCGATATTTTGGAAACTAAGAATTAGATATTGGCATTGGGCGTAGCTGGTGTATTGGATGTAAGTATTCGTATACTGGATATTTGATATTTTGAGAGATTTAGATATCAGGTGTTGGCATTGGATGTAGCTGGTGTATTGGACGTAATAATTTGTTTACTGGGTGTCGTGTTTCGTATTTTGAGAGATTTAAAAATTAGATATTGGCATTGGGTGTAATTAGTGTATTGAACGTAATTATTCGTATACTGGATATTTGATATTTTGAGAGATTTAGATATCAGGTGTTGGCATTGGATGTAGCTGGTGTATTGGACGTAATAATTTGTTTACTGGGTGTCGTGTTTCGTATTTTGAGAGATTTAAAAATTAGATATTGGCATTGGGTGTAACTAGTGTATTGAACGTTATTATTCGTATACTGGATATTTGATATTTTGAGAGATTTAGATATCAGGTGTTGGCATTGGATGTAGCTGGTGTATTGGACGTAATAATTCGTTTACTGGGTGTCGTGTTTGATGATATTTTGGGAATTAAGAATTCGGTATTGGTATTGGATGCAACCGATGTTTCATGGTCTTCGTACAGCATCCAATACTTTGGATATCGATGCGAACATAGTCGGTTCTATACGTGACAGTGTATGGATTATTAGAATTCTATTATTATGTTTAGTATCTTGGAGAAGTAATATCGCGTAATGATGACGAAAACTTGAAGTAAAGTATTTAGTTAACAGTTAGATAAATATGATAGGTGTGGAATCGTATCATCTCCCATAGCATCGTATATGTGAATAATATATGAACTAAAATATTTGGTACTTTTATTTTGAAAAAATATTATATATAGAGATAGCATATAAAGTAAAATAATGCCATAAATGACCGTGGCTATGAACATTGGAACTTATATAGAAATAAGCATAAGAATAAACTACATATGTACATATAGTAATAGAACAATTACTTAAAGAAAAAGCGGTACAATGATTTTGTCAAAGCTTTTTATTGTTTTTTTTTTTTATGCAAGTTTTCTCTCAATTTACAACTTCTCGTAGATAAAATGATATAACGTAACATACTCAACGTTGCGTATAATAATCATAATAATCAATCAGCATCGTCATTATCTCTGACAATGATGATAATAATATCGTAATAATAATAATAATCGCAATAATAATAATGATCATTCTTAATAAGAATAATAGCGATAGTTCCGCAATTCTTGCAATAATAATATTAATATTGGTAATCATCGATATTATTTATTTCTTGTCATTTTGCGGATAAAACACCGCAGCTGCATGGGGTTATGAAGCTTAGGCTTAAAAATACGAATGGGGATGTTCACCCCCGCGTTCGAGACTTTGAATATCTACGAGCAATTTTGTAGCATGCCTTCCGGAACGAACTGTGGTCTCTAATATTCTTTATTCCTTTTTTTTTTTTTTACGTTTCTTTTATAAGAAGAACAGTTCGGACGTTTCCTCGATGGAATTTCCTCGAGGAAATAGCGCTTTGTCGAATTGGAAATCTTTGCCGAAGAACCGCTTTTGGACGGGAAATATTTGACAATATTTGCTTGGACGTGCAATTTTTTACGTATTTTTATTTATTCGCTAATTTTTTTGCAAGCTTTTCTGTCATTTTTTTTGTAAAAAAAATCGCGCTTCTATAAAGTAAAATTATAACTAAGAGGGAGTTAAAATATTTTTCTTGAAACCGATTGATATCGTTCATTTTTGAAGACGTTTTTCGTTAACCACGATATAGAGAACGCTTACTTTAAAACGAAGTATGTATCTTTGGCATGCATTATATAGAACAAAGAGATAAAAGAAGAAAGACAATTTTCATAAGAAGGTACCACGTGGTTTAAAAACGTCTTCAACAGCGATCTCAATTCCAAATAGGTCGCCGATCTTAATTACCCAAAGATCAAAAAAAAAAAAAAAAAAGAAAAAAGGAAGAAAATAATTGGAACCTTTTGCTTTTCAAGTATCGAAGAAATCTTTTAAACGAAACAATATTTTCTACCCGATTGGAAACATAATTTTTAGATCATACGGTGTTTCATAATGTACCAAGAAAAAATACAAAAAAAAAGCAAAAACTAAAAGAAATTCCTGTTTTAAATATTACATTCACAAAATTTGTCTCGACATTTATGAAACTCCCTGTACGAGCTAAACCTCAAACCTCGTTCTCTTGAAAAGCAAACAGCCCGCGAACTAAAAATAAAAACGCAGTAAAATTAAAGAAAAGTCAAATGAAAATAATCCACGCATCGTTCGAACGTCACAGAGGCGACACACAGTAACTTCCGGAAGTGCACCTAACGTGTCTTACTAAAAAATAATTCCCTTTCTTTCTTTTTCCTTATATCGGGCATACGTACGTTTCGCGTTACAATCTCTACTCGAACATCTGGTCAACAAAATAAACTTCTCTGTCTTCCTGCCGGAAGTGTACCTCTTAATTCGTAATCGGCGGGGACCAGAGTTTCCGTGGCGGGACGTAGTCCTTGTCGAAGAAACTTCGAGAGGAAACGAAACATCGAAAAACTTGGAGAGGCCGACCTTAGGCCGTAAGGACACGATTTCTCTACTAGGCAATTATAAAAAATATTAGCTCCACACTTTCAGCCTCTTTCATCTTAAGTTCGCTGCGTTTCACTCGCGCGTCTCGCTTCGAAACAATTTTTGATTAGACGCCATTATGATATCTCGAAGTATTTTGAATCGATGGTGGACACAGAGATTTTGTGATATTCTTTTATCTTTATTGTATATATTTAGAAATTTTCCAAATCTCGTTTGCACCTATAGAACTGAAAATTTGGAATTACAAATTTAGAGGTTAGAATTAGAAATATACGTAGCATAAAAAGCTTAAAGTATCTGATAATCATCTTCGTATTCATTTTGGAATTTTTCGATCTTTTCTTGTAACTACGAAATCGAGAAGTTAGGATCGAAGATTTAAAGGTTAGAGTTAGAACTACGTACAATGTCTTTTACGAAAATATTTTCAATTTTTGTTTTGCAACTACAGAATTCAAAATTGTAGAATTAAAAAGGAAATTCATCAAATTTCTTCACCTTGTTTCACAATCAGAAATATGTGTCTTTAAAAATAGAACATAACCTAATTGACATTGATTCTTCCACACGAGGTACCAAATACTCACTCACTCGAGTTACATTCTGTTGAGCAATATATAATTAATTTACAGACGTTCAATTCTGCAGCAAGGACACTACGTACAATTCTTATGCAAAAATTTCCCTGTAAACCTCCATTTTTCTAGTTTCCATGAAGCTGACACGCGAAAACTGAAACACGTCCCGCCCGGACGCCATTTTCCCCTCAAGACACTTGATACAAAATGCCGCTACGCTCGCGTTTTGGTATAAAAAACATTGAAACATTGGAATGGCGTTTTCTTCGACGACACGTCGCTATCTACAATAATGCAGTCTGTTTTCTGGGGTGAATTTGATTTCTTTTTTTTTTTTTTTCTTGCTAAGAAACCTTCGTTTCTCTCTCCTCTACTCCGTTTCTAACCTATTCCTCCTCGACTCTGCATTGTTCTCGTCGTTTATTATCCTCCCATCCTCAAGAGAACTCGCAACGCGCAAATAAATCGTCTTTAATAAATATAACCGATAGACTATATAAATAAATAATTTCTCGCCGGCCCGGCGGCCGTGGTGAACGATCGAACGTAGAAATTCTGACTGCGAAACCCGAGATCTTCTCGTCGATCCCCCGACGATCGTTTCTTCTTCAGCGATCGCGATCGTCGAGAAATCGCGATTTACGCTCGTCGACCTCTTATACGTACTAAGCTAATGAAAATGATCACGAAACGGCGTGATTCTCTTTTTTCCTTTTCTTTCCTTGTTGTGATATAGCTCGATGTAACTTGTGATCGATCTGTGAGATTCTGTTAGGTTAGGTTTAAAGAAAAAGCTTTGAAGTCGATATCAAAGAAGATTCTGTATTCGTTTTTCTGCAAAGTTTCATGCAATTTTTATGTTCATGTACGACTTTCATCATTCTATATTTAATCTTTCACGAAACTTTCTGTAATTTTCTTTTATTATCATATTATATGCCCCAAATCTTTTTCCAATACATAAATATTCAGCCCCCTATAATTCCTCGGTCGAAGAATGTCCATTAGCTCCGCAATAAAAAAAGAAAAAGAATTCCTGGTAAAGGAATTCAATAAAGCAAAAGGGAAGGCTGCAAAGTATCGATCACAAGACACTCGGAAAAAAGAACATATCACGACAAAAAAGAGAGATCGCGTCGCGTGTGTCCACGGTGCAAAGGTGCAATCTCTCGTCTCGGATGAATCGACGAGCTGTCAGCCGGAGTGCAATTAACTGACTGGAAGCAAATCGATCGGGAAGCCATTAACGCAAGAGCCGTACACCAGCTAATTGCCTGCTTGAATTCTGTCTGTTGTTCGTCAATCGAAATCGTTGTTGTTCATCGACGAGACGAGTCTCCCTCGCCCATACCTACCTAACCTACCTTTCTTTTTTTTTTCGTTCCCTTCCACGTCATCATTTCAGCTTCTCTGTCGTTCTTCCCCTCCTATCGTTTTTTTCTTCTTTTTTCTTTTTTGATCTGTTTTTTTTTTCAATTTTTTTCATTTTTATTTTTGATCACCTTATAATCTTACTTGCATCACGAACGTCATCTCGTTCAGCACCATCCAAGCACCACCTCGATATACACGTGACTCCTACGAGCTAACTGATCGACCCCGTACCGTTAAGGCCCGTTAAACTTCCACTCTAATCGGACACCTTCGATCTGCTATCGCACAACACGTGGAAACGCGGATTTTTTTACATTTCAAAATGTGGATATTTGGGATTTTTGTGAATCGTGCACAGGTGAGAAGAGGCTGATTTACCCTTTAAGCATCGTTTCGCGGTATTTAGGTATAAAGGAATTTTCTCTTCTTCAAGGGGGAAAAGGACGTGATTTCTATTCCTCTAAGATAATTCACAATAGAAAAGGGAACAATTTTTTCTAAAACTCTTTCAGTAAAAGCGTCGCTATTTACAAAATGTTCCAAGAGAAAAGAAATCTCCCAAGCACCATAGAGACACGTTTCATGAAATTACAGGGTTCCCAGAATTAGACCAAAGGGAACTATCTCAAAACTCCTTTCTAATCCCAGAGCATCAGTTAGGCCCATTTCTACCAGCGATCATTTATCGATGCAATTGGGATGAGTAGTCTATACTAATTCAGGAAATCTGCATGTAGAACTGTTTCGACCAATGTTGATCATTGAACGATGCAACAGAGACACCAATGTTACGCTAATTCGGGAAACACTGCATTTTAAATTAGGATCATCCTAACCTCACTCTTTCCCTTACTTAAACACCTTCGGAATCACCATTTCTCACCTTGCAACACCTTTCACACCCACGTCTCGTCACGTGTCCACGTACAATCAACAGAGAATCTGCTAAATCGAGGGCGTCACGAGCAAGGAAGCAGCGAGAGCACTGGCGAGGCTCCGCGTACACACAGTCCAGCCTATGGGCGATCGAGGAGCCCGATGACCTCGAGGACACGCTCTGAACCAGCATCATCGTCGCCCTCTAAACGTTACTCGAAGCTCATAGTGAGAAGCTCTACATGCTGTCAGACGCGACAGACATCGGCCTCTTGTAAACTGGCGCCGGTATCCTGGAGAAACCTCCCCTCTCCGAGACAGGCTTGGGATCCTTTCTAGGACTGGCCGTCATCTGATTGTCCTGAGGCAACGCCACGGTCCCGTTACCATCGATCCACGCCCTGGTGAACTCCATATTCGCCACGCCGTCGCCAGAGCTATGCGACTGATAATCCCTCAAAAGATCCTGAAGCTTCTGAACCACTTCACGTTCGTCTTGCAAGTGGCCAACCTTTTGTAGAATCTGCTCCAAGAGAGGATTCACCTTGGTCGGCGAAGATTGAAGAGATCCAGTGGTAACTTTGATTCTTCTTCCATTTCTGTCATATTGGATACCACCGTTGGAGCTTTGCCTAGGCAGACTTTGCCTGGCTGGACTTTTTCTGGTGAAATTAGGGGTGGTGGCACAGGTGGCTGGTACTTGAGGGTTCAGGAAGGTGTCTGATTGGATACTGGGTCTCTGTCGAGTCTGTCTACCGTTCCACGTGTTACTACCACTCACTGGACTCTGACAGGTTTTTGGTACTGGAGATGCTTTGCTTAGACTGCCTGTTGGAGGTTTTCGAAGGCTGTTTCTGATGGTTCCTCGTTTGAGAGGACTTCCTTCTGGACTGGAATTGCTGTCTCTGGGTGTTTTACTGCCTGAGGAAGCTCTTGAGACGTTGCTGTTTTCACGTACGATGGAATTTGCTCGAGGAGTTCGGTCCCCGGAGGAAGAGGCCACGCTTCTCGAAGGCGAAGCGCGGAGAGGACTGGCTGGGCCTATGCGAGTCTTTCGAAGGCCTGTCTCGATGCTCTCTGTCTCCACGCAGGACCTCTCCTCAGGTTCAGATTTCACGGGTTGCTCTGAAACAAGGAAACAAAGGGGTGTTTCTTTTTTTTCTCTTATTATCGAATATATTTTCGGTTAGGATGTTACTGTCCATAGGGCTCGACTTAGCTGTTGCAGAATTTCTGAAGATGGATTTGGGAAACGAGAGAGATATTTTGCTTCTGTATCAATTGAGTATAATGTGTGGGACTTACCATAGGTAAAATGATTTTAATATCGCGTTGCTAAATTGATATGTTCATAGTTCTATAAAAGTCTTTAGGAGAATAGATTGAGCTTACGTCCTGAGATTCTAATTTCAATAAAATATAAATTCCATTTTATGATATTTTTTAAATTATTGACAGCACGTTTCCAAAAATTCAACGCCTCAAAATTCACATTACAATTCACAGTCTTATTGTAATCTCTACTTATAAATCTCCTAAAATCATTAAATATACATTCTGGCTTGAAAGAGCAAAATTAGTTCTACGAATGCGTTCGGTATACGCAATCGCGATTGCGTAACGACGAATCGCGTTGTTTCCGCGTGCAATCGCATGCAAATGTCAACCAGAGAGCGTCACCAGCTCCCTCCTCGCTGTTTATTCAAAAGCGTACTCGAGTGGATTTCGACGGGATTTAGGATTCGACGATCATCGCATAGCACTGCGTGGGCAACCTGCCTGACTTTTTTATATCGCAATTTCGACTCTCCATGACATAGCCAATAATATTTCTCGCCAACTCTCTATTAAATTAACATTATCCGCTGATTTTTCTTTGGATTTCTTAATCGGTAAAAAATGTAAAAATAATTTTATTCGAGATGATATTTATCTTCCAAGCGCACTATAACTGTTCGATCTTCTTGGTTGAATTCTGACGAATTTGAAATACTTTATAAATGAATTACATTATTGTATAGAAAACTTATAATAATCTTTCTTTAATTTGCTCGGAATTTCCTAAATGTTGGATTTCTTAAAGGAAATAAAATTTAATTTAGAAAGCATCGAATTATACCATCGCATTTGATTAAAAGAATCTTACAAACGCAATCCGCAATTATAAGAAAAATGTTAGCAATTGATTGTTACCTGTAATACGCGCAATATCCCGATCTAATTACGATTTTCTCGAAGAGGAAAATTTAACGCGCCACTTTCTTATCTTTACGATTTCCTTGTTCGGTGTAATTGTGCAATTTTAATCGTAGGAATTAGGATTGCGTAATTTCTGTAATAGCAGATGGAATCGTTCACGTGTACGCTCCTCATTAAAAGAAAGGAATATACCGAGACGGTCTTATTGGGCGTAAAAGAAGCTATTAGCGAAGGTTTGCCAATTACAGACGTATAAATGCGTTTTACGTCGCGAGAACCAGTTCGAAGGAATCGTAAAACGCAGCTTAATGGCTCGCGGGATCTTCGGTGTGTTGCCAAAAACAATTTTTACAAATGCTATTTCGGAAGAAGCATTTAGTATGTTATGGACGCGTTCCAAGATAATTGACACATTTTTCGGGAATTTTTAGTTCTCTGGAGACGTAAATTGAGAATTAAATGAAAGTTCGGACGAAAGAATTGTCGACTTTGATAGAAAAGTAAGAGATTGAGAAAATATTGAAGTTAAAAGTAACTTGGACTACTGAATTTTTACGAACGAGATATGATAAGTAACTTATTATAATCCATGATAAGCAACTTATCGGTTGAATAAAAGAATCTATAAGAACATAAGCTTGTTTATCGTCTAATCCAGGAATAATTGAATGAAGTAGTTCAAGTAAGCAACTATGTCTTCAAAGTAGACATATAAACGAATTTTATATACAATTTTCTTTACAGAAATTGTATTTAAAATAGCTGAGTATTTTAGAATTTGTAATCTTGTATTTTCAAATTTCCAAGATATTAAGTTTCCAAAGGACTGAAATTGTTAAATTACCAGAAGATTCGCAAACTTTTACACTGCCAAGTCTCAAATATTTAATAAGATTTTACAAAATTCCAAATTCCCAATCTTCGAACTGTACAAATTACCAAAATTCCAAAATTTTAGTCTCTATAAATAGTAAAACCTCTTCTACCGTCTCAAGACTGACAAATTCTAGATTTTTGAATCATCAACATTTTAACATTTCCATGTTTATGCCTTCGATACGCTCGCTTCAACACATATCTACTTTCTCCTTCAAAATCACTTCTCCCTAACCTTCTCCACCCACAGTCTCAACCGAAAAGGAAATCGATTCATTTACAGAAGCCAACCACGGTAGCTCCACGCCCATCACTCTTCTAACGTAAACAAAACGCGCATAATACCATACGTAATCGACAACGTCTCTTTTCATCGTCCATAGTAATCGAGCAACCCATTTTGGACCACCCTGTAGCTCATTAATATTCAAAGTATACAAATACATACACCTAACGTGACATTTAACTGGCTGTGAAGGATTACACGAAGAATGAGATATCTGTGTGCGCATATCGCGAAGCGTGGGCGATCTTCAACAACAACCTGTCCACGGAACAATCACCAGCGGTCGATCCTCGATAACGCTTTGCCTCGAATACCGTGATTCACGCACTTGACACATACTCTGATCTTTCCACTCGGAGCAACGGTTTCCGCGTACTACTACTCTCGTATCTACTTTATTTGCCTTTGAAAATTCAATTTCTTTCTTTTCTTTTTCGTAACGAGGAATTGTTTGAAAAAGAGGTTAGGTTAGATTTGAATAAATTACGGTTTCGTGTACCACTGCTTACGTAGCTTCCTTATTTGCCTTTGAAAATTCATACTCTTTCTTCCTTCATCAGGAAAAATTGTTTGAAAAGGAGGTTAGGTTATATTTGAATAAATTACGGTTTCGTATACTAGCATTTCCGCAGCTTCTGTATTTGCTTTTTGAAACTTTTAATTTATCTTTTCTTTTTCATAACAAAGACTTGTTTGGAAAGGAGGTTAGGTTAGGTTTGAATATATTACGGTTTACTGTGCTACTATGTTCATAGCTTCTGTGGCTACCATTGAAAATTTAATTTCTTTCGTCTTTCTGATGGAAATATTGTTAAAAAGGAAGTTAGGTTAGGTTAGATTGGGGTTAGGTAAGAATTATCAGTATGTAGGTTAGTTTTGTTAAAATGGAGATGGGGATAATTCGAGAATTGAAGTCCAATTATTAAGTTTTTATTCCTAGATGACAGATAACTGGAGTATTTTTCTAGGGAATCTTTTCTTTTTTAAATTACTCGCGGAAATCAAGATTGTAATTAAAATTGTAGGGAGTATTTGACTTTGATAATATTTTTAACATCTGACAATTTTCTTAAAAATGTGTAAAATCCTGAAGTATTGTCACCATATTAAATATTAAATATAGATATATGTATTTTAGTTTTTATAAATGTTTATTTTTAGAATTTGATCATACTTGATGCTGCGTTAAATTACTATTTGTGTAATGTGTAATTTGTAGTTTCCTGTAACTACCCTAGAAGGTTTTTCCCCTAGATTCAGGATTCTGATTGAAGAAAGTAGAACAGATTATAGACTTCTCTTCTCTAGATGAAGATGTAGAGGTTTGACGGTGAGGAGTGGCTAGATGGGACAAAACGCGATAAAAACAAGCACACGAGGCAATTCTATGCGCTGTTATGTACAAAAGAGTTGAAAGGATGGGGCAGTATCGCGAAGATTCATCGAGCTCAGACGCGAATTAAATTCTTCGCTGTCAGGTTTGACAATCTTAGATAGAAGTTACCAGATAAACACTCGTTTTACTGTCTCAACTTCCGAAGTCTTCAGATCTTCATAAAAATGTAAGAAAATAATTGATCCTATCTATACGTGCCACTAAGTGATGAATTACGAATATATAAAAATAAATATTAAAAGAGAATTTCTATAAAATAATCTGGCAAAAATATATAGAATTAAATATTAGACAAAAACATTTGTGAAATTCCTTTTCTATGTTTCGCAGTCAAATGTAATTACACTTTTCCATACTTTTTAAGATACTTTATAATTCAATGATCGGTCGATCAAATTTACAAATTCTATATTGCAAATTTATATAGATTATTTAAAAAATGTGTAAATAAAAATAAAGGAACCTGTTAGATGGGCTATTGAAGAAAGAAACAAAAAAAGAAAAAAAGAAATGAAAAAGATATGAGACGTCGAGAAAGTTGAAACACAGAAAAATAAGTAAACACACAATAGCTCGTTTTGTTCATCCATCCCTGATACTCTCGTATTAAACTGAATGACTGGCTTTGATCGAAAAGCCATGCGAGCTATGTGCGTTTTCTTCGCAGCGGGACGCGATTATCGCGATCGCCGAGGCGATTTCACTCGGCGCCCTGTTATGAAACGACCTATACGCTAAACGAGTGTATTTAGCCAACACGCTTTCTTTCTTTTCTCTCCCGTTTTATTACTTGGCGTTGTCATTTAATATTCGAGGACAGCTTTTACAAGTACCGATACCCACAGCAATTGCTGTTTATTATAAAGAAAATTTAATCACATTGGAAAAATATTAATAGAATTTATTATTGGATATCGCTATAAATTAATGTCAATCGTCAATGATGATTGATGATATAATTGAGATTTCTGCGTGAATCTGCAATTTCTAGTGGGATATAGTTCGTCTGAAGTAACTTGCTCCTCAAGGCCACTCTCCCCACCATCAGCAACTTTGCTAAGTTTACTTCCTTCCACCATTATCATAATCTCGCCAAGTTCTTCAACTGTTACCAGATACATTTTAAGTATGTGTTCATACTAGAGATTTTAGTCGTGACAGAAGTGGTCTTTAAAGTAAACTTATTACGCCATAGAGTATATTCTATTAAATAATAGTTCTCTACAGAAACGTGTCACTGACTTCTCAGATTTTATCCCTACATCTTTGCATATTCCTTGGAAAGCAGTAAAGCTTCGAAATTTATAGTTTGAACTGTATCAACCTATTATGTATGTAACTGTATCAACCTGTATGTACCTATTTTATTTTTCCATTTCTTTCGTTTCTTCTACTCTATTTTCTTCGATATATTGGAGATAAAAAGAGGGTAGGGTTTCAGCAATGATTACTCATTCCTCAAACAGATTCATAAAAAAAATTCCTAATTTTCGTTAACACATCAAAAAATCTTTTTGATGTTCCAAATAGGGAACAGATCATTATAAAATTCTTAGGTATAAAGATCGCTTCAAAAATTTTCATATTAGAAAGCAAAGAAAAGATCAGTAAAAAGAATTCTCAACTTTCAAGTGCGTTCTAAAAGATTTAATTTGCCTAAACTCTAATCTCCCCATTAAAAGTTAATTAGAGAAGACCAAACAGAATCCAATCATAAAGAAATTTCCTAACGTTCGAAAGTCTAATCTAAAAGTATCTAACAATCGAGACACCAACACACTCCCCCAAAAACTTTCGCCATTCACGAATTCCTGCGGCAGCCTCGATCTGGCCGGCGCATTACAACATGCTACTCGCGTAACAGGCGTGCCAACCCACGCAGTTGGGGCAGCCCATAAATCCCAGCGCGTGAATAAACGGGATCGCGCGACCGAACGTCGAAAAAAACACTCGCCACGTCGAAAATAACCAGATCCGAAGAGTAAAATGTACCGATCGCAACATCAAGAATCGCCAGCAATGTGCGACACTGGCGCACTTTACATTAATGCGCATTGTTATGCGCAGGACTTACTCTCGCGCAAAATGTCTAGTTACATTGTAACATTTCATACAATTCTAGCAAAACATCGATATTTGTGTTATATTTTCAAAGTTGCGGTCGAAAAACAAAAATAGTCAAACTTTGCCTTATTCATATTTTTCACTAATTCTGCCATTCACAATAATTGTAATTATCGATCTAAAAATATTCATAATTTCGTTATTGCGTAAAAGCCATATGTAATATAAAAAATGTACTCAGGTTGTCATAACAGTTTTGAAACCCAAAATAGAATTAAACCTTGCTGAGTTTAGATATTTCGTTAGGGTTTTTTTAACTCATTAAGGGCCAACATTGCGTTAGTCACAAAATTCTACGCATTTCATTCGTCATTTTTTCCCAATCAATTGACGCTATCGATTTCTGTTCTTTAACACTGAGACCACGAACAAATTCCATCTGTATTTTACAATTTTGTGAATTTTGGAGAATATTAAATTTAAAAACGTCACGAGAAACAATCGCTTGGTCCTTAATAGTTTGATAGCCCTTATAAGAGAAAAAAAATTATACTCACTTTGACAATCGGCAACCGTGGGCGATCCTTGCGTGCACGTCCCGGGATTTCCGTTTCCACTGGTTGGCTGAACTGCTCCCAAGCTTCGATAACCCTCGTCAGATACTTCGCTGCAATTGTCTGAATGTTCTCCATCGTGTGGTGACTTTGTGTAATGTGCATTCCCGGTCACATCTTTGCTGAAACTTTCCAAGACCGGCTCTTCTTTAATTGCTGGAGGACTCGGCGTTGGACTGCGACTACTGGAGTCCTCGCGGCACTTGTAGTTGTAAATTGTCGGCTCGTATTTCGGTGTGTCGTCTTTTTCTACTGTTCTACGCGCTACGCCACCGTCGACGACGTATCGTTTCGTGAATTCCTCTGTTAGGGGAACTTTCGTACGGATCTCTTGGGAGTCCTTCTTTGCATCCTAGAGACAAATTTAGGGATTTTTTTACCACAGATCTACCAATCAAGTCCAACGATAACTTCATTCACGTTTTCTTAAAAGAGCATGTCAAGGGTTACTACTGCCATATAGAACTTTTTCGAAAAGTTTCGAAACTTTTTTTTTTTTTTAGAAAAAATTCAAATACATATGTCTCAATTTTTATAACTTTCTCCAAAATACATGCACTAGTATCAACGAATATATAATCAACCAACTATATCCTGTTTAACGATTCTAAACCCCCTAAAACGTGCCCCATCAGTTATCAATATCTGTAAATATCCATCAACATCCCCTAAATCTCTACCCCTCCCCATACTATATCCATAAATAATTCCACCCCAAACCTAACTCAAACCTTCCCTCTCTCAGATTCGCAAGATAACCTAACCCAATCCTAAATAACTCTCTCCATTTCTATCTGCGGTGGGTCCAAATGGAATTTTAGAACTGTATTACTAAATATGTGAAACAAGTGCTATTCTTGAGACACGTTTCATATATTTTTGCCTATTATGTGGATTCTATGCATTTTTATATTTTCAAATTGCCCATGAATGCATAAAAATCCGCAGTTTATTCGTCACCCACCTTAGCTTCCTGATGCCTTCCATGATGAGTCGGCGAACGTGAATCTTCGTTCGAACTTCTGCCAGGCGAATCCACGTAAGATCCACCTTTTCCATGTTCCAGCTTCGTCGTGGGACTGCTAGACCTTAGCTGAGCCTTCGGTGTTGGCGATCTCGATCGTTGCTTGCCAAAGTCTGGCTGATGACTAGGGCTACCCAAGAACTTCCTCTGTGGCGTTGGACTTCTCGATCGGTTGATCTTTCGTTGCTCCTCGCTGTTTGACTGTTGCTGTTGCTTGCCGGCAGGCTGGTGAGGCGTGGGCGATCGTGACCGATTGCTGGAAACGCTCTTGGCCGCGTGCAGCTGCGTCGATTGTTGCTGATTCTGCATCGTGCCTGCGCACGAACCGACGCTCGACGCCGAACTCCGTCGTGTTCTAGGAGGTGATCTGCGGATCAGTAGCCGAATTTTTTTTCGGATGCGTTAGGGGCAGGCGACTATGCTAGCTGGCCGTTTCTATACACACTTTGTCATCTTTTCAATAAACTTTACAATTTTTTTATATCTTTCAAGTTTCTGCTCTACGTACAGAAATTTTGGCGCCTTTGCGTTTAACAGCTTTCTCGGGTTTATGCTTTTTGTAACGAATTTTGGTATTTTTGCATTTTCGCGAGTTTTCAAGGCCAACACACACTTTGCCTACCCCTCCATTACAAAATGGATCCCGCGTTTTCGGTTCACATAACCTCTAATTTAATATTTCAAGAATCTTTAGAGGTTAGTTGTTAGAGATTAAGAAGATTAATATAATAAGTGTAAAATATAATAGGTTAGAGTGTAAATGAAAGGAGTAAAGTCCACTGCGATAAGATACGGTGATTATACGAGTCACTCAGATATACTGATCAGTTTAATAAATTGAAAAATACAAAATGGAGATAATACAATTATTTATGCTATCATTTGCGATAAATTTATAAAAATTGGACATTTATTATTTTGAAATTTCAAATCTATCTACAATTTATATGTAAGAGCGGAATCAGTTTGACTTGCGAGGGACTTGTATAAAAAATGAAATGTTTCGAATACTAAAAGGAAATGATATTCAAAAAGAAGAAGAGCTATTAACGAAGATATAAAGCTGAAGCAAGTCCATTAAAAATTGCTGCTTGAGTTCTTTAAAATTCCAACGATTAAAGATCTCTTATCAAACATATTCAGATAAAATGCAAATGAAAATAAATGTTTTCAACCACGATAAAAGCTCGGTTCATCGTCAACAAAATAAGCACACCAGTCCGTGCTCGTTTAAATCCAAGATCGTTGGGTTTCTAAGAGACGCACAACATAATTTTCTCGAGCAGCATCCTTTTATCGAGGAAGCGGCAGAAAATCTCGGCTCTAGAATGAATGACTGCAGACAGACAAATGACACGTTAGAGGCAGAAAATTACTCACCTTTCGTAATGCACCTGCGCGCTGCCAAGGTCGAACGACCCTCCAGCCTTTTGAATCAACTTCGCTGAGATCATCGAGCGATGCGCTGCAATAAAAGATAAATAACAAAATCGTGAAAACACGTAGCCTATGTGCACGACTGTGTATAGTGTCGTGCATCGTGATTGTGATTGCACAATCGGTCACGATACACGGTTTTTCGTCCAGTTTTCGCTGCATACTCGTTAAAGGATAATTGAAACGTCGCATCGTTTAGCGTTAATAGGCACCTGTAAGCATGGAGATTTCAATGCCTCTAGACGAAAAGTTGAGGATGGAGCGCCCGTGGATGAGAGTTAAGCGTGTTACGAGATAGAATACGTTGGAAAACGAATAGAAATAGTATTCTTGTTTTTTCTCAGATTTTTGTTCTTTTCCTTTTTAAGTTTGGATCAAAAACTGAGAGGAGAATATTTGAGTAGCGTGGTTTTTGACGAAGATACAGTGATTGGAAGTAGATAAAAGAAGGATAATTTGAATGAAATAATGAAAATAGAAGAGATAGGTGTGTAATTTACGTGTGTGACGCAGCATAATTGCATAATAGAAGTATAATAATTGAGAATTGAATCGAATTGGAATTTTTAGTAAAACCGTGATTTAATGAAATGAACATATCATTCGATGAAATATCATTAATCATCGACGTTAAAGCTGCATTAAGCTATGAGTGGGTTTTATAATACGATAAAAATATTATAATTGAAGGATTACAAGATCCATAAACTGTGCATCGAATGATGCAAGCTTTTTTGTCAAAATTTAAATTTACTAAAGGAGGCGTATCATAATGGAACGAAACATAATTTCCTATCAAAGTGAAGTTAAATTCTACTAAATCATCAATTTTATTACTCAGCAACGTGTAATTTACGTATGACGTAATGGAACATCCAAATATAAAGTGACATATATCATAATTGAAGAGAGGTTAAAAGGACCATAATCTGCATCTTGTAACGACAGGAATATTAAACTTTTTTTTCCTTTTTCTTTTTTTTTTTTTTTTTTTTGATAAAACTACGATTTAAGAAAAGTAGCGTATCGTTCAAAGAAGCATAATTTGTTAAATCGAATTAAAATCCCGTTAAACCATCAATCTTATTATTTTTTCTCTATTTGCAAAAAAAAAGAAACGCGTTAAATCATCGTGCTTCTTTGACAAACACAAATCATCTGACACTTCGTAAATTTGTAACCAAGAGAAAGAGAGAAGAATAAAAGGAAAAGAAGGATGGTTCATCTTTCGCATACTCGTAACACGTAACAAAATCGAAAGTCTCCGATCATCATCTTTATTTTCAACGACAATGAGCTCATCCTCGTTTAAACTGTCACCGACGTCCCATATTTTTTATCTGTCTCAACGACTAGTACCTACAGGATTTACGGAAAAAATGCAGAAAGAAAAAAGAAAGGAAAAAGGAGAGAAAAAAATTCGTGAGACGTATTGAAAGTTCACTTACAGGTCTTGCATCGGCACGGGTCGTGCTTGTCCAGATAATGGCTGAGGGTGTCCCAGCCGCCACCCACTCGCACCATAACGTGGCTTCGAAGAATTCGCACGAAGATCAACACCTTCGTGTCTCCGATACGGTATTTTCCTTCGGAAACGCGGATCATGGGGAACTGCGTTGGACACGTGCACCTTTCCACCAAGTCTCGAACCTGAAGCATGAAAATAGGAAAATCTTGGTCAAAAGGATGTCGAAAAAAAATATTTTCAGGCGAAAAATTTCTTGAAAGTTCGCTAAAGTTGAGAGAATTCGTTGAAATATAAAAATCTATACCTCTTTTGATACGTGTTTCATACGTAATGTTTATTATTTAAATTGCGATAAAGAATATTTCTTTTAGCGTCTTTTATTTTTGTTAGAAAATTATAGATTCTTTGGATGAAATGGATTCGCATTTCCCATAATTATTCAATTACGCACGAGTATGGTTTTATGGGAAAACCTGAGTTGACGTTAAGACATTCTTATGGAATCTCGAACGATCGTTCTGAAAGACCTCGAAATACTCGGCTAATTAGATTGCGGACGTAATCAGACCGGCTGATATTTCACGTTTTCTTACAACACCTACTTCGACGTGCGACAGATTTAGATTCTAATCTAAACTGCGATGTTTAGAGATACAAAAGCCTGGAAAACTTAACTAGATTAAACACATAAATATCTGTCCTCTATTCCCCTACAGCTAGATGCCACGTGTAGAATGTTCGTATCGAATAAAAGAATCTAATTTAATTTTGACATTTGTCCTCAATCCCATAAGCTCCTGTCAGTCTAAGAAACACTAGACACTCTTGATCTCTATATATTCAATAGACTACATACTGCTGTCTTACGACTAAATATTGCAAATCAGATCAAAACTCTAATTTGACAATTGCTCTCAACCTCCAACACCAAAAACTTTATCAGCCAAATTACACTCTAAACACGCTGTACAATACAGACCTTAAGTGCCTGTTTCGTTGTAATATATTTCAAAAACGCGCTATGTACTAACCAACAGTTAAAAAAAAAAAAAAAGATCAGAATAAGAGAAAAAATACGAATCAGCGCACTTTCCTTCCCGACTTATGTTCGTGCACGATACCCATAAAAATTATCCGAATAACATGTTTAGACGAAACGATTCAATAACAGAAACAAAAGTGACATGGACGCCAGTTTCCGCCGGGCAACGTCGAGTTTCAGCGCCGCCACTATTTGCCTTTGGGTATATCTACGTTTTTGCTAGTATTCAAAGCAGTGAAGTGAAAGCAGTACTGCGCCCTATCTGTCCGTCCGTCAAACGCTCGCGGCTCCGTACGATCCCTCCGAAGGATTCGAGTTCTATCGGTTCTTAACCGCTTGTTAATTTCGTTCTCGCCCGCCATGACACGAGCAACACGCACACACTTCCTTCTTTAATCTCTCTAGAATCTTTTTTTCTTTACAGAAGAGAAACGAACCACTATTCGAGGAAATCATGCTCGAGAGAAAATCATGAGAACGTATTATTTCTGTGCTTAGGTATGGTGAACGTGTTTCACGCATTTAACGCTATTAATGCTAGTGCGTTGTATGGGTTCAATCACTTAACCTATGAAAAATTCCCTAGACCAGTTTAGGGGACACTAAACATTGTCGATTGTCATATAGTAACTTACAAGCAATTGCTTCTCAGCTACAAACGAAAATTACAAGCAAACGATTTCTATCGAATCGAAAATTTGATTTGGTTTTGATACTTGTCTGGGATATTTAACTTGTAAGACGAATTAACTCATCATATGATTTCCCAAACTTTTAGATGTAATTTCTTTATTTACGAATCTCCTATCTTTTAATACTCCATTTCATTCAAAGGCATTTCTATTTCAGTCAAAATTGACCACCGCTATTTAGGGGTTGAGCATGTACTTAAGACTCAAAGTCTCAAATGCAAAGAAGACTGTATGCAGCAAATTCTCGTACTACTGCTAACGTGTAATACAGATGAGCTGTGTCTCTTCCGATTTCTTACAATCAACAAAAAATGTTATTAAATTTAAACTAAGACACGTAGAGTTAAGAAAACTGGTAAAAGTTCATCTACCAAGCTCGTTTCCCATGTTTCAAACTTCGTACACTCGAGTCTAAAAATATAGACAAAGTGAATTACAACGAGACCGCGAAAAAATTGGGAGAAAAGACTCGAACCAATTATCTGGAATCACTTGGGGAGACAAGCGCAGCTCCGTTATCCCAGTCCACGACTTTCTTCTCCCGGCGCATTAAGTCGCCTGCGTTATTGATTACGCTGTGTTATCGCGGCGGCGAATCGGCCGGGATAAATATATATCATTTACGTGCGAACACCCACGGGCGAGCTTTTGACAGCGGAACGGTGAAAATTATTTATCGCCGGATCGGCCGTATCCACATGGTTCAGGATTCTTGAGCGTGGTGGCGCTCGCGCCGCCAATTCAACCTTCCCCCTGCTGTTCTGTCTGCCAATGACATTTTTCCCCGCGAATGATTTACGCCGCGTTGTGTAAATGCTTGTCGCGACGATTTTCTGATATTCACGGTGAGCAACCCCTCGTGCAAATTTCTGTCGGGATAATCGATTATGGTTAGACTGCGGATTTCTATGCAAACTCATGTTTTGGGGGATATTATTAAAAAAGTAGAGTCTCGGAAAAAATTATTTTACGGTGGCAGACGAAAAGAAGTTTCCAAAACAGGAAATATAAAGAGATATGATAATTTTACAGGATCCATTTAAATATAATAAGAGCTATGAATAGATACATACCACAGAACAGATGTCCCTGTTACAGATATGATGAAATATTTGTAGTATAGCATAATCTATATACAATAACATAACCCTAACCTAACCAATCGCATTTATTGAGATTGCTACAGGTTAGATTCTAGCGTATTAAGAGGGGAAGATGATAAGTAGAAAGTAGGATAAGTGAAGCGGTTTAAAAAAAAAAGATATGTTAATGATAAGCTGCTTGAGAGGTTTGGGGAAAAAATATAAAGAATATAAATACGGAACTAATTGTAAGCCAATGGTAGATATGTGACGATATATAGGTTAAGTATAAGATAATGTATATAGATTAAGCGAAATAAAGATATATATGTTTAATTGTAATGTTAGATATCAAAAAGGACAAGTGTGTTTGGATTAGAAGCATAGATAGCTTAGAGTCTTCGGATATGTTAGTGCTCTAAAAGCTGGATATGGAAATGAATGACAATTAGATACTATATGTAAGCCAAGATCTTTTACATATACATATATGTATATGTATACATAAGTATACATGTACATATCATCATATGTATATATCATCACATATATATACTCGTATATATCCGTAATGTATCAATTCTAAACTATTTTGTAGGGGGCGTGGTCTGGAATGGTTAACCATTTTGAAACACGCAGTATAAAGTAAGAAGGATACGAACAGCAAATTTTTCGTGCAAATCGCTTGCACTAAATTTTAACGACGCTATTGAACTGTCTTATACAGAATGTTTAAAAGAGATAACTTAAGAATTTATAGTATTAATTAAAATTACAGATATATCTGAAGGGATCATTGTTCAAGCACAGATATCAGAAAAGTGAAGTACGATAATCGAGGAAAAGGAAACGATGGACGATAAATCATCGGCGCAAACAGTCGATTGGAATTCCTGAAGCGTACACGTTGTTCCTGTTGACGTGGTCACTTTGCGTCACGTCGTTTCTCGTTCCAAATATTTCATTTCACGCGGACCATACAGGATGTGTCCACTCCATAGTAATTACCGGATTATGCTAATCCACGAAAGGACATCATACATGCTTCTAACGTTAACAAACAACGTTTTGATCGAGCTAATAGTGTATTACAAATTGCAAAATCGATAATAATCGATATTGGAGTTAATTGTTGTTAATTGTGTTTAAAATTGAATGAAATTTTTGATTAAGCGAATTTTATTTGGATACGTATGGCGACAGTGGTTTTAATTTTTAATAGCGTCGATCGTGGCGTGGACGTTTCCTACTCTGCTTTTGCGACACACCAATTGTCTACGACTCGGTAACTTTCTAGGCTGTACGTTTTCTGCTTGGCAACATTCGTTTCAATCCGTCGTATGTAAAAGAAGAAGTCAATTTCTCAATGTTTGTTAATTAATTTTAATTCGTTCATTTATTAAGTATATTATTGCACGTTCTTAAATCACCAGTCACATAAAAATTATACTAACATGACAAATACGCTCACTTGCTTCAACAATTGAAAAACAGAATATGTAAGATAATTAAAAGCATTCTATAAAATCTTCCAAACTTTGGTACATCTATGAGTCTGATATTTGAAAAATATCCTTATTCCTAGATGTCTAGTAACATACTCGTAAAAAGAAGTAACGAAATTCGTTAATTAAGTTTAAAAAGAAATTGTACGAAGATTTTGGCTATGTTCAAGTGTCATTGACATTAAGACTGCGGTGATAGTTTCCACAATTTAGTCGGTACCTACATTGTGTTTCGTGTATCGCTTGGAACACACAGCGTGGCGCATTGCAGGTGAGCGGACAGGATGAATGGTTATGATGCTATAATGCAAGGCCGTCACGGGTTACGTAATAGAACCTAACCCAACGATACGGAACACGGTTCGTTATCGGTGCAATCGTTTGGAAATACGTAAGTCTAGAAAGACGAGCCTCGTGCTTGGCAAGCTTAATCATCCCCGAATTTGTCATACGAACACGCCGAATTGCAAGGCATTTAAGAATTCTGTGGAGCATTCTTAAATTCTACTTTCGCAAATTAATTTAGGTTTCCATTCATAGATAAGGTAGATAAAAATTGAGGAATAGATGGTAAATTTATTTCTATGGTGGTAACCTTCAATTATGGAATCGATAAAATTACCAAGTTATTGTAATCTTTAAATTTAATCAATGATCTACTTTAATTTCTTACCTTTTTTTACTCAGTAAGATTAATCTGATTTTTTGTTAATCATAGTAAGATAGAATTGAATATCAGAGATTTCTAGATATATGAAATATTTTTGCATGTATAAAAAAAATGTACTGCACGAAGCATAAGTATTAAATAATTTAATAATAATTATTCACGAATATAATGGACGGGATAAAACATGGAAATACAGCAGTAGATATAATGAAATACGAAAAATCATCAAAAACCTAACCTTTCCAAGAATTTCTAAATCTTATTTCTCTATCTGTATCTTGTACTGGGATCAAAAGAGACTTATCAAAGAGAGAGAGAGAGAGAGAGAGAGAAAGAGAGAGCTCTAATCATAAGCAGCCACTCGTCAATTTTATCAGAAAAAAATCCACCTGTCAGGCAACCTGAAGAAACATAACCTACGTTCGAAATGCTTCAGAAATTAAAGACTACGCGTGAATTTTTTTTTAGTTCCTTCTCTGGCCACGAGGGGGAAAACCTGACAAGCCTGCACATTAACTCTCTTGCGAGTTTTGTTCTTTGCTCTAGTCGGTCTTCCTTCAAAGGCGCATTAGTTTCTCAATTTTCACAAAGCTCTAGTTAAGATCATTGACATTGACAGCTTCCATCAGCAACGATCGATAGCTAATGGAAAAAATGCACGAATCCCGAGTTGTTATCGCAACAACTATACACCACGAGATCACGTAAATTGTAATTATTGGCTATACGAGGAATTACCCGGTGCCATTACCGTCGATTTCAGCCTTCCGTTTTCTTGTGAAATCATTTTTTCTTTTTTGTCCACTCGTTGGATCGGCTTTCCCTCGAATCGTGACGCAAATGGAAAATTTATCGAATCTGAAAATAATTTCTGGTGACTCTGTCTCGTCCTTTGTTTTAACTCTTTGTTTTAACCTCTCCAACTGCGTTTACATGGATCTAACACATTAAAAATATAAATATTTTTGATCATTTCTGTTATTAAACATTATGAATATATAATTCTTTACAAATACAATTCTTCTTAATAAATATTATACTATTTTCACTAAAATTTCTACATACGAAGACTACAGAGAAAAAAGAGAAAATACGTGTTTTTGAAATATATGAAACGATCATAATTGGGACAATATTTTTTAACGTTTGAAGTACTAGCATTTAAGAGGTAAAATTAATGAAATTTCAAATAAATTTCTAATACTCTGTAATGTAGTTTAGGTTCCTAACAATTTTAGCTTTACAAACATCATTAGCGTTTCTTATCGCTAATACGAAATATAATGTACGTGCATTGTGTCGTAACAGGAAATGAAACGGGGCGAAACAAATCGCGCGCTTTATACCGGAAGTGGAATAATTCCGCGAGTAAGGTGAAACGGCTGGCAGAAAAATCGGGGAACTAATTCGCTACTAGTGTGTGCGTAGGTGTTGAACGAGTTAACAAACTCTCCTTCCTTCGTCCTTTCCCTTTCTATTATACTAATATCTTCGTCACAAAATCGATTATTAATTATTACCATTATATTATATTATTTTTTCGTAAGGTCGTAACGATTTGGATGAATCCAAGTCTTCCTGTTTCTCACCAAACTCAACTTTAACCTTTTCGTTCATTCGACTGTTACCTCCGAGCATCATAAAATAAATTTTTCTCTAATTAAGAAGGCTGTAAGTCACAAGGAGGCTTCGTACGGCGACCATCATAAATATGGTAGGTGCACGAAAAAGACATTTCACGTAGGAAAGAACGCGAGGTCATGTGACCAGCCTGCAGACTTCAAAGGAAGGAAAGTTCCTTTTAAATTCCGGTGGGATTAGTTTTCCACGGCCGTTGTTATGTTAATGGACACGTCGACACGCGGAAGTACCATCGCGACAAGGATACGAAAGGTTGTCGAACAAACGAGCCTGCCATATTGGTCTCTATTCATCGATAATCATCGTAACACGTTTACACGTGTAAAATCGTGGAAAATCTAGAGATCGTTAAACAAGAAAGACTTCAATTCTAATCCATTAAAGATTCGTCGCGGTTTCGTTACCTTCGCAAATATACCATGATGAATCGATCGCTCAAGGCCATCTAGAATTGATCATTCCTGTTTCATTATTTTATGATTTTGAACTATTCGCTTTCTCGTGGGACGCGACAGACGATAATTTTCATTAAAATTCTTTCGACGATACTTACGAAATCGAAGATACTTCGTGGAATTCTGTAGATCACTGCCGTACCAACCGGGTATAGCAATCAAACGCCTCCTGCTTTAAATTTATTTCGTCTTACGAACACGCTAATCCTCAACTCGCGTAAAATATAAATAAAGTATATAAAATATAAATATAAATAACCAAACTCACATAGCGTATAAAGGATATATTAATTCAAATCGAACCTCCCCAAATTTCCTATGTTTCTCCTAAAGTTGTTCATATTTCTCTCGAACTAAGATCTCCCATCCAAAAAATGCCTGCTTTAAACTCGTACAAAATAAACATCGTCATGATGAAAGATTCTCGACTTTCAGTCTGTCAGACGCGTGTCCAAACATACACGAAACGCACAACCAAAAGGAGAGCGCAATGAAAAGAAAGGACGATATTCAACGTCAATTCTGACAAAGAGTGCGTACTTGGCAGACGGACAAATGAATCTCTATCGTTACGTCACATCGACGCGCGCCAGAAAAAAAAGAAACTGTCCCCAACATTTATTAACACGGTGTATACACGGCGGAGAAAGTGACGGAACCTCCACGGTCGACATCTCGATCGCTATCTCGCCGCTATCGCCGGCAGCCGATCTTCCCATGATGATCGGGGGAGGCTCTCGTGGGAAGAGAGAAAGAGAGAGAGAAAGAGAAGGAACCGCGAGCGATGCTTAGTTCCGTGATTGCGATTCTTGATCATGAAAATGAGCGGCCGCTTCTTTTCCGGGGAGAGAATGAAAGTCCCGAAGGAATAGTCCGAACGACATCGATCACGTCGTTGCGAGTTTGTACTTACGTTTCGTTATAGCTCGCGTGAGATCGAGCGGCGTTCAAGGTCGATAGCGAGCACAGTTCCTCCACTACATAGCGCGGTTTCACTAATGTCTCTGGGCTTGGATTCAGACGAAGGATAAAGAAGTATATGTGTATTATCGATAATGTGGATGTTTTACTAGTGATTTATTAATCTTGAAATTTGTAAGCTTGGAAAGTTGGGGATTTGGGAAGAAGTTCTGTGTATTTAGGACCTTAGAAATTTAGAAGCCTGACAGTTTTGAAGTGTAGAAATTGAAGAATTTAGGAAGCTTGGGAACTCTATATTTGGAAATATAGAAAGTTTATAAATTTAGAAATTTGGAATTTCTGTGCATTTAGAGATTTAGATATTTTTAAGGATTCGGAAGTCTAGAAATTTAGGGGTTTGAAAATGCAGAGATTTTAGGATTTCGAAACATAGAAATTTAAATATTCAAGAATCTAGAAATTTAGAAATTCGAAGATTTGCGTTAGATTCTACAAAATTTTGCCCACCATTGTAGAAAATCTTGTCCCAGATATTAAGCGTTATACGTCCAATTGAAAATAATCCCAGCATTGCAGACATCTTTGTTCGACGTTTTCTCTAAAAGTTACTTAACGTCCCACTTCGCTAAAACACCGACCTATTTTTCAGGGATGGCGCATTAAAAGACGAGACTAGAGGCCGGTAAAAAATCTTTGTTCCAGTTGAACGACGTGCACAAAGGAACTTTTGTCCTCCTACATACACCGTTGGAATAAACTTTTAGATAAGAAAAGTACAATCTGGCCGCAGCTGCACCGAGAAAAGTACACTGCACGGATATCTGGCTTTTTCAGCTGGCCGTTTAGATCATTCTCGCCTTATCTTCTGCTTCTGATAAATATTCTCGACGTGCGACCATTTGTTCCATCAGCTGTTTACGTGTTTCATATGTCTCTGAACAAGTGACTGGACCTCTAGAATTATCTTTGACATTAACGAAGTGCTGAATTACATATATATTTAGAAATTTGTATTTCGTTAAACTGAGTATCGACATGAAATTTAGCTAAAATTTAATTCATCTGTATACATATCAAATTTGAATTTTTTTAGAAATTTACATGAATTTTAATATCTTTATTTAGTGTACAGTTTGGATTTTAGTACAGTGTGTTTCGTGTGTATTGTTTCAAGAATCTTTTTCAATTTCAATGCGTAAGGAAAATTTGTAAATCTTCGTTCTATGTATCCTTGAGAGAACGAAAAGAACTTCTACCAGGGGGAAAAAAATAAAAAGTAGCCTTTACAACGTCAAAAGCATAGAACTTCTACTTTCCTATTTATCATTTTAAAAAAAAACTAGACTTCCTACTTGTTTTCTCTAAAGATAGAGCTGACAAATAAATTAGAAAGACAACGAAAGCAGATTATCATAACGCGTAACGAGCAACACGTTTCTTTCTAAAACACCCAACATTCGGATTCCCGATCAAGTGCAAAAGACACAATACCCCTAAATAAAAGAGCACCCTAAACTCCTCAGAAGAACTCGTCAAAAATCATCGAACCGTTTAACATCCCCCAGCCGTCTCTCGTCAACAACCACCAACCACGAACCTCGCTATTAAATAAAAATCAATTACTTGTTTCTACCCATCCCAGGAAGATATCCTTTAATTAAGAAGCGAGGATAACTGGAAGAGTAAAAAATGGCAGTTCGTTGCTCGTCTGCTGGCTCGTTCAACCCCTTCCTTCCGTTGATCCGGGCGAAGAAAGGCCCCGAAGGGAAGGTGGAACGCGAGCATGTTGAAAAAAGAACGGCGCTGCTTACTAATTAGGGCCGCGGCGCATTGATAAATCGGCCCGATTATTAAAAGTCGTACGAACGCGAAGGCGTGGCCCGCCCACACGACCCTTTTCTTTCTCGCCTCCTTCTTTTTGTTATCCATGGCCGGGTTGCGGTTTTTGCGGCTGGTAAAAATCGCGCGAGCGGAACGAACCGACGATCCTATTCGATTCTTCTTCTTCTTTGTATGCTTGCTTTCTCTGTGAGGCGGTAGAAATTGAAAGTATACACGCGGAGATGGCTGCTTTGTCGATATCTCCAGGCGATATGTTGCGACTGTACGACGAGGATTTCGAATTGGGGTGGTTCGTTCGATTCTTCAGGAGAATATATAAAATGCAATATCTCTCGAAGCTTGGAGGATTTAGCAATATCTATTTATTTCAGCGTTTCTAACCTTTTCCTACACCTGTTTCGTTTTTTTCCATTGTATTTTCAATTTCGCTACACTTCTTTTTTATCGTTTCTTTGTGATCCACATCTTCCGCCTTTCGATACGTGTCCATTTACGATATCTTGGCTTGTCTCATCTTATGTGCTATTCTCACCACAAAAACCTGTTTTTCTACGCTTATAATCTTGCTAAGTTAGAATTAGAATGAAAAGTGAAACTTCACACAGACCATAGGCAACTCAATTTGAACTTACATTTATTAAACGTAAAAATATAAGGGTCATAATCATGTTTGTACTTTTTGCTACATCATATTCTAATTCTATTTCTACTCTCTTCTATTTTAATTATTAGGTCATCCAAAAAGTTTCTTTCGTTTTATAAGGAAGTAATGGACGCACAATATTTTTCGTTTTATATTATTTTATCGAATTACGTATGATCCATTTTGTTTTATCAAGATAAAAATCACAACGTTCTACAGATTAGGTGTCATGTTTGTATAGAGATGAATCGTTGTAAAACACGTGTCTGGAAAAGAAAGACACTTTTCGGACAACCTAATACATTTAGTATTCTAATATGACGTTGCATTCTGTATATCATTGCGGCTTAAATATTATCACAAAATATTATGACTTATAATATATAATATTAAACAATAATAAATTACAATATATATTACAATATTATAACTGTAACCTCATCAACTTTTACGCCCTTTTCCGCCAATGCTCCAACCAACCTCTAATAATATTTATTATTATGTATATATTGCTATAATTTAGAAGCTTCCAAGAATTTAATGATATTCCAATTTTCAGAATGGTTGGGAAAAAGTTTCCATGACGAAGGAAATTTCCTGCGATTATCCCGACATTCTAAATCAAATTCTAAATCAGCAAAAGGTTTGATATTGTTTAAAAACAAAAATGTATTATAAATCATAAAATATTGAAAAACATAAAAGTTTGATATTTTACCATCTACGATCTTGTTTATTCGAAATGAAAACAAGAACAACGAATGAGATTGACTACACCAGACATCGAATAGAATTCGCCGGAGCAGACGACGATTTTATTAAACGATTGTTTATGATGTTGTTGGAATGAAAAGCGAATAATGATTAACATTGACTAGACCAGACATGGAATAAAATTTGCTAGGGCGGACAACGATTTCGTTAATCGAAGAGAAGAAATATAATGAAACGTCTGTTGTGTCACGTGCACGTCCGAGCTCTTCAACAGAATCTCGACTTCTTTTTCCGTGAAACACCATGTCAACGCAGTGGAATTGCGTGAAAAACATCGCCAAGTACTTGTCCGTGCATTCCTCTCGATGATTGCCGATCGATCGATTCCGTACAATGGGGCTGGTTCGTGCAACCTCGCCTACCACGCTATGTGTTACGATGGAGAGTAGCAAGAGTTAATTAATACGGTTTCTAGACGACATTTCTACCAAAGCAACCGTTCACGAAACATCCAACTCTATCGCAACTTTATGAAAAGATATTATCGCAATGAATTAATCTGTTCGACATGGCTTGGTAATTTTCCTTCATTTTAGGTGTTTAATAGTTTTTTAATTGAAACAATATTTATAGTATATTTATAGTATGGTTTTTTTAACAACGAACACGCGTTAAAACAACGAAACAAATTAATCCGTGATAAAATATTTTAAAATACTAGTCTGTACGTACTAAGGTATAGCTTGGTAATTTTTGTTTAATTTAAATGTTCAGCGATATTAATATTTAGTAATAATGATAACAAAATTAATTAGATTATCATAATGCTTTATAAAATTAACGTATCTTGTTTTCAATGAATCTGTCCTTGTAACAATATTTCTCTAAGAAACTTGCAATAGCATCTGTTTAATAAATTTCTAAGAAACTTAATATTGATTTTAAAAGTCTTTCTGTCGAGAAAAGAACACAGTGATTTATGTGATATCGTGGAAAAAAAAGTTCACGGAATAACAAAGTAGATATAACTCCGAGTATTATAGTTTCGAAATTGGTATTCTCAGAAAGGAGCAATTCGTGTATATTTTATTTTCCAAAGATTACGATCTTTGCGCATCTTCCATTTAAAATTATTTCTTCTACTTGTTTCCTCAGAAAAACCATCGGGAATATTCTGTGCAACGAAATCTCTGCGCTTTCCATCGAAGTATTTGCTTGTTTCGCAAATATTCGATGTTTAAAAATAAACAATCGTAATCAGTGATACATATTTTGATCTCTGATAAGTTAACATAAGTCTACGCTTTCGTGCTTAGATCTGATGAAATAAGAGTCATAAATTCACGCAAACGTACTTTTTTATTTTTTTCTTAATTCTTTCTCGATTACATAATAGATGCACATATAACTATACAACTGGTTTTATAATTTCACGAACAATATTTATTTTTCTATTCTTTTTTAATAATAAAAAAAAGAACACAACAGTAGAACTACAAAAAAAAACACATTAAAAAGAAATTGCACTATGTAATCTTTTCAGGATTTTCCTCGACAGGCATGGTCAATGGATAATAATTACAGCCACGATAGCCGATGCAAATCACAGGAAAATATCCAGTACACATACCGGTTTTATAATCGATTGATTTTAAAGGCGAGCCATGTATATCTGTATAATTACTAATTAGTCGATAATTGTAAACACTGGACAGGCAAAAAACACGCGCAGTTAACAAATGACCACTAGGTGGAATTGTAGACGATGGTAACATAAAAACTTTATCGGTTCCATTAGTATAATGTCCATAAAAGTATACTAAAAATATTTTCTTAGTCGATAAGATACTTTGATACATTTTTAGTTATCAATCACGAATCAGTGACTCGGTGATTGGCTTCTCACGTAAATTACGTATTTTTATTTTACTTATTAATTCTTACGTTCTTTTAATTCAAACGAGACGACGAGATTTTGTTCGAAGTAGATGTGAAGTAGACGTGAAATTTGTGAAGATTTTTCGGCGATCGAATATCCTATAAGAAGGAAAATTTGGAAATTTGTCTGGTAAACTCGCGAAGATCTTTCGTTCTTTTTTTTCACCTTTGAATTCTTTATTTATTGTTCGAGTTACTGTAATTTTACGACCACTCTGTTCTCGAAGGTTTCTAGAAAACTGTAAGACACAAACTGTGAGATGTGCGTGTTTCAAGCAAGTTTCTTTCTACAAGATTCCTCGAATTCTGCACCCACGCGTACATTGAGGAATCATAAACAAAGTTTCGACGGTAAATTTCTTATACAAAATTCCGGGCTCAGACTTCTTTAAGAATGTAAACCTAAAGTGGAAATCTCTTAGCTCGAAAGTACGCAACCTTCTTGTAATTTTCAGTACCCGAGTCCTCCAATATATTTAACGTGTTCCTCTCTAGAAGTCTGAGACTCTCTAGAAATTTATTTTTAATGATCACCATTTTTATGCATAGGTGAAATAATCTGTACAACTGTTTAACGTCCCAAAAGTTACGGTGACGGTTGACAGATTTTTAATGTTATAATTAATAACAGTTTTACAAACTTACTCTTGCTTTAATTCCAAAGAAATACCGCAGATGAGAAACGTGAAAAAATCCCAGTCACAGGCAGACAGAAGAGGCAGCAATAGGAAAAATTGATCGACCAAATATTCTTCTTTTTAATTAATTTAGTATCAGAAAAATCTACCACAGTGTCAGCAAATGTCACTCATAAATAGTAAATAAAAAATTACGAAACGTTGATAACCGAAGTCCATACAAGAGCACGTTCTAAGAAACATTCACCCATTCCAAGTATTTCTTCGCTTGGATTCCAACAGGCCACAAAAGACGATGATAAGGAAAAATATGAAAGAAATTTCAGTCTAACAAAGATAAGGAAAAGCTGTGAAAAGAAATCGGTCGCTGGAATATTCTTATTTTTAATTAGTTTTATATTAGAACAATCTAATATAAAAAAAGAAGAAGAAGAAGAAAGACCCACCCTTTGCAATTGTACGAATCTCAAAAAATATCACAGAAGTCACATGCAATTGTTAAATAAAAAGCACGTTTCCAACGTGCTTTTATTATTCCTCCTTCTTCTTTGCCAAGCGTATCTCCTCGCTCGAGTTCCAGAAGAACAGAAAAGACGACAACAGGAAGAAATATGGAAGAAATTTTGGTGTAAAAAGTAAGAAAATAAGGTAGAAGCAAATCGGTCGATGGAATATTCTTACTTTCGTGGTTTCCGATTTGTAGCTGGTATCGGATGGCGTGGAGGACAGGTGAATTCCCGCAAACACGACGCCCCGCGGCGCAGGTTTTATGGCGGAGGGCAGCGTCGCGGCGCCGGCGTCTCTGCAATCAATACGTCGCGGCGCAACGTTCCGCGTGCTCCAACCTCAGCTGTTCGCTCTCTTCGCGTACGCCCTAACTCCTAGATCGTCTTATTTCCGTTTCCTCCACTCTGAGATGTCCAATTTGCCCGATTCTCGAATTTATCGAGACATCCAGACGCTCAATATGCGTCCAGACAGTAGCAACGTTGAAATTTGATCGTAAACAAGGTACAGTGGAATTTGCTAACGCGTTTGTTAAAAAAATTTTTTATGCAACTTTCTTTGATGTAACTGGACAGAGTTTGTGTTCATATTTTTCCTCTTATTTAACATCTTTCCATTATATCGTTATAAACATAAGGCTAAGTATAAACGAACGATTAAATAATTTAGTGTATAAAACAACAAATAATTTTGTATGTGAGAACAGTGCAGAGAGAGGAAGATAAAGAAATAAATAATTTAAAGAACTACAGTGTTTGAATACCGTAATAGCAACAATATAGTAACCTACTGAGGAGAAAATTTAATTTTGCTCAACCACCTATTGGGTTGGCAACTAAGTGTTTGCGGATTTTGTCATTAGGCGGTAATAACAAAATCCGCAATCACTTAGTTGCCAACTCAATACATATTCAGTTGCTATTTAAAATCACATATTTATCATGTTACTTGATATTTTTAGCGCAAATGCCAGGCAGAAAAAGGGGACCATTACTTTTCAACGCTACTGTATAACATCCAATGCACTCGCATATTCTGTTTAACATTCAGCAGTAGCTAGCAATGACAATTCTTAAAAAATTTGACTAAAAATAAATTACCATCTCATCAGCACGCTTTTTAGAAATCGAAACATTGTATGTTAAATCGCGTATGAGATTGGAAAGCCAATGAGAAAGGTGAATTTCAATGATGCGAACCTAAAGTGCCATTTGTCACGCCCTTTATTGAGAACTGTCATTCGCTTGATAAAGAAGATATTTCACATCACCTTTTTATCGTGGCCGAATCGTGATTCGAATTGAATCGCGCGTGTAAGCTCCCGAGCCTTAAAAATATCTGTCGGAACAATCGAATAAACATTTCTTGAGACGTCGCCTCGAATGATGATAAACCTTGTTCGGTTGAAGACTAAACCCGCGAACGCAGGTTGCACGCTGTACATTCTCAATTTAGTCGATTCGATTCCCTTTCGCGGAGATTTGACAAGATCCGCGTTGTTTTAATCGTATCTTTCGAATTTATTTATTTATTCTTTCAACTTCCATTTACGTTAGATTTAATGGAATTTTGATTAAAATTATTCGTAGATTAATGTCAATGAAACTCAATTTTACATATTTAATTTGTCGAAATGTTTGAAACAAAAAGTGAAATAAAGAATGGAGAAATTGGTTGATGTAACGAATAAGATAGAAGAAGAATATATGGTTAAAAGAGCATGATGAAACATTGTGGAATAAAAGTGAGAAATGAATACAAAGTAGGGCGAGAAATAAAACGTGATATCACAAAACGAAATTTAAATTCTATTTCCATTAAATTTTTCTCGCTCATAACCCACGGAATATTCATAAATATTCATAAATTTCTTTATGAATTAAAACGAGAGAAGTAGCACAGCATATGAATGGAGGTAAAGTGAGACAGAAAATAAAATACAAATGTATAGTGGTACGATGACTGATGACCAGCTGATAAAATTAGTTTTATGCAAATTTTGGAGAAAATTTTTCTAAAAATACACAAAAAGAGGAAAAAATAAACGAAGCACACGAAAGCAACGCCAGTGACTACCATCGTCAAAAACACCATTCCAATCAACGTAACATCGTTTCACACTCGGCTAGAGCAAAGCGAATCATTCGTTTCACAGACGAAGTTTCGATAAATTTCGAACTGGATGCAGTTTTCCAGTGGACGATCGCGACTTACGCTGTGAAATCTGATTTCTGGTCAGCGCACCCTCGATGCCACGGTTCAGGTCGGCAATCAAAGCTGTTTAGAAGCTCTTCGAGTGCACTTTATTGGAATAACCTAGATGTTGTCGATGGAACGGTGCGCGAAAGGTGGCAACCACGTCGATTCCGCTTCAGGACCCTCGTGAAGCCTCGAGGGGACACGGGACACAGGGGGTTACCCGGTTTGTCTGTCACGATTTTTCTTTTAACTCGAGTGTTCGTTGAGGGAAAGTCGAGAATCGGGGTTCTGGGGCGAAACGTGGCAAAAAATTCTTGTGGGGTTGAAATTTGTTGAATGAATGAATCTCTTGTATTTTCTAAGTATCTTTTTCTCGGTAATGAGAACATGGTCTAATCGAGGCCGTTTTATTCAAAGTGTTATAAACAATGGTTCTTTCACTTCACAAACATTTAATTCGAACTGTAACTTTAATTTTAATTTAATATTAAATACAAATAGCGTGGAATATCTCGGTATTTCTTCTTCCGTTTCTCTTCTTAGCAGTTGCCTACAGCTTTAATCTATGAACATCCGAGGCTAAGATATGACACCCTATTGCTAAAATAAGCCCATCTATTCTTCTCGACAAAATCCATTATCTCTCACTATGGATACTCTTTCGCTAATCTGGCAATAGATTTATAGCTGTATTATCTGACAAAATCTACGAACATCTACTACCAAGATTTGCAATCCTCTCTGCTGAAAACGACTTGTGTTATTCTTCTCAAGCTAAACTTTCAAAGTTCCGTAAGCGAAATCCGATACTTTTCTAATCTAAAGATAATACCTTCCTCTTTGAACAATCTACGTACAAACAAATCCAACAACACACCATTAAAGTGCAACGAAAAGCAGCCGCGTGACTCAAGCCGCACAGAGGCCAGGGAACCGAACGCTGGCACGGCGAACGTGTGTGTCTCTGGCTGGTTGAAAGTCGCCGATAAACACTGGATTAGCTAAGACTCAGACCGCAGCCAGACCTTGCACGGCTCGGTAGCCTTTTCTCTCCGCGCTATCTCGGGCTAATTGCACGTAATAACTAACACGCCTGGACTCGAGACTTCAATGCTATTTATGGTAGTTTCTCGTGGACAGGCTAGCGGGATCAAAGGGGACGCGTACATGTTTCTTCATTTTCTTCTTTTACCTTCTTTTTAACGAAATACGAGCTTATTGTTTCCTCCGTTTCGTACCACTTTTATATTGTCCTTTACGAAACTCTCTATCATCTCTGATAGCTCGGGATGGCTTTCGTGTCCCTTAGCGCACTTGTTGGTCACGTTATTTTAATAAACAATTGAACAAATCAAGATGATTTCTCTGTTATACTATCTGTTCCCTAACACGTGGGACATGCTTCAGGAATGGACAGGGAACACAGAATTGCAGTGAAAAAAGTTCATGTAAACGTGTCTTCTACCTGACCTTTTTTCAAAGTTATAGCCACTTATGTGTCTCGATAATCTCTGTAAGCAACTGCTTATCTTCACAGATGCTCGAAATGGCTATCATTCGTTTGTACACAATTTTTGAAACATGGCGAAAGATTGTTTGACACGACGACTATAGGTTTGCATAGAAATAGAGGATGGTTATTTCGAGCACCTTCTATGAAGATAAGCCCTCGTGGATTATCGTAACACAAAAGTGGCTATAACTTTGAAATAGGGTACGACATATGCTTGTATGAACATTTCTCATTGATTTTGTGTTCCATAGCGACTTCTAAACTGGCTTATTTTATGAAATACCCTGTACATTAAAATTTCTTCTGAATTTTTACAGTTTGTCCAACAAAACAAGTTCCTAGTATTTTAATAAGATGTTTAACACACGATCGAAACGAGAAATCATAATGCATACCAAAAACAATTGTTTCATTCGAGATGGTACGTAATATCGGAAAAATACGTTTGAGTGAAAGATAATCGAAAGAACGCAGCTTCGACATTACGAAGCTCCTCCCGTACTTATTCCTTCCTCTTTTCGCCTCATCGTGATAGGTTATGTTAAACGAACGGGAGAAAGAACAAGTAAATGTCGAAGAAGAAGAAGGAAAATGGAATAGAGAGAATAGAGGAGGGAAAGAATTCTTCAATTTCTTCTCTCGATCGTGTCACGAACCGTCCCCTTGCTTCGCCGGAGTAATTAACGGCCAGCAATGACGAGAGCGCTCGCCGCCTTGGGCATGGGTTAGCGCGAACGACCTAGATTCGCCTCCATATTGCGAATACGCCGACCACTCGACCATCCACGGGGCTTTTTCAGATTGCGTGAGAATTGCTTTTCACGACTGTTGTTCGATTGATGGGGAGCTGTGATTTGTGGTTGCTTGTTGATTATTGAACTAATCTAGGGAATTTTGAGGTTACGTTACCTCGGCGTTCAGAAAATGTTCTCTGTTGAAATTTGCATATTATGCTGGTTTAGTAAATCAGTAGATCGCGGTTTTTTATGCACATGTGGAAGATACAAAAATAGCACGAATCGTACAGAATACATTTCATATAGAAATATATGTCGAACGAATAATAATTACAGTCTTCCGAATTATGGGTGAGAATTGAAAGTTACTAGACCAGTTTCTCAACTCTAAGTACTTACAAGTAAACTTCAATGTAGCTACATTTCATCGCGTCAAAGTTAGCCAAGAATTTCTGGACTTGCAGATTATTCCAGGACTCGTTACTCGCGTTAAATCGATATCGCTTAAACTCTTAATTAGATGGGAACGATAAATGGCAATTTCAAGTACTCGGAACGAGTGCGACGCGTAATAATACGCAAGGATTTCGGTGAAAACATTAGCTCTTTTTTTCGATGACTAAGCACAGCAAATACGATTCGTATTTACGATAAAACGTGCAAAGATATACTAACATAGAGCATGGCCGCTAACTTTAGACGCCATGGAAGATATGCTCCAAATGAATCATACGAATTTTCGGAAAAGTCGGATTCGTCATTGTTAACAACGGCTACTCGGAACGGCATTCTTGCTATTTCATTATATTTAGAAAATTGTAGACGGGAAATCTTTGTATGTTTGACGAGCAAATGAAGTAGTTGTACACATTGAGAGGTTATGTTATGAATCAATCAATTATGTGAACACGATCCGTCGTTTCCTGTACGATAACGTTTTCAAACTGTCGTCTTGTAGCGTGCAATGTATGTTTATATAATTTTCGCCAGTCATATTTGTAAACGTTCGACATACATGTACCTATAGAAAGTTTCATAAGTAGTGTACGATCAAAAGATAGCGGAATATCGTAGAACGATTTTTATCAATGAAGTTACGATAGTTTCGGATTAGTTTCTACTTTTACAACTACTAAACATATGCTTTCGATAAAAATAATACTAAATTTTATTGAAGCAAGAATATATTATTATAATACGTATATCTATTATTATATTATCTATTTTTATCATGTCGCTTCGATTATAATTATTTAACGGAAGGAAATGAAAAAATTGAACGATGTTACAAGAAAATCAGTAATTTTTGTAAAATTATCGATCGACGTTATATTGACATTTTTTTATAAAATCAATAATATCCATCGCTCTCGTCAAATATAATTCGGTTACGTAAAATGAAAATGAAAATGAAAATTTTCCTACCGTTTATCTTCTGAACTCTTTTTCACCTGCCACTATGTACGTAATTATATTTAGGTACACATTAAAGCTCGATGATTTTAACACTTTAACGGAATAACGTTCGTTTTATTAAAGTACCACGCTACTATATTTCATTGCCTTCCATTCACGCATTTTAGTGCACATCCGAATTTGTTAGTGAGGGAAAAAATGTGTTGAACATCGACGAGAGCAAATATTTACGGAAACGTATTAAAAAACATGGAAACGAGAGGCTACAGGTATCCGACAACACGTATGCTTGCACACGTTCTCACTTATCGTCAGAAATGAAGCGTAAGCCAAATATCCGCAGAAAAATATGGGAATGTCGAGGAAATATTTTCTCTCCGATAATGAAACGTTTTTTTTATAAGAGGCGGATTTCAAAATCGGTCAAGCTTTTATCGTTAACGAATATATGAATAGATAATGACCAGCCGGAGTCTCGACACATCTATAATGATAGCGAAGGATCATTAGTTGCCAGAAACCAGGGCAAACTGTCTATTTTTGGAATAATAAGGTTGTAGGTATTATGTGCTGTTAAAATACGGTTCTCTAAAGAATATAATAAATAGAGGCGAAAAGAGAATTCTTTCAAGAAAGAAAACTATATATAATTGTATATAATATGACGCGGCTGCTCTAAGGATCAGTATCCATTTAGTGGAACAAACCAAAATTTTCCAGACCAAGAATTCGAGTTAAATCATGTACCCTAATCACTGAGAATAAAGATAACGTCACTTTAATTCCATGGCCGCTTAAATTGTAACATCACTCTGCACTTATTTTGCATGAGAATAGATGGAAAACGTCATTTTGCGAGAAATAGCATCTTTCATAAAACATATTCTCATGAAGGATAATACCACTATAAACTCAGACTTTCCTAAAAATTACAATGACTATTCTGCTTTGGATATTTCATACATTCTATCCATCTTCGCATCTTTAAACTTCACATAAATAACAATTAGTTACAATAATAAAAAAGTAACAATTGAAATTTCAACGGCACTATGGAGCCAACCTTTTTGCCAATCGGCCGATCTAAAATTTCCAATAACTTCCACTTAACCTAAAACTTGATAAGGAAATGGCGATTAAATAACGAGGATCGTTATTCCTTTGCGAAGGAACAGCTAAGAAGAGGAAAGGGAGAAAACGCTTTCTCTTTTCCTTCGTTCTATCGAGCAACCCTCGGGCCACTTTGTGCAGTCGATATCCTCGAGGAGAAAGGAGAGCTTCGTCCTTCGTAGGAAACTTAAGGACTTTGCGCTTGAACTTGATACGAAATGGGCTAAAAGCGATCAATACGAGCTTTCGGCGCTTGCGAGGCAAAGCTCCGGCTGGCATGGCCAGCAGAAACCACCCTGCAAGCTCGCTACGAGCCACCATGCTTGTTATCAGCATGGGAATCGCCATAGGCAGCCACGAATACCAAGAAACTACGTCTAGACCGGAAGTGAGCAAAACTTCAATTTACTACAATGGTATTCGACATCTAAATTTTGAGACGGCAGATTTTCTGACAAAACTTTCACCTTTTAAACGAAGGAGAATTCGTGAATAAGGAATAAAAGTACTGAAATGTGACAGTGAGTCTAGTAAGTTTGTTCAAAGAAATAGCTGTAATTTTTGTTTGAAGATGTGTTTAAAGATATACGTACGATGGTATTTGAAACTTGGACTTCTTTAAAGAAGAATCTACTTTTTTAAAGAAAGAGGAATTTTTGTGTAGGAAACGAAGAGAATATGGCAGAAACTACAGTTAAGTGTTTAAACGTGAAATATGAGAAATTAAGTGGTTACTTGTTCGAAATTCACAGTGCAAATAGGTTGATAATTCTAGCTTACTAATAGCAATAAACTAAGAATAGTAATTTAGCTTGTCAGATAAGTGCAGGTTCTTTCCTTAGATAAGGCACTTCAAAAGATAAGAGTTTCCAGACTTAGACAAGATAATGATCAAGGATGAAGCATAAATAAGATATTCGTCATATTCGAGGAACTATTGCAATTGTAACAATAGATGAATGAAGATTTCTATAATTTCGTTCTTTCAATTCTTTGAAATAATACTAAAACACTATGTGTATCGAACTATACAGAATTATTGATCAAGTACCACATATGACTACGATATTCGTAAGAAACTACGTAAGAATGGAGGAAATATTGATGTTTGTTAAGAAAATATCCATCGAGGCCTAAAATCAACAATAAATAAGATATTTATAAGGAACTATTTTATTCATTAGATGGTATTGACAAAATCCGCAATTACTTAGTTGCTAACCCAATAATTATGATAAAATATCAACAAAGAAGACTTTTACGAGAAAATCGGTAAAATGTTTAAAGCAATTTTACGACGAACAAATTGAAACACTCTCTACGCTAAACTTTATTTGATTTATGACTATCTATTTGACAATTACACAATTTTTAAGCTAAGTGTAAGAGCCCAACGTGTTGTTCCGTGATCACAGAACTCCAGCTTGGGCTGTCCTAATGATTCACCATAAACAGGACCAACGCAGCGTGTTTTACCGTGTTCAGATTAGACAAGCACGCTTGTCAGCCTTTCCCTAATCGATACTCCACTAGAGTACTCGGCGTTTTTCGCATTTAATTCTGACTTCAACGTAATTCGCGACTTAAGAATACGTTCGCGTAACACAGTTCGATAAGATCGAACTAAATTTTGTGAACGGATGATACACGCGTCTTTTATATTCTCTAAGAATCATTAACATGGTATTCAAATTGTTTATAATATTTTTAATATATTGGTATATGATATATAATTATGAAAGATAACGTGCTGCTTTTTTAACACAATTTCATATAAATTTTGTATCCCGAACTTTTACGACGATGAGATACTTTGATATCAGCTTTTTGGGATAACCCATCGCGCTCCTATTTTACATTTACACTTGGCATTTACAATTTGGGCAATGTAACACGGTTTCAGGTTTCCCTCGAAGTAGACAGTGTATACGAAACGTCGACCCAAAATGCAAATGCCAAGTGCAAATGCAAAATCCAGACGCGATCGTTCGTATAAATTGTATGAGATCGAATTTCTAGAATTTCTAAATGTCGTATAAATTAATTTTCTATCTTAAGGGAATAGCGTCGTTAAAATAATATTAATTGTAAAAATGATATTCTAATTGAACTGCGGATTTTTAATCATCGATAGGAAATTTGAAAGTGCAGAATTGTATAAATATATATATATATATTGAAATATCCAAAGTATAGTGTTTTTATAATACTTACTAAGTAAAATAATTTTCTACCGAGGTTCTATTTTCTTAATTATATTCTCGAAAACATGAATTTGTTATCTTAGCTCTATATTATCTTAGTTCTAAGAAATAATCTATCTAATGTTTAATTCTATTTAAATCTTAAAACAAAAGAGAAGCGACAAAGATCAAGTCTGAGTGTTTGAATATAACATTTCGAAACGAGATCGTGAATCATTTATACTTAAACGATTTATCCAACGGGGCAGCTAATTTTTTTGCGATCGCTCCCACTTCCACTTAACTCTTTAACGAATCAATAAAGTCGTTAGCTTTAAATTATAGCCAATTATCGAGTCTACAGAGGAATAAAATTCCATCGTAGAAACGATACACATACAGCATTCTGAGTGATTATGGGGTTACGTAAGCACTCTTGTTTACGCGACCGTTAATACTATTAAAAGTTCTTGCTCTTGTTTCATCCGGCAATAACAAGCTATCGATGATGTCTTACATCTCATTTTCGTTCACGATACATCTGCAACCTCGTATAGTTATGACACATTTCTATCGAAAATTTAAACTTTCGAAAATTCCATTTAATTATTACGTACCTTCGATTCAAAATACCAAAGTACTTGTAACAAAGTTTATTACAATACAATAAGATACTTGGGTCAAAATATGATGAAACGTGCAAGCATATTTGCAAGACGGATATGCCACAGTACTTGACAAAAGGAGGTATATGAGACAGGTCAAAGTCTTATGGTTAGAGCAAAATTTCATAATACGGACGGAATAAATATTGAAAGAAAGAAGAAGAGAGAATACGCGAGACATGTCAAAGGAATATGGAGAATGTTAAACATCAGATGGAAGAATGGGAGCAAAGACGTGGAAAGAATTAAAATATAAGTATTGAAAAAATGTTGCAGAATAGAAGGGTGGGAGAAGTATTAGAATGGCTTAGGGGCATAAACAGAATAAAGAACGAAATAAATAAAAAGAGACGAGGAATGGATATCAAAGAATAGATATGTGCAATAGAAGGGTTAATAGAGGGTAAGAAATGTATAGCGTTAATTGTATGATTATTATGGATTAAAAAGGATGGATAGGGGTAAACGTAGAAAGATTAGAACGTGTTACAGAGATACGTGTGTATGGTAATTAAAAAGAAATTGGAAACCAAGCCCGATATTTTGACCGCGAGGTCGAGATTAAATAAACACATAAGTTCATATGTATAGGGTAGCCACACTACTATTTCACAGCGTTTTTCTCGTAAACGATAAGCACGAGAAAAAAACCAAAGGGGAAAAAGATGAATAGTTCAAGATGAACTACACATTCGGAATAATTTTTTTTTTCACAAGTGCAAAAATATATTTGCATGAACGATATATGCAAAAAGAAAGGGAAGGTTTTCTACCGAAGAAAAGTAAGATGCACATGGACTTTTGCACTTGCGAAAATAATATTATCGTAAATACGTAGCTATCTCCTTTTTCTCTTTCATTCTTTCCACGTACTTGAGAAACGCTGGGAACTAATAGCGCCAACACACTGTACATACATAGTACAGCTACATAGCTTGGAACACGGAGTATGAACGTTAAAATCCATTTCCATCCAGCGACACACCCGCGCCATCGAAAAAGGGAAGCCTCCGCTGTATCGCGTCTATTCACCACGGCTTTTTCAATTTAATTAGCCATAGGCGACTTGCACAGGCGAACAGGAACACGTGAACGAGACGCTGAAACCGATCGACCTGTACAGATTTCCCTTTCGTAATTGTCCTTTATGGAACGCGCACGCGAATTGACATCGCGCCGCGCAGAAATGCCCGTTTGTATTCATGCGGACGTGCCCGTGGATAAATCGCGAGCTGGACGAGCAGCCACGCAGCTGCGATTCCGTATACGATCCTTCCATAAGAAACCGTTTCCCGCCACGCGTGCCATTCTCTCGAATGCAAATTCGCGGGGTATCGCGACGACCTCACTCCAACGGGAACGTTTCAACACGTTACGAAACAACGCTCTCAAGGGTTTTCCAACGATAAATGTCGAAAAAGTCTTTCTACTCGGTACAGATACCGTGATAGTTTCAACATTGTTTTGGAAAGCGTGTATAGGTTTGTTCAAAATTCGCGCACTTAGAGTCTCGTACTTTATGGTTACACGTAGTTACCAAAGGAGATAGAAGTTGAAGATGTGAGATGAGATGAGTAGAGACTTAGGTTCGTTTGAAAATCGCGCGTCTAACCAGTTATACGTAGTGGAGGGGGTAGAAGTTGGAGGTGTGAAGAGAACAACGAGTTTTGAAGGTTTTTTAATCTTCGACTATATTTTATTCTTTTTATACGGTAAGCTGGTTCCAGGGAAACGTTGCAACATTGTGAAAGACTACTGTAAAGAGACTTCCAATGGTAAATGAGGGAAACGTTTCCTAGTTTGTATGGAAGTTGGAAATTTCTATGGAAACAGATTTTCGATATAATTTTGCGTGTAGTTTCGGAACAGTTTCGAAAAGTGTGGATAGATTCGTCAAAAAATCAAGTGTCTAGCGATATGTCAATATGCTTTACACATAGTCTAGGCTGTGGAGATGCGAAACTGTGCAACATTGTGAAAGAATGCTAAGAATGATATTCCAATGGTAAATAGGAGAAACGTTTTTCTTACTTTCTATGGATATTGCGATGATTTTGATTGTAGTTTTAAATGTAGCTTCGATACAGCTTTGAGAAGGGTGAATAGGTTCGTTCATAAGCCGAACGCTTAATAAATTGTAGGTACTTAATGGAGGAGAATGGAGGAGAGTTCTTCTATTCTCAAAATTATACAGTACGTCAACAGGACTGCAAAGAAAACGTTGCAACACTGTGAGAGACTGCATTTAAGGATTTTTCAATGATAAATATCGAACAAGTTTTCCACTTTGTATGGCTAAATATCGTGATGATTTCAGCATGATTTTGGAAAGGGTTCGAATCGGTTCGTTCAAAAGTCACGCGTTTAACCAGCGATGGTTGATTAAGAAATGATGGACCTTACTGTATAAAATCCGATGAAATTCGTCAATTCCGCTCGATTGCTTAATTTGCCAAGAAAAATTCAACTGAATGTTAGCAACTAAATTTATGAGACTTCCTGTACACACCCTACGACTTTCCAGACTTTAAGAATCTAAACGATGTATCGAGTCTGGCTGGGAATAACGATGAGATCAGACGGAAAAGAAAAGTTTCGCGCGGTAAAATAGCAAACGCTAGGCTGCATTCGTTCCGATGGAACAAATTAACGAGCGTTTCTTGTCGCTTTCGAAAGCACACGCGGCCTTTCAGTCGCATTAAGCCCGCCAGACGCCGTTAGTTCCGGCTGAAACACGTTGGAAAACACCTTCTAGTCGATTTTTTTCGCGCGCCGACTCTCAAACAACAGCGATGTGCGCGCGCGCGCGCGCGCGCGAGCACACGGCATTTCACGACGCAGAAATTTCCAACTAGCGCGACACGTTATCGCCGCGCGGTTCTCCGAGAATTCCCGCACATTTTCCCTTGGTTAGTCTTTGAACTCCACGGTGAACGTCGCTCATGTACAGTGAACTTTTATCGACACACCTATACGCACACTTTGTCACATAATAATACCCAGTTTGATTTAATGTATCCTTTGTTCTTTAAAAAATTGCTACTTTTGGTATTTAGTGCTGTCGCGTTTCACGTACCTTATCTTTGTCGTTACGTTGAGTTCAATGATTCTTTGTTACTGCGGTTATCGTTATCTTGGCCCCTAATCAAAATTGTTACATATACGGTGGATTAAAAAAATATTGGCACATATCCTTATCCTCTAATAAAGCTTGGAACGTCAGCCTCTACGCTTTTAGAGTATCAAATTTTTATAATCATATGAAACTACCGATCATAAATGACACAATTAATTAGCATATAGATGTTATAACAAATAGCGTGCCAATACTTTTTGTAACCACGGTATAAGAATTTCTGTCAGGTATTTTTACTACTGGCTTCTCGCAAAAGTTCGCGAATCTAAACCTAAATATTCCTATATAATCAATTTTATATTAAAAAAAACAACGAGAATAGCCTCGTTACACGTTTTCCTGTCATCTTCAAATGAAACATTACGCTAACGCAACTTTGCTTCTTAATGGATCGATATTACAGGTCTGTGCATCGTGTATTCAATTTTATACTTTATCGTATGATCTTTGATTAGTTTTTCTTGCGCGCAAACTTTATTTGCGAGCCTGGAAGCCGTTAGGCACAACGTCAGATTTGTTGGCGCCGCGCCAGTGTATGAATTCTTGCGAACATGTATCAGCAGATCGCTCTTTTCCCATTCAGTCGACGCGCAAGCATTAAGTCCGGGGTCGACCATGTTCAAACAACAACCGGGTAAATCCCTCGGATGCCTAAGCGTGTTTTGACGCGCATACCGCGGATAACTACACAAAGAACGCTGGAAAATGGAACAGCTTTGTTATTTTAATTTTTCGAGAGAAGAACGCGGCCGACTCTTGAGAAAATTCTGAAACTCTTGCGATCGTGAGAAACATGTTGTACTTGATACTTTCTTCCCTCTATAACGCATCTCATATAACGTGGTATTTGTAGAATGAATGGAATTTGCAATTCAATTTCCATCGAGTCTAACAGCGAGCGATAAGCGGAGAACTAAAAGCGAAGATATAAATCTGCCGTGGCTTTCGATTGACATCGTCCAAGTGGATATAAACGAACACATTAATCTGAATTCTTTTGGACTATTACATTTTCATCGCTTTTGTCCGTCATCGGCACGTACCACACCCTTTTCTAACTATTGTCTCAAGTACCATTATACAACTATAGAGGTACACTTTATAGCTCACATAAATTAATCCCTCGAGTTATCCAGCGACCAAAGCACAACTGAAAATAATGCCAATCACAAGCTCGAGTCAACAACGGCCACAGCCGTAGGATTCAATTAATGTAGCCTAACTAAAAGTCTGGAAGTAGCCTCTAACGTTACAAGAATCGGACAATACGACTATAAATTCCGTTAGCGACCATTCAGAGGAACTTCTAGCCGTACGGTAACCTCTAACACGCGTGACCGACGGTAGAGTGCGTGAAAAGTGGACAAGTCGGGGCCAAACGATCGATTCCCACGTAGCACACGCCAACCGTTTACGATCGAATTGCAACGAAAACGAAATCGGTCTCGCGATACGTGCATGGCGGGCAATTACGCTTGTTCTGCCCACGTGACGCGAACGCGTTGCGTTTAGCCGGTTGATTTAGTGGCCGTTTAATCCATTTAGAGATGGAAAACGCAAGTGGAACTGGAAGCGAGACGGTTTTTGCTCCGGTGTCATGCTAATACGATTTACGAGTGGCGAGTCGCCAGCGGAAGAGAGTTATCAAGGCGACGTTCAAACCGTCGTTTCCTCGCGCATGTACACTGGTTAAGGCTTTATGCGAGGGATTTCTTGTTTTCTATTTTTTTTTTTTTTTGTAAAATTATCGGGCCACATGCGACGAGGATACATCGGTGCGCTTTGAAACGCACGTAACGTGCGTTGGTTAGAGAACACTTTGACGAAGGTTGGGAATTTTTGTTTTCCGATTGTCGAACGTGTATGCGTTTTAGCGTGGATTTGGCAAGGTTACAGAGTGAGAAAATTATGGAAACGGGACTCCATGTGAAACGACCGTAGACGAGATTTTCGGTTTTGACGGCGAATTTCATTTTGCCGTATAGAAAATCTCTTTCGTGGAATAGAGAATTCCCTTTGTGGGAAGAGATGACTTGTTGCGAGGTTTGTGGGAAAGGAATGTGATTTTGTGAGAGCCACCGATAAACGATGAATTATGGAACGTGAATTACACGCGTTTCTTTCGCCTTTCAACGCCGGAATACGAATAAACCACTCTCTTATTCCTGATCTCGTGATATTCACGGTCAGCGGGGAGCAACGCCATAAATACACTCCGATAGACCTAAGGGCGCGAGTTATTTTCATAGTCTGGGAATATTACAGTCGCGTCACCTTTTTAAAAATACGAGTTCGTTTCCTAAGCTGACTTGCGACTCTGGAATCCCACGGGTTGAAACAGACAGCGCTTTGTCTATAAAATCATCGATAAAGACATAGTCCGCTAGCAATTGACCGTATATTGGACTACTTTTATAGTTACTTAAAAACAATATAAAATATTGCGGTTAATATTCTACATCGAAAATTATATCGAAATGAAAGGAATCTTTTATTATTATAGAAAAAAGTAAGCAATTTCTTTTACTAATAAAAGCAATTCTTCGAAAGTTCCTTTCGAAATAACTATACTATATATGATAAATTTTGATTAATTCCTTTTGATTAATTTTGACTAATTGCCTGAAAGCAAAAACTGTTTTTAAAATCATTTTTACGATATCTATATACATATTTTACAATCTCTTGGTACAGCTTCGAACAAAAGTCCGCAGAGTTGGAAATTATGTCGCGGGACGTTTCGAAAGACGAATTATCATCAGAAAGCTAAATCACAGCATTCTATACCAAATAACGAGATACAAAAGACCACTCACCATTTCGTCCAGGCTCTTCAGATCATTGGTGACGATCTGCGGCTGGGGTCCATAAATGAGACACGGTTCCTCCTGTTGCATATCAGCGTAGTCGTCGTCGCTCTCCTCGTTTCCATTATTTCCATGAGCTCCGTTCGCCGCTTTATTCTCCGCTGCGATCTCTCGATCGATTTGTCTCTCCATTTGCACCAACATTGGCGCCAGCATACCAAATTTCGCGCCCCGCCTGGCGACCTCCAATAGACAGAGAATCACATGTCGTTCGTTCTTGCGCATAATCAGGTCATCGGTCTCGAATAACAGACACTCGATGATACCGAGGCTGTTGCGGCACCAGCCGATAAAGTTGGACACGTTGTCACGGGCGAAGAAGGTGCCGGCCTTCGCGTTCGGCAGGAAGGCCACGTCGCTCAGCTGGCTCATCGGTAACGCCAACGACGAGGTCATCGATCGTGTCATCGAGATTTTGCGCGCTTGACGCCGCGCCACGTACTCGGCCGCCGACTTGCGTACGTTGTTCGCGTGCTGCAAACAGAAGATAAAACGGTACTGGTTAGAGGCGCGTGAGGAAGCAACAAACGTACTGGATAATACTGGTTCGAAGAATCTCGATGATTTTGACTTGAATTTTCCTGTGTTTCGCATAATTTGGCTTGGTTTGCCTTGGTTTGATTTGGTTTGGTTTGGTTTGGTTTGATTCAATGGAATTGGCAAATGTGATACTCCAATGAGTCGGAAGAGATTGGATATTTGTATATTTGAGTGTATTGTATTTAAGAAAGAAGCGAACATACCGACTTGATTAGTCGTGATGGTTCGAGTTGAATTTTTGTGTTTGATTTGGTTTAGTTTGGATTGCTTTGATTTAATGGATCAGCAAATGTAATACTCTAATGAATGTAGTTTGGTTTGACGTCGTTTGGTACAGTGAGAATGACGAATTTGTCGCTTCGATGAGTCAATGAATGTTAAGTCAAATCTTCGTACGTTTGTCTGTGTTTAACTTGATTTGATTTTGTTTGACAACCGCCAAAATAGTGGTTATCACGCGTCAGTAAATCTAGACGAATTGTTTTCTTTGGTTCGTTGATCTCATTTATAAGAAGATACTTGACCATCGATCACTGAAAGCATTGAAACTAATTCAATTAATTGTACAGACTCGATGCTCGATTTCACGAGGAAAATAATCTGCAAACATAATTCTACGATTCGTAACAGTTATTTAAAATTCATTCCACTATATCAAATCCAAATTAAACTCAAATTATCTGTCTCGGTTGAACAAACAATGATAGAGTTGGCTCGCACCTATCTCATTCTCCTTCCTACTGACTTCTAGAGCCACACGACTGGCATTCACCGGTAGGAACGCGGCCCGTTCGCTGCCGCTCATTTAAACAGTCAAACAGACACCGGCGATAACATCTTAACACCCGTGAAACTAATTGTTCCATTAATAACAGCGCGCACCTTTCTTCTCTGCCGCGATTAACATTCACGCGAGCGATAAATATTGTACAAGGCACCGTGGAATCTTCAACTTCTGCACGATGTAACGTCCATGTATTCATAAGACGTATACGATTTTATCATCGACTATGAGCTGCTTAAGTAACCGGCTGATAATTGGATATCGAGATGATGTAAATGAGCTTACGTCTAATAACAGGTTTTGCTGCGTGGTCTATCGTTTAATATCGAGTAGTGCGCCTGTTACAATCAGACGACCTGTTATATACGCCCTTTTCTCTATTTTTTCATTTCTCTATGTTGATTAAAAATGAAACGACTTATCAAGACGTAAAATAGCGAATCATTAGACCGCTCGATACAACACCAACTTCCATTCGAATTTTAATCTGAATCTCAACTTCCATTTAAATTTAGAGTCAATTCTCGTTGTAACAACGGAATTGCTCATAATTCTCAAACCCTGCCTGTAGCAAGGCTTCCAGTATACTTTGTTAATTTCCTGTTAATCAATCATCGATCCAACCATTTCCCGATCCTTTCTTATCAGCCTGGCGCGTCAGCCGCATGTCTAAAGAAAGAAATCGCGTTTCAAAGTCTCCCGTTCAGCGGGAAACAATGATCGCCCTTATTCTCAGTGCTATAACCATCGATACGAAGAACTCGCCAGCCACAGTGAGCACTGAATTCTTTATGATTGAATTGCCGATGCACAAAGGATCGCGCTGACAAAAGATCTAAAGTGGAATTAAATTTCAATCGAAATAGAAACGAAATTTCGATACTCGAATATTCTCGATTAAATTCGAAATTCGTCAAAGAATACACGCAAGAAATACTTGAAATAAAATAAATACTTGAAATAATACTTGAAATAAAATAAAACTATCAAACGAAATTACATTAACGTTCGATGTAAATCAAATTCATAGCAGTGAAACCAAGTCAAGTGCGTGAAATATTTGAAATATGAGTCAAACGAAAGATTTGCGTTATCAACTCAAATATCATCCTCCCCTCTTGTGATCATAGTCCATTTCATTGCACGAGCGTCGCCTGCTCTATCTTCAATCTCTATCAACTTCGAGTTGGCTTAATAAAACAAATAAAAAAAAGAAGAAATATTCGCTAGAAAGGTCAACAGTGGCCAGAAAATATCCAGTATCGCTAGAGATTTCCATTAACGTATCGACTACAAGTAACTTTATACTCGGTCTACAATGAAACGAAACTTCTATCGACAGATGCGGTTTCCACCGCAACAGAAGGTACACTCGGTATTATTCGTCTTATTTCTATCGAGAGGCAAAAGAAAGAAAGGAATAGATCGCGGTACGACAGTGAGTTAATTAATCGTAGCTTGCGAAATTTTTGCGAAATATCTTGCGATATTTTTGGACGCGTCGATTCTTTTTGCTTTTTATTCTCGAGCGTTGTCTGTTTGCCTAATTCCGAGGGCTCACGAGGTCAATGTTACGCGGATTAATGCCTTCTCATCTCACTTTCACCGTACCACATGCTCGCTGTTCGCGATTTTAAAGCTACCAATTCTGGCATGTAATTTAGTAAACTAAATTTCATTTATACGAGAAAATTTCTCTAACCAGAGTTAAATCGATTTTTCAGAGGTCAAGTTCGATTTTGAATAGAACATTAAAATTCGGAGAGACGAAACTGTGAAATAAAATTTCGCTTAACTCGTCAATGAGAATTTCAATTTCCTTACGAAATGTTGATTATCTTAAGCATAATCTTTCTTCTTTAAATATTTCTTTCGCTTCTCGTTTAAGGAAAGAAGGGAACGATTTGTGAAGAAGTTTTTTCAAGAAAAATATTAGAAATATAATGATATTCACGTGTATGTTTTAACGACAATAAAAAACAATTTTTAGGTTTCATTTTGTTAAAAAATTTCTGCCAGGAAGTAAATTTCTTTTTATTAATGACAAACAACGATTCCTTTTAAAAATACTCCTTTTATAATATTTATCAAGAAGTTTCTTCGAGAAAAGATATTACAAATATAATAATATTCATACACTTCGCTGTTTTATTTAACGACAAGAGACGATTTCACCTACGTTAAGAAATTCTGAAAATGAGATTGATTTCCTAAATGTTGTCTAATGTTTCGAGGAATAAAATAAAATAAGATCGAATTTCTGAGAACAGAAGCGACCTATCAAGTTGGTAGTTATGCAATTAGAGCATTTCAAAACTCAATTACACAGAAGCGATCGTTTTCTATTGAGCAAACTTCTCGTACCATTCATACCGCGTATCTGCCGGCACCGTCGTTGTTAATCCGACTACAGGCGACTTGATAAAGCAGTTAAAGAGGTCAACTGGCAGACGCTGATCGATTGTTCCGTAATTCTTCATTTCCTGCCACGATACGCTACCATGAATTTCAATAATTCCCGACGGTAGCATAGAACCCAAGTCTAACAGCCTTTCTTCGAACCAATTTAAGAATCCTCTTTGTTTTCTAGTCTTACGTAGATATTCCAGTCTTGTTCAGTTCGCTCAAAGAACAAATATTTCTTCTTTTCCTAAGATAATTGCTAGCATTCCTTTTGTTAAAAGATTTCTGTTCAAATCATCGGAACTTGAGAAAGTTGACAAATTTTGCTGTACTTTAGATACAGTTTCCGAAGATTAAACATATTTTGGAAATTCGAGGGATTAATTCAATGTACCGAATTTCGTACAATTTTAGAGAGTGAAATTGAAGTTTGAAAAATTTGTAGAAGCTTCGAAGACTGAATTCCGACTACTAAGTTCGTCAAAATGCCAAAAACTAAATTTAAAAAGAGAAATTTTTTTAATGGATATATGAATTCAAAGCTTCGAATTTTTATCATAGTTCAGAGATGAATTCAGTGTTACGAAATTCTCAGGAATTTCAAAGATTGAAACGTATCTTACAATTAATCGTATTGAAACATAATTATCGTTATTACCAAATGGATTATGACGATTTTAATACGTAAATTCGATTAATGTACATAGGATTTCTAGTCTTCATCGTTAATGGTATTCCTAAATAAATTGTATTGACGTCAGACGAGGTTCGGAGCGCGTCACATTACCAAAACCAAAGTCAAACATCCGCGAAATGCTAGAGACGGGGCGATAGAAGCGACGGCTAACTGGAAATCGGAATAGGACATAACTGTTTCTCGAATTAATTTCCGAATGTTCACCTGAACGGCAAATTTCCGAAATTGGCGACGTAGAATCGATCTGTGACCCAGTCGCTCCGTTCTTCGTGTCGAAAGCAACCCAATTTCACTGTAGAAACTTGCACAAACAATTTCCAAACATTTCGTCGTAGTCGAGAAATTACAAAATATAGCAATTTCAAGTTTCGCGCAACCTACTTAAAATTTGCTCAAATTTTATTCTTTAAAATATTTCTAAAAAATATATTTTTTTTTAAATGCGCAACTTATTCGGTGCAAACGTTTCGGTTCGTGAAGAGTTACAATTCGATTTAAACGAAGACAACATTTTTCATGCTATTTAACTGTAACCACAATCGTCAATTAAAAAATTCTCGACCGAACGATAAAACCAATCAATTTCGACTAGTATGGAGCGTGACAAAAACGATTGTGCCCACTCTTGTCGCATTCGCAGGATTTCCAGACGCGAAGGCGAACGAAACAACGGCTGGTTAGGCCGTTGACACGTTCGCCTAATCTCTATATTATCCCCGGGGAGGTATCGAGCCGGGACGGCCGACCGGATGCTGTTACATAGAATTTTTACGAGTGTTGAACGGCTCCAGCCGTGGAACCGCTCGCATACCATCGCCTTATGGGCTCCACGTGCGCGCCACTACTAGATACGAACCCTTCCAACGTCTACAACGATCCAGTTGCCCTAAATTCTTCAATATGCATCGATTAATTTTCTCAATCGTCATAATTATATTATAAAATGTGGATGACCAAATTCTTCAGTTTTAGAAAACTAAAAAAGAGTAAATCGAAAGATTCGAATTTTTCAAGATGTCGAAGAATGAACTTTATTATCTTGATCAACCAATCTAACTACAAAGGTCTTCAATTAAATCTATCAACATAATCGTACAACCGTAAGTCTCCAAGAGACTTAAAAGGACTCAGGTATAGACACAAACGTCATACTAGCAGAGTGTTCGAAGTATCAATTATATAAGACTGTACGTAAAATATGTGGAATGTCATTGGAATACAGTGAGATTCAAAAGCGAGTATATACCTTTCAAAAATAAAATTCGTGGAATATTGACCTATCTACAGATTCTTATTTACGTCTTTTTACCATTTAATTTGCATTCCTACATGACAACTTTCTCAAATTTTTTTCAATTTACCATATGAATATCTTTTAGATTTAAGTGAATTTAATATGAAATGAGTAATGGAACAATTTTATGAATTAATTTTATTTTTGAATAATGAATAAATTTTGTATTTAATTTAGTAACAGTGCCGTATAGATAGATGGGTACTTGTAATCCCATTTCCCCATGGGGTCATAGAATAGACTTGGTTTACAATGTTCTTTATAGACACTCGTCCCTCCACACTGTACCCACATCGTCCCACATCTCATCTGTAGCGTTATACACTTAAGCTTTATTTATTACGTATTCACCCTCGTAATATATAGATTATTTAGAAAATGATTGAAATTAATATTTACATTCTTGCGTAAACAAGCCATATATTTAACAAAATTTCATTCCTACCCGACTGTCTACACAGTGGTCGTAAAAAAGGGCCCATAAAACAAAGGGTTATAATACTCGCTAAGAGGAGCAAGAAATGTTCAAACAACGTACGTACGAAAGTGAATCCTTTCCATGTGAAATCGACTTTTATTCTTTATTAGCGTCTTTATTAGCGTGGTTCTCTTCGCATCACGTTGAACGTCGAGTTTACAACCTCGAACTAATACAAATAAAAGGTACCATTTACCATGTTCGCTCGAATTCGTGACAACGCCACTGAAAAATAACAGTCGATTTTACATCGAAACAATTGCTTCCAGATTCCACGTTGATCAGACCATTCTCTGCTATTCTGAGCAAGTACTATTGGGTTGGCAACTAAGCGATTGCGGATTTTGTCATTAGGTGATAATCACTTAATTGCCAACCCAATATCATACCTTTACGTTATGGACCTTTTTCTACGACCACGCTATTGTGACAACAACCATACCCAAATTCACGTCATTTCACACTACCTGACAATGAACTTTCAGTCTTTGACCTTACCTTCGCACATGGCCCAACACCAAATTTCCCCCATTACATAGGACACTTAGGATCCTCTCCTTGCCCCTCAACTCCCACAAACTCAACATATAAAAACTGCGAGCATTCGACCACGAGATTAGTCTTCGATACAGTCTTGGCCGCGACTTGAACAATTATTTCAATACTTGAATATCAATTTTTAATATGAAATACAAAAGAACAGTCAAGTTAAGCTATTGCTCAGCTCTTCCTTTTTTTATCGCGAATTTTTCGTGACGCTATATGCAACAATTTTCGAATAAATGTCTTGCCTTCGATATCTGTACTTGCTTTCCACTATCGTTGTATCTGAAAACGTGACAAGGGGTTGTGAAAATGAGAGTCACTGGTTCGTAGGAGAGGAAGAGTAGCGTGCAAGAGAGTAGAAAAGGAGAGAAACGCCACATATGGTAATATAACCGAGCAGATGAGAGTTTGACGGCAGGATGTCACATTATGTGGCCTTTGACCCCCCCCCCCCCTTCTTCTACTCATGTTCTGACATGGTATCGTCTGGGCCGCGCCGACGGTGTGGGCAAACGCGCTTAATGAAAATGGCTGGTACACATTCAACATCGTAAATTAGAGCGGAGCCTCGCGAGAGACGCGCAACGTACGATCGCAGGGGAGAGAAGCGCGCGCGGCATCGTTAACCGTAATGCCACGGAGAAAAGCGTAACGCGCCGCGGTTTCATTTATTTGCTCGTCGCAAACACGAACGCTGTCGCTGCGAAGAGGAAGCGACCTCTCTCGACCCCGTACCGATCGTCCGATCTTCCTCTTTTCGTTCATCTTTCAATTTTGTTCTCGTTTTCCTTCTATTGGGTTATTTATGGTCTCTTGTCTTCTTTTGTGTTCATTAATCGTCTTTCTTTTTTCTGTCTTTTCTCCTTCGTTCTATAGTCAACAGGTTTTACGATAATCCTCGTTTGTAAATAATGATCGATTTCTAGGAAACTGTAAAATATTTTTCGCGTGGATATTTCAAGGTAACCTTCGTTAATCAGGTTATCAAGTATAGGCTCATAATCTAATTACGAAATTAGTTTGATGATTTTTGAGTCCTGGTCGAAAAATTGTAAAACAATCGGTAATTCCTAATTGCAAAGTTGTTAAATAATTTTCAATCCCGCAAAAGTCTCTCGATTATATTCGCTTCTTTCTTCGACCCCCACGTTGATCGTAGGGATTTTCCTCTCCCGTTTTTCCATCCATTTTGCTCGTTTGTATTGCTCACGCAGATCAATAGCTCATACGAAGAAATGATACAAAATCAAAAGGAAATTTAGTTTGTTATAGGATAAATCGAACAGTGAATCAATATCAGACTTATATCTAAAAAAAAAAAAAAAAAAAAGAGACAAGTAAGGAAAAACAAGCTTTCTAACCAATTAATAATAAACTTGGTAATAAATAATGTCAAAAATTCTAATGACGAAGAATCTTAAGAAAAAAGGAACATAGCCTAAAGATGAGGAAAACACTAATCGACTTCGAAGCAACTATACTTCAAAAAAGTCTCGATTCGCGTATCCCTCCTACTCAAAGACGATAAATATTGGAACTTTCACGTTGCATACTGTAATTTGTGGCTGACACTCGTGTCGTGAATCATCTGCATGGTTTTTTCGCGTGTCACGGAAGTCGACGAGAAGAACCTCTTCCGTTTTTGTCGTTGTTAGCGCGCACGAGAAATAACTGGTCGCACAATGGCCAACTTTAATTGGTAGTTTTTATGCATGGGAAAAGGAGAGTCGGAAAAGCAAGCATTCCTATAAAGTAGACGAGTCTATGGGTGAAAATAGGAAACACCGTGCCCCTTAAGAATAGAAAACATCCGCTTTTTAACTCGTTCTACCGTTACAAGATTTTCCCTGGCCCGTTGTAGAAACTACAAGCTATTCTTTCACGGTCGAAAGCCGTGCTTATTATATGGCAGGCTCGTTATTTGCGTTTTGGAGCGAATCCTCTCCGCCAACTTCCATTTTCCTTTCACTTCGACCCGGAATTAGGAATTTCGATGCAAAATTCTTCGACTCGAGATTAATTACGTTTTGATCGTTTCCGGCCCGATTGCGTCTCTCTAACGTCAGGCAATATCTCGATCCTCGATAAAATATGAAGAGATTGTTATCGATGTACGTCATTTTTTCGTTCAATTTTACGTTAAATATTTTCTTGACGCGTTGAAAAATGTCTATGTTTGCCGAGGTAAGAGCAGGATTGAAACATAAAGATTCGAGTATCGCAACGGGATTAGGAATTGGATGCACAAGTGGTTAATCGCTACTGTGAAATTATACAGTAGTCTGCGAAAGTATTCAAACACTTACAGAAGTTTTTAATAGATACATTATCAGTGTTGTTCGTGGCACACTTTGAAACCAGCCCTATGTGGAGACTCCTATCTTGATAAGATAAATAAATATATATCGTATATTATATATTAAAAAATCAAAGAAAAGATTCTTCAAAATGAATCTCCACGCACATTTCTCTGTTTATCTTTCTCCATTGAAAAAATATGAAATATAGCAATTACTAATCAATTTTATTGAATAACAGGAACTCGATCGATCTAATCGCTAACAACAATAGGTTACGATACATAATCGCTTAACACCCGTAGTTTCTCCCATATCTAAAAACGCGTATCTTCCAATGATTCATCTATTATAGTATAGTTAAAAGTACTTTATATCGAAAGCAATCAAGCTTAATCTTAACACTCATCATCGATCTATCGTAAAACTTTTAAAAATAATTTCTATGAAGAGCCATCTAACCTAGATAATTCTAGCTTGCGTGCAATTTTCCACGATAATAACAGAATTTAATGAACGAGACAAACGTAATCGAAACTGTAGAGAGACAGCTAGAACATGTGCAACTGCTGCGCAATTTTCTATGACTGGTATATCGTCGCGCGCACCTATGCATACGCAGCTGGTACACGTGTGGACTTAATTTTTTAAACATAATTATCTCGTCACGCTTATCCAACAAGAGGTCACGATACACTATCTCCAATAAATATGTAGCCATTAATTACGTTACGGATTATTTTGCGCAGCCAATTGTACGCTCAATTACTTAATAGCCAGCTGATGTGGATTATTCCGCGACGGCCGGTACACTGTGGGAAAACTGCCTTCAACCAGTCGAACACCGCAATACATTACGGAGAAACCAATACCCATTGGTAAATAGATATTTATGACGCGATACCGACCGACTGCCAACAAGTTTGATTCATCTCGACGAGCCGAACGCGTTCCAAGAACCGCCGCGTTCGAGAGTTAATTGAGTTAGCGTCCAGTCGTGATAGGTGAGGTTAGGCGAGGTTAGGTTAGGTTAGCTTAGGTTAGGTTAGGTTTGTAGATATCGTTGGTGGTTTGATCGATGATACAGAAGAGTTTGAAATGTGAATTCCACGTTACAAGAAGGGAGAATTGCTTTGTAGAAAAGAAATACATTTAGAGTGTTCTATATGGTTGAGGTTAGGTTTGCACGTATCATTGATTGATAGTCAAAAGATCTTGATATTGTCGTATGATATAATCGTATGAATTTGAATTCATACGATTATGAGATAGTCTGGTGAAAAAGGAATGACTTTCAAGTTCGTTGTATGATTGAGATTAGGTTTGCAGGTGTCTTCTATAAAAATTACAGATAAAAAGATCGGCAAATGACTGTACCAGTGGATGGTGAGATAAATGGGACAAACAGGTTTTCTATATGATTGAATTTAACTATGCAGATATCGTACGGTGGTTTGATTAATAATGAGAATTTAACATATCTGTATTTTGATTCGTACAAATGTGATATAATCTGGTAAGAATGAAATAAATTGATGGTTTTCTAGTTGTTGTCTAAGTTTCCTAGATGAGATTAGGATGGTAGAAACGGTTGATGATCCACTAACTAGATAAAGTGGAACTGCTTAAGAATAGGAGAAACGGTTTCTATTCGAACAAATTTCGCGTATGCAAGTGTCTCGTTTCGCTTTCGTGCAAATGCCACCAGCACTTTGCACCGAATAAAGCACACTTTCCATCGGCTAATCCGTCTCGACGGGCGTTTGAAGCGAAGCGTTTCAACGATTCAAATGTCCCGTCACAAGAGCATTGTGAATTGTGTGACACGACACCGACGCGACGTTTCGGTGACACTTGCTATTTGGTTTAATCTCGAGATAACAGGGCTTTGCGTTAGATATCGCGTTGTACAAATTGGCGTCCAAAGGACTTTGTGACCGCTGGAAATCCGATTTCAATAGCTAAATTTGTAGCGGAGGATTTTATATCGAAATCAAAGTTAGAAAGATGCGTAGTGCAGGTAACGGAGATAGTTGAGAAACTTGACTATTCGACAATTTTGAACTGGAACAATTGGAAATCGTGAAGTTGAAAAATCAGAATTGCGAAAAATTTGGTAATTGCAACGTTTCTTCGAAATGTCGCGCTGAAAAAATTGATAAGCAGACAATTTTCTATTTGATAATTCGAAAATTGAAAAAAATCATTGCAAATTGGAAAATTTAGGAATGTTATCAATCGAAGAGGTCAAAAAACAACAATCAACTGATGTAGGTGTCAGCTTTCAGAAATTGATAATATTGGCAATTCGAGCATTTGTCAACTAGAAAAATCCGGATCTGGGAACACTACCAATTAAGGGAATTAGGAATGAGGTAAATTATCAATTAAGGTAACGAGAAACGAGATGGAATTGCCAATTGAGGAAATTGAATGTTGACAAAACTAGAAATTGTACGGATTACGAACTGAGAAATTGAATTCTGTAGCATTCGAGAGAAAATTAATTTCTATTTCTGTATCACAAGTGTACATTTATTTTTACACCAGATATAGAACGGAATTCAAAAAAATATTATTTTTACAGATGATAGATTCAGTTTCGATTTCACTATCGTATTATTACATCCAACTGGGTCTCGATCAATCGCAAAAAGTTGCACGCCAATATACTTGCCATAGATCACGGTGATTAATCTTAATTACCGAAGCATAACGGAGATTGATAACAAACAACCGGTGAAAGATCAAACGCGGCAATATGTCTGCCGGCCAATTGCTTCTTGTATTAATTAACATTCCTCTTCCTATATCACGGCATATCTATCTCATTATTCCATAAACCCATCCACTAAAAATAATAACCGATAACGATAAGCTTTTCATACTACTACTCGTAAAATTACTAAAAATATACGAAACGATTTACAATAGGACAACCTAAACCCTGTATAAATAAAGTACAGAATCTGTATTTTTATCAATGTTTTTATCACTTTCTACTTTTCAACAAATGTATTTCTAAAAACGCGTAAAAACTAACGTAAATCTTCAAATAGTAACCATCATTCAACGTAAAGAAGATTATCAAACTTATCAAAAATATGATCCTCCAGAGAATACGTCTAACGTAAGAAAATATAGCAAATCTTTATTTCAATTCCCTTTATTTCAATTTCCAAAGACAGGAAAGGAGATAATAAAAAAAAAAAAATAAGACACAAAAGATTTAATAGGAAGAATTGTAAAGTAGCAGGACCTTTCGTTAGGCTGTCTACGTTTCCTGGAATCGTGTTTCTACTTCAGTTACCCTTCGCGAGGGTGGGAAATAGAGGCAAAACGATTTGTTGTCGGCTGGTCTAGCCGAATTTTTCTCCTTTTTTTTCGGGGAATACCAGAAATAAACAGTCAGTCGTCCTTTCATCCGGCCTTTTTCACGTCTAAATATAACGATTCCTCCACCGAGATGCAACACGGCGCATAGGGCTGCGCTGGAAAAACAATCGACCAAAATAGAATGTCGAGCGACCATGGTGATGCTGGAGCACGACTGTCTAGGACCTTTTGGGATTTACATGTCTTTAGTTGCCTTTTAATCCAGTTCCAAGTCGAATTCCTCTGACTAATCCACTGGATAATAGGTACAAGGTCTTCTCAGTTGATTTTGAACTGGTAATGACGTTTCAGGGTCTTTCGCAAGGATCATAAGTCTTTTAGAACGTCGTGTAAAATTTTTTAGAACTGGAAAAGTAAGATGTCATATCCGGAGTAGAGAATTATCATCTCTTAGATCTTTTCCTCGAGTGTTTTACTTCATTTTGGTGTTTCTTTATTTTTCTCATTTTTTTAAGGCAATTGTGGAGAGTTCGAAAAGTACCGGTAGCTTTAAATTATTTATTTGGAGATTTTTGAGAATCTTAAGATCAGATTCTTAGAATAATTGCAAAGACAGGAGAAGAAATACTCAATGTAAGGAAACGAAAATATATAAAGGCTATAATATCATTTGGATAATTTTCAATTTCAAGAAACGGTTCAATTCCGAGACGTGAATACTTAAATAAATTATCACGAAATTAAAATCATAAAAGCTGGCGTATATTGTGAAATTCTATAGGCCGACAAAACCATTCGAATAACATTAAAAGGACAACGTTGTGAAAAAGTATCGCTTGAATATTTCTATAAAATACTTTACATCGCGACAAAAAAATATAGATGAGAAGTAAAAGATTTAAATAAATTACCACAATAATAAAATTACGCAATAAAGTCATCCATATCGCGTAAATCTTATAAACCACAAAGCCATAATTTCAAGAAGCCGTTTCCAAAAATTTCACCGTGAACAAATACCAATTTTAATAAATTATCATCAAACTAAAATAATAATGCATACTAATAAATATACGTAAAAAGATACTTTATTCCAAAAAAAAAAAGAGAAGAAAAGTAAGAATTTGAATAAATCATCATAATAATAAAATTATAATCGTATATATCGCACGAATTTTATAAGAAATTTTATAAACGAAGCTGTAATTTCAAAAAAGGCGTGAAAAAATAAGAAGATCAGAAGTAAAATTACGAATGCACGCATACGTTATGCAAATGATGCAGATATAACATAGTAACATATATCTCATTGTGTACGCGCTATGCACAAGATATCAAGCTCAGTATACCACAACTACAGAGTTGCATAAGTATGTAAATGTGTCTGTTAATGAACGCTATTGATAAACTAGAATGAAGGGTTGATAAAAGTTAGCAGAAAAGATAGTCTTTCGATTAGATTCGTTCTTGCTGGCTGTAAAAATAGATTGGCCTTCCGAAAAGGATAATCAGTTGGCAAGGACGACTGGCTGAATATCTTTTTGTATGCAAATGCATGTAAAATGGCCTAGAGTCGTAGATACAGCGGTGTACGTGGAAAACAAGAGATCCTGGGGCAGATAGGGAAACACGCGTGTCAGAATGCGGGTCGCGAACGATCACGTGTCCTTATTACGCGATTCCTGTGGCAATTTCACGTCGTGGAATTTCTTATTCGCCGTTCTTTCCCACACGAACGAACTGGATCAAATTTTGATAAAACCGGTCAGAGGATATTTCGCGTATCAAGCGGTCTCGAAATGTGGGTTTGTAGACTACGGGGTTGAACGAGTGAATTTTTATCCGCTGTTTTAGATTTTAGATTATTTCAGGCCAATGGTTTTTTAAATCTTAATCATTTTAAATCGCTAGAGATAAAATCGTAGAGGAATTTATGATATTGCGGTGGCAACTAAGTGATTGCGGATTTTGTCATTAGGTGATATTGACAAAATCCGCAATCACTTAGTTGCCAACTCGATAATTCCTATGAGATTGTAGCTCGCGATCCTTAATTGCATTAATCGATCACTGGTCTAAATCAATTTCTGATGCTTTTCGGTATTTTCTTTTAGGTATTAGGTAATTGGGCTAAGAATAATCCCAAATCCAAGAAGGTGAAAAGTTTCATTAAAGAAAAACATGTAATTTAAAAAAAAGAAGACACTTGACATAAAGTTAGTCGTAACAAAAATAAGTTCAAACTAAACAAAATAAAGACATTCGCCCTAAAAATATATACAAGGCATCCTGAATTCTGTTTTTTGCAAACAATAAAAAGATTTTGTATGTTCGACCATGTTTTCGAGTTACAATAAATAATTCTATCGAAGGATGGATAGTTGAACTAATCTCACATACTTATTTACAAACATAATCCAATATTTGGATGTTTGAAGTTGAATCTTGTATCCTGCCTCTGAAAAAACAGTTCCAGTCGATGATAAAACGTCTGGGTTTGTGTTCATAGGACATGTCTGAATGATTATATGAACTTTCTATTATATAAGTTCTATTATTAAGAACATAAAGTTTTTTAAATTGTTTTCATACGTAGAATCCGGTCGACCAAGTGAATCATCGTTGCTGCGAGACACTCTGTATATAATAAACTTTAAAAGAAGATACTTGACCTAATATGAATTCCAATAAAAATAATCCCAAGGAAAGAGGAAAGAGATGTCATCAAGAAGCTACATACACAATTACTCGATATTAAAAAATGACGCTCGACCTAAAAATAATTCTTGGTCGAGCAATAATCCCGAAATAGCTTCCAGCAAATAAACGACACGATTTAAGACGACAGTGATTTATCGGACAACTTCGTCCAAAACGAAGCAACATATATCCTCGGTGATTAGCCTGTTGCCTCTAAGCGTGACACAATTAATTTGCATGATTCGCGCGTCGATCGGGTAAGGACAAGCGTCGTTTAATCCCAATTACGGCGTCGGTTCGAGTTTCTGCCAACTGCTAATTGGTAAAAAATCATCTTCGTCCAGGAAAGCGATTCTTGGAAATTGAAAAAGGGGGACATGCCGCGTTACGCGAGTCGAGACCTCGATGGAGCTGCCGTAAATTCTAATTCACTGTGAAAGAAGGAAGACAAGGAAAGCAGATGTCGACAATTGCGCTTGATTAATCCAATGCCTGGCCATTCTCTCTTGGAAAAGTCTTAATGAAACGGCTTCCTATTTTACCAACAGACGTCCTTATTACCGATTTACCAACTTTCCTTCGAGGTATGTCTCGTGTACGTGCTGTTTATTGCGATAGAAATGATTAAATCGAAATTGACTCGATAATAAAGTTTCGAGTTAAGTGAGCTTGAATAGTTGGCGATTGCCTCCTTTCGGAACTGACAGAGATTAGCGGGATTCGTGAAAAGAAAGATAACTAAAAATAAATTAAATATAATTAAAAGTTCAATCCAATTAATTATAAACCTCGTTCATGGAACGAGGATAACAAATCTTTTGACGTCTAAAGTATTAAAATTTTTCATCGAGAAAATTGGAATTAATGAAGATTACAAATCCTAAAGAATGAAAATTGAAGTCTTAGTAGGTACGTCAAGAGCTATTGAAAATTCCAAGGAATCTTATACTGATCAGAAGAGGTAATGATAGAGTAGAATAAGTTGAGTAAATAAGCAATCGGTTGATTCAACAACGATAGTGAGACAGCTGGTATATAAACACGGCAGATATAGTACAAGAACGGCGGTATGAAAGCAATTGTAAGCTAAATCCATTTCTATATAAGCTGGCGAGGCTGGTATTAAATAAATAAATAAGTAAATGTAGATTACGAGAATTAAAAATCTTTTACGATCTGGTAGTCTTGCCGGCCAATATCTCAAATTTTTTTCAACAACCCTTCGCGAAAGCTGCGCGCAGACACGCAACACCCACGAACACCTGCACTTTTCACGCAACCAAGCGCAGTTCACCTAAAGCTTGGCCCACGATCGTCCACCGCAGATCGCCATAGGTTGCGGCTTGTGGACTTGTGGAGCAGCCACAACGGTTATCGTGACTCGTTATTAGCGATTGTCGTCGTTATAAATTCATGCCAGAGAAATATTTAGAGTAGGCAGCCGCGATAAAGGAGCAGACAAAGGGGCAACCGAGTCGGTACATCGGCTACTCGCCCCCGTTGCGCCAGCAAAGGATTACAGACATCTTTGTCTCCTTCTTTCTTTCTTCCTTTCTCTCCCTCTTTCTCTTCGATACGACCGAAGTCGCATAGAATTTCCAATCCTCGCGGCCTGTTCGCGAATCACCTTCTGCGACTACGTAGACTTTACGAGCCGTGACGACAGCCAAGGTAGAAGAGAAGGGCGCGAGCTACGTAAATGGTAGACTGGGGATTTTTGATGCATTCGTAGAGGAAGTGCAGAGAACTGATACTAAATAATGTTGATATTCGATGGTTAGAATCGGTGATCGAAAAGTAAAGAAGATTGTCAGTTTGGTTTGATAACAATGGAATATTCAAAGAATTAAATGTAATTCGACATGAGAGCTAGGTAGGAAGAAGCGAGTTCGATTCGATGGTAACAGAAGATAAAAAGAACAGACGAGCGTGGTTCAACAGCAATGGAAGATTTAAAGAATTGATTTTATTTAACAAAAGTAGATTGTTCGCGTGGAGCAACGATATATGAAAATGTCACAGAAATCGCAATGGCGAAAGAGACAGCATCCGTAGAATTAAAACTGAGAAGCTGATGCCAGAGCCATTTTTATAGATTCGACTTAACGATTTTGAGAAAAATATAAATTTGCGAAGTTAGCTTGATGAAGATAGAGAAGAGAAAAGTACTGGTGTATTCGATTGGAAATTAATATACAGTCCGTTAGATGATGGCAAACCTGAAAGATTCGTGAAATTTATTCAAAAAAGTAGAATGTAATGGCAATAGATCGTTAAAAGATTAACTCACTAAGATTGAATCTATTTGCACTACATTTTACTTTTGGCTTATCTCGCGATTAATACGATCCGATACCAGTCGATATTATTAAACAGAAGTTGTAAACTGCTAAAAATACTTTGGCAGTGACTGTGTGAGTAGAAGTGCCATTAAATTTCTCAATAACTGGTTTCAATATACGAAACGTTTATTGCCAGAATTAGCCTCGGACACTTGGAAGGACTAACATTGATGAAACCTTCTAATGTACATAGTTGGTTCTATAATACATTCTCTACCACTTAACGACAATTTTCCTGTATGGTATTAATACCTAGCTTTAAAAGGACTTGTTCTATCTCTTCGATATTTTAGAATTCTCGGCGTTATTAAACTATCTGACAAATTGAAATAAATCGAAACCTAATTCAATTCCTCGCCCATCGTCATCCAATCTCGTCATCCAATCTCCTCATCCACCTCAATTACCTATATTATTTCTGAGAATATGCGTTTTGCATATGAGAACCGGTACTTTTCAAATGCAAGAATTTCAAAAAATCTCGTGAAACGATTTTTGAGACATCCCGTATGCACCATGTTACGTACGATTCGTCTTCGTTTTCGAGATATACACAGAAATACTGATAATCGTCGAGTTAGGGCATTATTCTCGTACTCACTGATATGAGCTGCACGTTTTTATAATGATTATGTTTTTTATTGATAAGAGGGAAACATTGACCTCGTCGATAATATTTACACCGGACAGCGATGTTAATTAATTGCATTAAAAGTTAGATGGCTGGAATGCATCTGATTACAAACTTGTTCTATTCTACTTCACCATCTCGAAAACGAACCGACCCATCGAGTATACAACATTCTTTGCCCAAAAGTAGCCTCCCACACAACTTGGCAAAATTCGTCGATTGAGATCTGCATGGAACAATCTTTCAACAAATGACATACTTTTCTTTCTAATACACTTTTGTATATTATGTGCATTCTGTGCACTTTTGCATCCGCAAATCTTCCAGAAAAGTACGAAAATCCGCAGTCTATCTATACCAATAAAAAGAGCCTAATTGCGAATCTGATTCGGCGATTTTACGCGGCGTAACCGCGACAGTTCGCGAGGAGTCGAGTTCCAGCGATCGACTCCTCGTAGATCAGTGAAAGTCGAAGCAGCTACTCGCTGCTCGCTCTGCCGACAGCCAATCCGACACACGAAAGACTGCTCTATCAGCGCTGTTCAATGGCACACGCGATCGTGCACGGCAGGTACGAGGCCCGTGTTTCTTTCGACACGCAGCCTTCCAACAGCTGCAACGCCACGGGGCTCCAATTTCGGCATTTAGTTTGACAGTTTGGCAAAGGATCGGGCGAGATCGTGTTGGGCATATCGCTCGAACGCTTCGATTAGCTTACATACAGCGTTGCTCCGAGATAATTAATCGTGCTGGATTTTTTGGTGAATTTTATAGAATCAAGGGGTGGCTGGATTTCAACCCTCCCGCCGTGACGACGTTGATCGAATATTTATTATTGAAGGGTTCGTAACAAAAACGATCATTAACTCCACATGTTTGTCTCTTCTGTTTGTTTTCCTTTTCTTGGAAATTGAAAGAATGCTCTTATTATATTCTGTAATTAATTGATTAATGATCCTCGATATTGATATTATTGTAGCAAGCGTATCTGTTACATAAACGAAGTTCCGAAAGCTCGATAAAAGTTGCTTCGAAGAAATAACGACGTTAAAATCGTATGAACATCGTAGGAGGTTCAAGATATGCAAATATCATGATTATCATTAGAAACTCAAGCTGCGTAACTGGACAACTTATTTATCTCTCAATATCCAAATTTTTAACCCATTTAGGTACATATATCCGACGGATAAAAAGCAGATACTTCATACTCGTTACATTATGCATGTGTATTTAGATACCTTTATCGAGACCATTCGATCAGTAATTCAGACCTATCGAATCTGTTCATCTTAAACACACCCTGTAGTAGCAGCTGCCGGAGCGGGAAACATCGAAAAACCAACACGCGGAACACGATCTTACTAAATGATACAATTATAGGTGTATCGATCGTTGGAAACATTTCGACCACTATACTTTATATTAAGATCAAGATACAGTCCCATTCGTAAGTATTAAGACACTTATGATCTTCGTATGAAATTCGACAATTGAGACGTTTCGAAGGTATCGATGGATTTTCTGAACGGTTCGTGTGAAAGTCAGAATTGATGGAAATTGTAATGAACAAACGCGACAGCTACAAGACAAAGAAAAAGTAGTTGATTTTATTATTATATTACTCGCGTATCAAACTGACGAGAGTATTACTGCATTCATCGTGAGATTCTTCTTATAAAACATTGAATATTCAAACAAGATAATCGTTCGAGACCTTATAAGACGATAATTAGTTTGTTAATAACGATTGAAGGATATTTTGGTAATAAACTGTCCAATTTTCACGAGTGCCTCAATCGATAAGATTACATGCATGTAACTCAACAACGTGTTTATGGCATCGAATATAGTTCTTCGAACGAGATAATAATTCCTGGACGTTTTGTTAATTACTTCAATAGCAACGATTAAACGATGGTCTCGTGATAAATTCTCAGGTCTTCATGATACGTACTTCTGTAGCCGAGTGTATCGTTAAACTAGTGCCAGTTGACCATAAACCGAGCTAAGTTACGCCGCTATGATCGCAACCACGCGACGACCAGTTATTTCCGCCCGATGCAAATTCGCCTTTTATCTCGATTGTAAATTCCGTGAAATTTATCGCAGATCCTTCCAGCCAGCGCCCTCCCTTTGCAACGCGGATAACGTTTCTGTTTTGCGCGCCTATTCGCCCGTAACCCTAAACTAAAAGGCGATAGAATAGAAACGAATATCGATGGTGGCGTGGTTAATAATAATCGGCATTCCAGTTGCAGACGGTGATTTTTCACGGTTTTCGCGACCATTCGGATCCGGCCTAATGATCGCCTCCGGTTCCAGTACTCGCCACGACAGTCTCCACTTCTCCCTTTGCTCTCCAAATGCTTTATCGCGCGCAAAAGCACGCCGAGAACTCGTTTCGAGAGCTCGATGTGGACCTTTGATTATTTTACTGGGGAATTCGTTCAACGGTTTTACCACGCGCTGGCTCGTGCAAGAATTCCAATTATGAGGCTACCGTTTTGCCTGTTAGCGATCTATCGCTCGAAAATTTTCACGTTTCGATATTTTCCAGGATACTTTTTACGGTCGAGTGTTTTCAGGAACAAACGAAAGTGCATCTGGAAGAATAAAATTTGCGTTCGAGGAATTCTTCTCCGTTTGATTAAAATTCCACTTTCCATTTTTGTATGTTGTTAGAGAGATAGGGCCAGGGTTGTTACTTTTAAAATTTAAAATTCTAGAATATTACACGTAACGATTCAGATTGTTAAATATCATGCTATATCTTGTATTTCGTATTATTTCACGTTTACTAAATTTTGATATTTAACACGATAATGAACTAACAGTTTGGAAACTAACGCTGTTATCTTACTTTTACTCTTTACCGTTACTCGTATGTTGTTCTTGTAATGAGAATAAAAGTGTCGTTGTTCGCACAATTTCAATGGAAGCTAAATTACTCGCGAAATTGGAAGAGAATCTAAGAAAGTTCAAAGATCTCGGGCTACGTTCTAAAATAAGAAACAACTTATTAATTGAAAAAAGAAGACCGAGAGAAGTGATCGTTCGCAACCCGTGATTCCCAGTAGCTTCTTGAAAATTCTGCGCGTGAGTAACGTGAAAAGGACGCGTGCAACAAATACACACACTTATACTGATACAGCTACATATACTAATACGGCTACTAATACAGTGAAGTGTTAAATGGAAATGCATAGAAGCCGCATGGAGCACGTAGTTTGGTCGCGGATCGTGAAACAGAGGAAGAAGGATGCGTGTGACGTCCACCGGAAGCTGTTGCTTCAACGCCACTTGAATTATGAATCAAGTCGGCGCGTGCAAGAAACTCTGTGACACGATGAGGAGCGGCTGAGGCGAGCTACTCGGTGCCCCTATTTTCCTCTTTTCTTTCCTTTTAAATTTAAACCGTTAGGGCGATAAAACGAAAACCTTTATTCTTTCGTTATGCTACTATACGTCGATTTTTTATGTACCTGAAATACTATAACTACAAACTGTTACTACAATAATACAGGACCTGTCTACGAACAATTTCCCTATTGTACTCTTTAACACACGATCCTAAGTATATTACAATCTACCAATCACTTAATAAGCGGAAATGCCACGATAATAAAATTGAATTACGACACGACCAAACGGAATTGAATTTCCTTTTAACAAGACTTCCTTCACCCTACAAATACTAAAAGTCCTCACAATATCATAAACCCGCTTTACGATACGTCTCTAAAGCAAATAATTGTAAATTACGCACATATACATGGTGAGTGAAAAGTTACGCTTCTGAGAAACAAAATCCTACGATCGAACCTTCGTCCTATTTCATTTTCAATCCATCATGCATGCAGATATCTTTTCTTTACTTCACGATTCGTAGTCGTGGAGGAATTGAACACACCTTGTTTTCTGCGATAAGAAACGAAAAAGAAAAAGAGAAGAAATAAATAAATAGGGTACTACCGTTGGCAAACATAAGAGATAAGATTGATCATTGACCGAAATGGGGGCAAACTCTTAATTTTTACTCGCCAAACTTGCATTGACGTTCCTCCGTAGTAATTTGCGTAGAATTTCTTCAATTTCCACGCACGTGTACATACTTTCAATGTCTTTTTTTTTTTCGAATTTTTCATTTTACACGAAATGTTCCTACACACACGTGTATATATTATATTTATCGAATCTTATCTATGATATTAAGTTTCATTATAAAATTGTATTAAACTTTACGCTGTACAACTGACGCAATCTAGAAAAAATAGTCGTATCTTACGAATGTTGATAAATACATTGGAAATAGAAGATAGTCAACTATGTGTATGCGTCTAGCTTTTACTTTTCCTTTCATAAATCATAATTTTGATATATCGTCGTACATACAGGGTAGTTTATCCGTTTCATGGTTCTATTTAGGTCTACCCTGTATATAGTTTCATACATACGCGCGAAGATAGACAGTTGGAGCTAGTTTATATGTGCTTCTGGGAACGTATAAATCGTTCTACGGCCACTTACTTTGCAAAGAGCGACGCCGGTGTCCAACCTGTCCATAAAATTGTCAACGTTGATTCTCAGCTCCGGATACAGCGCGTTCAACCACTCGGCCAGATCCTCTTTCATCGCGACCAAATACTCCTCCGAGGATTTGAAGGGCCTGTAAGACCTCGCCTCCAGAAGCACCGACATATTGCTTGATCGATACCTGAAACACCGATTGATCCTGCTTCATCACGTGCTTGACAAATTTTTGTCTTTATCGTTATATTACGCATGAAATTTCCAAACATTTAATTTTGAATAATTATTTATTATTATTATTATTATTATTTTCATTTTTAATATTATGCTATATATGCGTGGAATTCATTTTGGATATTTAATTTAGATTAACGGAATAAGTAGTCTATTGAGCAGTTCGACGTGTATTTTTGAAACTAAATTCCACAGCTAAAATAAATGAAATTGCATATATAATTTTTTAGTATTAAAGAAAATAATAATATCTTTGCAGTGTATAATTAATAGAAGTATATCATTAAAAAAAGTTAGGAAAATATCATTACTGTCTAATCGTTTCAACTATGATGCAGAAATGCTACACTTCCAAATACACTATACTCATATTATACGTATATTGTTTATGATTTTGTTTTTATTTCTCTGTAATTGTCCGCCCTTTTTACTTTATTAGAAGTGGAAGTCGATCGAGCACGAACGTTTAATTCAGTCCGATTTTATTTATAGATTGGTTTATGGATACGAGTGGGTCGCGGCTGATTGAATATGAACGGTTATGGGCTTTGCGGTTAGCATGTGCATACTGTGTGGTAGGTGTTTAAATGACTTTTTATCGGCTGTGAGATTCGTGATTACATATACGCGAATTTAGGTGTTTCTACGATCTTAGCAAATTTGTTAACTCTCTCGTCGATACTTCGTTAAATAACAACAGACCTTAGTTAATGGTTAAAGGAGCGCATAAAATTATACAGCAGCTATTTCAATTAACTGTAGGATATTTTAAAACTATACTTAATAATACAGACTAAATCGTATTAAAAATATTGAACACCAATGATGTCGAAAAACTCCAATAAAACACCAATGAATGGAAATATTAATTTTAAAAAAAGTATTTAAAAAGAACTAAAAAGGGAACAATTAATTCATCAAACCTTCGCTTTCATAAAGGTACACAGAAATACTCAAATAAAGCTAAACCCATAATTACAGGTCCGGCTGGAACAAAGTATCCCAATAGGATCATTTATCAGCGAACACAATTTGCAATTATAATACGACAGACCGTCTTTCCAAGTCGGACGATCCACCAGTAACCGATTGAACGACGTGTCAGAGTGAAACAGAGTGAAACACATTGTCGATGAACAATAAAATTTCGAGGGATTTGCAAGACAATGGCCTGGCCTGGTCGTTTGCTTGTATCGTCCTAGAGAAAATTCTCCCCTCTGGTGGCTACTACCGGTTAAACCACCCCAGAAAACGCTATCGAACAATGTGGCTAAACTCGTGCCATATCCCATACGAAACTCCCCTGGCTACCCCTATAAATTTCCATTGGTCTCATAAAACGATGAACCCACCGGTGCGATTGCCCCTTTCCAAACGAACGTTCAGCTTTGAAGGGCCGATTATGGCGAGCTACGGGACCATCAGGCCTTTCTATGTGCTTTTACGTTAACGAAATACGATCTCTTCTCTCTTGTTTGTTCTTTGTTCACAGAGTACAATTTTAAGTTAAATTTTGAAACCGGTCGTTTTACTGGGCCTGGTAAGGTCGATGTTAATGCACAAACAATGGAAATGATTATCAATCGTTTCTAAGGTAAGACCAATCTATGAAAGCAATTGTCGAACATTTTCCAGTCAACGGAAACTATTGCCGATGATTTCAGAAGTAAGAAAAATTATTTTTCGTTACCGTTGTAATAAATCATTCCACCAACTACAGAACAAATTTCCAATAATTCCAAGTCAACGAAAACGACTGTTAATAATTTCAAAACGTCATAGAAACGATTCCTGGCCAAGTTAATAAAAAGATACCTAATCAGTCAACGAAAAAAAGGCAACAAATCGTTCCATTATATCGGCATTCAACCCTAACCTCAGACTCCTATCGTCTCGACCAGGAATCTAAAAAATTCTTGAACAATGAGAATCACTGTCATAGAATCGCAGTACAAACGCTTCACCGACCATCAATCCCAATAAAAAGCTAACGAAGAGTACAATAGAGGCGGAAAATACGAACAGAGAAAACGAATAAGGAGAAGGAAGGAAAGGAAGCAAGGGAAGAAACGTAGCAGAATGGAGACGCGGCTCGAGAGGGAAGAAATCATAAAGGCGAGGTCGATGGTTCGTGAGCCAACATCGGCGATTGTGGATTACAGGCTGGCAAAAGGTGGCTTTAAAATGTCACCCGTCTCGTGTTTCCCTCGGCTGCAACAAGCGTGATTTACTCGTCGTTTACACAGCGTATCTATCCCGTAAGCTCTTCAGAAGACCCCGTGGTTCACGTGCTAACAGGTGTTTTCTTCTTAAATGGCAAAGTGCGAAACTTACATCTCTCTAGGAGTTTTCTTTCTATGAAAATGTTGCTACAGATATAAGCGAAATTCCATGGGTTGTGATATTGTGAATTCATGGTTAATTTCGAATTATTGTTCATTTCACTGGTTGTAAAATGTTCTAAAGTTCTGTTGGACATACATTTCTTTGAGAAGTGCAGATCACGTTAAGAAATGTTAAGATTAACCAGCTTTTCATTGATGTATGCATTTCGAGGAACGTTGCAACAATCATTTATATGATGTAAAGATATATCTGCATTTACCAATAAATGGGATAAATAAATGACTCTTTGGTCAGATAGACGTGCTCTTTAAAGAAAATCCGAACGAACTTGTTACTCCATTCATTATATACAACATTTCATCATCAAACCAGTGAAGAATACAGCGCACACTGATGCCCTTTAAACAAGATAATATCCAAACTAAGAACGATCATCTAATATTCAACAATTTTAAAACGTCTACCACAAAGTCTTAACTTCAGTCGCCTAAACATTCTAAAAAAGAAAAAAAAAATATATCTATACCATCGATATAATTCGCAAAGTGATCAACCCTACGCAAAACTTTCTCACATCGAAGTGACAAAGACTGCAGGTGAAAAGATACGAAGACTTTATGGCTCGTAAAACGAGCTACTTTCAATGAAAACTATACGTGGAGCTGGAAAATTTCAATTGGACACGGCGAGGAGGCGAGGATGCAGGAAGTGGTGTGTCACGATGTTAAACGAGGCACGCTCGTTTCCATACACCTACCAGCGTGGCGCGAGCGAGCAACGCTTTCACAAAGTTGTGGCAAAACGCGATCGCTATCTCGCGGTAATTCCCCGAGAGTGCGAGCGGCGTGTGCGCGCGCATCGTCCCGCGCGATTTTTCAAGTCGGACAGCTGCGCGCGCAGTAAGCGGATCGATTTATGCCCCTTCGCGTTCTCGCACGGTTTCCATGCTTCCCGATGATCTATGGATCGTCGCGAATTCACTCGGTCTTCCGTCCTTTGCAGATTTATTTTCCATCTTATGGTTTATCGCGTATGGTAGCGGTTGGAGTTTCTGTTCGGGCTTTAAGTTATTGAATTATTGAGTTTTAAATCCGATACCATGTGTATTTTCGACCAGTCGCAGGGAGACGCTTTCGCGATGAAATGCGTCAACGCGAGTCGTAAATTCCCGTTACGATTGTAATAATCGACGCCGCGAACAGATCGATCCCCTGATTTCCATTGAGATCATAGAGTGGTTGAGGTGGTATAACGCTGCGATTAACAGGCTTATAAACTATGCATTTCCAACAATTTTACATAAGATAGTAACGCCGATGCGTAAGATGTAAGTGAAGAATAAATGAAAAATAAAATAAATTTTCAATGAAAATGTTTAAACTGTTACATCGTGTATCAGATCACCCTATAAGTAATGAAGAAATTATCATTTATCTCGCTAAAAGTTGCAAACTTCTTTAAAGTTTCGTTCAAAAAAAAAAAAAAAAAAAATGTTGAAGAATGCGCGTTACGTTATAATCGATAATGAAGTACTTTTTCTAATTCAGAAGACGAGTTCTTTTAAAGCATATTTCGCGTGTTTACAAGAATGAAAATCTGTCCAACAGCCCGTCAAGTCGATTATTTCTCCGCGAGACATCACCGTAGATGTTTATGTTTATGGTTCGTAGAACAGGTACAGTATGAAAAGGTTGCAAGTCGAGACAAGTTTTCCTTGGCAAGGAAGCGAGGAAAGAAAACGAAAGACAAGGCGGACGAGCTTCAGCTCTCGGAAAGTTTAGCCTCTAATTTACGGTTAGCTCGTAGTCAATAGAGGCGCGTGTTATCGCGAAACCAAACGAGGGAGTTGCTAAATCAGTGGCTTCGACCACGCGGGTTGCAGAGGACTAGCAATGGGAATAAACTGCTTCCAAATCTATACAGCATTCTATATGATAATTCAAACTATCTTTGAGATACAAATTTTAAATTAAAATTCCAAATTAGATAATTTATTAACGAACCTGATCAAACGATTCATGGGAATTTAATATTTTTTATACGTATATTATTACGAAAAGATGAGAAAATTGTTGCATTTGTTAAGAATATTGTAGCATCTTACTACAATTAGTTTATTTAAAATGGATTAAACAGGTGTTGGTTAAACAGGAAACGATGGTTGTTTAACGTGAACTAAATACAATAACGTACTATAATTTAGGCAACTACATACTTAATTTGCAACTGTTAAAAATAACAACGTAAGTTCGCTCTCGCCATCCATATGCAGATGCGCTAGTTACAATAAACAGTAACTAGAAGATAGTTCTACATATAATCGATAGGTTTAAGATATTCTTTTGTTTTTATCTCTAGTCCACGTAAAATAGTGCGATAAAGATTATTTAGCTCAGAACAGTGTGTTAGATTTATCCGAAGAATAAACTAATAGCTATTGTGATCCTACCTCTATATACAGAAATAAATAAAACAGCAACTCTCGTCACCACGGTTCCCAACGCTCTCTCTCACGCGGACCACACTGTCTCGACAACGCTAGCAACACTGTCTTGACAACGCAATTCGCACTCTCTGACTTATTAACTAACACTGACTAGTAATTCGTCTTTCACCCTTAGCATCCCTTTGTCTTTTCTCTTAGCTCCACTACGCACATGTTCCGCAACCGCTAGTGGTCAGGGTCAGGTTATTATTCGATTGAACACGACCGACGATACATTGATGGGCCTGTCGGCACTTAGGCTTACTCGCGACATTGTGTATAGTTCGCCCGATATTTCTTAGGTCTTTCGTCCACGATACTACAATATTTAATTGTAATAAGATATCGCGCATGTGTTCGTAAAAGAAATTGCTAAAGAACGATGTTTCTTACAATGATGAAATACATCGATGTTTGTTTCAATTTCATAAAGTGAAAGTAACTTGCATTCAGTAGCACGATGCTAACAATAAAATTACATCATAGACAAATATTGCGTAAATACAGCTTGTTTATTCAATATGTTAAAAACTTTCACCCCTCCCCTCCGCCTTCCTCTGGATGCAATAAAAATCCTCGAAATAAATTACTCTGTGTTTTTGTCATTACGCACATGTATATGTACACACTGCGAAATTCATTACGCTGTCTCAGTAATTAAAGTCCCTTAAAAACAACCGTCCGAGAAAAAGATACTCCACAAATAAGAGGAAGGAGAATTATTTACTATCGTTATAAAATAAACGAAAATTGCTAATTGTTACGTACACTCGTTGGAAATTGGCAAAATTCCTTTTTCGTTTCCTCTCTTTTCTCAGTGTGTATCGTTAATGTCAGTAAATACTATTTCGCGATTTATGTCTAATTTAATTAACGATGAATTTCATTTTTAAAGCAATTTTATTATCATTCTCTCCCATTTCTAGAAATGCATTTATTTATTAAATATCAAATTTAGTATAGTTAAATAGAATTATCGATAATAACTTAGACTCCATAAAAAGAATGACTTGAAACGTTCAATTTTCTTGCAATAAAATACGCCTTAAATAAGAAAAGGAAGAAATGACAATGAAATTGCTTTGGAAATAACTCTTAAAGGACTAAACAATCATCGTGCGATTAAACTCGTGAGTAACTCGCAAGAAATTCAATTATTCCATTTACGTTAACGTGCTATGAAACGTCAAGATAACCTTCGCGTTTCCCAGTCGTGATTTATACACTCATAACTTCGTTCGACTTCGTCGTATCAACCTTTTTCCTTTTACTTCGGCATTTTCTATCGCGTAATAAAGACATCGGTATGTATACTAAAAATCGCGAACGCGTAAGAAATCGTGATCGTGTTCGTTTTCTGCGTAAGTAGATCGGCTGGTTTCTCGTCATTGTCTCTCCCTCGAGATTCGAGCCTCCTGGAACGCGTAATGAGGTTAATTGGAAACGTACAAACGAACGGATGAATGAACGGATGAATGAATCAGCTGTTATGAATGAAAAAGAGGGTTCCAGGCAATTCTCTTACGCTAATTAGCATTCGGCCGCTTTTTCCTATCTATTACAAGTTTCGTCATTTTATTTTCACTTTTTACTTTTTCTCCTTTGGCTGCAATTTTCATATAATTTTTATATATATTATTAAACCGATATAATTTTTGTTTATGCTATTGTTGTATATACCGTTATTTTATAATTAGTATTCCTTTAAAAGTAATCAAATTGACAATTTTCTAATTTTCCAACTCTTGTGTCAACCGGTAGTTGAAAACAAATATTCTACACTTGAATGATAGGTCCTGTCTCATTTGCTCTTTCTGTTTGTATCCGCAAAAATATAACTTACGGTTCCAAGAGTATCCAAATAAATAACATACGACTTAAAAGGTACAATTTTTACAAACAAATTTCTGCATAAAGAAGTGCAGCGCCAAAATGCTGGGACTTATAGAACAATAATTTGAGATGTCACTTATTTACTATAGAAACTTGTACACTATAGAAATAGAAAAGCTGTTCATTAACTAACAAAACGCAGAAGAAGAAGAGAGACATTCTTCAACGTCCTCATCACTCACTTTCCTATTTTTATTCCTATATAAAAACAAATGTTTGTTACTATCTCACGCATGTGAATGAAGAAGAGAGACATTCTTCAACGTCCTCATCACTCACTTTCCTATTTTTATTCCTATTTAAAAACAAATGTTTGTTACTATATATATCATCTCTTGTTATTGTTAACCAAAAGAACATGTGAATGAAGAAGAGAGACATTCTTCAACGTCCTCATCACTCACTTTCCTATTTTTATTCCTATTTAAAAACAAATGTTTGTTACTATATATATCATCTCTTGTTACTGTTAACCAAAAGAACATGTGAATAATAATAGATGAATAAAAACATCGAGATACTTTTTATAATTATTTACTACTATTAATCGTAAGAAACGAAACGAAAAGAGGAAAAAGAAATTCGCCAACTAACTAGACGCAGAAGAAGAAGAGACCTATCGTTGCTCAATGTTCTCTCTCATTTTTCTGTTTCTATTCTTATCTACTCTTCCACTTGTTCACCGAGTGGCGTGCATACACTTGACAACTCTTCTCTCTTTCTTTCTGCTCGCAGTGTACATCGCGCGATATACCGTTACAGCGAGCTAAGTACACCTTTAAAGTACGCTCACGTAGGTAAACTTAGGAACTGGCTCTTTCATACCGAGGGCCACGCACCTTTTGATATTCCGTCCCTTTCGCGCGGTTCAATGGAATAATAAAAACCCTACGGGCGCGACTATACTTGCTTCTTCATCCATTGGAATCTTGTCGACGAGCTGTTACGATGGCCAGTCGAATATTATGTAAGAACTTGGAGTTAAAAAATTACAATTTACAATGTACCTTCAGATTGTAACAATGTAACTTTACGATGTAACTTTGGGATATTAAAAAAATCGCGAACGAAAGAGATGGGTAACTCTAGCAATGCTATATTCCATTTTGCAGAGAGAAGAACTGAAATTGGGAGGAATCGACGATCGTAGAAATTCGAAAGATGCAATTTCCCGCGTTAAGAAAAATTTGAAATTGAAGAAAGAAAAAGAAGAAGAAATTAAAGGAAAATTCTACAATCGAAGGAATCGATAATCGTAAAGACGTAACTTTCTATCCTTTTAAAAAGAAAAGTACGGATCGAAGAAGCCAACAATTGTAAAAGTACAACTTTCTACGTTTCTAAAAAAAGATCTCGAATCGTAGAAATGAAAATTGTAAAAATACAACTTTCTACCGTGAAACTTGAAATTTTCTAATTTATACAGTCAATTAGTAATACATAGTTTGATAAACTGAGTACGCGTACGTTGAAACATGGTAACTCGATTAATCATATCGATTTTCCTAATCGGTTTACCGTAGCCAATAACAACGTAAAATCGTGATATGCGCCGGTTAAATCGATAATTTCACGAAAGTATAAACGCGATCGAATTGAACGGCCGCGTAATTAACGGTCATTTGCTCCTTTACTGGCCGTTAAATGTCAACTAGATTTCTTTTCCCTTATCACCTGTCGTTCTCTTTTTCGTTATGGATCCTACCCAATTGAGTAAATTATCGGGATTCTGCATAATTGGTTTTGACTGTGGGTTCACGTAATCCTTCGTTCGACACGTTGTAATAATTATCTTTATGGTATAATGCCAGCCCCACGATCGTCGAGATCGTGTCATAAATGAGAAGTTGTTATTGAGTACGTGACTCGGCTGTTAAGTAAATTACCAACGTGATTCTATAGTGGTTCACCTTTTTCTTTCGAAGAAATTTTATGTATATGGACGTTGGAACGAGAGTACTGCGGACATTTAAAACAATTGTGTAAGATAACGCGTGTATAAAATAAAAGAGCGAAGAAGAAGAAATTGAAAGCAGAAGCAAGGACGTTATATAATACCAAATTTAAGTGATCATAGTACAAGAATACGTATATTGTGAAAAAAAAAATACAACTGAAAAAATAAAAAAAAAAAGAAACAAGAAAAAGGAAGAAAAATATAAAAATGGGAAAGAAATTCTGGAATTGGAATGCTAAAACCTAGACGATTATACTGCATAAATCTAAACGATTATATTGGAAGTATCGTAAAGAAGAAATGAAAGTGAAGAAATAAACCAGCACAAGAATAATAAAGATAAGTAACACAGAATACTAAATATAGAAGAAAACAAAGAATAATCTGTAAAAGGCAGACGAGAAAATAGGAGAATGTAAAAAAAAAAAGAAGAAACAACAGCAATAACATTCTGAAATCTGGATGATTATATAGCGATATATAGACCAAAATTTTTCCCAAAAAAAAGAAAGAAAATGAAGGCGGAAGAAGAATCGATATGTCTAGAAAATTCCGGTTATAATTATATAAGGATAGAAAATCTGAAAATTAAACAAATTCATCCTTAGTGACGCGTTTCTACAGTGTAGACTTATTGATTAGAAGCATCCCGATAATTTATGGCGCTAAATGCGCGTGACATCCAATCAGCTCTGTGACGTATAAGTCTATTAACTGCTATGTTTCGTCTTCCTTTCGAAATTTTTATGTAGCTTCATAGATTTGAACTCTACAGGCTTTTAAATTCCATCTTGTCATGAGCGATAACTATGTATTTTGAAAATTAAGCCATTTAATTTTACTTTACACTTGAACCGTAAAAAATACAGAGTGATAGTTCGATTTCCTAAAAAAAAAAAAAAAAAAAAAAAAAAAAAAAAAAAAAAAAAAAAAAAAAAAAATAGTCTTTGAAACAAATTTTATCCCTTCTATTCCACTTATTTTTATTTTATTTCACATAGAATAACCTTCATTGCCTAGATATATTATCCATTCCAATATACATATTTCAAATAGATAGAAATCTAACGAGACAGAGAGTTTAAAAAGATACAACGATGATATTAGAATTGAACCGGAAACGTATTCCATAATTATATTCCGGTACATGTAAAAACGAGCTCGATTGAAACTCGTGTCTGGAGGTTTCGTGTGTGTCGTAACAGGCAACGATTTCATTCATTTCGCGACCAGAAAATGAACCTGCTTCGTCGTACGTCGTCGGTGGCATGCGCGTCGAATGCAAATCGCCTAGAGGGTCGAGCCGAGCTCTCGAAATGCCTGCATCATAATGCCGTAGAACGCGGTAACTCGTTGTTGGCTACGGGATATCTGGAACCGGTATCAACCGAATGGTGATAACGTCCGAAACATTTCTGTACTCGTTTGTCATCGTACACGCACCGATGACTATTCGCTTGCTGCATATTAATCTCCTTCTTACAAATGAGACTCTAATCGCCAGTAATTTCTTTAAAATATCCTACACGAAACGAAAATGACTTTTTGTATTTATAATGTTTATAGTATTTTTATCTAATCAACTAGTCTTTAATTAATTCAACTATTTGTTCCATTAAGATATTGTACATGGAATGAAAATAATTTTTCTACGATTCTATACTTCAACTTATTATATCTTGTCAATTTTATTCTTTCTACGTATTTTTTCCTATCCATTTACTTCCAATGATACGCCTTCCAATTGTTTCCTATCATTAGTCGAAAATTAATAAATAGAACAACTGAGAATCCCTGGAACAACTCTAATCAATACAAAATATTAACTTAATCCGATTCAATTTAATTCAGTTTATTGATTTTCAATAATATTCCCTCCAATGAATTTCTAACATCGTTCGAAAATTCCTAAGTATCCAGAATAGCTCCAATCCACAGAAAATCCTAACTTATTCTTCGTTAATTCTATTTTTCTCGTTTCCTTCTCTTTCTGTATTTCCAATAATACTGTTTGCAATCTTGTCGACCTAACATCTACGTCTACCATACAAATTACTAGACTGTGGATATATTTACAAGCACGAAATTCATATTTCTATGAGCGCAACTGACATAGTGAACTGGACTTAGGCAGAGATTTGCTTTACCAAATATTAAAACAGGTACTGCACCTGGGATATTTTAAAGAAACCTTAAATTTCCTATAAACGGAGAAAAATCCACCATCCAGGTATAAATTATTACGTCTCTCTCTGCTTGTCGTCCTCGAGATCAAGAAACCAGCCTACCAAGATTCAATTGCTCTCGTTAGAAACCTACCTCGGTTCCCGACAATTACATACAGCCATCTTATAAATTCTAATGCGGTGGCAAGTGCAATTTGCAACAGTTGCACAGCGGGGAGGGAAACGCGAATTCCTAGAGCGAGGTATCGCGTCTAGAATAGCGTTCTACGCTCGTGAATCGGATTATGCAAAAGCTGTCCTTATTCTTAACGACCAGCGCACAGCTTAGAGATCGTTATCTGTCTGTATTGCTGGTATGACTCCGTTTTCATTGAAACGAAACCATCGTAGCCGGGAGAATTGAACGCGAGAGCAGAGGATAAAAGCCACGGAATCGTAATTTCGATCTTAACGACTCTGTCAGTGGCGTAAATCAAGCAACTTCTCGCCGAATGGGACGTAATTCGATTAAATATCTCGTTTCGTAGCTGGACCTATGCTTTATAACGAAGGCTGGGTTATGCTTTATCGTTTTCCGAGATTTCAAATTTTTCTTTATTTACCCTTAAACATTGTATTTTATTTCATTATAGGTAGATATTTTTATTTGTAGAAAAATTCGGATTTTTTTTCTATTTTTTCTATCTTTATGGAAATCTTTTCCCTCTCTATTATTTTCTAAGGATATTATTTTCGTCGTGTCTCTCGAAATTACGCGAATTTCGCCTGCTTGTATTTCCTGTTCTATACGCGGGTCTAAGGATATTTCACCTTTTCTATATTCCTATCCTTTTGGAATATTATTTTCTTCCATTTCAATTCCTACAGGGATTAAATTTTTAGTTTTTTATTCGCTTTTATAAAGCTTTCGCCTAATTCCTATTCTCTAAAAAGTCTACCTTTTCCACTTTACATATCCGGATATCATTTTGTCCTATTTCTTAAATAAATATTTTGCATTTAGATTTTACATGTCTAATATTTTATTACACCAATGTTAGGTGTTATGAAATTTTGATTTTACATTCTCCCACTCCTACAGAGAACTACATCAATCAACATCGTCACGGAAGCACAATTTATTTCTAGAAATTTATTACTGTCTGTCGTTGGTTCCACAGAAATGTCTTTAGTAGCTAATCCATCGACCGTAGCCGAATTGGACACATTATAAATGCAGACGGAATAAGATACACACTGTAAAATAGAAAGGTGTTCGACAGCTCGAATAAGACGAGAAAAATCGCCTGGCAAAATGTTAAAATATACAGCGACACGATAAGCCTGTTAGAACTATGCACGTTTTTAAATGATCGATCGTATGACACTGGTAAACAAATACAAATTTAGCCGCTGTGCGAATATGGAATGCACCGATCTTATCGATATCCACCCCATTTTTTTTTACTGATAATACCCCGCTGATTTCGACTATAAATTATGCAACGCGATAAAGTACTCAGAAACTCGTCGACGGAGGACAAACCATTTACAACGGCTCCGATTTGATAACGTCAACACTACTTATGTAATCCATCATAATCTTTTTGCTTTTTAATTCTTTCCATTTTTCCGCTCATTTAAGCAATTCCGTGTGGTAAAAAAGACAGAGATTGCTTGGAAATGGAATATTTGATGATTGGAAAGTATTTTATCTACCGGTATCGAGGAAGATTTCGTGAGGAAGTTAAACAATTTAACTGATTAGTTTTAGCTAATTTTGTTTAGCAATAGTCTTCAATCATATTTATAAAAATATGGTATTCTTAATATAAAAGTTATATATGTATTGCATAACAACTTCCTGATCTTCATAATCTCCGATGACAGAACCTCCAAATAACTTAAAATATGATGAAAAATCGAAAACTAAGAATTAAGAACCCAAAGCTACAAATCGAGAACCCTTCGAGCAACCTTCGCCCCTCTAATCGCGTCTCTAACATGAAAACAAAAGAACGAAGAGACAGCAACGTTCTTCGTTGACAAATGCCATGAAAAAAAAGGAGAAACACGCGTACTGTGTCGAAAATAATCGTCTCGCGACGAACCCGAAGAGACACGCGCGGAATTTATTCGAAGAGCGCGCATAGTCCCGCGGTTGCGCGTGCGTGCGTGCGCAGCAGCCTTTAACTGCGCATGCGCCGTGCCTATACGCGCGCGCCGCGAAATTGACCGACCGCCCGACAGAAAATCTTGTGAATGAGCCGCTTCTCCATTCACTTTTAAACCGGACTCGCCGGAACACGCGCACGGCACCATAGTCACGCTTTGCTGCGGATAGCTGAGCATATTTTTAGATTAATCGCAAATTTACCGGTGGCCTGGCTCGATAAAAGCCTTCAAATTATTTGTAATCTGTTTGTTATAGGAAAAATTGCGCCTAATGATAAACGATGTATTATTGTACAAAATAGATGCATTTTCACAAAGATGTTGTATTAAGTTCTCTAATTTAATCTGATATATATACATTGCAATTATATAGTACATGTATTATTACATTATATCATACATCTTCTATTATACGATTAAATTCTCTAATTGAATCAATATACGATTAATAATACTTTAAACGCGATCAGTCGATAAATAAATATAAGTTAATATATAAACAAATCTCCCAATATGTTTCTCGTAAATTCTCCAATGAACACTTTTCTTTTGCTGTCTTAATAATTCGATCACTGAACTGTAAATATTGGGTTGGCGACTAAGTGATTGCGGATTTTGTCATCAAGTGGCATTGACAATATCCGCAATCACTATGTTGCCAACCCAATATATCCATAACGTATACTCGAAGTAATTTTCATATAAGCTACATAAACTATATTAATTATCAAGAAAAAATCAGCAATAAAAAAGAATTTATAAAATGAGATTCGATACTTAAAGATATCTAACTATTCGCAATGAATTAGTAAGTCCAAAGCTTATTTCCTACCACGTAACACTGACATAAGATTCAAACAAAGGGAACTTCAATTACCGGCATATTTTCCTTTCGCGTTACGCTACATTATGCAATCGTATTCAACTTTTTATTACATTGGGATTTGTACATTTAATTTCTCGTCATCGTGCGTTTACCGGTTCGTGCAACTTTCCCCTGTGGCCGCGCAAATATTTTCATCGCCATTGTTTACGCGCGCACGGTTGCCTACTAGTTTTCTTAACCGCCTTATTTGCATTCCCGGAACCTGTGTATCAAGACATAATATGCAAATAGCCCGTCCCTGTGTCTCTCTCTATCGCTTAAGTCTCGAACAGAGAATCCATCTTCGTAGAACCGAGCCTGGTGGCCCATCCGGCGCCTCCTTTCTTCTTATTATCGCTATTTATTATAATTTTCACTCTCCGTTTCCATTAATCTCTTCCGCTTTCTCTATTGTGCCGAGTAATCCGACGTGAATCCTACGAGATTACGTTATTGTTCGGCCTAAGTATACGTGATTCAGAGTGAACGTTAATTTTCATTGTCGTCGAATCAACGGAGGATAATGATCCGTGAAATTTTTTCTATTTGCGAACCAAGCAAATTTCGAGACGCAGACTTTCTTGATACGCTCAAGTATCGTGAAAGTTAATAGAAGATCAAATCAATGTAGATTATCTTTCGCAGAATATATTAACAACGTAGGGACAGGATAAATGAGAACGAAACAAATGTAAGGATCTTAGAAGAAATACGAGAATGATTGGAAAAGAAGTTTTTGATTCAACCCAGACGCTATTCAGAAACTGCAGAAGAATTTTTAGACGCCGGAGTAGCGCTAAAACCATTAAGTTTAATAATAAAAAGAAATGAAATGTGAATATTGCGAGGTAACAGAATGCATTTAAACAATGCGAAATATTCAAAAAGAACGTTCTTAAATCTCCAAATTACGTTAAAAATTGTTTAAAAAAAATGCAGAAATAAAGCCTATGATATCTTACACTTTAATCTAAAAATAAATTAAAATCAAAACGCAAGAAGAACAAAAATTTACCAACTTACTAAATTACTAAAGAAGGAAAGAACAAAATAAATTTCCTAGAAAATAAAGAAATATTAAACGTTCTTCAGACATAATTTTAAAAAGCCAACCCTTTAGATTTTCCATGCTGAAAAGAAAACCTTTGATTCTCCCTATTCCCTGTCCATAATCATCCAAGAATACCATACATCGGGTTCCCCCATCATCAAACACTGAGCAAATTACCGCACGCTATAGCGCATCAGTGATTCATCATCCACCGTTTAGAGGCGAATTTCACGGAGGGTAAGCAAGCAGCTTTCGAAAGATGCGGCCGGTCCTCGATTATCGCAAAAGTGCATCTGGCGAGCGTATCCGAGCGCCTCGGACTATCATCCGACTATCTCGGCTGTTTGTTTCGCGTTTCCATCGAGCTGCAGCGCGAGATCTCACTTAGAATGTCCTCCTCCCTCTTTGTCCTCCCTTCTTCATCTCGATTTCCACGACATCGAACAGCATCGAGAACTTAACCTCGAGTTGAGAATTCAATAAAACTAGTCGTCGCATCGATTGTCGGATAATCGGTTTAAACGGTGACGAGGGTGGACGCGTTGGAGAGAGATGGGGATGAAAGAGACATGGAAGAATCAACCCCTTCTGGTTTAAGATCTACGATAGGTGTATCTCGATATAGATTTTTCAAGTTCACGCTTTGTTTCTTTCGGGTGATTCTTTTTCGATATTTAATCTACGGGTGAAGAACCTGCTATTTATTGATATTTATCTTGATTGATATTTATATAAACATATTATATGTACATAGGCGATCTTTCGTTTCTTTTGAGAAGAAATTTTGAATCTGAATTTAAATTTCGTTAAGGTAGTTTTAAACGTAGAGCAGCTTCGGAAAGTACGTAAGCGGCTGGGAAAATCACGAGGAAATATATTAGGTTGTCCGAGAAGTTTCATAAGATGATAATAGATGGAGAACAATTTCTGTTTTATATTATTGAATTAGGTATGATCCATTTCGTTCTACTACTATTATTATATTCGTGCATAATTCGATAAACTAATATAAAACAAAACACATTGTGCGTCTATTATTTCCTTATAAAACGAAAAAAACTTTTCCGACAACCTAATATAAAACAGATCGTAACAGATCCTTAAAAAATTATACGAAAGTATAGGAGACTTCATAAGGAATACTTAGAACGCGAAATAAATCGAAAAGAAGAAACGTGAAATACAACAGACCTTAAAGAAGCAAAAATCACAGAAAAAGTTTGAAGAACGTTCGAAAATTCTACATCACCCTGTAAGTATCTAGCCGTTAAAATTTGTTCAAAGAAATCGAAGAAAATTTCGAAAACATATAAAAATCTAAAAATCTAAAAGAAGGAGAACTTTCTATAAATCCTAAAAAGAAATCTCGAAAGAATAAGAGCTTAACCAGCTAATTTTTCACCTACGATATCCACAATATTCTACAACATTTATATAAAACCTACAATATCTACGAGATCCGTCTTCCACGATCTGTGTTTACTTTACAATGGAACAAAGTCTAGATCGTATTACCGATATAATGTATCGCTGCTAGAGACAAAGCCTGGCGATTCCATAGGACGAGAATTCGTGATTAAATCTGATCCAAACTGTAGAGATCAGCGCTACATTCGTTGGAAAGAAGTGTCATTGCGTACGGGATTTATTTGTTCGCCTAGCTGCACGTTGATACGTTAATCGCCTCATTTGCCTTTTAAGCGTGTTTTTTTAAACGCGCTAAGGACAGGTGAGTCAGCGTCGCGCTCTCGGAAAATTTATTAAGACTTTTAAGGTAAAGCGACTTAAAAATAGACGTCAATAACGATCTTGCTAAGGATACAGAATGTTTGCAGCATAAATCGCTATTAAATTCGGCGTTATGTATGTTCGATATCTTCTTGAAATATGTCGTTGTTATTTATCGTCGTATTATTTGTCTCAATATTGCTTTTTCGTACTCTCGTTTGTTATCTGAGATAATTGTATCAATTGTGTAACAGGTATTACAATCTTCAAATATAGATCATCGATTACTCGAGGATATTTTATCGAATTTCCATTTTATCGCTGAATATTTCTCTTGCAACTAGACACACATTTCGTGGAAGATATTTCAGAATAAAAAATTCGATAGCTAATAAGAAAATGATATAGAAGAAAGACAGCAAACACGATTGATATTCGTTTTAATAACGATGTACGCTGATATTTCACGTTCTTCATGAAATCGTTGTTGACACATATTTTTACGATTTATATTTAAAAATAAATGACGATAATTTACGAAGAAAAGGATTATTAATATGGAACGAAAAATTCGGATTACGACAATTATGTAATTCGAGGCTACTTAAAATCAGAGTTTGCGTTTGTTATTAAGAAAAAATTATCTGGATGTTAGAACAAGCAACACCTAATTGGTTGTTTGACGATCAATCACGCGTAACCGCGAAGGCAAACATTTGCCGCGCTAAATCAATAAAAACGTTGTTCGACCGAGACACCTTCGCGGTAGCGTGTCTTTTTCCATTAGATCAACTCTGAAATAGTATCCTTAGATTATAGATCGATATAATAATTTATGTTAGTTTAGTCAAATGTAGAGTATTTTATATTAATATAAATCATTGTGCTTCTTAATATTAGTATTAACAGAAAATAATTTTATTTTGTATTCTACGCGATAGCGATTTCTGATAGAAAGAAATTAAATTATTAAGAATTCCAAAATTAAGTAATCCAGCCCCGAATTATTATAATCTCCAATGGCCTGATAATACCAGTTCAGACGTTAAGAGCTACAACGTTGCGTGTATTTAAAGTACAATCATCGAGAAGCCTATCGTCTATCTCTTTTCGCGGCTTCCAAGATAATACAAAAAATCGCTGACCTGTCCCTGCCACACACTGTTCGATCCATCAAAATTTTGATAATCCATACACATATACGTTCAACGTACACGAATACTATTCTACACTTCTTTATTCAAACGCCAATATACGCAACTATATTACATGCATTCACATTGTATAATAAGCTATGATCGCATTATTCGTCATAATATCATCACATTGAACTATGTATGTATACACAGTGTATACTGTAGGAATTATTATATTTTGTATATGTAATCTTAGTAAGTAAGTAGTATAATCTTAGTAATCAGTCAAGGTTTCTAATGATTTAATGAAATAGCTAAAAGAAAATCAAAACAAATAATAACAGAAAATTTAATTAGGTCGAGAATGGTCGTAACAAAATGAAACACGTAGCAAGGTTAAGTATTAATGGATTAAGGAACGCCACTTAGTTAGCTTCAAAGATACAAAAGGAATTTTGTTGCATGTTTTTTTATACTTCATATGCGTAGAATATTGTTCGAATGAGAATATTTTGAGATTCATATAAGTGGCAAAGTTACAGTGCTTACAAGAGCTACGTGTTAGGTTAGGTAAATTGTTACATTAAACTAGTTTTAAATGCAATCTTTTTGAAATCATGCTTTCTATCCTAACACGCAACAGATATTCGGAACGATTTATTTAATTAATAACAAACTTTGATATATCACACTTCGTGTTTTCTTCAATGCTTCTATTAGTGAAATTTTTAGATACTTTCAAAGATTATTCCTTCTGGAATATATTTTTCAATAGAAAGTCAACATTTTCACTTGTCCTTTGAAATGATTCAAGAATCATACACCACACACGTTCTTGAGAATATATTACAATGTAACATAAAAGTTTTTCATTTTTTCTCTGTTAACACTTCTACCAATTGACAAGATTTTGCCAGACATGGTCTCGTAGACAACGTTTAATAACTCCGCCATTTTGTAATTTTGACGAATAGAAATCAAACTGAAATGTTTTCTAACGACAATCTCAATATTTCGTCGAATAGCTAAGTATGTATTTGAGATCCACGAATCTCAATTTAATCTATCTTTTTAGACCTACAAGATGACACGTCTAAAAAAGCCGTTGTTAATTTGACGATCGACTGTGACCGTTAAATCAAACGACGCAGCTGACCGTTGCGCTATGGAACGATCGCAAGATACATAAAAAAACGCGGGACAAAAAGCTACAGCGCAATACTGACCAAATAAATCAATAAACACTTGATATTTTCTCACTCACCTATCAGTCGTGTCCACAAAGAGGAAACCTTCTTCACGTATCCCTGACAGGCACACGCGACAGCGAGTGTCGCATCGACGAACGATTTAATCCCGAAATCGTCTCGATCAGTCGCGCGCGAAACCGCCAATTATCATCAAGGCGATCGCGACGTATCGTCTCGAACTAGTCCTGTGTTATACGATCGATTCACCGGACATCAGCGGAGTGACAGTTCTCACTTCGATACGGTACGATGCCACCGAGACAAAAGCTCGATAATTACCAGACCAGAGGATACGTCCGTTTTTGCGCGTTTCTGTATCATACAATTTTTTTTCCTGTCGCGTCACGACGATTTGTTTTCAATGCACGATACCGTTCACACCTTCAGGGGGTGCACTCAAACCCCACACTCACGCGTCGCGTCCCAACTAGAGACTAAAGCGCCTAGTTACTCTCCACCCGTATAAATGCCTCGCTGCAGCGTGAATGTAGTCGTAGGTTCGGGAGCTTGGAAGGGAATATTGTCGCTTTCTTCCGTTACGGGGCGCCATGGTGTTGCTTATGACTCTGGGAGAGAAACGATGGAAGAGTGGGAGACGTAGGTAAAGAAGATCTAAGAATTATAGAGTAATGTTATCGACCGTGAAAAACTGTAGATTTTAGTTGGTACTGATTTTGGTAGCTTATAATGTCAAATAGGCAAAATATAACTAGAAATGGAGATAAAATAAAAATTAAGAAGGTTGGTTTCGGTAAGTGCTTACTCGGACGAGGTATTTGTAAAGATATTGTTTATCCACAGTGGTTAAGTAGATATGTCAGATTTCTTTATAGCTTATGAGAGATAATTTTAACCCATTAAAAAGTTCATTCCAGTTTAAATTCACATTATTGAATTCATATTGCAACCATGAAAAGGTATTTCAAAAATTTGTTCACTACCTTTTTTGATTGATTCCTCGATATGTAGATATTTTAACAATCTTATAGGTATTAATTATAATTTAATATGCATTTTTGCAAAATTTTTTTAATAATATTGTGTAACTCTAATTAATTGATTTTAGTAAGAAATTTGTTACCAGTAATTATTAGTAAGTTACGTTAAAAGATATTTACTACTCTATAGGGAAAATTCATGTACCTAACATCTCAATCACTAATTAAGAGACAAAGTCCATGTGAAAACGTAATTATCAAGGCTACCGTAGCTTTGATGACTACTTTTTCGTGCGAACGACAGGTGCATCGAGTATATACGAAGTTACGTTATGGGGAATCGCTATGGAAACCCATAAAATGCTACAGTCGACCAATGGAAGTTGAACGAACCTTGCTTCGTGTACTTTGACGTTAAATGTCAAGCTCAAAGGGTTGCTAAAACCAAGTTCTCAGTTCAATTAACGTCCATTTACGGATAATTAATTACGTCAATGAGCGCCAATAGCGGAAATAGTGTTAAAATGATGTACGATACATCGAAGAAGAAAGTGACTTCCGCTCAAAGAGATTTATATATCAGACCACTATTAAGGTTGAAACAACAAGAAGATATTCTTGATAAAGGACTTGTTGGTGCGATTGAAAACATGAAAATAGACTCGAATTTGTTACAGGATATTATAAATGAACACAAGGAATTGTCATTGAAAAGGTATTTGGTCATATTTTACTTTAGCAAATTTTAATTATGATTCGAATATTCCCATTCTTAAATAAAAGATAACTTTTCATAGTATAAGAGCAAAGGAAAAGTAATAGAAATTTGATGACTCTTAATATTTTGTGCATTAATATTAATTTACTATTTGGCAGACGAAACTTTCTGAGCACGATGTACAAAAATATAAAAGATATTACTTCTGAATTGGATTCTGCGAAACATGTGACGAAAAATCCAGAAGATTTACAAACACTAGGTAAATATAAATATTTCGCAACCTTCCTACTATTATGTTTATAATAAACAATCTAGTTAGAAGATTGGTATCTTTTGTAATAATTTTATAGCTATAAGACCTTTATACATATTTTCATTTAGATGTGAACACGTACAAATCAAAATTGATCAAACTTTCGCAAAAAATGCAGGATTTCGAGAAATCTTGTCCTATTGAAACATTAATGGAGGAAGGAACTGCATTAAATACTGAAGTACATGAATTCGAATTTAATTTAGATAAATATGAAAAAGCACAGAAAAATAGGACACGTTTATCGTTATTATGTAAAAGTAAAATTGAAAATAGACAACACAATACAGGATGCAAAGATATAGACGATTTTCATGCTCTGGTTGCAGTAACAGGTAACGGAATTATTTGTTGAACAATTATAAAATTGATTAAACTTTTTACATCCTTTAAATCATTTTTGGCCAAATCATAGTTTTCTATAATCATTATTTAAAAATTCCTTAAATTCAAGGGAACATGAAAAAATTATTATTAACACGCTTGACATCTTGTTTCAATATTATGCTAAAGATTTTCTTCAGATATTAAATGTCCTTTTCTTGGTTAAAACGAAAATGGGACTGGAACATAAAAAGATTCGAATATCGCAGGAGTCACTTAAGACACTCAAAAAGTCATTTAAACACTGGAAAGATCATTACAAAATTTTCTAAATTTCTATAAATATGTAACAGGACACACAGAAAATTGGACCATGGAGGATCATCTGTTTTTCTTGAAAACGCGAAAAAGGTGTGAAAATATACCAGCTCTGGTTGCAGCGATCCAAAAAAAATGTCCAGATCTATCTACTGAAATTATAGTAAACCACGAGGCGTGGTACAAACAATACACAGATTTACGAGAAAAACAGAAGGCAGCTGTGAAAGAATGGCGTCAAAAGAGGGAATCAGAAAAAAAGAAAAATACCGACGAAATAGAGAAAGAAATCGGGAATCGTTACGAGGACGAAGATTTTCTAAATGAAATCCCCAGAGAGAAAGCAACATGTATTTTAAGAAAAACAAAATCGTCTACAACGGAAACCAGAAGTACCAACAGCAGTGCCAGTTCGACCGAAAGCAAGAAAAAGGAATTGATTAAAAAGTGGAAAATGGAAAAAGAAAATAAGCGTTTGATGGACGAAGAACAGGTAAAAATGCAAATGATATTGAAGAGGAAAATAGAGCAAAATAGGAGGAAGAAGCGTAAAGAAAAGATCCAAGAAGCTCTGGAACAATATAAAAAGAAGAAATCTTTGGAAAATATTTTAAGAGAAAAGGATGAACAATTTAAAGAAAAATGTACATACGATGTAACTTTGATCAAAGCATTTAGGTAAAGTTTATGCAGAATTTATAACAAATTCGAACATTAGAAACAGGACAAAAAGTTAATAGAAATTTAGTATATAAATCTGTAAAATAAAATTAAGTTAAACGAATAAGAGACAGAAATTATGTTTGCAGAGAGCAAGACAAAGAGTTTACTAAAAAAAGAAAAAATTTAATTCTACGTTCTAAGAAGCCAAACAAATGCGAATCAGTGAATATAAGAAGGATAGAGCTCGTAGAAGCAAGGAGCTATTCGACATTGTTTGATACTACAAAAGTTTGGAGAGAAAAATGCAGAGTGGAAGATTCGACAATGCGTTTTAACGAATTGCAATATATCAAGGACGTCCCAAAAATGTGAGTAATCGGATAAATTATTAAACTGTTTATTTATTTACATATGGATGGTATTACAGGTGTATCCGATGGAGGAACGAAGAATCGGAGGATCTAAAAATCTAACAAGAAATATATCGATTAAAAAATGTAAAAGACGTTAGTATAAACGATCGTGTTATCGTATGCCTAATTTATTGTATATACTCGTACAAGTTTTATCGTTTACGTGTAACTTGGTAACTAACGCGACTCAAAATACGTATAAATATACAATTTTGTCATTGGTAAACTTTACATCGTCTTTTTATAACTTTTAAAACAATGTCCAGCAATAAATCATGCAATTTATGATAACCCGAATACAACTTAAAAGGTGTCTATCTTTTACTTAAGGAAAATACAATTATTTTCATTAACCCTTTCATGATCGATGTTGCGTTCCCACGAACTTTAAATTTTTTCCATTGAATTCTAATTTTTTCTTTACAAATCAAATTTCAATTTCAATGCGTTAAGCCTTCTTTACAAAAGTATTAGAAAACAATGTGCGCCCCTAAGGAAATATTCGATCCTGAAAGGGTTAATTGGTCAATTCTTATATGTACACATATTTAGGAAGAAAACAAATGTTTATGGCTAAAGAATATACGATATGTTTCCCATTACTCCTCCGCTAATTTAATATTATAATTTTTAATAAATTAATCAACCGAGCACACTTCTAGACCGGCGAATCTTCAGCGCAATTTCTGTATAATAATCTGCATAATAATCATACTTCAAGGTATTTACAATAATTGTACTTACTTCCTGTTCGAACTTCTCCCAAACTCCGGAATCACTTCATTAGAGCCGAACGAAACCTCGGTATCTGTTTTGTACTTCGTTTCCGAATCGGTATACTAAAAGTATATTCTCCTATAGTAACAGTCTTTCATAGGAAATGATCCACGAACACGGCGACTCCATGAACATAAGCAGTAACGAGGACAATCCCTCGTGATCGATCCGTCATCGACGAATCACTAGTCAAAAAATTGTCATTTCTCTTGTTTTATTTACAATCGCTAAAATCTTCGAATTACAAATAGCCTGTGTGCTACTTGTCGGCAATCGGCCTCGAGGAAATTCGCGCGATCAAAAGCGACGCCGTAAGTGTCGACTATACAAATGGATCCGCTCTGAAAAATTATTTTAAAGTGTTGGACACATTCTGAAAACGCGACCTCAGCACAACACGACGCAACGTTACGAGTCGACGAGTATACATCTTTTTTTAGAAATTCTCTTTTTGATTTTGAATATTTTTCGAACTACGAAAAATAAAAACGCCATATCGCACGAGCGCGAGAATTGAAATAATGGAGGGCAAGAGGAAATGAACGAAATGAACGATTGATATATATTTAAGTTTATTTTTCTTTTACGAACGTACCGGTTTTTGTCAGACGATGTACATAATAAGTTATGAGTAAAAGAGTGTTGGCTTTATCCAGGACCGTCAATTTATTCGACTGCTCAGAACGAACTGTTAATAATTAATTAATCAATTAACTAATTAATTGATTAACCCTCTCCCCTCACCCAAACCTCACGTTACCTGAGCGATCGCGCGCGCGCGTGTGTGTGTGTATCTGTATGAAAGTATTGAACGTAGAAACAAACATACGTAGAAAGATCGGAAAGAACGAACGAAGAGAGACAAACAAATATATAAGTGAGGACAAAAAAAAATGATATCCCGCTTCCCTCTTCCGGTCAGTCGTGGATAATACCAATTCTCGACGATTTTACTCAAATATATAATATACTTTCTATTAACCTTCTGTTCGTTAATTCGATATTCTTTTTTGTAGATTTTTTTTTTCTTCTTTTCTCTTCGTCTTTCATGAGATGACCAAATACAAAAACATAGGTGATACAATATATATACTATATATATATGTATAATGTTATAATACAAATGTGCCTCGTACTGTGCTGAGTACGATATATCAATCAAATTCGACGACTGTTCATAATTCATATTTTATCCTTCTGTTTGTTCACGTATTTTGTCTTCTTTCCTTTGTTCACATCCTCGGCTATCCCTTTCTCACAGATCATTATGAGATATGCTCATTATGATCATTATGATTCACAATCACGCCACCTACCATTCACATCTTCGCTCTGTTACTAATTAGACGTCACGCTATAGCGATATCGAGAATTCCTCCGATTTTCTTTCTCCTCGAGCCGCGTATATATACACATATATGTCAGCATATATATGTGTGTACATATGCACAAAGAAATATAACTGTTTACAATTCGTCTCTCTTCAATAATTGTATACCGTTTCTCTAGAAGTTTGTTACAACGAACAATAGAACGTTTAATTGAACGCCTTCAACTTTCCACCTTGCTCATTCATACGATCATATTTCTCCGTTGTATTCGCCTACACACAAACACACACACGCACACTGTATTCATCCTCACGTTCCCTTATTATCCTTCATAGCAACAAGCATTGTAGGACGATTGACGTTTTTCTTTCCCATTGTTCGCCATTTTCTTCCTCGTAACCCATCATCGTCTTTCTTTTTTCTTTTTTATAATAAATATGTACACACTTGAACATTTGTACAGGTCAAAGATCTTCGTCCCTACGATTAGTCTTAGATTCTTGAACCTTCCATCTAACAATATTTGTCATCGATATCCTCACACGCAACGCCTCACTCATTCTCTCTCTGTTCCAACTCTATATATCCTTTTTCTCTTTTGCAAACCATAGATGCAACAGGTGTGTGTGTTCAATTGCTTTTTTTTCCTCTTCTCTCCTTCCATATCGCTTTTTCCTCTCTTCCTCCTTTCCTTTCGTGTCGTTCGATCGATCGAACAACCATGATCGATCGAAAAGTCCGCGACGCTAATTTCAACGAACGCACGACTCTCGTCCAGACGATCGAAAACTCTGCGTATCCCTTTCTTCGTTCAGGGACACCAAGAACAGCGTCGAATCACGACGTCCACGAGCTATTATCTTGTCAAGACTTCGACGCTCGGTTAGCTTATTTCCGAGTTTCTTTTTTTCTAATTTCTAACATTGCACACGGTACCGGGACGGCAAAGAATCGGACACGGAATCGATCGTCTTTCGGCGAGGAATCGCGTCGTTGAAAGACACGGGCGAAGATGAAAGGGAACGCGATCGATGGGAGCGATTCGTGCAAGTGTATAGATTCCTCTTTTGAACAAACCTTTGAATTTTGGGTTTCTAAGGATTCGCGACGGTTTTCGAGAACGTTCGACTAATCTAAGAGCAAGAAATGCACGTGAATTTTTAACGTCTCTCATTTCTATGATTAAGGAAATTAATTTAGTACGTAAATGTAAGGTTTCATAAAACGAACGAAATTTTGTTAAACATTAAACGAAGAAAAGAAATGAATTTTTGACAAACAGGATTCGCGTACATTCCTTGTGAGCATAGTTGAGACTCTTAATAACTAATCGAATGAATTCCATACTCCTTTTACTGCCAGATTTATTGATGAGATATAGATGAAGGTACATCTGGGCCCCAATAAAGTGCTACTTTAAATCGAGATTAAAACGAAAGAAGCGTATGTCACCTAATAGATCATTCTGCTCGCGATCGTTCGCCAACGTTCCGCGGACTAACGTTTATCCGTTGAACAGCTAGCAATTTTCCGTTTTCTTATATTTCTTTTTCTCCCTGTATAAATGAACGACCAACTTGTAAATGCAACAATGATTGACAATGATCGTAAAATGGTAACGTTCTCGCAGTAGAAAGTAAAAATCTCTAATCTTTCTCTCTTTCCATCCATGTCTGTCGCAATCTTTCGATCGTTAACCAAGACTCGCGGCTCATGCAGCTACTCATCGATCAATCGACTCGTTTCCTTCGTGTACTTGCTTCGTAGGGACACAAACGTTTCAAGCTAGCGATCTAAAGGATATGGACAATGATATCGCATGTTGGTTCGCTTTCGATGAAGATTCGATCGGGTGTCGTGTGATTAATAACTTCTAAACGGCTCGCTAACCAGGTCATAGACCTGGAATATGCATATATGTATGTGAATGTATCGAATATAATATTCGACCATCCAGGACAACGAGATACCTTGAACTGTTCTGTTTCGATAATGTTTTTATGTCGATGATGGCTGATGGAATTACTATAAATGTATAAAAAAGACGAATTATACCGCGACGCACCTGTCCGCGCTTCAATATCGCTAAAGATCACAGTTGCGCGGTCGATTTTCTAGAATTAGGGGCAATCGATGAGAATCGCCTTACGCTTACACGCCTTAGACTAACGCCGTTACTCTCGTTCCTGGACAGTCAAAATCGCATGTGCTGCTGCGATCCACGAAGAAAACGAATCGTCGAAGAGCTGCGTGACTCGTCGAGGATCTTAAGTTCCTCCCTCGATCGCGCGTTTTTACAGGTCTCCAATGTTCATTCTTCCCGGCTTCTTATCTCTCTTTGTTCTTTCATCTCATTCCACCCCCATCCCTATGAATAATTTCGTTCATTTCCCCGTCGAAAGTTACTAAATCCGTCCTTTTCCTTTTAATTCTTCATCATCCTTGTGTCCTCTTTCCTTTTACTTTTCATTCTGCACATTTTTTGTCTTCTGCTTTTATTTTGCTTACTTCTAAGCTTGTATAAAAACGATAGTTTTTTTTTTGTTTATTCAATTACACCAAAAGACGAGTTGTGTGCATAAAGCAAACTATATTGGGACAACATGAATTCTGAATAAATACTTAATATTACAACAAAATTTTAAGTATTCTTTCGTAATGTCATCACTATATAGTTTGTAAGAAAATAAGATACTTTACTTGAAATTTGTATGTACAGATATTACAAACAACACACTCTCGCTCGCTTCGCTCTCCCTCTCTCTCATAATGCATAGGCAATGTGTTTCTGTTTTCTTTAATTTTCTTTCTTTTTTCCTCTTTTAATCTTTTTTAACTAAACGCTTCTCTATAATACATTGCTGTGGAGTAAGCCTAAATAAATCCATTTTTCTATGCGATTCTTTCTTTCTCTTATGATTTTTTTTTTCCCTTTGTTGTTGGCTTTTTCTCTCCCTCGCTGTTTTCCCGAGTTTTCTTTTGATTCGTATCTTTTTCTCTCTGTTACATCTTCCTTCTTTTTCAAGATTTTGAAACAAAAATTTACAACACCAATTCTTTCAACGTCTTCTTGACAAGTTCCTTCCTTAAAAAAAAAAATTCAAATCATCCCGAGTACTGGCCACTCTGTTTTTCTATCTCCGTGAAAAGAAAACTAAAATCTCGTATCAATCTTGGTGTTATTATTCAATATTATTTACAATAACAATTTTTAGTCGAATAATGCGTGATGTATTCCAAGAAAACGTTACAACTCGGGCTCCGTCTCTTTATTAAATTAGATACTTGGTTCGTGTTGTTTCACCATTGTTTTAGTTGATTCTATCAAAATCTATTTTTTAAATTACGATTACGCACATAAACAGATTTTACAATTTTCTTATGTTAATATTCATAGAGAAATTTCTTAAATTGTGGTGTTAACTGTAAACAAAATTCCTTTTTCTTAATTTTAAGTTAAGTTTCGAGAATTATAAATAAAAATTCTTCTTTTGTGGTTGCATTTTAGGTTTTGATGACAGTGGAAAGGAAAGGACGACAAAAAAGAAAGGAAAACGAAAGAAAGTTTTACGAGGAATTTTTCCATTTGAAATATGAGAATTGACGAAATCGACTCATGGCTGAACCAAGTTCCTCCCTCCAGCCACGTGATCGAAATATTTCGAACGGTTTAACACGGACCGAGAAAATCTTAATATCCACTGCATGCCCTAGCCAACAGATAATTTTAATAGATCGTCTCGAGATGATCGATCCTTAAAACCTCTCTTTCGTTTGAACTCTCTCAATCTCGTCCAATCAAACTATGTCGCAGAGAAAGATCGCACGCATTCCCGCAGAGCACCACCGTCCTCTGTACACATCAGCATCGTTTCTAATCCACATTTTGTATACTTATTGTTTAGTCTTGCTAAATGTTTTAGTCCATTTCCGTGATCGATGGGGCTACGTCGCGATTTCAGAGCGTCCGGCACTGGTATTTCCTATAACATCAGTGTCATATATATTTATATATATATATATCTTATATTTTTTTCTCTCCCTCTCTCTCTCTCTCTCTCTCTTTCTTTCTCTTCCTGTATTCGAATCCATACAAAAGAAAAACGCAAATACAAGAAAAAACAGAACGCCTACACTCACGGCCGACAGGAAAACGCACCAAGAAAAAACGCCGCACACACATCAGTACGCACATCAGCCACTTATTTTAGAGGTTCTCGTACGCAGTATGTAATATGTACACGTTGGACGCGGGAACACACCACCGCACTCACACTAAAAAGTCAGGATCACTGTAGTCTTCGTCGCTCTCGCTGCTATCGGAGACTTTTCTCCTTTTCTTCTTTTTGTGTTTCTTCACCTTCTCGGATTTGTGCGTCCGATGTCTGCGGTGTTCCATCGTGCCCTCCTGGTGGTTTTCATATATCATTAACTTGGACACATACAACGCCATTATATGTGACACTGATAGGATGTTTATGCAACGCGTGGACCGGCATGGAGACCGGAATGAGTCCACTGACGGTCATCAAGTTCACCGAATTGATCGGATGCTCGATGGACGAATTAGATTACCTCGTTTGTATCTTCTTCCGGTTCTTCCAAGTCGAACTTCAGCATTAACTGTTTGAAGTCCAAGTACTCTTTCACTAGCTTCCTTCTGCCATCGGAGTCGAGCTCAGCGCTACTCACTCCCTCCTTCAGTCTCTGCAGAGTGGCCTTTGGTTTGAACAGCAAATTGCTCTTACGGCTCACCGCCTTCTCGTACACCTTCGCTGCCTCTGTCGGCGAGTATTGGCCGATTTTTTGGTCAGAGAAGCCGTACAAGTCTTTCAAGTGCTGCCTTAGAGTGAGCAGCAACAAGAAGCCTTGGCTGGCGGTAATATAATCCCTCAGCAGCGTCGTGTCTTCTGGTAACCTTGCCAGCAGGGTCTCTTCGTCCTCTTCGTCATCCTCTTCATCTTCTAACACTGATAACAGCTGGTCTGGTCGCGGTTGTCCATCCGGTCCAATAGATGCATGGGCCTGATGTTGCTGGTGTTGATGATGGTGTTGCAGTTGAGATTGACTGCTGCCTTCTTTTGGTAACAGCGCCTCTTTAAATGATTGCACCAGATTTGTACCAGACATTGAGATGATGATATCAATGTGATGGATGATGAACAGAGGCTCGTCTTGTACTTGATATGTAAAATAAGCGAGATTGTCAGCCAAGTAGAGCATCTGCGACAAGCTTGTCTTTGCAGATTCATCGAACTGCTTCAGGAAGGACAAGACGATAGCTCTCCTCTGTTGCTTCGTGTTCCTCAGGATGGTGTACAGAAAACCGTTTAGTGCGCCAGGAAACTCGCCATCTTTTACTCGCATTCCTCTTACTGTTATATCGTTCTGCAGAATCTTCTGTAGTCGGTAGCTCAGCTTGATGCCTAATTGCGATTTCATATGAATGAAACCCGGATATTTCTTCTCAATGTCCTGAAGTTGCTTGTCTGCGCTGTGACTCACTGCCTTTTCGCAGTCTGTGCTCATGCAGATCAGGTAGGGAACTATTTGGACTGGATGAACTAGACCTTGAGCCAGAATCAACTGAATTACTTTAAGTGCTGCGTGCCTAACGCTGATGTTCACGTGCAAAAACGATTCTAGGATCTCTTTCACGTATAACTGGATTACTGTGCTAGCCATCCCTGATGATACGTCCCCCATTTCTTTTAGGTTCTCCTGTTTGGACATCTTCGCCCATTCCATGTCCTGTTTAATCATCCTTTTGTCTTCCTCCTGTAGATAAACCTCAACATTATTCAGCACCTGAATCCTCATATGAACCAACGCGTTTTCTGATGTGAGCAGATGATGGTACAGTTCCTTTAACTCAGGAAGCAACATAAATTCGTAATGACGGATACATAAAGAACCAATAGCGGACAGAGTAAAATGTCGAATATCGTCATTGTCCAGATGCACGAAGTAATTTAATGTTTCGAATACCTGATCCTTTATATTTTCCGCTAATCCCTCGATCACTTCAGGGTCGGTAAAATTGAAATGTCTGAGCAACAAGCCAACGGTGAATAATGCTCTCCTGACAAAAGGCCGATACTTTAAAAGCATAGGATTTGTAGGGTCTTTCTCGTAAAAGGATTTGTACTCAGTCAGATGTCCGTAATATTTTTTAAAACAGTCTCGTATTAATTTAAAATTTCTGGTTACATTGTTCACTATTGAACCTAAACAAGAAAGACAGCTAGCCACGACAGATCTATCGTGTTGCAAAATCAGCTTCACCGAATCCTCTTCCAACTGTGCTAAAAAAGTCTCGCTAGGATGTTCCATGAGTGGCACGACTAACTCCAATGTGTGAGCTACGCTACTGATGATCTGATAATCGCCCTGCGTTTGACACTTCAAGCTCAAATAAGGCTGTAACGTGATCGCGTGATTGACTAGCAATTGCGGCCGTATCTTAGCAAATAGATACAAGGTTGTCAAACAAGCGACCAATCTTTGAGAGGATCCTTTTTTCTCAGACTTCTCAGACTCTTCCAGGTTCGTCTCTTCTAGTCGAAGAACGTTTTCAATCAAGCAATCAACAATTTGTTTGCACGCCGTCAATAATGCCTTTGTGGGCTCGGTTTTCATCTTTGTACTATCGTCTTTATCTTCCTTGGGCTTGAACAAGCTAACCAGCAGCTGTTCAAACCACTCCAAACCCATATCTTTACTAGCTGCCACAACATCCGTGATATTCATAACCTTCCTTAGCAATGACTCGGAATCTAATGTGGGACGTTCTCTGACCGGTGTGAACCACATATTTTGAAACACCTCCATTACCAATTTTCTAATACCTTCCTCGTCGTTCACTCGTCTGATCATCTTCACACAGATCTCCGGGATCTTTGGGAAGTCAGGACACTCCATGCAGATATCCTTGAGAATCTTGATTACGCGCTTACGAACGCTAACGCCGGTATCAAGAATTCTAGCCGATAGCATGTCGTAGTATTTATCTATTAATTCGGGCCTACTTAGTACAAATTTTCCTACCAGATCGACGGCTGCCTCGCGCACTGACGTCGCATGGTCTAAAAACGAATGCTTTACGCCCAGCTGCATGTCCACTCGCGCCAAAACGCTTGGATCCGCTTCAACGATCATCGTCAGGCACTTCATCGCCTTTGTCCTGATCGCTATAGATGACTCTGTGAGCACGTGTAGGATCTGCTTCAGGTATCGATCGAAACTCTGCGAAAACGGCCTTTTCGAAGCGAGATACTGTGATATCAGTTCTGCTGAATTATAATCGATATAGGTCTGAAGAATATCCGGTTTTGTGCCAGTGCTATATGGCCTTATTCTACTTATAATGTACTTCTTTTTCTCTTCTATGATTCGGTATGTTTCTGAGTACTTTTGTTCGTTATTGTCGTTTTCGTCGGCATCAGGTTCATCTAATTCTGATTTTGATTCCTGATCACTCGTGTGGTGCTTGTGTTTCTTTTTCACTCTCTTCTTATGCATTTTCTTACTGGGACTGTTCTTTACCTGACCAACCCTGGATTTTTCTAACGCACAATCTCTATACCATTGTGCTAGATAGAAATGGCGGGCGTAACCTAAGGCGGAGTCCTTGGTTCCGTTTACAGCCAAGTAGTCTAGCAGCACTTTCTGTAAAAAACCCGTCCGCTCTTCGTCTTCACTCAAACCTACAATCTCTTTATCTTTCACCTGGTCATATTCGGAATCCTTTTGCTGTTCAATCTTGATGTCCTTTATGATCTGGTCAATAGTAGATAGCTTGCATTGAGAACTTACCGCGTCCTTCCTTAATCTGGCTGCGACAACGCCGAGGTAATCGATGGAGGCCACCCTGAGCGCCATATCTGAACTTTTATTAGAGAAATGACCCACCAACAAGTTTCCAAGTAAACTCAGAAGCAACTCAGCCGCTGGCCATTCCGGTTTGTTGACTGTGGCTAACAGATCTTGCACAAAATTCTCGAACAGTGGCCTGTAATCAATTTCCTCACCTTTGCTGCCGCATTTGTTCAGGAACACCGTTAAAAAATTCCCCGCTATTCTGGTAGCGGTTTCGTACTTGTTTATGATCAGGACATCTGCATCTACGTAATTTGCTTTTTTCTCTTCTTTCTTCTCTTCATCATCTTGTGACTTCTTATGTTGTGGGAGTACATTTTCGGGTAATACAACAACGCATTGAATCAGCTGTAAGACCAACGCTGTCAACATCTGTATATGATCTTCAGAATTTAACCTGTAAGTTCTTAGACTCCTTTTGCTGCTAGGAAGTCGAGCTATAGACGCCAAAATATCATCTAACAACAATCTCCTATGCTTCTCGTACTTAGTAAATATTATCGTGACCAATTTTAAAGCGCTCAATTGAAGATCACTAACCGATTCAACAAAAAATGGCGCGACACCTAATGTAGAGGCATGAAGGACACTAGTGTCTGTTAGAACCTGGATGTTTAATAGTTCAGCAAGAAGACCAACTAATTCGTGCATTTTGTTGTATACTTGAAGGATACTCTTCTCACGGACTTCTTTCATATGACCTCTTTTCTTACGACCACTAGAATTATAATTGTCAGTCTTGTTTTTTGTGTCTATTTTGTAAACCGGATCGAATGAAGGATAAATAGTATTCTGCAATTGAAACTTCATGAAAAGGACTATTCTGTCGATCACGTCTTCCAGGTAGACCATTTTTGGCATGTTGTTAGACGTCATGATGTGTAATGCAATTAAAGACGCATCCACGGCACGTTGTACTCTCTCCATGGCCAGCTGTGTCCATAATCGACTTTCATCAACATCGTCGTCCGGATCTGCCAACGGAGACACCTTGGCTCCATCCCGAATGTTTTTCTCTAAAATGTTTAACAGTCTAACCAATCTATCTGCTGGAATCGACTCCATTGCTCCTAATGCTTTCAATTTAGCTGCTTCTGTGCATAAATCGTGTAATTGGTATTTAGGAATTAATAATTCTGGAGGCACATCACCATCATCATCCAATTCGGCATTAGTCGCTACGTCTTCTGTGTTTTCAAATATCGTTTCTATGGTTGTGTTGAAACGTTGATACGTATTAGTTTCCATCAGCTCCTCCACACTAAGTTTAGCCAATACAGGAACGAGTTTCTTTTCTACTTTGCGGATTTTTGGTTTCGTGGGTGTAAAAGCTTCTTTCTTCTCGTCTTCGTCATCGTCATCTATTATCCTTTTTCGTCTGCGCGTTTTATCTTCGCTCTTCTTCCTCTCGGCTTTCTCCTTTTCCCTTTGAACCTGACGCTCTTTCGCGCGTGCTTTAAAATATTTATTATTTTTACCGATTTCTTCCTCGCTATCGGACTCAGACTTTACATCTTCACGATTAGAAATGCCCATCTTCGCGGCCCGACTTGGCGACTTCTCGGCAAACGCGGTTAGACTCTTCTGCATCAAAGCTTGATCTGCTAAGGATAGTCTGTCCAGCATGACAATCGGCTCTTTTAATTTCTCCGGCAAAGAAACAGGTATTTTCATCCCCTTTTCTGAATTGTTGTTCTGTTGGTGTTGTATTACTACTGGCGTCGTAGTGTTTAATGTATTTACCATGTCGGTGGTATCCATGGTTGGATAAGATGTGGTTTCCGTTGTAGATAACAGATGTTGCGTCACATTATCCATGCTCTGCTGTTTCGCTTCGATATTTTCTATTGGTATATCAATGTCAGGAAGACCTGTGACTGGATCGAGTAAAAACTGCTGATTTTCTTGCACTGTACTATCAATGTCCATTGGTTGATGATTTTCTAATGGATGATGTACTTGTTGATTCATCATAGGATCGTACATATTTTGCTGGATATTAATAGGTTGATGTTGTTGCAAAGGTATATTAGCACGCATAGGAGATGCCATATGCATATTATGTTGAGGTGTCATACCAGCCATATTGTGGTGTTGAGGTGTTACATTACCAAGAGTTGTTAATGGCGTCCCAGGAGAACTCATATGTGCTGGAGAATACATATTTGGTTGCGGAGTCATGTTGGGTAGAGGGTTTATGCCGGTAGGCGGGGGTAGCACTGTTCTAGCAGCAGCAGGATGAGCTGGACTACCTTGAGGCGTTTGTCTCGACCCTGAAGAACTCGAGTAGGATGGTGAGAATCGTTCGTAATTAGCAGATGTTTGATTGGTATGCATCATAGGTGTGCCTTGGGCCCAGTTTCGTGGTGAATTGTATTGAGGCCCCTTAAACACATGCGGATTTATTTGTAAAATTGCCTTAAGTAACTCCGGCGTATTTTGCTCGGTTTCCAAAGGCTGTTCTGCATTTGCATAATTATCTTTCAGCTCAATATGATCAGATGAGGTTTGAGATAAAGATAATATTAATTGCGGCACTAAGTTTTCATTACGAACACTTAGTAATATTTGTGCTTCCTCTGCCACTCTTGGATGAAATAAAAGGGACTTGTTAGTTAAAGTCTGAGGCAGCGGTGTTGGAAGGGGCATTTCAGGTAACAAGTCAGTAAGACTCGCAATACCAGCGAGAGTTGTGATTGGCACACTCGGTATAACCCCGTTCATCTTGAATTTGACTTGTTCTGGCATTACAGCCTGGACAAAAAATATTATTGAAATTAGGTCCAGTGTCCTTATATGTACCTTGAGGTTCATAGAATTATCCAACGTAACAAACACAGCACTGACATATTAGAAAATGTCTTATTCACAGTATATGGTAAATATAAATCAACAGAACATATCTAAATGCACTGTTTCCACGGATGCTTAAAGAAATCATTGTTAAAATCTTTACACTCGCATTTTCAAGGCATTCCGACATAAGAGATCTTTCACTGTTAAGAAGAATTATATCTAACGCTTATTAAAGAACACTAGCACTAAGGTATATATTGGGAACTTAACAAAGTCTCTTTTAAGTTCCCATGATGCAGTAGCAATTATCAACCAAATTTTGATGAAGCACGTGGATCCTCCAACAAACGGTCCATTGTTAGCAATAATTTTTTGTCCTGAAACAGACATGTAATAAATATAATGGCATTTAAATTATTAATTTGACATATTTTATGTATATAAATTAAATCTATATAAAAGAATAATATTTCAAAGCAATGAATAAATACAAATACTTTTATTATTATTTCAATTTTTTAAATATACAGTATGAAATGTACAAATAGGTATATTATTTTGATAAACAATAAGGTAAAATTAATCTACACTTATGTAACGTTAAATTAATGACATACTTTTATGAAAAAATATTAATTTCAGATAAATTTATTTTTCAGATCTATATTATATAAAATTAATAAAAAATCAATTTAAGTGGAAAATAGGATATTAATACTTTATTATACACTTAAAAACATTAAATATTAACAAAAAATAAAAATCTCTCTATAAAGGTTAGACTAATTACAAATGATTTTCTGAAAGCTAAATAAAATAGAATTTAGAAAAGTTCTGGTTTAAATTTAAAAAATCATATTATATTCTTATTCTGCGTAACTTACAACAATATTTCATTCATATTAATTACAAAAATAATACTATATTATAGCTCTATATATTTGTACATACATATATACATATATATGCATGCTATAATGTCATAACAAAAACGTAATCAAATTAATTAAATCATTTCCAAAATCAGTGCAATATTTTTCACAAATATCAGCATCACTAATGGATTAAATATAACACATTGAAACAAGTCTATGTTAACTCCCAATTAAGATCAACGATCAAATGAAGAAATCGCTTCACACGAACAATGTCAAACGGAAGTGTCATAGTTTCTCAATACAAACCATCTTTCCTTCAATGATCCTGATCATTTGTCTCGTTGGAACAATTTTACAGAAAGTATTCATCTAACATAAAATGATTGATTCACTATCACCACATCAAGTTGTTATTATTACCTCCAATTGTCGAGTATCTACCATCCAACATCATACATATGATAACATGGCCTTAACCAGGTTGCTACAGGCTGGAAATCCCCAAGGGTGCTCAATTCCACTAAATAATAGAATTGTCATGGTCAGTGATGGTAACTGCGACGATCGTATGTCATTTGACGGATAAAAACAAACATCGGTGGAAGTTTTGTGTCAATTGCCTTACCTGGCTATCCAACAACGATTATTTATACTGCAGAATGCGAGTAGTGAATGGAATTTTGGCGGGAGGCGTATCGATATCCAAGATCCCAGTGTTGTTTGACGCGTGGAAATCGTCGGTATTTACACGTTTGCCAAAAACAACGACTCAGTTTGTGCGAGTCTATTCGAAAAAGTTTTCGTCGTGAAACGATATTCACTCAATTGTCATCCGTGGTTCTGGCCTATTTGGTTGGACGGGTTTTCTCGTCGATCACCAAGGAATGCACTTCGATTCGTGGTGTGTCACGATTTTCACTTATGTTTCTCGCGGTACCGCGCAAACATCGCCATGTCAAAGAGGATCCATCGCAGTGAAAACACTATTTATAGTGTGAATACGAGGAAAACAGACACAAAGGCGTCCATTTTGCTCAGCAGCGAGTTAGCGGAAGTTGCGTAGTAGATACAGGCTAGATACAGGTATACCGGCGCTACGGCGTCTTATTTCGAATTACGATGCACCGTTCGCATGAAAGCGATGCTGTTAATCCGAATTTTCGAACTTTTATTACATATATATGTATCTTGCAACATCATTAAATATTCATTTATGTTATAATATAAGTTTTTTTGGTAGCTCCTGTTAGTTAGTAATAATTTTTACGCAAGGACAGCTATTTATCTTATAAATGTTACTATGAGATGATATATAATTCATATGAGAACAATTATTCATTTACTTTTATTGTTTTTAAAAAATTTAGTTATTAGCAATAAAACGTTCAAAAAAGTAAGTTTGGAATTTTTTTTATATATTAAGCATATGTGAATGTTACGTGTCCGCCTTCATATGATACAGATAATGGTTGTGAATCTCTTCTAATATTTTCGGCACGAATTTTAAATATTATCAAGCGTTTGAAGTAATAAGTAATAGCACGTAATTCGAAATTTGAAAATTGTTTCACAGTTTCGTTCTATTCATATAGAAGTTCTATACAAAATGTAAGAAAATTATTTATAAAGTTTATCATTTATTTGAAAATCTGCGTAACAATACTGCACTGTTCACATAAAAGAGGTACAGTTTATCCAAATTTTGTAAATTCTATCAAATATATTTTATGCATAAAATATATACATATAATTATATTCCATTATATATTACCAGTTAAAATTTGTTTCGTTTTATCAAATAGTTGTCCAAAATACAGTTGGCAGAATCTGTCACACATTTTGAAGCACATTCAATACTATATTCAATGACCTAGCAATAAAAGTGTTCGTAGGTGGCGCAACTAGGCCTTTTAATTATACAACTTTTTGATAATTAACATCTAAAAAGATATCTTTCAATTAAATATCGCTTTAATTAGCTGATTTAACATTGACATATATTAGCAGATTCAATCGTTCTTCTCGAACAACATATCTGAATGCTGTTAAATAATATCTAAGAATCGATTGTATAAACGATTAGTTATTCTTTTAATACTATAACGAACAAAAGTATATAAAAAGTAATGGAAAATTTTGGGATATTGACGCGCTTTCTAATCTAAAAGCTTGGATATAAAACAAAAAGGCTAATATTTATTAATTATTTACATATACATATGTATATACATATTTCGACGCAGAACGTTTTCACGAATTGGTCGACAGATCGCGCTATGGTCGATGTAATTTCACTTCTCGTGGTTGAAGACTTGAGGAAAAATAAAATTCCGAGTAAAACTTCAAAATGGCGCGACTGCTGAGTGTAAACACCCAGTTTTGATGTTAAGTAAAGTGAATTAATCGCGAAGTGTTCGCGTGAAAGTTCGATCGACTGTTACATCCTTTTTGTGTTTCACGGTGTAACGATCAAATTTTACCTGAATGTTCACTGTATCCACGATCGCCCATTCCATACCAGGTAAGTATCGAAATTGTTTGACATTGAAAGTATTTTCTCATTTCATCCAATTTAACCTACTCGCGAATATCTTATTAAAAAGTTTTTTAGAAAACTTATTTTCTCTTGTGAACAGTGTTTATAGTGAAATTTTGGCAAATTCCGAGGAATTGTAAAGTGATGATGCCCAAACGAATTTTAGAACATCTTTCCCTAAGTGGGACGTTTTTCTATCATAAAATGCAAATTATTTTCTGTGTGATTTACCATGCTTAACATGCAAATCTGTTGCTCTAGTATAGTGCGAACGTCTATTTTCTTTAGTCTATCTTTAAGTAATGATTTTGGTGGCAGAGCACGTATGGAGCTATATGTATAGTTTTGATGCACAAAAATAAAGCTTGGTTAGAAATGGGTGAAAGTTTCTGTAATTCTTTTAATCTGTCTTGATAGTAGCACTCATAGGTACATTTATGTAAGTATTATAATTTGTAGACAGCGAATGTTTATATACATTCATATACTTGCAACTGCGGATAAATGCAACATTGGAGATCTATCTCATTCTTTATTACAGTTTATATATTTTTGTATATAATGTGCAGTCTGTAGATTCTTACATATATAAATTTTTCATAAATGCATATACATTCACAGTTTAATAAGCGTTATTAAAATTTGAGTGATAAAATACCAAAGAAAACAGTATACACATGTAGTAATATATATATTTATTTGAATGATATTACATTCGTAGTACTTTATCGAAGCAATTTATATATTATTTCATGTAAAATGAATATAAAAAATATTTATAGAATACCAATATCATGACAAGATCTTTACTATTTGTAGTTGTTTTAGGAAGTGACCCGAACAAGATGACGCAGAAGCGTTGTGCTGGCATGTCACATGTTGGGTAAGTCCTAACGAAATTATTATTTTTTTATTTACCAGAATTGCACTCATCAAATACTATTAGATACTATTCAAATTATCTTTCACATTGTTTAATTAGTTAAGTTTTATGTTGTTGTGTAATTTTTTATTCAAAATTATTTTTTCAATTTATTACAACTTAAATACATAATATTACTAATTATTATTATCCAAATTAATTCTACATTTTTCAATTAATCAAGCACAAAGCTCTTGCCTAATTTTCATTCCCAATCTTGCTTACTTATCAAGCTTGTAGTAATCAAATGTCACTAATTATTCTTATTACTTTTATTGTCATTACTATATCATTACTGTGTTTTAAATTATCTTCTACATTTTTAATTAATCAAGTCTTCGTTTTTTATCAAACTTTAATTGTAAAAAAAATTAAAGAATGGTAAATAAAATTCTGGGATTCTTAAATATTGATTTATTCTAATTTAATCTAATTTTATTTGTATTAAAAATATTCTAGAATTTTTTATTTCTTAGAAAATATTTTGTAGCAAGGTTTTGTTAGTAATGTTTTATTTTTAACAAATAGTATAATATTTTTGTCGACACACATCGTGAATTGAGGAAATTTTGAGTCGTTCTCGATTAACATGATTCCAAGAAGTATTACAGTGGCGACAATGAGCCCGGCTACGATGTCTGGCACAATGGTAGGCGATTTTCTGGGTTGTCGATACCCGCTAATATTCGTTCGTACAAGCGGTTGCGACATCGCGCTAGAAACATTTCGTTATCGTAAGTGTTGCATACCTTTACCTCCGTTGTAAACGGTTCTCGAACGTTACAACGCCTTGAAATGGCTGTTTGAACTGGGCATTTGCACGTTAATCGTCTATAAACGATCAGCAGATAAGCTTCTTGTTCATTGAAGCGGTAAATTTCTTCAAAGATGAAAAAGATACTGTGAGTGATCATTAGAAACTGAGAATTTTATTAATACTAATGAAATTCAATATTGATTTTTTAATATAAATATTAATTGTTAATAATTTATTTTGCTTTATTAAAATTATATACAATTTTAGATAAGTTCTTCAAAATTCTTAAATTTTATTTATTGTAATTTATTCTAATTTAAGTTTGTAAAATTAAAAAAAAATTTCCCTCTCCTAGATTTCTTTCCTAAAACTTTAAGACTTTTCCTGAAATTCCAAAATTTTGATTTATCCTAATTTAATATAATATTATTTGAATTTAAAAAATTCTAGAATTTTAAAATACCTATATCTTCTTAGGTTTCTGCGATATGAAAGTAAGATTTCCCGATTTGTTGAAATGACATAGCAAATTAGTATTCCGTGATTAATTTTATAGCCTAGAAATTAAAAAAAAAAAAATAAAAATTAATTAGGAAGGCGTTATAGCCGTTTCAGCCGTATAATCGTTTTAACACAAAAAGAGTGCAAGCTGTAATTGTTTATGTTTATATAAAGTTTGTTATGTAGAGGATGGTTGGTCGTGTGGTTTAAATAACGAGATTACTCTATATTGAAACCGTCAAACATATTTTAAAATAATAAATACAGAGAATGTTCGACTTTTTTTTACGGTTGTACGTAGCGTCGATATTGTTTCGCCCGGAGTTTATTTATTATTGTATTATGTATGTCCTAATGATGTTGATAATCCGAGGCAAAACAACAACAACAACATGATTCATATTGTCCTCTAGCTCATGTGCCGTTACAGTTATCTTTCTTGGGAGAAGGAAGTTATGCAAAGAGAAATAAAAATGTAATACCGCTTAAATCACAAATTACTTATAAAGAAAATCATACCGATATTATATAAATGTCTATTACATAAAATATACATTATCTGAAACGATAACTACAGCAATGATTCGATGTAATAACATACTTCCTTCGGTAGCTCTCATTAGCCTGTCTCCTTTTATTCTAATAATTCGTTTCATCTGTCTAATAAGTAACACAATAGGCAAACAAAGTTTCCTATTAGAATGTTGCTATCTGTCGTCTTGATGGAATTGGAAACTACAAATTTTCATTTCTTTTCATTTGGTTATCCAAGTTTCACTTGGTGGACAGGCCGATTGAGTGAAAAGATAAAGGAAATTCTTTCGAAAGAAAATCACGAGCACTGCAAATCTTTCACAGAGGAGAGATACGCGCAGAACCTCTGAATCTTCTATAGTACTTCATGAGACAATCGTAGGAGTTCCAAGTCTGCAACATTACACAAAATTTCAAATCCTTTACAAATCAAAATGCACTACAAAAGCACTGAATTACTTAATGAATCTTTCCAAGAGAATTAAAAAATAATGAGAAAATTCACGAAAAAATTCTACAAAAGTTCCGAATCTCCTAGGAAAAGCTAAAATCAAAGAAGATACCAAAAATTTTACTTCCTCCAGAATAATCTTCAAAATCTTCTAAAAAAAAAAAAAAAAAAAAAAAAAAGAGAGAGAGAGAGAGAGAGAAAGAAAGACAACACCAAAGAAATCTCCAAAGTTCCACCTTCTCCGCAAACAGCATCGTTCAAACTGTTCTCCATTGCGACTTCACACCGGCAGGAGCGATCCTGATCCTGGTCGTCCTCCTCGTGAGCATGTAGCGTGCGGAACGAGGACGATGCATCCCGGTTAAAAGTCATGCTTTACACAGTGGCTGTGTTCCGCGGCTCTCTGGTGGGAGAAGTGATAGTCCTTACCGGGGTATAGCACAGCGGCACATTATGCGGCTATGGTGGAATCAGTCACTGGCGAGTTGTGGGTGGTGACTAGTCGGCGACCCATCCGTCCGAGTAGGAACGTGCTTCCGCGTTTTCGTTCCTTTCGTTTCGTTTCGTCTGAACCGGACCGAAAATCGCGATCAAAAACATCGATCCGTCGATCGATCGTCTCAAGTTACTCTCGAGCACGTGCCGTCGCGTTGCCTCGCTTCTTTCACCAGAGTATCTTCTTTCGCCGTTATCTCGAATCGTTTCATGGTTTTGGACGTGCGGACGAAATATAATATACGCAAATATATAAACTAAACATTTCTTTTCAATTATGGAAGATTGTTCATGGATGGTGAAAGTGCGACGGTGAAGTTGTAATCGTGGCGGGATTAATTATGAGAAAGGTTTGGACGGCGTGGATTTGAACTTCTGCAGTTTGATGGAGGTTTGGAGATTTCGTGAGTCGTGGGGTTGTCGGAGGTGCATTTGAATATGTGAAGATTCTTTCGTGGCAGACTTGTGCCTTGTTTGGGTTTGGTGGAGCCGAGGATTCTGATGGGATTGAGATTTATATTTTGTGTGAAATATTCGCGAGTTAGTGCTGTTGATCGAGAAGATTCTTCGAACAGGGAAACGTACTCTCTTTGATGAACATTATCTAAAAGTAAAGTGCAAAAATAAAACTCTGTTATTTACTTTGATTCTTCGAGTAAAATGGAAAAATATTTCCTTTGGTGAAGAAGGCTTTATTATTTGCACTTACTGGAAGAAGTAATATTACCCTGATTACTGAAACTAATCTCGCAAGGCATTTAGTCGATTGTCATATGACAAAGCTGGAGTTGAATTTCCGTTTCAAAAATCGAACCACAATTTATCGAGAAGAAGTCGAGCCAGGTCTGCACATCGGTTCTAATAGTGCCAGGAACGAGAATCTAAGGTGAAACTTTGTTTGTAATAATGGATGTCATTCAAGGGTCAATGGTGTAGATTACTTGGTTCTCACGACGTTCGAGTGAAAATATTTTGTTTACAAAATGACACCAAAGTTGTCAATATCGAACAATGTTCGTTCCATCGAGTTGTCTCTTATTCTCATTGAAGCTTCCTGTAATCGTGCCAGAAATTGGATCTTTACCGAACTTTAACTGAAAACTGGATCGATATTCTGAATATTCCAGTTAAAAATCCAAACTTTGCAGTTTTCATGCAAATTTTTACAGAAATCTGTCTATTGTCAAAATATTCGTTGTTGAAATAGCAACTTTGGATTTCAAATAGATATCAAGTTACTAGAAAAGCTGAAGATTTCGTGTATCTTGAAGAACAGAGGAGATCCTCCACAACAGCGTTGTTCAAACACTGGAAATAGTTAAAAAATCATCGATTCAACATTTTATGAAAATGACTGTTTATCACTGAAATATCCATCGTGGAAGTGCAACACCGGATTAATACCCAAGTATAATTAATAATAATATAATTATTATTGCAAAAGATTCTGAATATTTTGAAAAATAGCAGAGGATTTCCAGCTCGAGGATTGAATAAAATCCATCAAATATTCCAGATACTGTTATAGAGCCATGCACTCAACTTTTCACAGAAATAACTATCTCTTGTTAGAATATTTCTTATTAAGAATGCACCTTTGAACAAGTCAATGTCTAATTACATTTAGTTACAGCAAAATCTGAAGATTTTAACTATCTCGAAGAATGAGACTTTTCGCAACAACATTGAGCAAAACAGCTATTGCATTATCTAAGAGATATTTATGACTGGAAATTCAATTTTTCAAAGTTGCTTAAAATTACAGAGAAGTCAAAGAATCAGAGTATCTCGAAAAACAGAACAAATAATAAGTTTGAAATATCCACGATAGTATTGCTGGAAAAGCTGGAATAAAGGTTGGAGGAAGCACGGATAATTCCTGCGCGCGTCACCCATAAATACCTGTTGGATCTCTGGAAAAAAGTCACTGGGGATATCTACGAGCAACAGGCCTGGAATATCTGGCAGAGACAGGCCCGCCGCGTCGCTGTGAACCGGGTGTAAAGTATCAAAGATTCGTCGAGCATAGATCTCTGCTAGAACCAGATGACGAGAAGATAACCCTGGCCAAGGTGAACGAACGGTCTCCACTTTTCCCATTCGAATCTTCCAATCCAATACGAATTACACATCAATGGAATTGTCATAAAGATGATCATTGAATTCTCACCAATGAAACTGTTACAAAAATCATAAAATAAAATTATTTTATCAAAAGCTTGACACAGTAGAAAGGATTTTCTACTTTGAAAATTGAAGCCATCAACGAAATTCCTTTGAAGATCGTCGAATAAAGTCACAAAAGAATTCTGTTCTTGGAAAAGTCACTTGTTGCAAAAATCATAAAATAAAGTTACGAAAATTTGATACAGCAAGAAGCATTGGAAGATTCAGAGATGAAAGTCATAAAAGTGGTAAAATAAAATTGCAATAACTCGACATAGCGGTAAAGATATTTTCTTTTTGAGAAGCTCCTGCGAGAACCATAAACAAAACTATACGAAATAGATATAAGAAAAAAAAAATGTTTCCTTGGAAAACTCGTCGATGAAACTTCTCCAATAAGTCGCGTAACTATAAAAGTAAAATTAAGTGAAACTCCACATAATAAGAAGGATATTTTTGATTTGATTGCAAGAAGTTGGAAAGAATTATAATGAAAGAAGCTTGTAAGAAGATCGTCGATGAGAAGGGCATGCGTTTCGAGTTGAAGCTGAGAGTAGACTAGCTTTGGACTGTAAGAGAACAGTGGAAGATCCAGGTAATCCCTGTGGACACTTCCTGTGCAATCTGTGGGCCATCTTGAGATTTCGCGATAACCGGAGGAATACATGGAGTAAAATTTCTTTTAAACTGACCACGTAGAATCTCGTACTGAGATTAGAGGTAGCAAGATGATGAACTGATTTAAGAACCTTTATGAACAATTTCTACAGTCTACTGTATGTGATTGTGAGATTCAACTGTGACAACTGACTTTTCATAATTTGATCGAGGATTCAGGGATATTGTCTTGAAGATCCCAACGCAACAGATGATTGAGAAATATATGTAGGTTCTAGAACTTTATAAGCAAGATTATCGCTGATGTCAGATAGAAACTTTCAGTAAAAGCTCAGCATGAATCCATGATTAATGAACACTATGAATAATCCAGAAATGAGTCTGGTGTCTGTAATCTTTGTAAAAGTCGAAAGAAATATTTTAGAATTAACACGGTAACGCTAAATCTCTGGATCAGCAAGGGTCAGCAAGACTCAGAATAATAATTACCAATCAGCTTACATCTAATTCAACCTTAAAGACCTTCGATCAACAAAAATTTTCCATAGGAAGATTTCCAGCAAGTAATAAACATTCGATGTTTAGCCAAAACAGCCACAGAAAGGTCTTTAATAATTAACGAAAATTTGTCACCAAAACCACGTAGTACGTCGGAGGAATTTAAAATAGCGAGAAAGTTTTATTACTGTTAAGACTGTGAAGAAATCTTTATTATTATTCAAAGACTTAGTGCTCGAAATGAATATTTAACAACTTTTACATGAACTAAACGAAATAGAATTACGTTACCCAACGCAATAAACTCTAAAGCCATGAAACACTGACGAATGAAATATCTTCGTTCAATAATTATACCGTTCAAAATGAATATTTAATATTTATCACACCAATTAAATGAACTGATATTCTGCTACCCAATACACTAACTAAACTCTAAAAGCATAAAATAGTGGTAAATTTAAAAAACATTTTTATCGTCGTTCAGTAACTCGGTGCTCAAGATGAATACTTAATATTCATTATACGAATTAAACGAACTAAATAATTCTGATACTTTAATATAATAATAATACAACTCTGAAAACTTAAAATAGTGGCAAGTTAAACCAATTTTTATCATCGTTTTATGTGGATATCTAATACGGAGGATGAATATTTAATACTCTTTATATGAACTAAATGAAGTAACATTTTCTGGGAGGTGTTCGGTACGAATTTTCAGTGTTGATTACAGTGGCAAAAAGGCCGACAAAATAGAGTACCCTGGTGGTAGCGGTATGTATGGGGGCGGGACGGGTGGTGGCGGGTATGGGGTAGGTTTGGGCCCAGGAGCGGGTCCATCGCATTACATACCCTCCGCCACGTCCGTCGGCTACCAATTGCCGCCCCCGCCGCCTCCGCCGGCGTGTCCCAGCGCCGGAGGTCAGCTGCTCTCTTACGGGCCTAACCTGTCGCCCCATCATATGCAACAGACCCATGGGGACGCGCAACAGTCGAAAAGAAGGAGGTAACTTGTGTATTTCGATTTTTTTCTTACATTCCTTTGGGACTCCGGATTTTAATTCTGCTACGATCCTCGAATTTTAATCTATCATGTTAGCAACGAAAAGGTTTTGTAGTGTTTTAAGAAAATGTTCGACGTAAAATTGAGACGAAGGAACGTACCAGTGACGATTTTTTTTCGGATTTTAATCGAATTTGAAATATTTTTTAACATTAAGAAACAACATCGGGTAGGAAATGATAGAAAGAACGTAGTTGAGTTAAGGCGAGTATGAGAAGGGCTTGAGAATGTTGAAGATTAGCTATCGAGTGGAAAACAAATTTTAATCTATTTAATGTGTTGTTGTTTGACTTCTAATTCGTTTGTAATTAAAAGAGATCAGAGATAATCTTGATGGATGGGTGGCTTGATTTTTCGGACGAAATGAAGCTAATATTTTCAGTTACGTAGGTTAGTTCTTTAGGTATTTAGTATGTTTATTGTTAGAATTTCCGTTGAAGAAATAGGCTATTTTCTTAAAAAAAGAAACCGCGCAGTTCGGCGTAATCGATATAGAATAGTTATAATTAGCACGAGAAGATGGCCAAGTGAATTCTTGACCCATATGCTTATGAAGCTGCCCTGGTCTGGTCTTCTCTTTGATTAAAAAGATGCGGCCTTACAAAAAGGAACGCTGCATCTTTCCTTTAAACAAAGAACTTGCATTGTGTTACAATATCATTATGTGAATCACTTCCACTATATACTTCAACTCATGATTTGCTTACTAACACTCTAATTTCCAACACTTTAATATGCCGTCTGTAGAAAGATTTACATAATCGCTAAATCCCCTTAACTTTTTACGATTGAATTTTTCTTTTCTTATGACGAAAAAAATGACGATTAATTATATCTTTTTAACAAGAAGAATAGGAATTCACAATTGTTATTAACGAGTTGTTTCACAGCAATGCAGTGTTATTAGAATAAATTAAAATAATACCTAAAAGTATTTATGTAGCTATTGACCATTCGGCAGTATAATAAAATGAAGAATTTAGAACGAACAATTTTGAAAATAATTATATATTTCTTTATCCTCAAGATTTCTTGTATGTCTAATATTAGGGAAAAGAAATTACAAAATTCAAATAATTACAAATAATATTACGACACATTAAATCTCAACTCCATAGAAAACTTCCATTCCACCAATTCTATCGGAAATTCCAACAAGAAACGACTACATTCTCAGATCTATTAACAACTCATTCCTTTTTCTATCTGTTTAGTTTATCTCTCCTCAAATCGTTCTCGATAGAAAACACGTGGTCAAGTCAGTACCAGGACATGAATTCTAAATTGTAAATGACTATTCTGCATGTTTAACGAAGGAAATAAAGTAAAGAAGGAGGGAAAAAAAAATGAGATCCGAAAGGACAAGAGAGACTGGCAAAAGAATTCCAAGCTATGCTGCGTCGTGTTCGATCTAGTTTCACGTTGAAATCGTGACCGTTGTTCTCGCAATTGCTTATTGAAATTGAGAGAGGCAAGCGTGTGTTAGCGGTCATGGATTCGCTATTCCCTTAAATCAATAGCCCACGGGGGATACTTCTGCGGTTACCGTTCGGGAATTTCTTCTATCAGACCATTACCGTGTCGATTTATGCCAGATAGATCGGACAATGAGGATTATCGCGAAAGTAATCCGGATTTCTAACTGAACCACTTCGGGGATTACTCTACGTGTGTCCTTTCAGCGAATTTTTATCGTTTCTAGTTCGAACTATTATCAGTTTTCTTTCGTTTCTTTTTTTGGTGAGAGAGGGGGAATTTTTATATTTACATTATGATGGAAATCCGAATAAAAGTTAAAGAGATATTGGAAAAATGAGACAAGTCTTATTGTTAGCGAAGGAAAGTTTAGTTTTCTCTTTTTCTGTTCTATGAATTCTTTTAGAGAATTAGTATCGTTTCTACAAAATAGTTTCAAGTTTTGTCATTTTTCTTCCTTTTATTATATTTTTATAAAAAATTTGGTGGAAATTTGGAGAAAAGATTAGAAGAGTATTGTAAGTAAGTATTATATATAAAAAAAAAAAAGGAAACAGGAGGTGGAATTTTGGTAAAGGAAATATTAATTTTCTTCTCTGTTCTATGTTAGTCCATTTGCAGAATTTCGTTGGTTTCTATATTTCATTTTTGTCGAATTACTTAAATCGATAAAAATCATTAACCATCTCTGAAACATCTATGTGCTATCGAAACTATGCGACTTTGCTATCTAAAACTTCCGAAATTCCTCAATTTGAGCCCCCTAATCCACATTGATCGTTGATACGTTCGCGAACCTATTAAAAAGAGTTAAATATGATCAATGCCTTGTACTTGGTTGCAATCGTTCCCTCAAACTTTGAACAATCAAACACTCGAGTAAAATTAAAATCCCCCTGTTATCTCTGAAATTAATCAAAACTCGATTAATGTTTTGAGAAAGTATTCAATCTACAAATCGATCTATTTTGATGATGCAACAGGAAACTCGAAATCGTGGAAAGAACAATGTAAGATAAGAGGACAGAATCATAAGAGACGATTGAAAGGAGTGCCTTAATTGGCCAAGTGAACTTTGATACGGACGACGATCGTCGAAATAGCATCGTCGAATGCTGAGTTTCTACATGAGAATTATCACGTACCGTGTTATCAGTGACAAAACAGTCCCGTCGTATTGGTAATAATTCCGCGTGGTTTGACGATTGGCCAGAAATGGTAGCTACTACTGTTGTTTTTGAATCGAGATAGTTGGATTATCGGCGAAATCCGCGTAAAAACAGCGTGGACCGTCGTAAAATCGCTTTACCGTCATCACGTGAGCGGAAACACGAATATCATAGAATAGATAGCGAATTTGAAAACGTATTTACAGTGCACTAATGCCATGTTACTCTGGTATTTTTATTCTTCTCTTCTTTTATTTCATTTCTTTTCTCGTCTTGTTTTTAACAAGGATTTCTTATTTAACATGTTTACCGTGACTGTGGTCATCGGTTATGATTACGTCGGTTACTAAATTTTTTTAGAACGATTAAAACGAAATAAATTTCATGGACTAACAAATTTTCAGCGATGTGACTGACTTGTATACTATTGTGAGAAAAAATGTGCAGATAGAATGTAATATTTTGCAGAAACTAATCAACATTAAAAGATTAGCAAGTACTGTACTATTTGTCAAATGTGTTATTCGAATAAATTTCCGAGAAAGGAAATTTCAACGACTAAGAATATGAACTGATAACTTTTAAAGCGGTTTTAATCGCTTTGATACCTTTTTCCTATCTTTAACGCTTGCGACACTTAAATTTAGCTATTCAAATTCTCTAAACAAATGATAAAGTTTTTTCCTCTATATAGAAAGTTTTCTTTACATTATCGCAATTTTTGTAATTCGTATCGTTTCATATTTCTCCTCGTATTTACTACTTGCTTGCTTACTGTTTACTATTTTTTTAATTAATCCACTCTTTACAGCTTTCTTAATATTTTCCATATCTTCTTTGATTTCTATACCGTTATAAAAAATCATAAAAGGTAACATTGCTTAAATGAACACAATTAAATTTTTTTCAATGTGATTTTCAACCTACAACATGTCGAACATAATACTTGTAGATGGTATGTAAACTGTTTATTACAAGATCGGCAAATTTTTACAATGATATCCAAAACACGTCGGTTGGACGGATTATAAATAATGTCACGTTTTGGCGGAAGTAAATTGCTTCATTATTGTACAATGTCTTGTGTAACCAACGGCAGAGTTCATTATATATACAAAAGGACTAAAAAACGAATGTGCGTACGCGTACGACTTCCTCATACTTCGGCCCCCCGATACCTCCGGAGTTATAATGTTTATTGCGTGACTGTTTTTCAATCAACACGATATCGTTTCTACGAAATCTTTTCCCCGTTTAATTTCCGTTTGATCAAAACGAAAGCACAGAATTTTAGACGGTATAAATAGTACATAAAATTGATTTATCAAATTAATTATCGAAATTAATTAATTGAACGAATGAAAGTATGTAATTGAGTAAATGAAATTAATTTATGAAATTATGTAACTTAACGAATGGAATTAATTTGTGAAATTGATTGTAATATGTAATTGATTAAATGCAATTAATTTCATTCAATACAGAAGACTAAAAAGAGTATCGAAATAGAAAAAGGAACAGACAAAAGAAACGAAGATGACGAATAAGAAATATTTTAGTCTCAAAATATTTCGCAAGAATACTGATGTGTTAATTTAAAAAAATTGCAAGAAATTTGACAAAATTACAAATTTACCCCTAATCTCGTTCCTCTTCCTAAATTAATTTCATTTATTCAAACCCATCTTAGAAAGAGGGAACTGAACCAAAAAGTAAAGAGGAACATCGGATAACCCGTTTCGCTTTCCAGCTATTGCTATTTTCTATATTCACACGTCGACAACAGGGGTATAAAGATCCCTTTGTTGGAAACGAAAAGAGACCCTGAACAGCGGTAGCCGAGCATTGGCATTTCTACGATCGCGTAAAAACTCGATCTATCGAAAGGGCAGTCGTTGCCGGTGGTAGAGCCGTGAAAGGGGCTTTTTTTTCCCTGCCACCATCGCTGCCACCTCCGCGATCCTCCACGCGGTTTTTCCATCGTCTGGCCATTATCCTCGCCGGTTTATTCTCACTTTCGTCGAATCCGACCGAGTCACGCTCCATCGACTTCTTCCTCCTCCTCCTCTTCTTCTTCTTCTTCCTGTTCCTCGTCTTCTTCGTCAACTACTGTTCCCGGACATTCTTACGGTTAGCCGCGTCACGAACGAATCTTCTCGTAGCCTTGATGATGTATCAGTCGGGGATCTGGCTAGTTTTTACGAGATCATCGTTGTCTTCTCGACCATCTCAAAGAGATGGCACGAGAAGTGATTTGATTTTCCATGGATTGCAATTCGTTTCTCTTTCTCTGTTTCGTTCTTCTTCTTTCTTCTTTTCTGTGTACTGTTCCTTTATAATTCTTTAACGAGCGTTCTAATCTGTTAACTGGGTCGTTTCTTAGTCTAATGCTCTTTCGGAAAAGGAATTTAAAGCGGAAATCTGGTGGAAAGCTAAGCCAAACCATACTGTGCTAGGCTGAGACTTATTTGATATATTAAAATAGAAATAAACAACAAGATAGAAACTAGGATGTTGCGTAGGTACAAAAATAATTTTTAACTATCTTCTAAACCTAATCGAAACAAATTTAAGGTAAATTTGATGTGAGCTATTGATATAAGAAAAAGAGAATAGCAATATGTTGATATGTTAGATTACCATATGTTGATATGTGAAATACTAGTAGTTTAGTAAACTCCAGCATTTCATATATTTATAATTTGCATCGAATACTGAGAGAGTATACCTTCATTTATGACATTTTAGGACGATGCGATATTAATTACCAATAACTACCAAGGATAGAGATAACATTCAAAGGGATAGTGTAAATCAACACTATACCAAAAGAAGAAAAATAGTTACTTATAGTACGTACTGATATACTTTTTTTATAGTAAAAGATATTACTTTTCTACTTATAATACATTTGTATGTCGTTTATTACCTAAGCTTATAATGAACGAAAGCCTAACACAAGAATAATAATGGAAAGAAAATATTAACCGTTAAGCTTGATAAAAGATCAGAAGGGATTACAAAAGAATGCATTTAAGAAAAATAAACCATTTAATATTTTTTCATAAACTCTTACCTTTTAAATAATGCATCAATAAATACATTAATCATCATTCTAATAAATAAACCTGCACTTCTCAATGAATGGAGCTTCGCTTTCGATTGAAGAATTAAATCTAAAATAAATTGGATCTTATGCAAGAATCTAATAGTTAGATTGAAACATTAAAATAAATTTTCTTCGGTTGGTACGATATTTGTAACAATGATTCTTTGTTGAGGTTTTAATTCGCGCATGTTAGACGCAGGAATTATTCGTCTGTAATACGTTAATTTTGCTGAACAATCATGGCTCGTATGAAGATGCGTGTCGATACACGTTGTATGACATAAATATGCATTACGCGGTGCGTTTAGCGAGCGTTACTAATAAGCAGTTAATTATGAACGAAAATAATAAGCACGGCCGCCTCAATCTTGAAACACACTTTTCTCGTCGTCTGTTCATCCGGTTCAACGACTCCTCGAGAGGAAAGCGTCTATTGTAAATTAGATGATATATCGAACGATCTGTTACTGTCATATTAATTAGATAAAGTTTTTATTTAGGATTTCGTATACAATTATGAAAAATAAAGATAGATTTCTTTAAATTAAACATTTTTTTAATTTCAACATTCGTAGGAAATTTAAACGTAAAACATCTACCTAATGTTATAACACAGAAAAATATAAAAAATATTCATTATGACGTTCAAAGTATATAACAAATTTGTATTTAGATTCAATTTCTTTGATTGCGTTCATAAAAATATGAATATACAGACATAGTCCACCAATAAGAGCAATGAATAAATATTACGCGTATAAATAAATAATGTATATATAAATAAACAAACCAAATTTTTCAATGAAATTCAAAATTTATTTTAAAAAAGGTGCAGCAAGTTGTCCAATCAAAATGTATTGCGCCGTTGCTTTCTATAACTTTGAGCCATCTATCAGGTAGATGATGAATTCTATGGTGGAAAAATGCTGCGTCTTTAGACAAGATCCGATCGTCAGGTGATTTTCGCGTCTGATCTTCTAATTGAAAGTGGGTATCGGACGAGGCGCGTTGCATCCGACAATTAGTAATCCGAAGGAGTAATGTCTAGCGAATAAGCTGGCTGCTGCAAGACGTGCGGAGCAAGACTCATTATGACGTCTTTCATAGTAGAAGCAATGTGTGGTCCACCGTCGTCACGCGGCAATTTCACAGAACGTCTTCCTTTTTTCGTGCTAATTTGTCATTACGTGGTATTGACAAAATCCGCAATCACTTAGTTGCCAACCGAATAGATGGCCCAATAGAAGTCATAAAAAGCAGCGATACTTTGATCGAGCAGCTTGCGGTATTTTTCTTTTAAACAGACTTTGAATTTCATTAAAAACATTAAATTATTCATTTGTATATTTAATATAGTATTAAGTACATCACAGATTAGATGTCTGCCGCCGATGGTGAAAATGTCTAAATGTAGAATGAAAGCATATGTATAAAATGTATATATAAAATATAGAAATTGAAAATAGATTAAGAGATATGTAAGATATAAAATTTACTAAAGTTCATAATGTATCAATATGAAATTTTCTGTTATCCGGCATTATAGTATACCGTCCTAAAAACAACAGGGCCGAGGCGAAGAATTCTCCGTGGTTAGGATGTTACGTAATGTAATGATCTGGTAATCGGCCGCGTGAATTCGCGAACGGCCACAAATCTCTACTACGTGACGAATTCCGCGAGCACCGGGTTTTGTTTGGTCGACGCGTACCACGTTAAGCTGGTTGGCATTAGGCGGACAGCTCGTGGCTACCATCGGAACAGCTTGTGTTTCCTGCATCGTATTTAAGAGGAATCCACCGATAACACTATCCAGCACAGATTCTTCTCATTGAATTTTTATCGTTCTCTGATAATCCTCCTTCAAGGCTTCGCGTAAATATATTCCATTTTACCCTTTAGTAAATTTGTTTATTATTATATGTTATTTCAATAATAGCGATTATTTATCGTTTGAATTTATCTTTAAGGATCATTTTGTTGAAAAGTTTCTTATGAAGAGAGAAATACGGAAGAGTCTTACGATTAAGAGTTTCATTCTTGTATCAAACTCTTCTTCCAAGCAATACGAATCTTCCTATACGTTAAAAGGAGAACGAGTCTGGAATATAAAAATTCAAAGACCATAACGTAGTTAAGAAAGCTAGTTACATAGATAGCAACTCTTCTTTCTCCAAACGATGTTCAGAACAGAGTGAAACTTCATTAATTACATCCCCTCTTAAAAACAACCGACCACCCACTAATTAAAAAACTTTTCACCCGGCAACCAAAATTTAGCCTAAACAGCTTGGAAAGTGGCGTAATCGTTTTTAAACGAGCGTGTAGTAACAAAAATGAGAGAAAAGAATGAGATTATAGGTAGAAAGTGGGAGTCAGAGTCGATAGAGCAGTTACACGGTGCATGAACAGGGTGGTAGCAAACGTTTCGCCGGCAATTAAGCGGATCTCCCTCTAATTTCCTCTTCCTTTTTGCGTTTTGGTCGCGTGACTTTCCGCTCGAGGCGAGCCCCCTATACTTGTATCGGAAACAACAATAAGAGTTTCCTCAGCCGTGAGAATGTTCCCCTTCATCGTCGTTTTCGTTCCATTCTACCGTGAAGCTCAAACCCCGATTCTCGTCCACTCATTGTATCTTTCGTCGCGGTCCGGACGACCTAAAACGACCCAGAAATTTTCTGGCAACCGATGAAAATCCACCCTTCGCACGAACGTGCGTTCCGACGCTTGTTTCTCCCTTTTTGTTTCCTGTGATTCTATTGTTGCCTGGAAGTAATTCCATTCGTCGAACCGTTCCGCTATGACTAACGAACTGAAACGATCCAGATAAATTGCTCTATTTTTGCTACGCTTTTATCGAGCAAAAAGGAAGAGAGGAGAGTGTGAGGAGATTTTGGTAAGAGGTGGAAAGAGGCGTGAGTGATCGGTTCATTGAATTCGAGGGTGAGAGTTCCTGTGAGGGTGCAACAGGTATTGGAGCGATGTTGATGACATTGAGTCTGACGAATACTCTCTGACAAGTTTTTTAATGTACAGTGGCTATAGATAGTATTGATATACCATTGTATTTATTATAGTATTTACGTACTAATTAATCAGTCTAGGTGGTGAAATATTAATTAGCTCTTACGTAAGTAGTACACCACAAGTTACCAATATTTGATGCTATTATTTGCTTATTTTTCTACTTCACGAGTAAAATTTCGCAATTGAAAGCTTGGTATAATGTAACTGTATCGATTGTAATTGTGATTTGTCGTTCATATCGTAGGATTTCACGATAAGCAGATTCAGTCACGTGTTGCCAGATGTGCATTTAATCGAATACTACCCAAAAATTTCGTTTCAATAAATGCAGTCCTACTATAAATCCGAAGCAGATCATGTTTAATACTAAAAACAAAGAACATTACATTAAATTATTTTGAAACAAATCACTGGTCCTATATAAATATTTGTCACTCAAAGATTTAACGTCCAGTTATCTGATGCAAATAATCCAAACTCTTCGGCGAAGCTCTATGAAACCAGTGGAATTTTATCTATGTGAACTTTGGAGACAAACAATGAAAAGTCACTGATTGTTTCCATTATCAATGACTGTTCGTTTGTACAAAAACGGCTCACATTCAGATAAGCGCTAGCCCAGACAAGTTTCAACAGAAATATAGCTTTAATTGGCTATTAACTAAAATTCTATTCCGACAAATAGAGCTCTACTATAAATCCGACACAAATCACAATTGATACTCGAATAAATTAAATAATCCTGAAACGAGTTACTCATCGCCTACAAGTATTAAACATTCAAAGGGTTGAATCAGCACTTAGCTAATCCAAGTAACCCGAGTCTCCAGCCAACCTCACTCTACTCTACAGAATCTTGTATAGCGATCGTGGCTCGCGGAAAACTCGGTGCAAGAAGTCGGCGTATGTACAAGAAGAGGGTCGGCAGGAACGATCGGGGAGGCGGTGACCAATAAGGTCGGCGGAGAACGGATAAGAGTCCCGGAGTCGGAGAACGATGGACCGCCTCCTGGGCCCGTTCCCCGGGCCCGCCAATAGCTTCGCTCTTTCCTTTTAATATGCGAACACTCGCCGCCGTTCGATCGCCGTTCTCCTAATGAAAAAAACTCACGCTACCTACCGCCTAGGTGTTAGATTTCTGGTCACCGTCGCTGGACATTTCTGCTCGCTTGCGCTACGCCTTTCTTACCCTCGGCTCACGTCGATTCTACTTTGGTTTCCTCCTTTCGATCCTCTTTTTAGGTTATGGCTAACCTTGCGTTTCTCGGGTCATCGTTTATGGGATATCGTGGCGGAGGTTAATTGGAATTAGTGTTTTATAGAATTGTCTAGAAACCGATGAGAGTATGAGTATATGATATTCCGGGAATCGGGGTGCATTAGTTTGTTGGATGTTGGAGGAGCTTCGCGAAGATAATCGTAAATTTGGTAATGCTCTCGTCACGTAATTTCAATTTAAATTATGACTAAGTCCTGGATCTTGAAACGTTGTTTATGGAGTGTCGTGGTTGAGATTAGTTGGAATTTGCGTCTTGTGGAATTGTTTCGTAGTTGATGACAGGATGAGTAATATTTGAGGGTTTTTGTAGTGGAGTACTAGCTTCTTTGAGGTTGACGAGATTTTGGGAAGATAGCAACTGATTTGGTAGAGTTTGTTGATTAGTCATTTTGTTTTAAGTATAATTGCTATTGTTTCATTTTTCTCGTCTTTCCGTCTGCGCTATTTAATCGAACTCTGTGAGGAATTGACCCTATAGGACCGTAATGTTTGCATGATCCTGTATACGAGGCAGATCAGTTGCATCCAAAGTACACGGCTTGGGCTGCAGATACGGGCCGAGTGTCGGACGTACTACAGGAAGGAGCCTAGGTGGATGTAGCACACGTGGACGTAGAGGAATGGCGAACGTAAATGTACGAGGACGATCGCAGACAACGAGCAGAAAAAGAGGGAGGAACAGGGGGACAAGGGGGTCAAAGTCGTGACCACGGTGTCGAGCTGGAAAAATGCAAAAAGGCGCCACCGTAACCTGAACAGAGACCACCGTATCACGTGACTCCCCTTCTTCTTTTGTTTTTTCCTCGAATTATTTCGGTCCTCTGCTTTCATTTCGTATGGCTCTTAGGTCTTACCCTCTTTGTTTAATTTCGTGTATTTTATAGTAGAATTTTTGAAAGTTCATTGTCTAAGCCATAAACAGTGGCAACTTTTCATGTATTATGAATTTTAAATATTTCTGTTGATAAACTAGTTTAAAAGTTGAAGTTGAGTACTTCATTAAAGTGTGGTGAGTGTTTCGTTCTGAAAGTTAATTTAAAAACAAGTATCGCGTCTATGGAAAGTATCTCTGAGTTGAAGTATAGTTTGTCTCTGCGTCGCACATATTTTTCAGATTGAAAAGATCCAAAAATTTCTCAAGCTTCCATCCGTTCTCAGAATTGAGAAATATCGTGATCATCGAATGACAAATCAATAACTACAGTAGTGCTTATTTTGAGAAATTTCAAGCAGTTATTTTTCGGAGCTGTATAGAAGTATCGAGATTGATTAAAAAAATTAAAAATGTAAAAGTTCATTGAATCACGAATCTTCTTAATTATCCCGGTACTTGTCCTATAAAGTCGTCGAAAAAATTCCTATAAGAACGAGACTAATAACCGTGTTGGTTTAATAGAGTTACCTAGATAATATACCGTAGGAGCTAACGAAGTAAAACTTGAATAATGAAGATCGTTACGCTTCGTTTCTAGAAACGTCAGATTTTTGGTACGATACAGTCTACAGATTTGAATATTTGTAAAATGTTCTCCTCTATTCTATCAACTCCATCATCTCGATCGTATCCTCACCAATTCATCAACGGTATCCCCACCATTCTTCATTCTTCTCCTCCATTATCTTTATCGTAATTGATCTCGATCGACTACCTAAACATTAACGTGTTAATATCTTCTCCAATCATCGAGTTAACAAATCGATCTCGTCTCTATCAAAAACAAACGAATGAGAAAGAAATCCCTGAACGTACAAGGCGACGATCGTTGCTATTCGCCGCGTGTTAAGATCGATCGCAACGCGTGTAACGACGCATCTCATTAACGCAAGCCGATACGAAGGAGAAGAGGAAGAGGAACCGGTCGAGGAAAGGTTATCAAGACATTATTACGATCCTTATACGCAGGATAATGGCCGATCAGGGAACGTGCTGTTCCCGGATTAACGAAGCTATTATTTGTTGTTTTTGTCGCACGTTCCTGGGATGAGATTCGCGCGTTTGCAAGACCGTTAAGAAGCTCTTCGTTTTATGTTCGAACGTTTTTGCACGGTTGGGTAATCGTATATGGTGATTGGGAAGATGTATTTTATTTTTATCGAGAGATAGTTGATCAGGTTGTTTTATATAATAGCAATTGTAGTCTTGGATCTTTTGTAGAATTTTTACACAATTCAATTTGTGACGGGTGAGATCTAGTTGGGATTGTTTTATATCACTGGGAGCTTGAAATTCTTGTAGGATATTTTTAATATTTTAAATTCTTGTATAATTTTTATACGAATATAATTTAGAAATTTGATAAATGGTTCGATTAAATTTTCTTTGAATAAATTTTACTTGGATTTTATTGGAACAAATAGAAAATAAAAACGTTCAATTTATAGCCGGAAAGTTCGGTTAGATTCGTTTTACATAATTTGTAAGATTTTTGTGAATTCAATACGGTAACTAAATTTAACTTAATCAAATGTTAACTAATTTTCACGAGAACAAAGGAAAATATAAAAGATATATAATAGTTTTTAACGATTGTTTGATGAAATGTAACAGATAGTTTAAATGTTTATAAAAGTGGACGAGAAGAATGAATAGAAAAGAATAAAATAAAAGTCAACAAGGAGCGGATGAAAAATAAATAGAAATGAACGAATACAACATATTTAATAAGTTGGAGCAGTGCAAGGGTTGGAGAACGCAATAATTTCTGATTCGTAACACAAAGATCTAGCGTTGCTTGCTTCCGATGATTTACTAACCAGATAAGAGAGATAAAAATCAGAATCGAGACTCCATTCCCACGGCGTTCGTGGCTACAAATTATCGAATGCTCCAAGATCCGAGAAATACAGAGATTTGTGATCTGACTGCAAAATCTACACGTGCGCGGTCCCCCTCTGAATCACTATACTAGACACTTTCACCGTGTTCTACCATCGATATCCAAAATGTCGTTACCTACGATTTCTAACACGTTCTCCAAATCGCTTCAAATAATTAAGATAAATACGATAAATATGAACGAAAACGGTCATTGAAAATTTTATTTAAAGAACACAAAAAAATAATTAATATAAATTATTAATTCCTGACTTATATTATTGCATCATAGGCGATATCTAATAATTTTACGCTTGAATTACAGTACTGAAATTCTACTCAAATTCTACATAAATTATCTACAACCTATCACTAAAAAGACGACCAATTATTAAAATCTAACACATATAAGCCGTACTCACAGATCGAAGTGGTTGACTATACTTTAAAATTTAACACAATTTTTTAAATCTCGGTTGATTTTATATATTTCTTCGTATCACGTGAATTTTGCGCAATTTTACACTTTTAGATTTCCCATAAGTGCATTAAAGTCCACATTTATGTAATTTCATCGATTTTCCCTGTTTCGTGGAGTCAACCGATTTGTCAAACAAGCAGCTTAAATAATCCCAAGAGCTCTCCACTATCCTCACTCCTACCACCCAAACGCGGCAAATCTCTTAACCGATCTCCGCCACGCATCGGGCATCAACGTCTCAATGAATCCCAAAATCCCCTCCCTCTGGGTCCCCAAAAGCGGCGGCCTCTTACGGTGGTCGAGAAGATTCGGGCCCACGTCCGGGGACACCGCGTGTTCCCTGGCTACCAAGCATGCATACGTATCTGTTAAGTCGACGTAATACCGCGAGCCGCATCATTATGTACTCCATAAGTCTCTGGGTCCTATCGTCTCTCCTCGTCTCGCTGTGTATCCGACTCCTCCGTTGCAAAAAAAAAAAAAAAAGAAAAAGGAGACCAGAAAAAGAGGTTCAAAGCTGGCAGACATACAGAGCGAGTATAAGGAAAGGGAGGGGAAGAGGGACGGTGAAGGAATATGGGGCCTTCTCGTTGTACCCGGATACAGTACGGGCCCTACAACCCCCACCGCCACCACCTCTGTTACCTATGGGTAGAGTGGTAGGGGGCAGATGCTGATGCTGTAGCACAGTGTAGCGTTTGCCAGAGCAGAGGAAGAGAAAAATGTATGTATGGGCAAGGGAAGGGGATGGAGGAAGGGGATCTCGGTTTTTCGCTCAGGGTCAGAGGCGTACATTAGAGATGGGATCAAGTATATCGCAAATAGGCTCGAATATGACTAGAAAGTTTCGAATAGATATCGTGGTATAGTTATGAAAGTGTATACTGCCCGAAATAGTTAAAGGATCGCTGCTATAAATTGAGAGTTAGGGTTGAGAGTAAATTAGGTAAATGGGCTCAAATATGACTGGAAAGTTTCGAATAGGTAATAAAGCGTATTTATGGGCATATACGCGACTCGATATAATTAAAAGATAGCTAATATGAATTAAGAACTAGGGGCGAGATCGGATATATTGCAAATGAGCTCGGATATGTTTGAAAAGTTTCAAATAGGTTATACGATATAGTTATGAATATGTACTGAATACATATTGAAATTGATCCCATCCTAGCGTACATTAGCTTGATATAGTAGCTTGACGATCGACTGCATTTGTATATGTAGTAGTGTGGCCAACGACAGCACAATTTTCTATCCTGTGCTTAATACAACCGCTTGATCGAGGGTACGCGGCTGACACCGGGGTAACGAGATGTCAATGACGGATTTACGATGCATCCTTCACTCTTCCTGCCCTTTCACGTTTCCTCTTTTCTTCTTCTTCTTCTAAGTCTACTTTAATTAGATCATTTTTGTTATTGACTCTTATTCTTTTGTATAGTCGTTTGATTTTTTCCTTGGGCAGGGTGGTTGAAAAATATTTTTATTTTAATATTCCATCTTGAAACATTTGCGTCTTAATATTCAATCTTGATCGGTTACACTAAGAGAACCTTAATCAAGAATAAGTTAAAATGGGGAAGATACCAGGCTTAGAAACGCTAAAGTATAAATCAAGTGTACCTATATCTTTCGTACCTTGGTCAAATCAGTACATTCACACCGAGCATGTAGTAATTTGACAAATTAACATTAGTAGCATATATTCTTCTCCGAAGAACGAAGACGAAGACAAATTGTTGATTAGGCAAGAAAGAGAACGTATTGCCGAGAACAGATGCATATATCAAAGAAGGGATTATACCTCTAGTAAGAAAAAATGAAGTTTTTATTGAGATATAGAGGAAATTGTAAGGTATTCTCGACTGTATCGATTAATCAATTATAAAGTGTGACTTTTACGATTTAAAATTAATTAAAAGAATACTCGGAAAGATTTCAATAATTTACATAGAATATTCTTTGACCATATTTTTCTTTTTTTCTTTTCAGAAAAAATCTTATTTTATTATATTTAATTAATACACGCTTTTTCTTACCTAAAACTTCTGAAATCCTTTAGAACCTAATTAAACGAATATAACATCACGCGTGTCCAAGAATTCAAGTCTGTCCAATGTTTAAAAATTGTATTACTGCATTTAAAACTAACAAATGTCTCGTGACTCGTGAATAGAAATATGTCTTATAATTTTAACTTCGAACCCTCGCTTAATCTGCAATTCCACCCCGCATAACTGCGAGCATATAGAAAACTAAAGCCGAATAGTATAGTAGAACCAAATGTCGTAGTAGAATAAACGGCCTTGACCAGGCAATATATTTAGACCTGTCAGAAAATTACAATGAAATTCATATCGAAATCCATATTTATCCTTCAAACTCGGCCACGTGAACGCGACTTCGTCACCATAGTGATATAGAGAGCAGAATGCTCGCGTGAATATTGCATGAGAGGGTCTTCTCTATTCGCGCTTACTGTTACACGAACGATCCAGATTTGGGGAAGTTGGATAGGCGACGGCCAATTTTGTAAGGCCTCGTGTCGCGTTTGGTAATCCGGAAGTGATTACACTACGACGTATCGGCGACGCGACATTTATTCACGACGTACATAGAATATCCGATCGGTTAAAACGGCAGATGGACCTCGAGTAACGACGTTCCACGAGAACGAGAAGGTCGAGAAAGAGTTTTCGCGTGGCTTTTTTGCGCAACGGAATCCTTTATTTATGCCGATCGACGTTGACGACCGTGGCTTTTGCCACGTGCCTCTTCCTCACCTTGTTTTATTTTATTTCGCTCGTTTATTTTTTCATGTCTCGTAGTTTGAAGTATTAGATATCGGGTATTTTTATGCATACGTGTACTTTCTAATATCTTCAGGGATATTGACATATACAGTGAATTATAAATTAATCGCATATTGATAAACTTATAGCTTAGTTAGAATAACCTTGTTGGAATACACCATCTGTTTTTTGAAAATTGAACAGTAATCGCATTACGTAGATAACGTAATTGACAAATTTATAAAAAATGGACTCGATCAATTCCGCTTCTAAGATGCTCACGTATCAATAAGAAATAAGAAAATCAAAATCCATCTTTGATAATTGCCTGTCATTTTACTATATAACGATGGTCTGATTGGCTGGGAAAGCAAAGATTATACATTACAAAATTATATTTTTATTGAATATGAAATATAATTGACACACTATGCGACGACAAATCAATATATCTACATAGATTGAACTGCAACATGTAGAATATACAACGATCATCTTTCCTATACTTATTTTCTATCAGTAGAATCTCTACCTTCATGTTCGACGTAATTCATTTGAAATATTAAAAAATACATGTCTTTTTAACTAATTAATTCCTATCGTAATGAGATACAGGAATAACAATGATAATTGGACCTAGAACGTCGTTTTAAATGATCATAAACGCCTGTATCTTTGCAGATCCGACGAGGATGATCCTAGCGGATGTAAATATAGAAGGCTGGAGAACGAGAATGTACAGGACAAAGAAAGATTTGCGAGGTGAGTGTCAGGCTCGACGTAACTTGCATGCTGTTCGCCTTACGATAAATGAGAGGGGTCGGTGAACGGGTTAAACGTCTCCCCTTTTTTTTTCGTTGGAAAAATGCGTCCTTTCCTGAGCCAAGGGATTTTTGCGAGTAGACCATTTGCATACCGAACATAGAGCACTTGTTCTCTGGAAATTTTCAACTAGAAATCTGCTGATGAACAGAAGTATTATATTAGTGGGATTTAAATAATGTTAGGCAAGCTTTAGAAATTAACAAATTTTTAATTTAAAAACAAGGATTGGTATTTAATAAAATTCCTGTTAACTTATTAGAATTTTCTATGTGATTCCATCAGCAAAAAATGTTGTCTTTTATAAAAGAACGTTTAATAAGCCTCTTAATTACAATTCTATCAATGCATTCTGATGGAATTCTGACATCGATTTATTTAAAAAAAAGTACTTATTTGGTACTTTCTTCTGCTGTGTGAAGCTTCGTACACTTAGTTCTAAGACTCAGAAACGCCAAAAAAGCTGAAACTATCCAAGAGCAACTAGTTCCCTCTGTTTTATAACAATCTATATTTGCGTTTGATAAAAATATTAAGTGAGAGAGAAGCACAATATAACCAGTGTATATATAATGTAAAAAAACTTGAGATTATCGAAGCAGTTCGTCTCCTTGGTTTCGTAATATCTTTATTTCGGCTTGACGAAAGTATTAAGAAAGAGAGAAGCAGAGACAAAGGGAGGACAAGTCTCCTTCCTGATACTGATGGAGGAGGGCATTGTTAATTCGTCTCACGAAATCCTGGGCCAATATGTTCCACCGGTACACCCTGTACATGGCCAGCCAAGTACGAAGATACATACATACCTACATGATACCCGCCAATGTGAGTCGATAGCGGAATGGGAAGCCCTCCAGGCTGCTCCAGCGTGGGAACACGGGCCACTTATACGCGCGCAGCGTTCGCATAAGTCCCGTCCGCGGCGAAGACACCGAGGATCTCGATCTTGCGACGCGATACCACCGTTGACACGCCAGGATCCATCGAAATGATATACGACGAGCGATCGATATTATGCCGAACTGTTTGACTACAGGAGTGCTGTTGCGCTTCAGGAATAACAGATAGGTTCTGATGAGTTTGGCTCTGTTTGCGTATACATACATACACGTAGAAAGGTGAAAAATGAATTGTGTTAGAAAAGAGGATGATAGATATTACGTCAGACTTCTCGTCTAGAGAAGCGTTGTAAATTTTCAAGAATGGGTATTGATGGGATTTTGGAAGAGAGAGATCGATATAGGTTGGTTAAGGTTTGAACATGTTTGTAGATGCAAGTTTGAGTATAAATTGTATTGGGGGAAAAGGTGGTAGGTTCAGCCACATAGACAATAGAAGCGTCGTTGGTTTTAAAAAGTAACATACGTTTCACATAATATATAATAAATTGGTTGATATATGGGGTTGTTTGAATTAGGTTCGAGCATGTTTGCATGCAGGACGAAGGTTGAAAATAAAGGTTGAGATGGATATATCAAATCTCTCGACACAGCAACTCTTTAGATCTCAAATCCTTCAACTCTATACCCTCGTTCTTCAATTCAAATCTCCCACGCCAACTACAAACTTGTTCTTCAGCAGCAATTTTTCCAAAGGAGAAACTACTCTTCGCTCAGAGAACAAAACGAAAGTTTACTTTCAGAAAAAAAAAGGAAGAAAAATCAAAACTACCACCTACAACTGACTGAAGTTCTAAAGAAGACATAACTTCCGTTCGAAAGAACTGGATGCAGCATCACCATCGCAAATTCTCGATGCAAGGGTATACTCGCGGTGGACAGACCTTCGTCTGTAACCGCGAATTTGCGTCGGAACCGCTGTATTTTACATTCGCCCCGGCACCGGGGCAAACTAGGGGGGTGTAGTGATTGTAGGCATGGGCCACTGTACGTACGCGTTTCATGGAAAAGTTGCGGCGGCGGCGATGTCGCGGCCGCTCGGATACCTCACTTTTAACATAATAACGCAATTACCGCCTCCCGCCGCAAGGCGTACAACCCTCTTATCCTCCTTCACCCGGTGAAACAGGCCCGTCCACCCGCCTCCACCGCCATTTTCTTCCTTTCGTTGAGTTTCTCCTCGGTTTTCGGCGACAAGGTCACCGCGATAAACCGCGAAATCCGCGATGAGATTAGTTTCTAGTTGGTTTCTCCGTCGGGAATTTTTTAAGAGAATTTTTTAAGACCGTATAATTAAAGAGAATTAAAGGATTTTTACATATAATCGTTCCTTCTTTCTTTCTTTTTTCTCTTCGTTTGTTTGTCGGATGAGAATTTTTAATACTTGAATTAGTGGGGATGCGGATGTTTGTGCATTTACAGGAATCTCAAAATGCTGAAAATGCGCAGAGTGTATACGATACGCAAAAATAGAAATGTTGTACTTGCTGTGATATCTAGTGGATGAAATAAATTTCCGTTGAAGTTTCATTTCTTTGGTTACATTTACAAAAATGCGAATTTATAGAAACTGTTGTCATTGTCTAGCGGTAACTGAATGGTAATTAAAAGCGCGTGAAGCGGAAGAAATGGAGGGAGTAGAGTGAGGAGCGATGAAGGAGATAAAGGGAAAAGAGATGGTTAGAGAAGGAGGAAAAGAAGAAATAAAAAGAAAAGGATAAAAAGAAAAGCATAATAATATGAATATAATATAAACAGGTATGTTCGTATTATGAACTATCGATACTTGTTTATGAACAGTTTCTTTACAACATTTCCATTTAAAAAGACAGAAATTCGAAAGAATCATGACGGCATTTATAGAAAGCAGACAACGTTTTGAGATGCACTTTCGATGGAAGTCATCGACACGATACGATCTTTCCGACCGCACGGAGATAGTACAGAAATATTTGAACTATGAAAATATAAATGAAGATTCGCCGATGGAAATGATTTTGCGAGCTGGTTATAGTCATTAGATCCTGACGGTCTTCCATTACCCGTAATGTCAGGCCTGTTCCTGCCAAGCATAATGGAATTATAAGACGATCTGCTCGTACAGTTAATGGCGGTCAATGACAAAACGAATAAAGAGTCGAGGGAACCTAAAAATGAAGAACAAGAGTTTTAAAATGTCGTTAACCTCCTGTAACCAGATTTTCCTTTGCTTATAAAAAGAAGAATAAATCATCTCTCGTTATGATTTTTAATAATCAAAATAAATAACCATTTAGGTTGTGCTTCTTTAGTTATGTCCATCAAGATAAAAATATGAAATTAAAGAAAAAATGAACAAATATAAAATTACGAATAACCACTTAGCATAGTGGAATCAACTTCTGTGTACATTTATAGAGTCTCGTACAGGATTGAATTAATAACAATTGACGTTTTATACCCAATAATTACTACAATATTATCTTATTAAAAAAATTATTCTATCATGTTTAAAGAGTACTATTACTTGAAAAGATTATTATATATGCATGTGCAAGGTTAAAAAAGGACTATTGGAAAGATCATTGGTTGACTTACGGTTGCACAGCAGTAAACCCAAGACAGGAGAAAATTTATCGTTCGACACTGGCCGAGATTATAACATCTTCGTTCGTAAATGATTTAAAGGGCACTCAACGGGTCGCATATTCGACGTGAAATTGCCTATTCCGATGTTCTATTATTTTATGAGCCGGTTTATGTTTGCACGAACTTCAGACACGACTGCTGGCGACCCTTTTCTTCTTAATCGCAATATTTTCTTTTCTAAAACTATTTAAAATTGGTTGTGTTATCGGTGCTTGAAAGAGAATTCAGAATTATTCAAATGGCAAAGGAGAATTGATATAATTAGAAGAACTAATTAGACACTGACATTTGCGTTTTCTGTTCAATCATGGTGCCCTATTTTGCCAGATAACGTTGAACCGTAACCATTTTATCAGCAGGACCAAACATGATACTGATTTTTTTTTAAATATAGAATTCCAAGAAAACGTTATTACAGATATTCCCCAATTAATCCATTTTGTTTACTAAACACTATATCATATCATTCGCTGTTCTTAGGAAAATATGTCAGAATTAAATATCTTTATCTACTTAATTATTTTATCATACAGATGTTCTTAAAGTTACATGAAAACTACGTTTCAGCAATAAATTTATTTTTATATTTATCATGAGATAGTAAACATGTAAAATGTACATAACAGGACGAATTTTAAATTAGTAGAAGTACCATTTTCACTCTAATGTCGTCTTTATCATCGAAATCCTAATCCTGAGAGAATTAATTCTCAACGATGAAAAATTGTTAAGTACCGTCTTCATTTTGTTACCAGTCGAATTATCCAGTTTCTAATAGTAGAAAAGGAAAGTTGATCGAAAATTCTTAACCATAAAAGAATTAACGCCAAGGGAAAAAGGGCGCGAAATTATCATTCTTACTCGAACATCGTCGTCAAATCTCCAACGAATAAGAGAAAGAGAAGGAAGAAAAAAAATCGAACTTCCGCGAAACGAATATTCAGAGCCATTAAGCATTCGGAATATTAAGATTTGGCATAAATCAATCGGTGTCTACAGCTCGTTAGCATACGTCCACAGCCGGAATATATTCCATAACGAATAGGATCGCATTAAACGTTCTTCGATCGATTCATAATTCATTTCATTGTTCGAACAGGAGGGTGTACGTAAGTTCTATCGACACGCCGGCGGACTCGATCGTTAGACGAATCCATAATTCACATACGGACATTGTCATTTATAGGATTGCCTCGTAATACCGAGCGTATCGATGATGACTCGAAACGATCTCCTACGCGATCTCCTTTCCTACCGTATCTATACGTGAATTTCTCTATGTATATGTTTGCAGGTGTATGTTCGCGTGTGTCGAGGAACTCGTTTTTTCCCCCTTAGAACGATTTTATGTGTGCGGTACGTGCATTTCAGTGCCGACTTTGTATCATCGTAATGCACAGATCGATATACTGGGTGGTAGCTTTTTTGCTATACCTCTTTGGCTGCTCTGATGCTTCAAATGAATATTTTGCAGGCTTTGAAGTAGTACAGCTAATGATTACCGTATGGCAAGTTTAGAGGAAAAGCGTTACAAACGACAAAATCGTTGATCCTGTAATCTACACCTGCTTCTACACCTGTAGAAATGAATAATGTAGGTTTTGAAACTGTACACTCTTCATAACACTGTGTGTGTGACGAGTTTAGAGGAAAAATGGTACAAATGACGAAATCCTAGATTCTTTAACACCACACCTGTACCACCGAACATAATTATTATTCGAGTGAGTTGAAAAGTAGGCAGCTCGACTTTAGTTCTTGGTAGTCTTAGTATTTCTTCCGTCTTTCATTTTTGAAGGACACGAATAAATCGTGATCGAAGTACGTCAAATTAACGCGATCGATGCAAAGCTATGACAAAAATGACCGATCTTTCAACATTTGAGAGAACTTGAAAAATTCTCTAACTTATAAGAATGTAAAATATAAAATCGTGTTAACGCGTACATACTAACGATATTGAAATTGAATACATTTTTTTTTATTCACTGGAAAGTTGATGACAAAATTAACATCACGTTGAAGCGTTAAAATAATACATTCAAAATTTTCTTTTTTACTCTTAACTTTTTCATGACTAGGAATTTACTTTTCAAATCCTAAAAGCAAAAGACACATGAAAATTGAAAAACACTGGAAACATAGGAAAATTGAATTGCAAAGGGACCCATCGTAAAACGTAAGCAACATTTGATCTGCCCACCCTGTATAGCGTTCGCTGGACCCACGGAGCGAGCGGGCAACTTCGGAACGTCTGACCCTTGACCCAGGAGGTTCCCTCCGTCCTGCTCTCGTTGGATCGCGTTCCTCTTCTGCCCCTTCCTCCTCTTGTGTTCTTCTACCGTCCTGCACGGTACAGACTCTGCTTTATACTTGCGCTTTAAGCGTCCTGGCCTCTTTTAAATAGCGGCCCTTGCGCTGCTTCGACTTCGAGGCCCCACGTCGTCGAGGGCAGCGTTACCGATTCCAGCCGACAACTCTTTCTACGAAATGGATGGGAGAAAGCGCTGAAAAGTTGGGATATATGTAGAATATAGAAGCTACCGAGATTTGACTGATTTTGGCGTATGACGAAAGAAAGCCTCTTTTTTTTTTCTTGAGAATTCAGGCGTGAGGAAGTCAAAAGTTAAATGATTTGAAATTTGTGGGATACGAGGAAGGGATTTCGTTCTTTATGGAGATTGTGAGTAAGCCGACGAAAATGGAGGATTTGGAGAAATCGTCGGTCTTTTTGAAAATTGGCAGAAGAGGAAGATTGCTTTGGATTTCTATAGTATTGCAATTGATATGTTTTATTACTGTTCGTGGCATGGAAAATCGTAGAATTAAGCAAAGTTATGCAAATTGTAGGAATCTTCTGAAATGCTTTTTTCTTTCTTGAGGAAATGTTGCGTTAGGGAAATTCACAGAGCATACTCTAGAATATGTTTTAATAGAATTTTCTGGAAAAGTTGTTGAACTTTCTGAAAATGATAGCAGGCGAAAGATTCTTTCAATCTCCTGTGATTTAGATAGATATTAGCGTTCGCTGTATGAACATTCATAAAATAAATTTGTTGTCTCTTAATTTTATAGAAGCATTGCCAAATTTCCGGTATTCTTAGCCTTTCTAAAAATTGAAGAAAAAGAAATTGAAACATTTGTGGTGCTATCGAGGAAGAGACCCAATAATTATAGCTTCCCAGTTATATTTCACACTAAACTACCTCAAAATCGAGGATTTGGTGTCTTCAAAACCACAGAGTATGTGAAACTAATTACGTTACAATAGAAGTGCTATCGCCGGCTTGGTCAGAGCAAGCTTTTGTACATGGAACAAACTGGAGAACAATTTTTCTGGTGCGAGGTCGCGGTGTTTCAGACGGGGTGGACGTCCTGGACGCGGAACTTAACGAGAGGTCAATGTTCACGACACGAAGACATCAGCCTCACGTCAACTTCAGCAATATTTCACTCGAGAGTCTCTTTGTCCGATCGACAAAAAATGCAAACTGCTCCTCCTTAAAGAATTTAGTAAACCGTAGTAAAACGTTGAACAGAACACAAGTTCTTCAAACTATTTTCGTTGAAATTAGAACAAGACAACATTAGAACTTTACGTATGAAACGAGAAATTAAATCTAGTTAAACTCTTCATAGATATATATCATTCGCATAGAGGTTTTAATAAAAAGATTTGTAAAAGATCTATAAATATAAAGAGGTTAAAAGAATTATGTAACTAGAAATATTAAATAAACTGCAACAAAGAAAAGAAGCATCGTAAATTAAAACTACTTTCCTTGAAATCGAGAAGAGTCCTTACATATACAATAAAAAATCAATTATAGCTAAAGTTTTCATCCAAAGACGTTCAAAGAATTAAATAAAAATACATAGAGTTTAAAAAATTCAATAAACTATAGCAAAAAAGTTTAAGAAAAAGCATGGTGAACTAAATGAAATTAGTTTCGACGAAATTTCAGATATGAAACGAAAAATTAATTATAACAATACTTTTTACAGATATAATGGGTTATAAGTCAGACATAAAGATTACAATAATTAAATGAAAAAATATAACTAGAGTTAAATTATAATAGTCAGGTAAATATCATCCCCAATCACGTTGGATACGATGAAAAAATAGTAAGAGTTGATCGAATCTAGAGTCGGTTTGCACGAGGGAGAACGAAAGCTGGGAATCTGAAAGTGGAATAAGCACGGGGTAATAGTTCCTGATGGACCTGGAACGAGATGGAGGGTCTTATCTCGCGAGTAGACACAAAAGGAAGTTCTCTACCCCATAGCTGAGAGAGAGTCGCGATAGTTGAGCCAAGGAGAGAAACATCCCGGATACACCCGGGTCTAGAAAATAAACGAGTTCATTCATGTATTTCAAATTGCCTTTAATCTTCCGCAGTGTGCCTCTTCCATCCACCGAGAAACGACCTTGGTTACTTAATAAGAGGGAAGTCGTGCTCGGAAATTCTCACATTTGATATGAAGCTTTGCAATTTTTATAAGTCTACGTACATTATGGAATTTTTATTATTATTATTTTGCTTCATATTAGCAGCGAGGAATGAGAAAAATTTTATTTTAAGGAAAAATTCATATTGCGGAATTTTGATAAATCAATTTCATAGAATTTTTCCTATTTCATTCTTATTATTTCTTTTATATTAGTAGCAGAAAATGAGAAGAATCGTGTTTGAAGAAAGAAATTATCTTAAAGATTCTTTCGTTGTATAATCGTAATCTTCGCTTTGAAATTCCCATAAATCAATTTTATTGAATTTTTACTATCTTGCTTTTTTATTTTAATTGAAAAGTCACCCTGAAAAGTTCTCAGACGTACTCTCGTTTCTTCTTTCTCGATTTCCAATCGTAAATACCACGTTAACCTAGTCCTCCAAAATTCATAATAAAACATGTCCCCTAATTTCTGTGTTACATATTTTTCTTACTGATAATGATTACTTACAATGTTATAAACACGTATCTATCTATATTTTGCAATGAGCTTAGTGTGAACATAGAATCTCAAGAAATGGATAAAACAGGGGATGTTTCCAATAAATTTCATACGTTTCATTCTCGCGACGTTGAAAGTCGTTTGTTGCTCGTCCTTGTTGTGTGGTACGTTCGACTGAAATTATCAGGAATTAAATGCCATTAAATTTACGATTGCTCGCCGACAATTACCGGTCTATAGAAAGCGGAGAAAAGACGCGCGCCGTTATTCGCGCCGGTTACCCCCTGGTAGCGGTAATAACAGGGGAGGCCTGAAATTGTGGTTTCACCCGATACCCCTTTTCTCGATGGGAGCATCGTTTCAGAATTTATTGGCTGCATTGATCACTAATACCCTTATCAATGACGTCGCCAATCAATGGAAACGCACGTCCCATCCGTGAATAGTTTTCTTAATGTTCCACGCACACTCGTGCTTCCATTATGGAAGCAGATGTATGCATATGCATATCGTATTTTTGAATTGTAGAAATCTCTCTCTAGATCTCTCTTCTTTTCTTTATATTGATGGACGCGTTTTGAAAGATTTGCTGAATAGAAGTTTAAGGGTAAACAGCTTTTTTTAGCTTAAACATTTTTCAGTTTTTTTTTTCAATTTCCAATCATTTAAAGGATTTGGGGATGGAATAGTTCTCTTGAGACATTAAGACCTTTAATACCTTTTTTTTTGGATTTTTTAATTCGGAATAGTTTGCAGATTTTATGAACGAAAGTCTTAAGGATGATCAATCTTCTTAAGTCCGAACTTTTTAACGTCTCTTTGTACTCCTGATTAAATGAACTAATAAGCGCTGACATGTTGCGTTACGCTTTTCAATCATCCAACCACGACGACTCGTGCGTTAAAGTCTCCTCTGTCTATCCATTATCCGCACGTTTCACCGCCTGAAAATCGCACAATACAGAGCGGCGTAGTATTCGTATCTTGCACCTCTAAATCATGGAAACGAACCACACGCATACGATTGGCGTCATGCGTTTCCATAATCGACGGAATCGTATTCACGGTCAAGTTTCTTTTGCAATCGCATAACAGAACGCTGGAAGGGGCGTGTGCTAAGGATACTGGGATTAATTTCGTGCTTGTATATAGGTGGAGAAATTTTTTGTTGGCTCATATTTATTAATAATTGAGTTTTGAAATAGTAACGTTAGTTTTACTTAATTAAGATATTAATAGAAATTAGCTTGTCATTTTATTTCAATATTAAAGAAAGATCTAAATTTTTGTTTATTAAAATTTCATAAGCATCTGGAATACATTTTCGTCACGAAAAAAGAAAAAAATCGATACATTTGTTGTATCTATCTATCGTTCAGCGAACTATGCAATTACCTTGGTTTTGTCTTGCGTCTTACTGTAGGGAGAATCATTGCGAAATTGAACGGCGGCGGCGGAACAAGATGACCGCCTATATTACCGAATTGTCCGACATGGTGCCGACGTGTTCAGCCCTCGCCAGGAAACCGGACAAATTGACCATACTCAGGATGGCGGTCGCCCACATGAGAAATCTCAGAGGTAAGTCCCTTTCTTATCTCCTATTGTTTTTCGTATTTGAAGAAAATAAAGGGGACACTAAGGACGATGATAATACGAAACAATTGGAAAATTTCTTAAATTCTTTTGATAATTTTCTAGCATTTTCTTACGCTGACAAACATTTATTGAAAATTTCAATCCAACCAAATAGCCTGGTTTATGATCAAATCCAATGTTTTATTACTGTTCCAGGTTTTTAAAAAATTCACAAAAATGTCGAAACACTTGTTGAATTCTCGTCTACATTACGCGATCATTAAGTCAGACGTTGTAAAGGCTTTTCAGGAAAAATAAAAATTTGTTTCGTAAACAGTCATTAGCAAAATTTCGCTCAAAGCGTAAATAATATTAATTGTAATTATAAATTTCGTCACGTTTCTCTTACTCAATATCATACTATAGATATTTTTATATAAAAACGTTAAAAAAATCCGGGCGATATTTGTTGCGACTGTTTATAATGATTCTTATCGTATTTTGTAATTTCTTGTTCAACTTATGAATCATGGAAGATAAAGGTTAGTTTACAACATCTTCTGCAGGATATTAATGGTCCCTGACTCGCTCGATATTTCCAACCTTTCATATCGATAGCTGCGAAAGAATCGAATAAGCTGTACGGAGCGTAATTCAATCGGTCCGAGTCAAAGCTTAAAGATCGCGTTGCCAAAGTTATTTTACTGCTCGTGACGGATAACTCAAACATCGACGATGCTTAATCGTCACGTCCCGCATTGAACTACTTTGTTTCTTATCGGACAGCCAGTTACTCGTTGAAAATTTTTATTTTCCTGTGTAACAATTCTGTAACTTGTGTTTATTTGAAAAATAGTGTCATCAAAAAAATAATTGACTACTAAAACTACTTTTGACAATGAATTATTATTCTATATGATATTATTGTAATTGAAATAACATAACAAAAATTAGTAGATAGATACAATTACATCTTTATCCGAATGAAAGTCAACATCAATATTGCAAAAGTTTCTTCGGGTTCTTGATATTAGGTTGCTACCTAATACACTAAAAACATTAAAAATAATTCTGATTCACCGAATAATCCAACTAAAATCTACTCTACTCCTACCAACCAAGAGAACCATCCATCCCATCGTAACTACACTTGCAGATACTCGAGAAGTTCAATTTTGAAGCTATCACTCGCAAACTCCAGCTGAAACAATTATCCTAAAAGAATAATGCCTGTATACGCTATTTCCAATAACACACCAAAGGTATTAAAAATGCTTCTAATTCACCAAACAACGCGATCAAAACCTACTCTACTCTTGTTAACCAAGAAGACCATCCACCCCATCAATCTTCATCGCCAAAAGAAACACTAAGAACAATCAACCTTAAAAATATACTTTCAGATTACTCTACAGTAACTTTTACATTCCAGTTTGAAACTGAACCTCCCATTCGAAACACAATCATTCTGAAAGAACCACAACGTCTTCATAATACAAGAAGTCAGAGTAAGCAAGGGGATGTCACTTGCGGCACGGACACAGTGGGTTCTTTCTTTACTCGCGTCTCTTTCTCCGCGGAGAAAATTCATCCGGCCGAGTCGCACCGGAACGGTCGTAATTCACCGACGGTTTCGTCGTGTGCTGGGTCATATCGAATGCAGAAAGCGCGATATATGCTTCCGGTGCAAGAATGGGTGGAGTTGCCCCGTCGGCTATCCCTTTAGCCCCGGCTCCCTTCTATGATGCGTGCACACACGCGTTCGTTCATACGACCTCTCTTTACCTCTTACTCTGTCTCTCTTTCTCCTCGTTTTGTTGGTGGATCGGTGTGCGTGCCGTGATTCCAGCTAAGTATTGGTGGTGCGTCGCATTGTTTATAGCCACTTCTCCTCTTTCCCGACAACGCGGCCGCTGAATACAAATTGCTCGAACCGGAGAGCTTCTCTCCTGTTCTTGCCTCGTTGCCTGTCTCTCTATACAATCTTTACCTACTGGGAGGAGAGAGGCGATCGCCTCCGGGATACGTAGCTCGTTCGCGCGCGTACACGCACCCACCCTTCGGCCAGGACGCGGTGCATCCACGGTGGGACGTCCAAGAGACGCTTTTCTACGGAGTTTTCCTGCTCTTCTTATTTTTTTGTTTGTTTGTTTGTTTGTTTGTTTGTTGGTTTATTGAATCAATATATTTTTCGATAGTTTTGATAAACCAATACACATTTACAGAAAACCTTGTTCGATTCCAATTGACGTGTAGAGTTTCCTTGCTCTTTCTCTTTCCTTCTCTTGCTATTTTATGTACCAGTATATGTTTTACTGGTTTTACTAAACCAATACACTTTACCGAAGGTTTTATTCAATTTTGATTGATGGTTTGATACGTTCGAACCTGATGACGTCAAATTACGTCTTCTAATAACAGGCCACAGTTGACGTAAAAGTACGTGTTCTCGTAACAGACTACAATTGACGTAACATTACTTCTTTTTGTATGGTATTACTTATTGTAGCTAACGTAGAATTAAGATTGGCGTAAGTTGTTGTAGGTTACACCTGGCGTAACATTACGCCGCTTCGTAAAACGTAGCGGGTTATCATTGACGTAATATTACGTTTCTTCGAAAGTTATAACTGATACACGTTAACGTAGAATTACATCCTTTCGCAAAATATAGTTAATTAACACCGATGTAAAATTACATTGCACTATGAGGTACGAAGAATGAAAAGATTCAAAGTATGTAATACTAGTAACAAAAGTGTGTCCAGTTAGTAGTTTGTAGCGAAAGAAATTTAAACACAAATAGGTGTTAATGATTGATTTCTCTTGAAGTTTTATTTTTACTGGATGATTGGCGATTTACTAATAAGAATTATTTCTGTGAATCGATAGATCGTATCAGCTTCCGGTGTCTGTGTCCCATACTGTATAGGAATTAAATTCCAATGAAACTTAACAATGATCAGAACAACAATTCTAACAAATAGAATCTAAATTCCTTCCATTCCGTTTCTAATAACTACCACAGAGAAACACGTACTTAAGTTACTGAATGGCTTCATCGGTGAATGGGTTACATTATCAATCATAAATTTACTCTTCGGTATCCTTCTACTAAACGTCATCATCGTTTCTTTCACTTTACACTCCATCATCAATTACTCCATCATTCGACCTATCAAAAGATGTGTCAAACACAATCAATATCTTTTCCTTTATCAATCCAACCATAAGTCCTCGATTTTAGTATCGAACTCTCTCAAAACTTCATCGCGTATTTTCCTCTTCAACAATTCAATCGAAACATTCCACAGTCCATCCATCTATTCGCTTAAACATATTTCAGCATAATCAACATTATTCCCTTATGAACTTTGAATCATAAGAACAGAACCACAGATGCTCGATTCTAGTATTCAATTTTTCCAACACCTCGCAACGTGCTTTCCTCTTCAACAAGCCCGTATAAATAAAAACGCTAGCCCGTACACATAAAATGAAGATGAAAGGCGTACTAAAACCACCTCTAGGAACATGTTTCGCTAGATAGGTCAAGGGGAGCATCCGCGTCTTCTTTCGATGGAAGGAAACCGAGTAGAATCACGGCGGCATTAATGTCCATCGAAAGACCGTTCCTCTACGTGGAAGGTAATGGTAACGAAGGTCAGCCGGGGTCTTCCATAGATCTTGTTTGGAAGTCGTTAAAGTACCTCTTCCCGGAATTTCTCCGTATATCGGGGTAAAGATCGCATCGCGACCCTCTCTCTCTTGTTGTTTCTTTCTTTCTCCTTCTACCGCTTCATGCTCGCGGGATCCTGTCCGCTTTGCAATTCCGATCTTGCACCTCGATAGTTACCTACGCTGCCGAGTTGCCCCGTCCTCATTTTTGGTACCACGCTTCTTCCTTCTCCCTTCCTCTTTTGCTTGTTCCCCTCCGTCTCTTGCTTTAAGTTGGCGCTTCTTGTTGAATTTAAAAGATTTTGTCGTTTAATGTTGTCCTCGAAGGTCTGCGAAGGAAGACGCTTTTTGTAGTTCGTCTCGTATAAATGTTGGGTCGCGGGTAAATTATTATTCGCCGAAGCAAGAAATAAAGCATAGAAACGAGCCGCTTATTTGCCAAATCGACGAACTCAACAAAATAGAAGGTAGAGAAAATTGGTGAAATTGATGTAAGATAAGAGTGCTTAGAATTTCAAAGATAGCAAAAAGCGGAGTTTATCGCTTTGAGCTGTGAACAGTAATACGTAATTTAGCTCTAGAAAGATTGTCACTCGGGACGACACAATCGTCTCATGTTTTTTCTCTCTGAACTCTGATTCTTATTATAATTCCATTCTTCAATGATTCGAATCAGAGATTTAGCAACGAGTTAAAGATTTCACACGTGTGATACTAGTTCTTGCAATTTCCAAATGGTGTCTCAGTTTGTTTGTTATAAGTATTCTAGCATAAACATTAGTTTTCAGTTTTCTGATTAAATTCTTTAAGGTCTAATTGAACCTGTCTTTCACATGATTTCTTAGTCTCATGGTTTTGATGAAAAATATATCGAGGGAAATAACGCGACGAGATTTGAGGCAGCTTGAAGAAGTTCTTAAGTGGGTCTTATAGTAGTCTTATGTGGGCCAATGACCCTCTGTAGAATTATAAGCGGCATGTGATAGATGAGGTGAATATTATGTGATTAGTATATGCTGTAAAATAAAATGATTTAACTGTTCCTGAACATATTCTGATCTGTTTTTAATTGCTCGTATTAATAATGAAGTATTAATAGCTCACGTGTAATCGTCTGAATTTGGAACTACATTTGATTCCTTTTGTACCAGTTACGTCGAATATCGTAGGATTCAACTATTACAATTTTTAATAAGAAAAGGACATTTCATTCGAGTGGACACACTTCGAAAAAGAACGCCCGATCTACACATGGAGAAGTAGTGGCACGTATCCATGGACAAGCATTCGTTTCGCTTGAAAAATGTTGCTCGTTACACGTGCATTCGATGTCGAACGACCAGGTAGATCCCTCGATCGATACGGACCATTTACATCAAGCGCGATATAAAAGTTCAATCTTCGTCAAAGAAAAAACACGTGCCTTAAAGGAACAACTAATTTTCTCTTTCGAAAGGCTAATTCTAAGGTTAAAGTTACACCAATCCTTCAATACCGAAAATCAATATCTTCATTAACTAAGAATAATTCCAAATCCAATATGCTTTGTTTCTTTAAACAAAACACTTCTATTAAGAAAATCTTAGTTATAGTAATAAATTAATTTCACGAATAAAATTGGAAATAAAATTAAGTAATTTTACAATAAATACACTACAATCTACAGTCACAAATGTGCTGCAAATTTATAAATAAAAATACAAATAAAGTAAATTTATACAAATCAAAAATATAAGTCACTTGAATACTTTCTTTGATTAATAATTAGGTTGTTCCAAAAGTTTCTTTCGTTTTATAAGGAAATAATAGATGCAGAATATTTTTTGTTTTATATTATTTCATTGAATTATGTATGATCCATTTTGTTCGAATAGAACAAAAAATGTTGCCCACCCATTATTTCCTTATAAAACGAAAGCAACTTTTGGGACAACCTAATACGATTAATTAAAAGCCATAGAAAAGAAGGATACAAATTCTTTGGCAGGAACAGGAAACACCAGCTCAGATGGCGCGTACAAGCCTTCGTTTTTAACCGATCAAGAGCTGAAGCACCTGATTCTGGAGGCGGCGGATGGCTTCCTCTTCGTCGTGAACTGCACCAGCGGCATGATCATCTACGTATCCGATTCCGTGGCGCCTGTTTTGAATTATACTCAAAACGATTGGTACGGCACCAGCCTCTATTCACAGGTCCATCCGGACGATACAGAAAAAGTGAAGGAACAACTGAGCGGTGCCGAACCGGAAAACGGAGGCAGGGTACTTGACTTGAAAACAGGAACAGTGAAAAAAGAGGGACAATGTAAGTATATCTTCTCTTGCTAACTACAACAAATTTCTCAAAAAAACCATAGTTTATATCTACAACCTCATTTAAATTGCTACATTAAAATTCCATTTATACGAACCTGAAAAACAATTCATATAATAACAGTTCAGACAAGTGAATTCAATTAATCGATGATAATTCATTTAATCAAACAATAGATAAAATCTCATTGAAACAAACGGAGTTCTATTGTATGTTCTAAAACAAAACCATCCATAAATACACTAAAATTCTCCAGATCCCATAATCGGTACAAACAATATATTAATTAATAATAAAATACAATGAAATATAATATCAATATTATAATAATAAACTCTTAATTAATATCCGTAGCATCGATGAGACTGTGCATGGGCTCGAGGAGAGGGTTTATCTGTCGCATGAAAGTTGGGAACATGCAGACGACTGGCGACATGGCTGCCGCCCATGGTCTCCACCACGTGAAGCAGAGGAACTCTCTCGGTCCTCCAGCTCGCGATGGTCAAAATTACGCCGTAGTTCATTGTACAGGGTACATCAAAAGCTGGCCCCCAAACGGTGAGTGTTCAACATAGGTTCCAACTTGTCGATGTTGTTTCGCCAATTGATTGTCATGATGATGGTGATGATGTACATCGTTGTCGACGTATAACGGGGCCGCTCTGTTGATGGCCGCGCGCGAGACGTAGCGCCAACTTTCTATTTTAAAGCGAGGGAGACGTCGGCGTGCAGCAAGAATATGAACGAACCCGACGGCTTCGTAGAATACACGAGGATAGCGACGTTTGTACTATAAATTAAGGGGGCCGGCACTCGGTGGCGGTCACGGATAGTATGATCGGTTTATAAAGAATGAATGGAATCGTCTTGACCTAACAGCCGACAGAACGGCTGGAATACCGATAAACTATGTCGAGACGGGGTCCGATACGGAATTCGTATGCTTTATCAAGAACCTCAATGCATAATAACGGACTCCTCTGCGAGCCATTTTTCACGCGTTTCCGCCTTCTATATCGCTCCATTTTCAATCATTCTATTAGGTCGTTCCATGAGTAATATCATCTCTTATTTTGTGTTTTAAGCTTCCAAAGTGAATTCAAATAGCAACTGGTAAAACTTACGATTGAAGAAATTTCTGAAGAAAAAGTTTTAAGTGAATATGTACGTAGGTATGGGCTGTATTTTCTAGTTGGATGGATTTCTATGAAACTTTGATTTATTGTGTAGATGTGAAAAGGACAAAGTCTTTTTGAGAGTTGGTTTTCAGGAATTAATTTATTCCAGTTATTTTATATTATGAAATTGTTCTCCAGAAATATAATTCAGTCAGCAATTAGAAAAATTAGAAAAAGTATTATCATTTAGTCAAATTTTTATTTTAAAATTATATACATAAAAACGACATTACCCATGGAGTGATCTAATATGTAGAGTTCAAAGTGTCTTTTCATTTAGATTTCTTACATAGAGATTCGTTGGGAATTTACTTGTTATCATTGGGTGCTCGCGAGGGAATATTTTTGGAACTCTGTAATTAACACGTTCTTTACCGCATTACTCATATGTGAGTTATGATGTTATCTTGTGATATACATACGTACATATACATATGATCTTTTCTAGAACCGCGTCATGCATGTGTGATTCATAGAATCTACTGTTACTTACTTTAAATGAGCTGATAAAAAACAAAGAAATAATTCCAATGAAGAAAAGAATGAAAGTAACACAAGTTGGATAGAAGTTGAAAAAAATTCTAAACATGCATGTTTATATTGAAGTATAATTAAATAATATTCTAAATTCTATCCATCTTAAAAGTACTTAGCATTGTTGTATCTAGCAGCATGTAAATCATAATCAGTTGTCGGTTATGAGGAACCATGGACTGACTCAACGTTTTACGCTGTAGGTGATTTTGTTCCCCCATGTGTACCAGGTATGGGACTAGCTGACAGAGAGGCTGTTCAAGTCGGACATGATGGGGTGGTTGCAGATGAGAACGTTAGCACTCACTGCTGCCTGGTTGCCATTGGGCGATTACAGGTCACCAGCACACCGAATAGTAGCGATTTAGCGGGTTCGAACAGCAATAACGGTAAGCATCAAGCATCTCCATTCAAGTAATTTTGGTTGAGGAGTGACTGACTTGGACTCGTTTTGCAGTCTAAATTTTTCACTTTGTATTTCACAATATCCACTTTGTAAAATATGAATTAGACAATTAATTTTTCCTTTTTCTTTTTTATTTCAGAATTTATTTCACGCCATTCAGCAGAAGGTAAATTTACCTTCGTGGACCAAAGAGTCGGTGGAATTCTAGGGTATACGCCGTCCGAGCTCTTAGGTCATCCGTGCTACGAATTCTTTCATCCAGAAGATTTGACGCATATGCGAGAAAGTTTTGAGCAAGGTATGACTTCTTAAGACTGAGAAATATCGATTGTACTCGTGTTCCTTATTGTTAATGAGCATCTGTTGTTGCAGTATTGAAGCTGAAAGGACAAGTGGTGTCTGTAATGTACAGATTTCGAGCCAAAAATCGTGACTGGGTGTGGTTAAGGACGTCTGCATTTGCATTTTTAAACCCGTACAATGACGACGTTGAATACATTGTCTGCACGAATACACATGCCAAGTACGAGACGTCATGCTAGACACTGAACTGTTTATTTCACTTATTTCGTATTGTGCAATTGTTTTTTTCTTCTTTAAACAACACGTTCACAACATCCCAATTTTTTTTATACATATGACATAAAAAATTGTGAATGTGTTGATACAAGAGCAAACATAGTCAATTAAAACATCTGTGTTCTAATGTTCAAGGTCGTTCCATCCTGGTAGTGATGGTCAGACAGAAAATGAAGCTGTACCTGCTTATGGACAACCTGGCCTAGATTATTCCCTGCAGAGACACCCTACAAGGGATCCCCTCTATTCTGGGCATCATATGATGCAGCATCCAGCAGCTGTTGCTACAGCTGGTAAACTATTTTAGCTCTCTTAAATCGCGATAAAAAAGATCATGATATTAATATATTCAGTATACTAAATTCTAGTTTGAATTACATTTTTTACTAGATTCTCTATATTTAAAGTTGAAAAGTATATTGTATCAATATGATCATAAATTCATCAGGTCCTCAACAACCTAGGCCGTCCAGTACACAAAATGTTTATCAGGGATATGAAACGACACAGTCGCCCATAGCTTATGGTTCACCTGGTCAACAAAGCGCATCTTCTTCTGTTTTAAGTAGAATTCAGAAACCAGCTAACACATCACCAACCCCTGTGCAACAAGCTTGGGCTATTGGAAGACAGGTAAATATATAACAATAAATTTGTACTCAACCTTAATTTAAAGAATATTTTACAAAAGTTAGGTTGTAATACTACTCATTGTTTTAGCAACCTGTAACAGAAGGATACCAATACAATCAGTTAAGCCCTTCGAGGTCACCAAATGGACCAACATATACTCAGTTAAGTAGCGGTGCTAGGACACCAGCTACACAATATCATGCAGTCACAACTGTACCTAACAACCCCGGTAAGCCTAACCTTTAATTTAATATAAGTAGTCTGCAGATGTTCATGCATTTATGGAAATTTTAAAAAGTAGAAATACACAGAATAAATATAATATGCAAAAATATACAAAATATCCTACATAAAGCTTTCATATAACATTAAATAAATGGAACAATTCCCTATTAGATTCTATTCATAAAAATATATGTTGAATGTTATTAATTAATTATTAATTTTATTTAATCGTAGATGAAACAACGCTAAAATGGATTAAAAGGATAAATAATTTAATTTTTGTAGGTATGTGGGGATGGCAGAGTCAGCAACATCAAGCACCTCAACAAGATGGCGGACAATCAAATCCTCAAGTGGCCGGACAAGCACAACAGCCTCATCCTTCCCAAGGTGGACCTGGCACACAACCTCAGGAACTGTCAGACATGTTACAAATGCTCCAAGACCAGGGTGGGGCGTCCGGTTTCGAGGAATTAAATATGTTCAATACTAATTTCGAGTAGCGATAAGAAAACAATATAGCCGATAAACATCTACCTTAAGGAAGCTTTAAGGTTCGAATTTCATTGGTAGAGTCCCGGGATCGCTCGAAGTATCGTAAATCACACTTTTACTCGAGCAATTAATTACGATATGAGAATTCGCCAGTCAGCACCTCACGCGCAAAACTTTAAACGAATTAACTAACTTCACAATAAGTTTATCTGAATTTTATAAACTGATTTGTTAACGCATCTGTTTTACGAGAAGTTTTTATTTTATTGATTAACAGTACAATTTTAACGATCGTACGACAGCGCAATAAATTATTCGAAATTCGTGAATATCGTTTTGCAAAAGTGCCATGAAATGTCATATTGGGAAAATATAATATGGAAAGTGGGGACTTATAATATGCACAGATGGATCAGTTGATGAGATACAGGTTTTAGCGTTTGATATGACAAATAACACAGAGGGATTTTCTGAAAGGAAATTATAATTTATATTTTTAAGTCTTCTTTTTTCGTTTGCTTGTTACAACTGAAATGTAAGTTAGGTTGTATTTAATGAATTATCGTGAGATAATTTTCTTGCTATTTCTTTCTATAAATCTGATTTTGCGATACTAGAGGAAGTAAGTTTAACGAAAGCAGCGTAAATTTAAGACAGAATTACTGACTCTCCTTGTTAAAAAAAAAACACAATTATAGTAAGGTAAACTATATTTAAATTGTACATGAAGTTTCAAGAACGATGAAGTAATAGGGTGGCCTAGAGTTTCATCGAGCTATTATTAGATGGATGTATCTGTATAAAGTTTTGGATTAGAAGAAAACAAAAATGCGTGCAAGATTTGTAATTGTTCGAGAAAAAGTAATGTTTCATTAAGATTGGTTGTGTATCGGACTGCATGTATTTTGTACGATTATTATCACTTTACATTTTTATAGGATTTTAACGCCTCATCTGTGCTTATTAATAAGTAGTAGAAAGTAATTTCTCTCCTTTTTTACGTGGTAGTGATTTTATTTCGAATAAGAAGCTGGCGCACTTCAATAAACGTTCAGAGGGGTGCATTCTAAACGATAAGAGAAAAAACAAAAAATAAAACAAAGTATTTTTAAAAAACTTCTCAATCAAACTTACACAAATCACGGTAATTTTAATACCAGCTTATCGTTAGATTTCTAAGATTAGCTTAATTATTTTAATTTAGACCTTTGTAATTATAAATAGTGCAATCGTCAAAATCGACGTGGAATGGAAAGAAAAGCATCGTTTGAACTGGACAACAACAATGATGTACAAAAAAAAATTATATGTAATCCACTTTGCTTCTCTGTGCAAAACAAGAAAAAAGCAAAAACACCATTTTTAGATATTTCTAAAGAAAAATATAGATAATGTTACGCATACGAAAACATAATTGCATTTATAAGTAACCATGTGTGATTTAGTGCATTGTAGGTGTACATGTCTAGCAAATTCTTAAGTAGATCGAAGGAACAGTTGCAGCATATCATGATGAATTGGGAACATTTGTCACTAATATATATAAAAATTTACATTACACGTATAATTCTTTTTAATCATCCTTTGTCGAAAGTAGCTACGATTACTGACAATAATTAACATATTGAAGTCGACGAAGGCATCAATATGTATAACGCAAATAATTGATTAAAGTCCGAAACATATTTTTGAAGCATTCTATGATCCTTTCTCCTCTATTATTTCAAATTATCTTTCCTTCTTTTTATATTATTAAAAAAGATAATAAAATTTAACTTACCGACAACATAAGAGGTAGAGAAACCGATATTGCATACAAAAATTAATTTAATTTGTTAACTTAGGATTGACTTAGGGACAGATTAGAAATCAAATGCTAATTATATAACATTTTCAATTTATATTTACATAACTTGGTACAAAAATTATAACTTTAACTTCATCGCAGATAGAACATGTTTTTGTTTCTTCCTACTATCTGTGTCAGTCTTCGCTTTAATATGGCTCTTTACTTCGTCTTGCAGCTGATTAAAGAAAGCTGTAGAAGACTTAGGAGCTTTGAAACTGGACTCGTCCATTTTTATAATATTCCGATCCTTGCTCAATTTCTTTACCAACTCTGTTGCCTTTTCTTTCTTGTATTTCTTAGCAACGCTTGGTTTGAGTGCATTTAATTTCTCTTTTTGCTCCATGGCCTGCTGTCGTGCACGTTGTCTCATTTTCTTGTGTCTTCGGTCTCGTTTCATATCCGTTTTGGTTCTTTCCGATTTACCAATCACATCACCTCGTGGTTTGGCTTAAAGAAAAGGAAATGAAAAGCATAATTGAATATAATAAATATGAAAAATTTAAACAGTGTATAAAATTTCTTCTACTCGATATACCTTTAATTTCCTCTGGAGCTAATAAAGCGGCATCACTTATTCCAACTGGTGCCACTTCCTCCATAGTGATTGCAGGCATGTTATTAATGATCCTTATTTCGGGTTTAACCTAAAAATAAATGTGCAATTATTGATAAGCTGTAGAGAATTACAACACAAAGAAACAAATTTTTTTTCTAATAATCTTCTTACCTTTGCTGGAGTGTAATGGAAGTTAGACAAAGCATTTAACTTGTAGAACACAGAATCCATCATTTCACGAATTTCCGTATGCAATTTTGGTTCCTCTTCTTCTTTCTCATTGTTATCTGGATTTAATGCTTCCCTCTGTCTAATGTACTCATTTTCGTAAATTTGAGATAAACTTTCTTTACTTTTTTCTTGATTTAAGATCAACTTCTTTTTGTACTCTAATGGTGTCTCAACTGGTTTAAATTTCTTCTCAACATCATCCCAAGTTTTGTCTTTTATCCTTTGCTTAATTATATCTTCTAGTTTTAATGTTGTTTGCTCAGTAATTACAGGTGGGGGTCGAGTTGTAATGTCAAATTCAACAAATTCTTCTAACAATGAATTCTGTGGCCTATTTGATGCATTGACTTCACCCTTTAATTGCCAAGGTTTGTCTCCTATAGCTTCCTCTTCTAGCTTTTCAATCCTATTTTTTAATCTCTCTTGTCGCGTTTCCAGAGAAGACTTAATTTCTACATCTTCTTTCAGATCGATATTTTTATTTTCTATGCTATCTGTTTCATCAGAATCATTTGTGAGATTAAATGTGACCTTCTTCTTGGAAGACTTTGGATCTTCCATTTCACTATCTATATCCATTTCACTATTTATACCCATTTCATTATCCGAATCACTACCATCATTTAGTGATTCATTATCATCAGACTCTTTGTCATTCATACTTTTGTATCGTTTGGAAGAATGAAGATTTTCATCTTCACTTTCTGGACTATCAAAAAAGTCTGCATACTTTAATAGTTCTGCTTTTCCAGTTTGGTTGTCATCATCAGAAAGATAATTGAATAAATCTAAAGATTCATCATTAGATTCTTCTTCGCTCTTTTCATCCTCTTTCTCTTTTTTTTCTTCTTTCGTTAAGTACTCATCCAGCTCTTCTAATTTAAAAAATTTGTCATCTACTATTGATGATTTCTTCTTTCTTTTCTTTACATTCGTTTGCTGTTTTAAAATACTTTGTAGCTTCTCCTCATCCTCTGAGGTTTCATCCTCTATCATCTTTTCTTCATTATCTGATAAATCTTCTTCATTACTTTGTTCAGGTTCCGATATAGGTTTAGTTGTACTGATTGGTATTTTGAATACTTTAGTTTTGGCTAAAAGTTTAGAAACATCACCAATCAGGTGATCAAGTTCACTCTCATTTTGCAATTCAAGCTGCTGCCAGATCTGTTCTTCATCAAAGCCTTCTGTAACAAGCTCTGGCAAGGCATTCGTATTTGTTTGTGACTGCTGTTTTGTAAAATCATATAAACGCTTTATGGAATTTTTAAAATCTATAGCAATGTCGTGTTGTACACTATAAACAAATGATTGTTATTATACAATGATGTAGGTTAGGAAAAGAGAATATCGAAAGTATATTTACCTTAAAAATTGCTCCGGCTTTTTAGTATTATTATTGATCGTGTTTAAAATACTATTAAGTATTTCTATATCAGCCATTATATAAATTTATGTTTAACTTACTATCAACAAAAAAATATTTAATTGATAGGTTATACTCTTGTTACAAGTAGCCACCATTAGTATAAGTTATAAGGTACTAGCGGTTAGGTACTAGAAATAGGTTATGACATATATCGATAATTATTAATACATGCAATACCATTGATCGGTATTTGTTTGCATCACTCGATATGTTATCGATAGTTATATTTCTCATGCGACATTATCGATTAAGTATAGCAGTGGTTTAAATTAAAATTAAATTTTGGATTAATATAATTAATTCTTAGATTAATATTTTCGGCATAAGAATGATGGAAATAGCAAACATTAAAAACTCTTTTTAATTATCTGCTCTAAAACTGTCGTAGTTCATTGACTGGATCACCAATCATACAACATTTCAATTTTGCGCGCGACTTTACACGAATAAGAAGCCGTTCCACATCAGCCAATCAGGAGTCAGCTAGACGAAGTTTTGGCGCGGTTCGTCATTGTACCGTTGAAAGGCATCGTATCAAGAGGCATTGCCGTTTGAAACGCGTGATTTCAACTAGGTAGTATTTTTGTTACTATTCTATTGTTTTCTACCGATTATTATCAGGCACGTTTAACTAATACATATCTTATTTAGTTTATTATGTGTTGTTATGACGAAATTCTATAGTTTTCCGAACTTTTTCTGTTCGTTTATCATCAATCGCTTATTTAAGCGTTAGTGTTACCAATAGCTCATAGTATAAACTTTTTTTGGGATAGGATTTGAGTTGGATTATTTCTTTATTTTAACACAACTACTTGAATTTTTTACATTAATTCTAAATCTTTAGTTATGTTTTGCGTAGATTACTGATAACGTTTAATTTATTTTAAGAAAGATGAAAAAATTGACGTCTTCAAAAGTAAATTATAATATCCCATGTTTTGTTACAGATTTCTTACAGCTTCCAATTCCTCTATAGAGTTGGGTGGTTTCTTTTTGATGATTGCTTTAGTGATGACTTCCTTTAAGCTACTGCAGCATCGATAACAATGTTTTCGCATCTAATGGTGAGTGGCATGTCTTTATGTTTCTCTGGCTATCCAATCATGTCATAGCATAAAAGGTCCGAACCGAGACAAATGACTCGTATTACGTAGAACTTTTGATGAGCATATTAACCACGGACATTTATTATTAATATAATGTTGATTATTGGGATAAAATATATACTACTAACAATCATTTGAGTACCTATGGTTAATAATATGTTCACCACACTTATCTTTGAAATCGGAATATGTATATTTAATATGGGCCCAGAGTCCATACAAATATTGCAGTAATAAATATTGAAATAATTTTAATTGAACATTTTGTCGACAACCAGTATATTTATAATAAATAATCTTTAATTTCATTCCTTTTATGATATATGTATTGGAAGATTTATTACACGACAATTTATCAATTTTTAAAACTAAAATATACCATTATTGAACAATTAATTATTAAATATATAAACTTAATATGTTTTTACACATACAAGTTTGTTATAGCAACTTAATTAATTAATTAATTAATAAGCAAAGTAAATAATGATAATAAGTTATTTTCAATTAAAAAAAATTTCTTCTGTTATGATAGTTTTTCTATTAATTCTCAAACACTAATCCAAATTGCTAATTATTAATAGTTTTTACGAATGACATTTGGATCTAGATCAACTTCCGCAATTTATATTTTTCCTTTGTAAGTTATTGTTTGTTATGATATTTTGTTGGCCCTTCTGGCTAGAGATTTGTTCTTTTTTTCAGCAGCCGGTAAATTATAAGGAGTATTATTATTTAAAATATGCATTGTTAAAGTATATTTGTTTGTTAATATTTGCCGTAGTAAATCACAGAGGGCGTAAGAAATACTCTGACTTTTTCAAAGTCGGTATTTCAGAACGTGAGACAGTGAGACACAAGCATTGACCATCGGTGCTATAGAATTTGATCTGTGATTTTACCAATGATTTATTAGAACTGAATACAAATTGTCTCTGATGTCAAAGAGACAAATTGTAACTACAAATGGAGATAAGATAAGTAAAAAATTGTTTGGAAATAATTGCTTTAAACTTGCTCAAAAATAAGCATTTGGTAACTTTTTTCACATCTGCAATTATTTCGTATAATCTTCCACGAAACTTTGTAAAATTTTAATCCAAATCTTCAAATTTAAATTCGGAATTATGTACATACATACGTACATCGTCAATGCACATATATAGATATTTGTTTCATCAATATAGTTACCGATTGATGGTCCATCGCCACCATTAGTCACCAGTTATAGCGTTCATGGTAAGAAAGTTCAAATCTTTCAAAAACTCTGTATGATGTCGAAATGGAATTAGTTGCATATTTCAGTTAAATTAATTATAAATAAAGTAACGAGTTATTTTAATTTTGTTTGATTTTATAACCATACGTAAGAAGAAGTTTTAAATAACTACCGGACATTTTATATTATATAGAAAGTACTGTAAGTACCAGAATATTGATATACACAATATCCTCATCTTTTTTACTTGCTTCCTCAAACCAATAGGAGTCTCGTGAGGCGTTAATGGTGTACGTTTTAACGTTACATCACATCGCGACTTTCTACATCCTCTTCGCGATACTGTTATAAAAATTCCCTCGACATTTAATCACGTGAAAGGAATCCTACAACTCTCGGACTCCGAGTTAATGCTTGTATCGACATAGATTACGCTCTTTCAGAGCCGATACAGAAGAAAGAGGAAAGAAAAGGTAAAGGTAGGATTCTAATTCTCGTATTAGTCGCCATAAAATATTACCACGTCTCGGTGGTCCATAGATGTTTAGTATAATGCCCTTAAGAGACAAATTTATTTTCCTGGTAAATGATCTTGGTTTCGAGATATTAGAACTTGAAACTTGTAAATTGATACCTTTAATTTTCACTTTCCACCGTCGTTATCAACATTTTTGTATATTTACGATTCACATATATTGGAATTCAGATATTTGGGGATTAATTATTTAAACTATCAACCTTTCCATGTTCGACCTTCAACTTTCACTTGAATCCGGAGTTTAGTCGTTTATTTGTGATACCATATATTTAAATATTAGAACTGGAAAGCCAGAAATTCCTTAGAATTTCTACTTCTTTATGCATCCGCAAATATTATCCTTCAAATATTAAAACTTGAAACTTGCAAATTAACTGGTTTCTAAATATTGAAATGAAAAGATTAGTTGCTTGAATTTCCAGTTTTTACCCTCCTTACCACCGCTCTTCGTATTTTCACGGTCTCCAAATATTAAAACTCTTAACTTACAAACTAATTGCTTGGATCTTCCGACTTTTACATTATCAATTATCCTCACTAATTATTCGTAAACTTCTGATAAAGATTCTTGAGACTTTTCATTTTTGCGAGCTTGAAATATCTTTTATAAATCTATTTTTGTAGAATATCGATTATAGGGATAATATATCGATCGATGGCGGATCTTCGGCGAAAGGATGCGTATTTCATGTTTTCACGGTTGATTTTACGTTGTACCGGAACCGTTTACTTTCTCAGCGGCGTTCTACCGTGACTCGTTGGGCACACGAGTCCTTTTCCTGTTTTCCCTATCTTTTTTCCTGAACGTTATCCCGCGATTAGGCGACAGGGCTCGTTACGTGAAATTACGTAAACTTGTTTCCACGAGTTTCAGACCGTATTATCGGCGTAATCGACGTAAGCCGTTATTTTGATGAGATTGAACTTCCTCCGACGATTAAACGTAATACTAAGCAAGCCGTGTATTTTATTTAAAAACATATTGCTTATTGGTATAGTCGAATTGCTGGTTAACAAAGTATAGCTTATAGAGAAATAGCTATATTATACTATAGTCGATTCACCTGTGCCTGGTCGAAGGAAACGTTCATATCAAAGTCACGATTTTCTTATGGTTTTATTAGCACAGCAAATAGGCCGCATAATATAACGGTACGAAAATAATGGCGATGATCAGAAATTGCCGTATTAATCTGAAACTATCATATGCGTTAGATGTTACTGATAGCACGGTAATGTATAAAAACATTTGATATATCAATATCATTTGAACGCACAGGTATTCCGATAGTCGAGTTATTTACATAAGATCTTGTGGACGAGTTTACAAGTACTGCAATACCAAAGCGAAGATCGTGCTGAAATATTAGAAATTTCAAAATACTTAAATAATTGAGATGTAAGGGGAAAAACAAACTTAGCCATTGAAGTACTGAAATTGACGAAATAAAGAGGAACAGAATAGGAAATGACGAAGAAAAATTCCTCTGGTTACTGTTGAAACAGATAACCGTAGAAGGTAGAGGCCTCATTTTTATACGGTTTAAGTGAATTGTCTGGTAGTTTGCGCGTCAGCGAGCAAAACTTGAAATCAGTTTTTCAGTGAACCTTCCTCCTTTTCGTTTTCCGTTTCTTTGCTCTGTTATAGATGTCAGTCCCGTTGGATTTGGCTTGGAAAACGTGTTTCGCATTCCATCGAGCCGGAGAGAACGCGCATACCATTCGTTAGGATCTTGTTTCACCTAATCGTTCACAAAGGTGCGAATTGTCGTTCACATGCACAGCGTTTAGATTACAAAGCTTCAATTACATTGATTCTTACCAACGATTAAGCATTTCTTGTTACATATGTACTACCTTTAGTCAATCCATAGTACAGATTGTAATTTACATATTACATGTTACGTTTGTTTACGGTTCGTTATAGGCGAATTGTTGTTCGACAATTGCGCTACAGAGCGTTCGGATTAAAATGCTATCTCCGGTTAATTCTTAATCTCTCACAAATTCTAATTTTCAATATGTAGATACAAATTTGTCATCTGCTGGTGATAAATAAGCGAACGTATAGAATATAAATTGAACAAAATATAAATTTGAATAAATGTAAACCGACTGAAGTATAAATATAGATAAATACGAGTCGAACGAAATATGAATTTAAATAAATATAAATTGAACGAAATAGAAATTTAAATAAATAGATACAGATTGAACGAGACGAAAATTGACCAGCCGCAAATAAATAATAAAACACGGTAAAATATAAATTTGCACGAACAACGCGACTAATTACTTTCAACCTGCACGAACAAAGAGAATACGCTTTTTTCCATAGTCTAGACGCACCTTGAAGCGACCTTACTTGCGAATGGTTGAGTGCTCGAGCCGTCCGCGAGTTCGCCAACGATACTTAGCGCATCTGGTTAGCATTCGTGGCAGCGGAGGTGTACACGTTCGCCGCGACTCGCTTTTGTCGATGGTCTCCTATATCGGGTGACCCGAATAAATATCACGACTGGATGATGATCTAGCTCTAATTTCTTTGCTCCAACGTTTTCGTCATCGCGCGGTCGGATACGCTCGATCACCTGTGCAAATCGATACTCGTGGATTGAGCAACCAAACACGATCAATAAACACGATAGATTTTCATTTTAATTAACTTGTATCTCTGTCGCGTGGTTAGATGGTTGAAGAGGAGGCGTGACGACGCGTGTTATTAATTGCAACGAACATTTCTTTTTCGTGTGACTTTTTTAAAATTATAGAAAATGGACGGAGGAACTTTGCACTGATTCATACACGCAAGAAAGTATAGTAGAAGCAAGATATTTTATTCTTTTTTGGTCAACTAACGAGTCAGTGGTCTAGTTAGATACATATGGAGGGCTAATTTGTAAAAAGTATGCTGATTAAGCTAAAGTTTCCTTCAAAACTTGTTCAGTATATTATTATTATTATAATGTTATATAATATATTCGAATATAGATCTTTGTTTAATCATCGAAGAATTACGAATCGACGTTACAGTTTGAGGATGGTCCTTTTCGTATTAGTCGACTGATCGATGCTCTACATGCTGTCCGTCCTTGCGAATCGTCTCACATATTAACTGACCTGAATAAATAATAAAGATAAATAGCCAGGTTTAGTTTTAGCCTCGCCTTTCATTTATATTCGCCGATTGGTTCTAATCCGCGCGTGCCGGGTTAATGTAAACCGCCATTGCTAATCCTATCCTCGTCCACTTCATGAACTGAATAAATATATACATCGATTAATAAACTCCGAAGAAACAATTACAAAGCAATATTATAAAGAAATGAGGTGGCGTTAGACGTAAGTGCCCGAGTAATACTCTTGATGTTCAAAACTAAAGTTTATTTAGCAATCAACAATCAGCAATCAACAATCAGCAATCAGCAATCAGCAATCAGCAATCAGCAATCAGCAACCAGCAACCAGCAACCAGCAACCAGCAACCAGCGATCAGCAACCAGCAATCAGCAATCAGCAATCAGCAATCAGCGACCAGCAATCAGCAACCAGCAATCAGCAACCAGCAATCAACAATCAACAATCAACCATCAACGATCAGCGATCAACCATCAACCATCAACGATCAGCGATCAGCGATCAGCGATCGGCGATCACGCTTCTCGAATGTGTTTGCTTCGCTGTTGCGCTAGACCCTTTGCACTTTGCTGTTCGAAACGGAATGAATCTTTTGTTCGAAACCAAACGGATTCTTTTCTTTGTTGTCCCTCGATATCCTCACTACTTTGGCGTTCGTTAGACGTCCGCGACCGTTGCCGCGTACGCTTTCTTCCGAATATTCGGCGAAAGGACCGTAGGGATATCGATGGTACATTGGGCATGTGGGCTTTACGTTTTGATGGTATAGCGCTTTGTGTCGCGAAGTTATCGGAAAGTTCCGTCGTCGAGTGCCGCCACAGAAATATGTATCAATAAGCGAGAGAAATCTGTGTTTAGATTTCAGTTTTTGGATCGTTCATAAGAATATCTATTGTATTTGCATAATCGTCTGCAGTGTATTTATTACAATTTCATTGATTTTGCAGAATTGAATGATAGACGAACGAACTGATGCAAGTAAATGATTTGCTTTTAACGAAATGAAAATTAATCGTATACCTGGATCATGAAAGTGGAAATTTTACAAAGAGCGGAATTACTCATTTTAGCTTCTGAATGGCTAGATTGGCACTGCAAAATTTGGCATTTCGGTGCGATATATGGTTACGATTGGAATTTGCACTGGAACATTTACGTATAGATCAGGGCTTGAAGTAAATATATTATTTTATTTTCACTCGTGCACGTTACGGACTGTATCATTGCTGATATGTGATACATTTCGTTTTGTACGGTGTGCATACGAAACTATACTGCGGTTTGCTATCAGAGAACTGACGGTCTATAATTTGAAACAGTAAAGCTGAGTATTTCGATGATCGGCTCGTACGATCTGTCGTTACTACGCTTCGGTCGATTCTGAAATTTTCCGAGAAACGATAAACTATTACGTATAAGATACTGCACGTATGGTATGCGAATGAATCGATTTTCTTTTGCTTGTTAATGTTGTATTTTAATTCCAAGTACTGTAACGTTTGCCTTTCTTCATATACGTTTTCATACTATTAGGTCGTCCGAAAAGTTTCTTTCGTTTTATAAGGAAATAATAGATGCACAATGTTTTTTGTTTTATATTAGTTTATCGAATTGTGCGCGAATATAATAATAGAAATAGAACGAAATGGATCATACCTAATTCAATAAAATAATATAAAACAACAATTGTTGTTCATCTATTATCACCTTATGAAACGAAAGAAACTTTTCGGACAACCTAATACTCTATAAATATTCGTCCCTTCTGTTTCATAAATGAAACCAGGTTGTAAAAAGAAGGTAAACGTCTTTTGGGCCATTATTGGCTATTTTAACGAGTAGGAGTAGTGGAAAGAAATTTTCATTCAATGATTTCTCATGTAACAGGACTTTATGGTCGTTGTTTAGACCGTTACGATAGGAAAAGCGGAAAAGCACCTATCGACGTGGCACGTGTATAAAACAGGTGAAGAGTCATTAAACAGATACATACGTCGACGATGAAATGAAGTCATTTGTACCGATGAAATTCGAACGGCCCCGAACGAAACGATCGTGTGACGCGGATGAATATGAATTCGTCCTTCGCCAAGCAAGAAATTGTAAAAGCCTCCGAGGGAGCTTTCTATAAATGCATATTTTTACGATGCTCGCGTAATGTTTATGGCATCCGTGAATTATGAATGACGTTATGCCGTATGACAGCACAGTGAAATTGCTTTGCGCTAGACAAACCCCACGGACAGCCATTAAATCGCTACCTTTTATTAAATATTTTCCTTTAATTTACGCTCGTGTTCGATAAATGGGACGGAAAATAGAAACGTATAGATTGCTTTGCGTCGATCGGGGTTACTGTAAATATTTGTTGTTAAATATTGCATACTTACATCGATGCTTATAATATCCGAACACTTGCTTATTTTCAATCTTTTAACATTCGAACTTTTTTCTTTTGCACCATGAAAACATTTTTTGGGAAAGAAAAAGGAGTACTATTAGTTTATTAAATTAATTAATTAATTTAATTAATTTGTTTAAATTAAAAGGATTACTGGAGTTTTATGTAAATTCATATTTTTGTGAACGTAAATATAAGAATGGATTTTAAATGAAGATTTATCTCGCCCGTTATGCATTTAATTAATGACTATATTCAATTTTAATATACCACTGATAAATTAAGAATTAATTAAAATTTTGAATTTGATTATTTTTTACTATTAGCTTATTATTGGTTTGTACGTAGTACTACCACAAATCGACGAAAGTGTACGCACATTTATAACTGGTAGTATAATTATCGTAGATGAATAAGCGGATTTGAGCGGATAATCGGATTACGAGAGTTGGATAACATTATTATTCGAAGAATTGCGCACTCGCGATTCCGTACGCTCACGCACCCACCTTTGCAAAATCTTCTTCGAGTCACGGTTAATAAGACCACACAGGTCGGCGTCTGTCTGCGATGGTTAATTGCATCGAACATGCACGAACGTATCGCCTTCGTTCACGCATTCTTATTTGCCCTCGACAGGCACGAAACCTCGTCAGATACGGAATTCTTCAAAATCGCGATTATCTAGTCGAGAAAAGATAGAATTTGTTTCTGCAAGAATCACACATTTCTATACAAATTTTCGGATTTGTCTCAAATTCTGACAACGTAATCTCGCAATAACTTGTCTGAATATAGTATTAATGAAGTTTCAAAAGCTTGGATATAACACAGCCATAAAGAATTTCTATGACAAATGTTCAAATAATTTCGCAATTGAATAATTTCACTGTCAATTTAATGTTCTTTCTTGTTACATGCAAGGAGGATTTTATCTTTTATTATTGTCAGTAATAATTTATTCCAATCGTGTTTCGTAAAATATTACGTGGTACGTTAACATTTATTCTTAGTGGTTAATGTGCAATAATGGAATCGACATCTGTAAACGTCAATCTGTGAACCTTACGCAGGAAGTTTATTGGAAGAATTCTTTAGCATCGACAGAGAGATAAGATAACCCTGGGAGCACGATCGGTTGCACCTTCCGATCTCATTGGTCGCTCGTTAATCGGTACACCCTATAGAGGCACCTGGCATCGGGTTAAGCGAGTCGAAGAGTATCTATATAAACGCGTAGGTGGAGGGGGCACGGTCCCCGTTGGAGGCCTCGACGGCAGAAAATCGTATTGGGGGACCGTATCGAGCTGAAGAAGGAAAAACCGATACGCAGACCGAATTGAAAGGAGAAGAGAGATAGTAATGGGACGGAGATGGCGCTAGTTGTGGCCAGAAGAGGAATCGCCCGCCATGGATCTGTTGCTTGCATTAGCGGTAGTGATGGGACCGACTTGATACTTATCTACCTGGTTTCGAAACCCTACACGTTAATTTGAATATTCCGATTCTCCACGTGCACGTGGCAAAGCAAGATGGAAGGGAAAAAGGAGCGCTCACCATGCCAGAAACATAGTCTTATACTCTACGTAATAATAGTTTTCATCTGCACAAGCTGCATCTCTGATGTTATCTTGCAAGAAAATCTCAGGTTTTAAGTTCAATGACTAATATCTGCCATCAATTTCGCAACATGTGCGAACACGATCACGTCCATGAAACGAGTGTAGCTCGATTTCACGGGTATATAACCAGACTGCCCAACGAGCAACGCTTGAACCTGACACGCTAACATTTGAAGAGAGAGGGCAGTTGAAAAAGTTGACAAGCAATCGACACAAGTCGCATGTTGTTTCCATCGCTAATCAATGGGGGTCTCTCTCTACCTGCCTGCCTCTTAACCTGCCATCCTCGGTGCAGGGGCAACGCTTACCGAGGAGGCTGAAACGGTCAGGTAGGGAGTCGTGGACGAAGACAGACGAGGAAAGACGAAGAAAGAGTAAGAAGGAAGGAGCGAGAGAGAAAGGGGAAGGGGCCCGGTTCTTCCACCACTTCCACCACGGTTAATGCCATCTCTTTCCCTTTCTAGTCTCTCTCCTCGTTCCTCGACGGGCCCCGGGACTAAAATTCAGGACAGAAAACCGTCCGGTTAGTTCGAGGCTGCTGGCAGAGAACGCGTTACCGGCGATCGCGAGTCGATCTCGGCAAGGTGTGGCGGTTCGTCCGAAAGAGAGAGGAGAAAGACAGGAGAGGAGAGCGCAGAGAAGATCAAGACCCGTCGAAACGGGCATTCGAAACGAGCGAGAGATTCCTCCCCTCCCCGCTAAAGGACAGACATAACCTCGACTCGAGTCGGTTAGTTTGCCTCTTTTTAACTAACTTTGAAACGTAGCTCGGCCTTTCTCGCTCGCTCACTCTCCCTTCGTCCGCGTTTCACTCGAGCTCTTCGCGGAGGATCTCCGCCGTGGAGTCAGTATCCCGTGATGGTTAGGTACGCGCGAATCCACTCGCGCCGCGTCGTTGACAAGTGAACTCTGCGAACAACAAGCGACGCCTTCCTACATATACGATATACAGAATCATAGGAATTTTTCTATATATTTTTGTAGCATTACAAATCTGTGTTTTCATTTTCTAAACTTCGTGCTTCGGATTACGTTTCCGTTCCGTTTCGTTTGCTTCTGCCTTCCGTTCCAACCGAGTTTCTTTGGCCAACGAGGAACGTACACAGCAGTAAACAGAGAAACGCAACCGTGTGCATATAAAGAAACGCCTGGCGAGCGTGGAAAAGTGCTTTGGACTGGAGTCGCGCAGCTGTCAGATCGACCGAGGCGAGCTTCTACTCTTCTTGTTCTTCTTAGTCTTCTTCTTCTGCTTCCTTCGCTTCGACGAGCTGGTGTGTGTCTGCCACAGGATTTGTGTACACCTATAGAAGCGCTACAGAGATACGGTTGTGCATGCTGTATGCACTACGTGGGCCGTACGTACCGTACAACTTGTTCCTCTGCTCACCGAAACCAGCCGCCGCCACCGCCGCCGCTGCTGTCTGCTTACCGAAGACCCGTTGATTCTTGGCCGCGGCTGCGTTGCTTAATTTCTGCGAAAATCGCCGCAAGCTCTCAGCATCCCGGACCCGTTCCGCTGCCGGTCAGTTTGTTTTACCATTTCTTTTCTCTTCTCTCCTGGCATTTTTACCTTGTACAATATTAACATGATCTTTTTCCTTTTTCTTTTTTTTCGAGGAGCTAGTAACGTAATGGAAATTAATTTTTGTTACTTTTGCGTGATTTTGAATGGGAACTATCGCACAATAATTTGTTAATTATTGATATTAGTAATTTTAACGAGTTACAAACTTCTTATTTGTAATTTTATAGTTTTACCATTTTTTTTTCTGATTTTGTTTCCTATTATATTTGTACTTTATAGAAAATTAACGTGGTTTTTCTTTTTTCGTTTGTTTCGAAATTAAACAGAATTGAAATTTCATAAACTCGAAGAAATAAAAAGGCGATGATGTGTTGCAAACACTGTTTTTCAAATTTACCATTATTTAAGATATCTTCTTGCAATCGGTGAATTTATGAATAAGTCATTTGTTTCTTGAAGATTAAATATGAATCGTGTACATGTATAATTATAGAATAATGAGATTAAGAAATTAATAAAAGGCATATATAGTATATATCATACATAGTATTACAAATTGTAAGTATAAAAAAAAATACAAGTTAAAAATACAAGTTAAAACCAAAGGATCCGTATTTTATGAGACATATTTGAATTTATTAATACCAAATATTTCTGATTAGCAAAATTTTACAAATAGTCCCAATGCAATTGCAGCAACTCTATTTTAATTTTCTGTTGATTTGACACATTACTCAAGGAGATGTTAATTGACAGAACTCTTTAAAATCGTCAAGTGAAGGCTGTTTATAGCTATTCATGCTCGTAGTAAATACGATTTAAATTTGAATACACGGCGCTAAGGATGAAACGATCAAGCTAAACGCTATAAATACGATTTGAATTTGAATACTCGCCGCCGAACATGGAATAATCGTTTACAACATCAAGTCGAAGAAATTCGAATCTAATCATTTCCGGCGTGGTGATGAAAGCTACAGATTCGAAAGTTGCAATTCTTACATCGCGATTCTCGCATTAATTTTAGCTGTTCGAGTAACCGTGGTTTTGTAACGTTTAAACGATCGTAATTTCCATTCATCGGAATGTTCCCAGCATCTGATAACAAGTAATAAATGACTTGAAAGTTCATAGATCATTTCTTTTTCCTTCTTCCACGCTTACGATCTCCACGTTTCTTTTAACGAAGTTTCTTTTAATAAAAAAATACTTCCTTGTTGTATGTAGAACGCAGATTGAAAGTCGATGGTATTTAGATATCGGTCCACACGTGACCCGTAAAAAGAGGAATTTTGAAACGATAACATTGATTGTTCAATTACAATAACTACTAGAAAACAGTAATCATAATGTAGTTTAAACTTGTTGTAATCCTCAATTTTTCTTACATTTCAATCTTGCTCTCATTTTAACAACGAAAAAGATTCGTACGATTTAAAAATATGTTCAACAGGTTGAACGTGCCACGTGAATTTCATGTTTTGTCCAGGAAAATATACTATTGCTCGATAATACTTAATGTTTGCAAAATATTACAAATAATAATAATATATTATTCACGTCGTCGAACATTTTCTAGCTCATAAATTTCATTTTATTTTCATCATTCTAAGAAATTTGACAAGCTGAACTATCGATGAACACCATAGCTGGTCAACGTGTTAACGTAAAATTGAGTTGATTTATATTTCGTTGAAACTTGAGATATTTCTTCGCGTTAGAAGATTATAATTGGATCGAAAATGGGCGAAAGAACGTAGCAGGGTTAATATAGATGTTGAAAGACTGTTAATCAGGGTTTGTACGTTGGATGGTGTATATGTAGCCGGATAAACGAATGCGATTTATGGTTAAAAGAAACATAACTCTTCTTGTAAACGGTTCTGTGTCCGTAGGTAAAGCGAGCCTATTACATATTTACGGCTACACGCGAGCGTATAAGATTTCGAAATGCGTGTAATGCATAAATAAAGAGAACAACCGTAAGAGCGGACAGTATCGTGTACAGTTTCGCGTGCTTTAGTCGCATGTATATCGAGCGGATCAAGTTCGAGCATTTCCAAAAGCGAGAGTTCACACTTTTTCAACGTTTCTTTTGTTTCTTTGAAAGTTAGCTGGTTTTTACAGTTATAAAAATGTACACGTCGTTTTTCTTCCTAACAAATACATTTTATTGCTATTCGAGCTATCTTCTTAATTGTGTTACGATTCTTTGAATTTGCTTTAATCGTGTTTTGTTTTCTGTCCAGAAAAAGACTCGATCTTCTAAAGAGATTAGCACGCCATCGAATTATATGTATTAATAACGACCCGTTTAAGTTTCCCTTACGTTTTTAAGTCGGATGTAATCCTGGAATTATTTAAATCTCAATCTTGTTTGAGTTTCAACCGAGAAACGGGTTTTTAATGCTTCAAGAAAATCATTAGCACGTAATTGAAACTGAGAAGTTGTATCATGTTGTAATAAGGGTTCTCTCGTATTTTTCTTAAATTTGAAAAACTTTCTGACGATATAAAAATATGATTGGAAAATAATCCAAAAGATTTAACAGGGTTAGAAAATTTGCAACGAAAAATGATCGTAATTTGTCCTGGAATACAATTCTATTTATCTTAAATGTTCTTTTATATTCTATTTCGAATATCTTGGATATTATATTATTCTCTGTATTTTACAATGCTCATTTATAAGTATTTCGTTCATTTAAGTGTACATTTCGTTTCATTTACTTCGTTTAAGTTTAATAGGTAGGTACTTTATTCACATATATAATTCGGGCTTAATCAGTTAATTGACTGTAATTAAGCAAAATTTATGAAAGTCAGACAAAAACTAGCGTTAAATACATACTAAAACCTGTTGAATATTAATTTCTTGAAAAAGTACTTGAAAATTTCAATCTCGTATCTCAGGATCTTGGACAGTCCAAGATAATTGTATGGAAGCTATCGAAACGAACAGGTTATGCATGAAAAATCGGTGGATAATCGATCGTCCGAGGTCGACATTGATCCTGAACGTGTTTTTGTTCCGGTTCCTGGGATATTTTCGCTTTAGATCGGCATGGACGCGATGTAGATCGGTGGGAACCGATTCTTCGCGAGACGGTTAACGTAGAAAACGGGTTTAAGCGTGAAAGTAATTGAGGAAGCGGATGAACAGACAAGCCGTTCGTGTTCTTCGCCAGTCAGCTACGGCTGTGTAAGCTTGCCTCGTGGAAAATCGCCGTTTTTGCGCCAGGGAAACGTTATGAACACGCCATGTCCGATAAAAAGAATCTTTTATAGTAAGAATTTCAATAATTATCGTGCTATGCTGAAGTATCATCTGGTGTCCCGATTCTCACTGTTGGTTTGAGCAATGTGTTCGATTAACTATCGAAAATTCTTCATCAAGAGTCTTCACAATAAACTTAATAAGCTTTTCTCTTCGAGAAATATATTTTTCAAATTATAAATTTTCAACTAATAAATTTGCATGTTTTAACACTCTGGAAAATGCGCATCTTTGAAACTTTAATAAGAATTTCAATATTTATCGTGCTATGGTGTCTCAAATAATTAAATCGTAGATTTCCCAATTTCTAAATTCACAGTCTTTTAACTCTCAAGAATTCTCACATTTTCAACCAGACTTTCAATCAAATTTTCAACCAAATTCTCAACCTATCACCGTTTCCTCCCCCAACTTCCAAGCGTTCATTTCTCAAAGAGTCCATAATCATCCCACCTCTGAATAAACTAAAAGCTTCCAAGCTAACGAGCGATGCATCTTTTCTTTAGTCGAACAGTGAGTGATGGCCCTGCGTCTGAGGAGCAGCAAGGATGTCAAGAAGAGCTCGTACTATGTTTGGTACCTGGGCGCTCGAGAGGCCAAGGGGGTGGATGCGATGCCTGGTGCCATAGCTTACCTGCTCGAGCGAGAACGGCTTCAGGAGCCTTTCAAGGTCACGCTGCAGGTGAGCGGTACCATTTCGGAGATCCGGTTTCGTGGCCGAAAATATCGCGTGAAAGAGTATTAATTGTCAGGATCAGAAAAGGGATACCACGTTTCTTCATTAAGTTTAACCCTTTGCGGTCCTGTAGCGGTCCTATAGCGGATGTAACTCAACACCACGTTTCGTATTATAATAACATACAATGAGCACAATATAATACAATACGTAGTATATAGGAAGATTATTGTATTCTTTTCGTCTTAAAGGTATTGAAATACAGGTATTGAAAATCACAAAACACGAGACTGATTTGATTTGACTGAAACGAAAGTTGAAAAATCTGAGATACAAGAGCTTTGGTGGTATAGAAGTTTGAAATCTTGGAAATTTGAAGAGCGGAGAATTAAAATTCTAAGATACTTGGAAAGGCAAGAATTAAAAATTTCGACAAGTTTGGAAAGTCGAGAGAAACAAAAACGTTAAAACTTTGCAAGTTTGCGTTTGATATGCTTCAAGTTTTGTGTCAATCAATATAATACTAGATACGTGAATAAGTGCGTATACCGCTGTCATAGCGATGCCATCCGACTATGAAGACAAATTTTAAATGTCTCCACCGTAACGATATCCGACTGCAAAGGGTTATTACTTGTACGCGTCGATCGGTTGCCAGTGAAAGCAGTCTGCAGGTCGAATAAAAATCACCAATTTATGACCTCAGCCTACATACCTGAGATCGCCAGTCCTCGACCTATTCGAGGCGGTTATCAATTTCCCCGAGAACGTTCACATTTTTCCACCAAATTCACCTCGAAATAAATAAAAAACTTAGGAAGGGGGTTGCACCTCGAATTAATGACTCTGTTTTGATCTTTTCGAGGTTACACAGATAAAAGCAACAGTTGTGAAATCGAGATATGCAAATGAGTAGTATAAAATGGTCAAGGTGACGGCTAAATTTTACGAAGAATCTTGTTTTGGAAATTGATAGCCACGAGTTTTCGGGGGTGGAGTTGGATTCGTGGTTTAATAGCTGTCGTAAGCCAGCTTTTTTAAATTCTTTCGTCGTAGAAATCCCATTTTGGGAGCGGTTCTTTGTTTGGAAAACAACTTGGATGATGTTGGAACGAGAAGGTAAAAAAAGTCAGTTAGAGCAGGATTATTTTTAGATTTCTTCGGATTTTTGTTACATTGTTTGGTTTACAGTCTCAAAAATATCCGGACGTTTGCTTGTTTTCGATAAAATGTATTTTAATTACAAACAAACGAAACTGAGTACAATACGACGAATTAAATATTTTGTATTATTCATGATAATCAGTAATAAACTTTTTGTATTTTCATTATAGACCTTCTCAATATTATTAAGCATATTGTCACTTATAACAAATTTCTTCTTCTTTACTATGGTTGGTAATTGACGATTGGGCAAAATCTGATGGTAACCTGATTAAATTGGATTTTGGAAGTCAATATGCAAAAATAAAACTGGTGTTTGTAGGTTGTCAAATCTTGTGGAACTATTCTCTTAGAAATTCTTCTAGACAAACCATTTATCTTCTGATTTTTTTCATTTTTGAATTATGAGACAGATTAAGAAAGGTCTTCTAAACTAATAGAAAATTTGTTATGTTAAATAACAAATGTAGTAAGAAAACAGAGTACTGCTATATTAAAATATACTATCGTTATATCTCTCAATAGATAATTTAGATTTATATCCTAGTGATTGCATAAAAAGGTAGTAAGCGTTGCCCGTAATTAGTAATTCATCACTGATTTTCATACTTTGGTGAAATTCACATACTATCACTAGAAATTGAATCAGAGTATATGTTGCCTCTAATTAATGATTCATCATTAATTCGTATACTTTGATGAAATTCACATACTGTTACTAGAAATTGATGAAAGTATCGGGATATTTATGAGAGATAGTATATATAGAATTTAATGTGGTCTCTTAAAATTCGTTTCGTGTTGTTTCTAGGAAAGTCTCGTTCCTTGATTCCCCTCGAAACCTAGATTTTGTTGTTACGAAAACGTGCCACGAGCAATTGTTGCATCAGAAAGTTAGAAAAGTTCCTGGAACGATGTCAAGCGATTCTTCTTCGCCCCCGCTATAAATCATTCGTGTGAACTTTCGTTGAACTTTCAATAGAATCGATAGTTTCTTCAGGTGTTTCTTCTTATTTCGTTTAGCCAGAATTAAATACACTGACTGGCTTATGATATTATTTGAACACTTACAGATTCGTTTTCTGAATATACTACGATTTCATTAATGCTCTTATTCATTAATGCTATTAATGCTCTTACCTGATTATGATAATTATACTAATAAAGTTTGAAACAAATCTGAAAATTTACGTAGAGGCTACAAGATATTTGGCGCAAGTGTCAATTTTACAAGGATTCCGAAAATATTTAAATTGGCAATAATAATGGGATATTGTATACTAATTTTTTACTACATATATAATGTTCACATTTGTATTAAAAATTTTGTAACTGTTATATTCATTTTCAGATTGGTTTCAAGCTTTCTGCTTTAATCGTAATAGTCAGGTGTAATAACAGTGCTAATAGAATTTCAGAAAGTTTTGCATAATACACACAATATATTCATAAAAAATTTCTACGTTTAGTGCTGTGAGTGTATTAGTAGCATCTATACACGGATGTAAATAAATACATTAGAAGTTAGACTTCTCAAAACATTTCTCAGGCTCAAAGATCCAGTTATATGTAAAGACATTAATAAGTGGTTTCATTGAGCCAGATTAATTAGATAAGCGCAATAAATGATTCGTTGACCCGAATGTTAGCAAAAACGAGCACGCCGCTAATACATCCGGCGCGTTCAATATGGGAAAGAGAAAATAAATGGATGACACCGAAATTGTCCCGTGACCGTTAAGCTGGCATGTTGCTCGACATTCCCGTTGCATGTCAATCGAAATTTACTGAAAGGGGTTGCATGTCGATTTTAAAATCACCTCGTTATTCTTCGTTCCTTACCAAATTGGTCTTGTCTTCCTCGTCCGTACAAAGTCCACGATGAATGATCGCCTTTGAGTCGTCTTTTATTTCTTCATTTATCGGAAGATCCAGTTAGCTACAGTTGAAGAATTTAAAAAACCTTCATGATTCGTATTTCTTGTTCACAAAGAGTATTAAGAATTTTTTTGCAAAAATTTAGGGAACCCGTGGAAGAAATTATCATTATTTCCTTCTTCCTTGGACAAAAAAAAAAAAAAAGATATATAATTATCATAGTGGACTTCTCAAAACCGAAGAAGTTGTTTTTTCATCTACTAAAATATAAGAGTCCGAAAAACCCTTATGATCCATATTTCTTGTTCGCAAAGAGCATTAACAATTTTTTGCATAAAAGAGGGATTCAGGGAAAAGTCATTGTTATTACTTCCCTTTGAACAGTATAAAATATAATCATGGTAGACTTCCCAAAATCGACGAAGTTATTTTTTTATTTACTAAAACATCCAATTAACTGCGATTCGAGAATCTGAAAGAAACCTTTATGATTCATATTTCTTATTCACAAAGGATATTAGTAATTCCTTCTAGGAACTCGGAGAAATATAAAAACAGATTATTATCATCGTCCTCTGCTCAACAAAAAAAAAAAAAAAAAAATCCTATAATCGTAGTGGACCTCATAAACCGACAAAAAGTCTTTATAAAGATCTGAATCATAGAATTTAACAGGTGTCGTCATAAAAAAGTGTATCTCGCGTCCGAGAAGCTTATCGTTGGGTGATTTATTGCGCGTTTAGGTACTGGCAAGCTTCTCGAAGCTTTATCGTCTGGAAAACAAAGGTGTTCTTCTTATCGACGCGTTCAATCTTAATGGGCGTCGTTCTGCGTAGATTTAGGCGGCGTGTTAATTCGCCGCGGGCACGTTTTACAAGGAACAGAGAGAGGGAATGGGCGCGAGAAGAAAGAAAAAGATTGTTGCGAAATTATGCGAGGCCCCCCTAATTGTTGTGCAAGTGTAATTGCCAGGTCGTTGCGAGAGATCGCTCGCCTTGAGAATATTTTAACGCGCCGAATTTTCGCGATGGAGACTCGCGTCAGCTGTAATGAACAGTCTTCGCGGCCGACGAAAATTGCTCGCGTCATTTTCTCCTTGCCCGATCTCGCCGAAACCGCAGACGCGAGGACAGCGCTGATTATTGTTCGTGCATCTGTTACGATGTTCGTTTCGGAATTGGATTTTGTAATTTTCTTGCCACTCCAACTGCAAGCAGAGTTGTTCGGTGTATGGGCAAAAATGCTTGAGAAAATTTTTAAGTAATCGCGCGTGGTAATGGATTTTTTCAAAATACATCGGATATTTTAATGCCTCAATGTGAATATCGCAAAGTTTTCAACCTGAATATTTTTTTAACAATTTACAACTTTTTCAGATAGTTTCTAAAAGGAAGATTTAATTCTGGGAATCAATCGCAGTAGAGAAATAAATTCCAGGAAGATTCTCGAAAATTGCGAGCTAATGAATATAACAATTTCCTAAAGTTGGTATATTTTTAACATAGCAATGTTTCTGATCTCGAATAATCCTTTTTGACGTACTTATATTCTATATCTTTTTAGACATCTTCTGAAATGAAAAGTTCATTGTAAGAATCGACAAGAGTAAGGAATTGACACTCGAGAAATTTTCTTGTAGTTCGTGAACTCTCTCCCTTTGATGGACTTTTCTAAATATAGGAAATGACATAATTTATCGATGGAACAATTTGTTGCAATCGATGGATTTTTAGAAGATCTTCACGAATTTCTATACTTCTAGACATCTTCCGAGAAGGAGACTTTAATTTACTCTTAATTGTAAGATCAGAGATTTCAACTTCTCAGAGAGAATTTGCGTCGGTAGAAACAACTTATGTTTTTGACCAATGCCATATCGTGTTTACGACCGACCCATGTCGAAAATCAGTTACTCATCAGGTTACTCATCGACTTTTTAATGGATCTTCATGGTCGCTAATAAAACAGCGTTGCTGGTAATTTCAGCACCTTGGGGCGAGCAATAATCATCGATATGCTCGTACGCACATTCCTAAGAGCGTGATCGTAAAGTAGAGAAAGTCCATTTTTTTTCTTGAACTATCGTGTTCGCTTTCATCGTTACGCTGTTATTATATGCTTTCCAAAAGGAAATTGCATTTTTACGCAGCAGCAAATAACATGCAGAACATGGTATTGTTATGGGGAAAGCATTTCTTCTTCGATATTATTGAGCAATAATCAGAGTGTGCTTGTAACTATCGTCAAAATTTAGTAGTACATTAGTAATAGTATACCAATTAAAAAATAATTCAGCAGTATATCGGTAATGATACATCAGAAATACACATTAGGAGATAATTATATGCTCGAGTACAAGTTATAACTGTAACTGCAGGATTCAAGTGCATTTGTATTTTTATGAGCGCAGAGCTAACTGTATCTGTAGATGTAAATTCTGAATCGAATTGGACCTTGACAGCGCAGATGCAAATGTCAATTATCAAACGTCTATAAATAACTATATTAGACTACAGCAATAGGAAAAGGAGACACTCACCTCAGTGAGGTTCTTCCTTGCACATGTCGATACCGTACACATCCGAACTGCCGGTAGATTCCACAGACAGACTGTTATAATTACATTGCGATAATAAAAAAAAAAAAAGAAAGTGAATTATTCTACGTAATTTACCAAATTTTAGTGGTAACGATCCAGATGTAAACGAACAACGTATAGATATAAAGTACAAACATGTGTGAAAATATTCTTTGTGAGATTAAAACAGCTCGTAGACCAAAACAATTTAAAGACTTAAAAATAAGATAAGAATCGCAAGAGGTAGAGAAAAATCTTGCAGCTCGCACAAGATTTGAAGTACAATTGCATTTGTCAACAGGAATTCAGGAATTAATTGAAACTGTAAGTATAAAAGTGTCTTTAAAGCTTCGTTGAAAGACGAAGAATTGAAAGAACGCGAGTTTATCGAGTCAAATAAAAATTAAAATAAAAAATAAATAAAAAATCTCCAAGATCATAACTCTAAGACGAAAAAATGCAAAAATGGTTGCAACGTTCCCTCGGCATTCCGTTTCCTTTTAAGGCAGAAAATCGAGGCGACGTTAACGTTCATTAAAGCTCGGTCCGCCGATGCGTTACAGCCATCAAAGTAGCACGATCCTCGCTAGTATAATGTATCCATCGGTCGATTTGCATTTTAGTACGCAACAATGACGCGTTTCCGTGGCCGCGTAACTCATCGTCGAGGCTACGTCGAGTGCGCGTTAAACCACCGTTAAACGTGTACCTGCTATTAAAGCGGCGACCAGCTGATCGTCCACGTTTTACGATTGTCAGGTGAGCAACAAAGGCCTGAAGATTATACAGACGGTCCATCCGGGCGGTTCGACGAGGTCGGCCGTGAAGCATTTAGTGCCAGGACACGCTGTACTCGCTGCGGTGCAACGAGAGGACGTCGTCGCCGCCACTCTTCTGCTTCCAAATCCGGCCACCAATAATCCTGTCCACGTGCACGCCTACAGGTTACTATATACACGCTTTTAAGAATCATATTTTCAACCAACTTGCATAATTAACCCTACTGCGATCCTCACGTTTTTATATTTCACTGTTGCTCGTTTTAGCAATTCAGGTGTTGCTCTATTCGTCAAGTATTCTTTATGCAACGAAGAACCAAAACGACCCATGAAACAGAAGTAAAGATGAAGTAGGGGAAATACAGAAAAATTGTGCAGTTCGCGAAACATTCAGAGTACAATTGCATTCGCTCTGGTTTAATTAATATTTTAGAAGAACGTTTAGTACAAAATTGAAACGAAAAATCATACACTAAAATTTTTGCTCAATGCCGACTTACTTTTTAGTATCAACAAAATGTAATTGGGTTGAGGATAACCGGAAGGACGCAGCAGGGTTAAAGTAATACTGCAATGGAACTTCGTTTATTTGAACTTATTGAGGGATAAGTAGTCTGTTCAATAGGAGTTCAATGATTGAAATAATTTTAGTATACAATTTTCTGTCTGAAACAGTCTCAGTTCACTGGAGAATCAGTAACTCGTACAATAGAAGTTCAGATAATTATCGTAGATTCAACCACCAGAAGTTTAAATTGGACATTAACTAAGGGATTAAATCAGGCACCGTTTGAAATCGTTTACACGTAATAGACAGTTTGGTCAAGTCAAGCGAAAATCTGACCGTGCCGTGACCACCAGTCTGAATCAAGTTTGAATTTTCGTCCTAACGTACAGTTAGTAACGGAATGAAACGATGAACCAGGACGGCCCTGAGGCAGTAAAACAGTATTTTTCGACGCTCTCTTTTTCTCTCGTAGAGATCTTTGATATTTATTATCATAACTTACCACGAATCTCTAATTAAATAGAACCACGAGAAACGACCAGTTCGCACAATTTGATCGCATTAGTACCAATTAACAGATAATTATCCGGCAAACGACCGCGTTACCGATTCCGTGAGATCGTTCGAAATGCGTTAATTTCCGGCCACAACCTCGTTAACTCGGCTAACCTAGCGCCAGTAAGTTCGGTGAACGTAAAATGCCAACTTTTTGGAAAATGAGATAGATACTGATCGCGTACTCGCAAATTAAATCGAGGAATTTATAAAAGGTGGAATTAAATCGATTTGGCTCGCGAGAGTCTTAGCAACTACACTCTTTAAAAAAAAAATTTCTGGCGGCCACTGTGACCATTTTGTTAGTTCAAGGCGTTCGCTAATTAACGATCTGCGCGATTGTAACGGGTCACTAATAACGCTCAGAAGCCAATGTTCGCACATGCTAATCCCATTGGCGCTATAGAAGAACAGCCTTGCCATTGAAAACAAGATTACCGTATTTTTATCCCGTGAGAAGAGCGCGTTTCTTTTTTCTTTTCTTCTCTTCCATATGGTACAATGATTTCCTGATACGTAATGGAACCGCGGATTATACAACATCGCCATTGAATTCATGAATCGACTGTTTCGATCGAAACCAGGTAAATGGTTCATTCGGGAACGCGGCTCGTTTCGAGGCATGCGATCGTTCGTTGGCCGCGATTTCTTGCCGAGTTCATGGAAAATAATAAAAGGTCATCGATCGCGGAGACTATGGTTTCAATGGCGGTTGCTTAGAAATTAAAAGGCGACCTCTGCTCTTGTGTAAGAAATAGGAAAATAAGTCGATATTTATCTTGATCATGAGGTTGAGCCTTCTAGTACTTTGGTTCTTGAACTTGTAGAATTGCAACAAAATTGTGCAATTTACAAAATCTTTTTTCGAATTCTAACAAACTTACCAAGTAACTTTCTCTGGTACTTTGATCTTTGAACTTGTAAAGTTTGAAAAAAGGTCATGAATTCTTATTACCCTGTTTATTGATGTCTACTTGAAATAAATGAAAAATTGATGAAAATTGAAAATTGATGAAATCGCAAGTTAAAATAATTAGCTCTACGCATGTATGTTCAATAATAATCAGGTTATCCGAGTACCCACATAGGATGTGAATATTAGATTGCTACCAGAGTGTATTTACAAATTCTATTTACAACATTCATCTATCTAGATATTGCATTAGGCTTCTGTAAAAACCTGTAAATTTATCGTTAAAAAGTGACTTTACATTTTTGTTTAAAATTATTTAATACTTTTCGTCTACATGTATTAAGATTTATATTATATTTATATATTTATCACAAGCTTATATAGCTTACTCATATGAACGAGGAGGTGAATAGAATTTACACAACAATTTGATATAATGATTACATAAAACATTCAATTTACATAAAACACGCAATCAATGAAAATAACATCTCAGCGTGGCAAATACATAAAAACGAATATTTACGACAATAACCAGATTCTCTGCAAAACATCAATCTGTCTACCTATTAGGTCAGAACTAGTCGTTAAGTATAAACAGACAGAAAAGTATGTTAATTCATAAATTACTGGTTATTGAATGGCATTGAAAGCTTTTAGACACTGACATAAGTGTTGAAAAATTCGAGATACTGAATTTAATTAAAAATTTGATTCTAATCCTAGTTAAATTAATAAGTTTTAAATTAATAAAAGAACTTTCCTAACATACGTTGTTCTTACGCGTGGATTTGATTCTTGTAACTTTAGATGCGACTCGGTTGAGACAGCCGAACTATTGGGTGGCCAGTTGAAAGCATTGGCATCACACACCGACAATTTGGCAAGGGTGAACTCGCTGGAAGGCAGAGCTCGTAGCAATTTAGGTAGCGACGGTAGAAGCACCAGAGAATCAGAGTCATCGGAGGGTAGTGGCGAACTTAGACACGATACCGTGCAGACTACCACAATATACGAGTCTTTGGCTGCGGAATTGCGTGCCAAGCTGGGTAAATATTTCTTTAAAAATAATTTCCACCATTAAATTATTTAAATTAGAAAAATCTCTATTCGAACGACGACAGTGAATACATTTCTAAATTCCAACTTTATTTTATTTGACAAAAATACAATTATACCTGTGTCATGAAATTTAACGCTAGAACCAGCAGAGTGGTCAGAACGACCAATTCGTTATTTTTCATAGAAATTTTGTTAATCTACGCTACATTTCTAAAGATTTGTATGGTATTTTATAAAATATATGAATAACACATTATATTGTATAATGCACATAATATACCTATAAATACAAATTTTCTGTGCTGAGTGTTGAAATACCTTGAGGCATTGCAGATAGAAGAAAAGATACAAACGTGGGTACAAGTAGGAATATCGATGACTGCTTGGTGTGAGAGGGAGATGAGCGCGAGACACGGCTTATTCCTTTTCAGGCAGAGGCAACTCAGGGGACAATGACGTGGGTCCGATTCTGCTGCCTCCGCGGGATTACGATACAGTGCACCGACACCGGGGCAATCTGGCTGGAATAGAATTCAGGCGCTGCCTGAATCAAACGATCGTAGGCGGTAGTACTACGGTTGACAGAGGCGGCACGAGGAGCGCAGCGAGCAGTGGAATAGGCTCGGACAGCGCTGCTACACCTCCACCTTATCAGAGTCATCATCCTTTGGGCCCCAGACCCTCCAGACCTTCTAGAGATTCTTCCTCCGGTAAGTCAATCATACCAGCTTTCGTGCTTTTCTTTTTTTTCTTCTGAAATTCCTACTTTTATATGTCGACTGCCGTCAATACAAATTTTCTATTCTTATCCTTTGACATCCTAATACGAGCTTTCATTCTTATCGAATTTCGTCCCACGAAAAGTATTCGGATTTACGTAAGAAGATTATAGCATTCTTCTGGTTTTCTCTAACGGAAATTTCTATTTTTATATTTCGACTGCTAATAGAGGCTCTCATTCTTTTCGTTCCTGTCGAACTTTTATTTTTATTCTTCGACGTGCCAATACGAACTTTCATTCGTATCGTCCTCTCCTTTCCGGATTTCATCCCGCGAAATGCACTCGGACTTGCAGTGGATTTATCGTTGTAAATTTTCCTCCGAGATTTTCCTCGTTTTCTCCTTCTCGGATTTCTATCTTTTTTAATTCGTCTCTCAATAGAAGCTTCCATCCCATTTGTGTGCTCTGAATTTTTACTTTCATATTTTGACATCCTTCCCGAATTTCATTCCACGGAACTCATTCGAATTTCATTCCACGAAACTCATTCGTGTTTATCGTCGTGGATTTATCGCGGGACTCACGAGAATGATGTCACGCGAAACGTCGAAACGGATTCCGTAACGAAACGCCAAGCTAAATAGCGCGAAAGAGGGGAAATTACGACAGCACGGAGGCGTTACGTTCTCGCGGCGATTCGATAGTCATGCTGAGCAAGTGTGAAATTTATTGTGAATGAAAAGCGCGAGTAAACTCGTTGTTTACCGTGACTTCACGGTGCCAGAGACACGTAGCCATTCAAACGAGTCTAGTTTACTTTGGCAGAACCTATTAAAGCGATTTCAATTTTCTTTTTTTGTAAATATTTGTATCGTTTTAATAAAAAGATCAACCCACACCGTGAGAATTGTTCTCCTCGAATTTTGGCCAATTTTTTAATCCGAGAATCCTGAAATTCCAATATTTTTTTATGATATTCGACGAGAAGAAGCTTTCACAGCCATACACAATACCATCGTTCGTTCCCTTGAATAAAAAGATTCAATAGCATCGTAAAGAAACAAGAATACAAGAGTAATTACACACGATTGTCGTCTAACTGCCAAGTGGAAAGCGGTTGAAGTGTTTTCCTGGGAAATTAGGCGATCTGGCTGAACGCGCCATTACGCCCGCTAAACGATCGCGCGTACTGTTGGTTGATGCTGCACGAAAGTGAAAGTCTCCGCTTCTTGTTTTCCCGGTCCCGCTCGGGAAACGATCCCGTGATCCTTCTCCTTCGCGAAAACTGATGAACCGCGACGCAGTTGCTCTTCCGCGATATTAAATCCTGGAAGAAGTTCGTCATGCTTTTTGCTAACTTTAATTACATATAAAGATTACAGGAAAAGGCATGATAAATGTATTTCTGTTATCGTTTTTCCTCTTAGTATCACATTATTATTAGAAAGGAATATTTTTATACACGATAGATAAAAATGAAACAAACCTGTTATACGAAGATATGGTTCATGTAGAAGCAAAGATTGTAACCGTTGAAATAAATAATATTATATAATATCTTTTAAGTTAAGATTCAGATGAAAGAAATACGTTTTAGCCCGAAGACCAAATAATTTATCAAATAAAATGACGGAAATTATATTTGTGTATAGAAATGATACTAGAAGGGTAAACAATTCAGAAGAAAAATATTTGTATTTTCGATAAAAAATTTTGGCTATTTACTGTCCTCTTTCTTATAACAATATCATGAATGTCCGGACTATGGCAAATCACAGACAAATGTGATATAATCGGATGATTCAGAGTAAATATAATCATCATTTATTTCATATTCATCGTGTTAGAAGTTCATTCCAGCCTTTTTGGTTACTTTCCAAAGAAAAAAGACGTCGGTAAACTTCAAAGCTAAAAGCCGAAGCTATAAAATTCTAAAAAAAAACTTTCGTAAAACGTGGACGATACACGTAAAAAGTGAACTTTCTCCGAAATTTCGAGCGCAATGAAGGAAACGTGTTCGAACTTGAAATACGAAAAAAAAAAAAAAAAAAAAGGAGAAGCAGCGTTGCGTTGAAGATTCGTGACGATGACAAAAATTTGGACGCTTTCTACCGGGTTGAACAAGTGGCCGTGTATGTTCCGCCTCGAATCTTATCGGCGCTCGTAGAAAACCGGGCGGAAGGCGACCCGGTAACCCAGTTTCTCGTCGAGCTACGAAAAATCGTTTCTTCGTACGTTCCTCGTCGTCGTCGTCGTCGTCGTCGTCGTCGTCGTCCCTCCTCGATTTTTCTCTCTTCGCGTCATTGCTCCTCGAGCTGAATGCAAACGCGCCTCTAATATCGCCAATCCTCTCGTCTGCTTTCACTTCGATCGCTCGACGACGATTCTCCTTTGGAATTTTATCCCGACGAATCGCTAAACGAATACGCCTTCGTCTAAGAATGTTTCGTTTTTCGAAACGTTTCTCGGAATTTTTCATCGTCCCGTCCTTCTCGATTTATTAACGCTCCCTACACTCCTCGAATTTTTCTATTTCAATATTGCACTCACTTTGGCAAATAAAAAGAATTTGTAATATTTCATGACGCTTAACGTAGAATTGAAACGAGGAATCGTAGTAAATCGCAGTAAATTATGTAATGCCAATGATTTTTATTTTTCGTCCAAACCGATAATACTTTTTATCAACATTTTTATTTGTTAGAAAAGTATAATTGATTCGAAGATGACCGAAGAAACGTAGCAGGGTTAAGTTTGGTATGCAGTAGCGAGATAGTACATTTCTCATTCATTTTTGTTGTAGTTCTTTAAGAGATAATTGTTTGCTATTTATGTCATTTGGCGATCTTTTGATAATAAAGGAAAGGGACTATTTAATAGCACATTTGTACACCTACTTACGCAGGAATGGTCGGACAAAGAATAACTGAAAATTGACAAAAACCAAATTAACCCATCCGATTCTTGGACATCTTACATAAAACGAAAACGAGGTAAAAAGATTGGGATAATCAAAAACAAATGAAAGGTAATAAAGAGGAATGGCTGAAACTTGCCTGACCACATAGCGGCGCAAGCTGCTTAAACCTGCTATTACCTGGCAGAACACTACCTATATTCAAAAGCGTGATTCCTAAGAAAAAACAACGTCGCGTTGGTCGAAACGTGGCAAGCTCCCGCAGGTTGCCTTTAATCGGCGATAAAACAGGATTAAAGAGGGCCTCTCCACTCGCTCAGGGATTGAAACTTCAAAGTCAGTCGGCGGTCGTTGTTAAGGCGTGCCGCGTTCCCCATCTCACCGTGAAACACGTTTTTAACGGACGACTGACCTATATAGCGAATAAACGAATAAATTTCGCGAACGAAGGAAGCCAATGAAAGAGAGAAGAAAAAAAGCACGAGAGAGAAAAAAAAAGAAAAGGAGAAGAAGAAGAAGAAGAAGAAGAAGACAGAGGAACCAGGTTGTTTTTGTGGTCGTGTATCGGTGCTGACCGAGCTCCGTGTTTTAACTACGTGCACGAAGAGGACGTTGGTATTGGGCACCTGTTACAGTCGAAGGAATACCGTTAGGACGTCGTGTCAGCGGCAGGTACCAGCCTACGGGTACACGCATACATCTTCCTCGAGCTCCGCAGGCAGCCGCAACCGGGCAAAAATCGAGCTGCTTCGACACCAGGCCCTGATGTCCAGACGCCGCTACCGGAATCGCTACACGCGTTCCAGCCGGAGAGTATCTGTTCCGCTAATTCGACGTCTGTCGTCCGACTAGGGTTATCTCATGAGCACCTGCACGGTTGAGACAGTCGATGTGTTGTAAATTATGTTTGAGTCAGAGAGGAGTTAGAAGAATGTTTGATCGATGACAGATAGGATTGGAATCATGAGTGTTAACTGGCAGATGGTTTTTTTTTTTTTTTAGTTTGTTGCGTTAGATTGCTTCGATGGGGATTTGGAAATGGAGAGTGTCGAGGTTGAGAAGATTGATATTTGAGACTTACGAAAAATGTTACGAAATTAGTTTAGGCGGTTTGTAAGTGGATTTTCGATTATGTTATATTAGGAGGTTTCTAAATTGGATTTTGAATTAAGTATTTTAGGAGGTTTCTGACTGCTGTTTCACTATTCAGTAGATTTCTAAATAGCGTTTCTTCGATCAATGCCGTTTTTCAGTCCTATCTATAGTATGTTAATGAAGCGTGTTTTCTAATTCGAATTAAATGAATTCATTAAACGAAGTATTTTAAATAAATTTATAGTTCGTCGAATTGAATTGCTTCGATTAGAAATTAGAATATGCAGAATGGTCTCTCTGAATTAAATTAATTCGAAAGGTTCTTTAATTGGTACTTCTGCGAGTCTACGAAACTAAATCCTATCGAAATGCGATTTTTAATTCGAATTAATTCAGCCAATTTGTATTAACGAGCGTGGAATTAAATCAGCGAATATCCATAAATCCCAGTTAGAAATTTTAATTCCGAAATACGACACAGTCGTTCGTTATTCCTGTGCAATTTGCATTCTGCGGAGCTCGAATGACTAGAAAGAAATAAATTTCAAATGTTATGGGTTGAAATCTGTCCAGGTGTCGTGCAGTTGTTTTTTGGTCCCATGCAATTAAATCGTGAATGGATCGGAAGTCATTTGGCAGATTTACGACCTTAAAGCGAGCATACATCAGAGACTTAGATAATTATGCGATTTTTCATTGAGCACCGATGTTTTCTAGCCGAACGTGCCACTGACCGACTAAAGCCGCTTTTCACCAACGTCAGTTTTTATGGACACTCGCTATTAATCTTTCCTGGATTTTCGGCTCCATTTAATCTTTTTACGACGACCTTAATACACACAGCCTTTTAATACTTTCTCTATGAGCTCGAAATCTTTACAAATCGTACTCGAAAAGTACGCTTCGTGCTCTAAGGAATTTTCCCTAAAGCGTCGTTAGATTGTTAAACGCGGAAGTTTACTGTAAAACAAAATAGATTTGCGCCAGTAGTAGAAATTAAGATAACTTTATTAAGAACTGTGTCATTATCTACACATCATTATCTACGTTGTCGATCAAGAAATTAATTTCCATACATATACTGAGTCTTCTGTCAATTTAAAATAATGTTTATAATTTCCCTCGTTATTATATACAGTGGCGAATAAAAAGATATTTAAAATTGCCACACTATGAGCTCCAGTAACTTCTGTATTAAAAATTGATTACCATATTGATAACGGTCATCTACGTATTATAATCGTTCACTGCTCCTATTAAATGTAAATCCATTTTCTAAACTTTTCTTTATCCGTCACGGTAGATGCTTGATGAAATAATTTCTTAAGACAACAGAATTCTCAATTCACTTCCTTCTTTAAATCTTTCACTTGTACGGAGCACACGGTGATCCCAAACGTATGCCGCGAACGTGTTAAAATCAAAAGACGACAAAGAAGGAAACGTTGAAGCCTGTCTAGGAAAATAGTTCGGCTCGTTATATCATTGGTGTTTTACGCGGCACGAAGGAACCCGTTTCGCAACAGGTGTCTCGGGGACACGGCTCGATCACGATTTCCACGTTCGTATCTCCATATAAGCGGCGCTTCTCGCTCGTTCGCGATCTGGCACACTTTGCTCACGATCCGCGATCCCTGTATCGCTGTTTCTCGCGCGCTGATGCATCGCGCGAAACTATCCTGTGCTTGCCAGATTCCGACCGTCGATTAAGACGATTAATTTATCGCCACGTTCGGTAGCTACTTTATCCTCGAAGTGTTACTTCGTCGCGTGTACTTTTGATATAGACCTTAATGGATGATTGGTAGATTGCAGATTTTTATGCATTTATGGCAGACTGAAAGGTGCAACATTTCAGAAAATAGAAAATATCCACTTAAATTCTTAATTTAAGACTGCCTGTAAAGTAGTAGACATAAAAATACACGGTCTAGCGATTGGTCTAATGAAAAATAGAATTTTCGTTTAAGTAATCATCGTTTGGGGTTTTTGATTGATTAATTGCATTTTTTTTTTGTGCAGGAAGTTAAGTAGAACATTTTTTCAAAGGGGTTTGTAGTTGGATAATCGTCCTTTATACAGGACATTTTTTCTAAAGAAACTTCTAATTATACAGTTAATTATATGTTGGGGTTATAAATTTGATTGCCGTAGAAATTTCAAGCATTCGCAACGTGATTCGTAATTCGTGTATGTGTGCAACTGCACAAAGAATAAGTAATTAACTTTTGTTTCATTTTATAAATCGACTGCCTTGCTTTCAGCGTTTAATTCATTTTATGAATCAATCATTTTAATCTTTCTTTTTAATCGATCTTACCATTAGTGCTTAGTATGTTTTACAAATCGACAACATTTCCTATTCACTCAATTTCAATATAAAATCTAATCCCTTTTTTCACCAGAGACAATCCACTTTCTCATTCAATTACTCACGAACACCAGCACGACCGAGAAAAAGCAATCGGGCCTATAGAACGGGTAGAACTATAGTTGCAACCTCTTCTCAGGATCCCAAGGATCGTCGATGATATTCAGAAGAATCTCAGGCTCTTTGCCTTTTAACTTTTACCTGGTGCGGCATTCGCGTTTGCACGGTGTATTGCGCAAAGTGTTAGCTCTCGAAAGGCTGATTTCCATGAACGTTCGCCTTCTCGCGTCCTTTCATATTTAACCTGTGTTCTGTTATGATCTTTGATCAATTTCGACCGAATCGTACTTCTGTATTGTTGGACAGTTTCTTAAATTCTCTCTTTTTTTGGTGAAAGTAAAGCGTGACAAAGATATAAAAAAAAAGGTTAGTAAACGTCGTCGTGTATCGAAAGATAATGACGAGGATCGATACGAACGTGTACCAATCCACCGACTGTTGATGAATTCGCGTGCAAATCGACCTCGTGGGAGGTCACACACAACAGCGGAATAAAGTTCCGCATTCTCGGCCCACAGCCTGAGGCAGCTGTTAGCCTGCCTCCTCTTTCGGCCTCGTCTCGACGTCACACGTTGCCTTCGTGTCTTTTCCAGCTTCTTTTCAAACCTTGCTGACCTCTTCGAACAGATTTGAGAAAGAGACACACGTTGATCTTTTTCTTCCGTTTCTTCTCCCTTTTCTTGGCCAAGCGACAGGTTGCTTGATAAAAGAGAAATTGAGACTCTTACCGAGGACTCTCTCGATTCTTCTTCTTCTACCCTCGTGTTTTTAGCTGATCCATTGTTCAATCGTAGCTTTCTACTTTGTAGAACGAAGGATTCATGGCGGAGTGATTAATCCTCGAAATGATGTCAATCATTTTCTATACCGATAGACTCATTTGAAACGCACCTGTACGATATAAGGGATATGTGCGTATAAGATATATCAAAAGGAGAAAAGCTTGTTCAATCACTACTATTACCCTCAGTTGTAATCATCATAATCCAGTAGCGTGTACAGTATAGTGTTGGTGAAATTTCAAAATGTTTGGTATAACGTATAATTCATTCGTAAAAATGTGATCTGTATAAAAACTGTACAAGAATATAGTCTCTTTAATTTATTTACAAAGTTATTATGTTCTGCGCATAGAAGATTGATTGTAAATAAGCTTGCTATATAAGAAAAAGGGAATGTTAATCATTTGTGATTTATTTCAGACGACGACTGGGGAGTGCCAGCAGAAGAGAATGATTATTTGCCAGAGACGGAAACGACTGGCACGAGTCTAACGCTGCCAAGATTACCAAGAAGTCCTGAAAGATTGCCCAGTCAAGTGAACAGAGGTGTTTCACCAAGTTGTAATAGAAGTCGTAGAGCACCAGAGTTTAGGCAACGATCGCCTAGCCCTCAGTATCAACCGAGGATGAATCCTGGTGAAGTGACTAGCCCTAGAGAAAGATTCCAGGATGCTAAGGAGATGTTTCGAGCTATGGAGAGAGAGGCTATCTCTAGACCTGTCCTTTCAAGACAGAGAGATGTTGACAGTCATCCTGCTCATAGGTATGGCTCTATTTTCGTGATCTTTCTTCTTTTCGTCACTTTCTTGCTCTTTATCTTCATCTTTTTATCTGCAGTTAAACCTTTGACCTTTACCTTCAAGTAAATTTCCTTGGTTAAATAAAGGAAATATGTAATGAAGCACTAATAAGTACAGATATTCTTCTTAATTAATATTATCAGTCAGAATCATTTCGTTTTACGTATGAGTCGCTTAGAAGTCAACTGAATCAATTCTGTCTTTTACACATTTCTTCGTTTGTGTACACAGTACATGTATTATTGGTGCTTCACCTTTGAAAAATGAGATTAATACATTTTCTCGATAAAGTTAGTAAAATTAGTTACTGCGTGGTTGACGTGCAAATCAGGAAGATTTACATTGATTTGACAAGCGCTAAAGCTATCCATAACTAAAAAGAAGATGAAGAAAAAGATAGTGAAAAGACAGTTCTATTCCTCGTTATGAAATACAGATGACATAACTCAGATACCATCATACCTGAAATACCTGTAATATCTTTATGTCTCTAAAACATTTTAAAATCATAAATACTTTTTTCTCTTAAAGACACTATTGACAGAGAGCTTAGAAATTGAGAAAGACACGATATACCACTAATAAAAAGTTAAAAGTCAAGGTACATATATATATATAGCGATTAGAATCAATTGGAAACAGCTTTCAGTACCACAAATGCCATTATGGCAAACGTGGATCTTAACGAGTTCGACGTATTCGTTTTCTAATCCAAAGAATCTGCACCGATTCCATTGTGAGGGACCGATTCGACCAGCCTCTTCTCATTTTCTCCCGTGCCCAGACTAGAAAGACTAGTTTTAAAAGGCCACGCGGTTGTCTTTGCTTTTTCCCCTGATGGCATTCGTTTTGGGCCAGCAATCACCGGTGTCAATCTCAAGTAAAAGCTGCCCGACCAGCTGGAGAGCGATTCCAGAGCAAATAGCAGCTGAAAAGTCGAGGATTGTCTCATAGATAACATATACCTATATGCGAGCTCGGTCCATTGATGCCAGCCAACGAACTTCTCATTCAGAGCACGAAGAATATATTTCAATGGTGTTTGCTTGACTTCCTACTAACTTTATTTCTATGAAAATTATCGTTTCACTCGACGGCTATTCGAGTTAAATAGAAATAAAATGATTCAATTCTATCGAGGTTAAAGCATTAGCTTTCGAAAGATTTGACATTAATCACTAGACTGCGGACTCTTTTTGTAAATTTATGAGAGGTTTGTAAGTGTGAAAAACGAACAAAATGCAAATAACATATGAAATGTTTAATGTGGAGTATTTATCGTAATACTTTATAGGCGAAAGAAATTTCTGCTTAGGTTTTATTTCTTTCATTGAAGCTATAAAATTTAGATAAATACTCTAAGGTAGCTTGAAAGAATATGATATTTTCTATAAGTACATATTACACTATTTACTGGATGAAACAAATCACTGTTTATATTTCATAAAAATACGAATTTCAATAAATATTTGCAGTCTGTTAATCATACAAACGCGCGCGCGCACACACACACACATATTCTGTATTAAGAAATTGTTGAAAATTGGATGTATTGGATAGTATGTTAATTTGGTTTCTAAGCGACTCGTCTATAATTCTATTTATTAGTTTGTGGTTTAAGTTCGTTGTAGGTTGTTCAGGGAAATTGATGAACGTCCCTATCGATTTATTTCGCGACAAGCGACTACCAGAAGTAGCACATGGCAAGTGGAACGAATTCGGAAGTGGCACATAGTGATATAACTCTGTGAGCTCTTCCAAACGTGTCTAGAAAATTCCAGATACATTGTCCATTTGATTTAAATAGACTCGATGACTTAGCCTCTGAATTTAATGGAATAGGCTAAATATTTCCATCAATGTGGAAGTATTAAAACTTGCGAATGATCTTGATAAACTCCACTTTCTATTAATTTTTTCATTTTTCATTACGTAAATGTACAATTAATATTTAAGAAACAAATGTTTTATTTCCATAAGATCATTAATCGCAACAAGTATAGCGAAAAATTCCAAAATAAATTTAGAAAATAGAATTTGTAACGTCCTCACTTCTTTGTACTTTTCAATTTATGGAGATTATCAGTATCATGACTTTGATTACGGATCGACAGATCCGTAGTGTCACGTGAAAATTTCCCTGCACGTTTGCTGCGTGTTTATGGCACTATGAATGTGTTGCGTGTCTGACTATGCGAGCTGCATCTCCTTAGAATACCGAGTGCAACCTGTTGCACGAATTCCACTTCCGATTCAATGAAGACAGGTTCTGATTGTAATAAAATTTGCTTTGAAGTCGGAACTCTTGTATATTTCCTATTGTTCATACGGAAAGCAAGTAGTTAACAAGTTGTTAAGTCATGTTGTTAGAAAAATACTAACAGGTTAAAAGTGCACTATTATTAAGAATGTTGAATTCCAACATCTATTACCTTGAAAATAAGAATAATTACATTTTCCTGGGAAAAATTATTTACATCATTTTATCATGTTTAAATTAAATTATCATGTTTACGTACATATAAACATATATCGGTTTCTTTCAACCAATTAAAAAAACAAAGAGTTTAAGAAAATCTGTTATCGAAGAAGATAAAAGTAAACTTGGTAAGATCTACTTATTGTTAATCATCGTTTAATGTTTTCTGATATGTGACGAATTTTTATGTGTAATAGGGTCGAGTCAGCGAGGCAGAGCCACGAGGACCAATCTACTCGTCAGCATTCGGCGAGCAACAGTTCAACGACTGGCCACGAACACCTGATCAGACGGAATCATTCGGAGGTATCGGAACGAGAGAACGATATTTCTTACAGGGCCCGACCACGGCCGCGAACCCATCATTACGCGATGGAACGCCCACCGGAGCAAGAGGTCTCGAGGCCTCGGCCGAGAAGCTTCTACGAAAACCCAACCGTTGGAAGAGACTTCCGAGATCAAAGGAACGTCGCTGATCCGAGAGAAGTAAGGGTCATTGATTCCACGCCCTCCTCTTCGACCGTTCCTCGAGTTCCCTGCCACGAAAAAATCCTGAAACTCGTTATTGTCATCTCATCGTCAGAAATTCTCTGGAATTATTTCCATAATATGTTTTGTATATGTTTTGTATATATAATATATGAAGATCATAGGGGATTGACATAATATGCAACATTCTTCGTTTCACATACGAAGATTACAGGAGAAGAACACGATAAGTTACATTTTTCTTTCTAAGATAAAAGAAGATTTTTTAATTCAATATGTTATCGTGTATGTTACCAAAATTATCTTTTTGTTTGATTAGGTACATATATCCTCTTCGAAATTACAAAAATACTGCTTAATCTTAGTATTAGCATTTTAGTCATTTTTACAAAACGTCGTAAACTATTAAGCTATTTTTAAGAGGCTTGTATTGGATCTAAGGGGTGGTATTCATTTTCAACTGTCATACTATTCTTCGATTACGAAATGACGTTAAAATTAGAAAATCAACAATATGTTTGCCATATTTTTCTCCTGCAATCCTCATATTCATATTTTCTAGATTCGATTTACAATTGTATTTCAAGATTCTCGATTCTGCGACTGCATGATTCCAAGTGTCGTCTGAAACTTTCTTATTTGGATTTGCACTTTCTACGACCACTAGTGGCGATCTTGCATGGAAATGCTAATTGCTTGTTCTGTGGATAAGGAGTGGCGTGATTTCTTGCTTCTTCTACTATGTTGTTTGCTTGTGAATTTTACTGCAAATAATGCTGCTCTCTAGTACAAGCCTATCTCGTAGTACTGTTTGTGCTTGTAGGGTGAAAAGAAAAACGTATTACTGTGAACTTCCATAACGAAGAATGTCATTGCCAGTCACTCATTGACAAGTTGTCTTTTTTAAGAAACGTGTAGTATTATACTCCGTTAATCACTTTCGATTCTATATGTATTACTACAGCTACAAGTTTCTACTTTATACCGACATTCAAGTATTCAGTGCTTTGTTTTATTAAATTTCAACATCTTATATTATATATTGTAGTAATCGTTACATTATCAACATCCAATTCTTCACAATCTGAGCTGTAAAGGTCCTCATTTTGCATTGAATTAAACCATTAACTTCTTCTATTTACCAATTATTTTTGTTATTGAAGAAGATTGAATTATGTTTTGCGTTCCTACACAATGCGACATTATGTCGTCAACCTGTTACCATTTGAACAATATTTTGTTATCGATAAACGCATCATCTACCAATTACACCTGTTACATTTATGTATTCTGTGCATGCCTTATTACGTTGCACATTTTCATACCACTGAGTTTCACTACCACTTCTACATTTTTACTAGACTATAGTCGTGTGTGTCTCTTCTATGAATTACGTCTGTTATATTTATGTATGTTATGCACGTCTACGATTATATTATACATTTCTACGTAACTGAACTTCACTACTACTTCTACAATATCTTCATTAAATTGTAGATGTACTCATGCACCTTCTACCAATTACATCTTTTACATTTATGCATGTCTGCTATTATACAGTTTTACATAATTTACCCTTACGTCGTCAATGCTTAAACCTTTATTATCACTTCTACAATAGACATGTTCATTAAATCATCAACTTGTTTAACTTTTACCAATTGTTCCTGTTACATTTATATGCCTATTATTACTTTATACATTTCTATATAATTTAGCAGTACATCGTCAATGTTTATACCTTTATTATCACTTCTAGAATAGGTATGTTCATTAAATCATCTCGCCTTGTTTAATTTTCGCCAATTATTTCTATTTCGTAAAATTTTGTCGACAGGCTCGAGATTTCCGTGACCGTGCACACGTGCGAGAGATACGCGAGAAAGTGCGTGCCAGGGCAACCACGTACCAGGAACTCTCCGAACACGAGAGATACCCAGGTCTGGATCGCGACAGCGCCAGGCCACCCTTGGAAATTGTGCCCACACCGGGTCGATATCGACACAGCTACGCAGAGCCGCCTAGACTCGGTCTAGCAGCCCTTCATCCGTACTGAGTCGATTTGCTCGTTGTTAACTAATAAATTATTTAATTAATCGACCGTATCGTTATCGTACCATTCGCGGCTGTCCAGCGTCCTCGACGATTCTTCGTGAAGACGTTAAGTGTAGTAATTACGGGAAGCAAATGTAAACCTCATGACGATGATTTCATATTAGGATATTTTGTTGAGAATTTCTTTTAGAAAACGTGATTCGTTATAGAAAGATCTAGATGTATCTCCGAAGCTTCTGTTCTTAAATAGCAACATTCTTTAGATTCTTCTGTTTAATTAATCCTTTCAGGAACAATTTTGTCGACCCTATAGTATAGAAACTTGTTAAAAATAATTATAGATAGTAATTTAGATAAATATTTATCTTTGGAAATTTCATTTCACTAAATTGTATTGATGAGTAGTAATAATAATTTTACTCCAATAGAAACACATCTTTTGGAATGATTTTTTAAAGAAAGTAGATCGCACCAAAATTTCAGATTAATTTTACAAACAAGCACGTTTAACGTGTGTATTAATTAGTAAGTTATTAAAGTACGATGTTGCTCGACATTTTCTATTGACATTGCATAGCGTGAAAGAGTTAATTGAAATTTGATAAATCTTCTCATAAATCTTATAAACCTTCCTACATTTACAATTATTGCTGTTAGAATGTTCACTGCCATATTGTATCTCTCTCAATTGACATCAGAATCGAAAGAGGAAAAGGAATAAAATTTATTCTTCTGAAATTATATTATAATGGCGAAGCTACACGTCTTGTGTGCTTTTCATTTCGATGGTTTCGTTTGCCTCACTTTTATACGATAGATTCAAGGAGGTCGTGGATTTTTCTATGGAAAAACGTCGATGGCCCTGAGCGATCGGGACGAACGGCGATCGAGCATTTATTATTCTCTCTTGAGCTCGTGCCGTTCGTCGCGACATGATCCTCGAAGTCGTGGGTCGTTTGTTGACCTTTGACTTCCGTGCACTATATTGTTATTCGCGCCGGATGCCAGACTAACGATAATGATAGGAACAAGTAACAAGCAGTAATATTGACAATAACAGTAACAATAATAACGGTTAATAACAAATAAGGATTGTCGTTCTTTTCCTTCATCTCCTTCGTGCATCCTTCAGATCAGATCGTGGCTTCTATTTTGGAAAAATTTATTACAAAAGATATTTATTTTATTTGTTACGATAGCAGTGTTTCAAAGGTAGTTTAGTGGTGATCTCTTCTATGTCATTTCCTTCTATGATAATTTTATTAAAAATAATTTCGCTTAAGATTAAATTTTTAATTAGATTTTTAAATTAAGAAACACTACTTTCTTCTTTGACCTTTTTGGCTCTTTTAGTTTAAAGATAAAAATAGGTATTCGAATGTATTATAATTTATAAGAACGTGCATCGTCTAGACATAGTTTACATCTTGGAAAATATATGTATTATGTTAACGTCGTTTTGAGAGTAGTTTAATGCTAGTTTCAGAAATGGAAAAAGCAATTCTGAGAATAATTTAATGGTAGTTTCAGAATTAGAAAAAGTGCTTTGCTTTGAAAATAGAAAGGCGTATTTGAATGTAATTTTTTCGCATGTGCAGCCTGTAAACCGATTTATGCCTTCCACTTCGAAAGTAGCTGATATGATGATCGCAAGTAAATATTTATTAAATTAGCGATGTTTTGAAGATAGTTTAATAGGAGTTATCGTGGTATTCCTTTGGTTTAATAGTAAAAGTGAGTATTTATTTATAATTTATAAGAATGGTAGAGGGGCGGTTTGTTTAATAATTCATGAGTCGACGCACTCAAGAGAAAAGTTTCCAAATATATATGGCAAGTAAATCTCAGAAGACCGTGAAATAAATGTTTCATGGAGATAGATTCGTCTCTGAGCAGCATAATGCGAACTGCAGTTGGATTTTTGTTTCCGTTTATCTTTTCATTGCCTTTATTACATTCTTTTTAGTATTATCTCTGAATAAATGCGTAATTACAACGATTATCTTAATGTAATATTTTTAGACACGATACACTATTGAAATCTCCTTCTACTATCTTTCCATTTACAACTTTTTATTCATAGCTTGGATGATAATTAATTAGAAAGTATTTCCCGGTACCTATTTCAATTTTGTAATAATTAATTTGTAATAATTAATAATTAATTAATTGAATTATGGAAAGCAGATTGGCTTGAGAAAATGTGCGCACAATTATCTCCTTTGACGCCTCTGTTATTGTACATTCTTTCATCGCAATTTATACCCCTTTCGTGTTAATATCTGCTCCGAAACAACCAACATATCACGCGTTCCCCGAAATTCCTCTAAAGCGCAAATTTTACGTAAACGCACGTAATCTTCTAAATTTAGAAATTTCACAAATTCCTCTTCCTCTGAGATATGCATTATAAAATGTCAAAAATAATCATAATTTCCCTTCTTCGCAAATTCTAACTAAATTCCAAAAATAACCATGATGAGTCCTCGTCTCGTTCAATTTTCGATATTAGATACTGTATACTAAAAATCATCGTCACTTTTCTTCTCTCCAATTATTTAGGAATTATTATTCTAGGAATAATCGTGATAAAATAAAGTATCCGCTGCAAGGTGCGCCGAGATTCGCGTGTAATGATACGCGGTCATTAACTTACTCGCGTATACATTTTCTCTCTGCAGATCGTGCGTCAATTCATTAGCACCGTTTCGAGACGGCACGAAAATTTCTCTGATAAGCCACCGGCACACGTCCATTGGCTGGATCACGTACGGTGGCTCGTTAAATTGCTTTCATGGTTAACGGAGCAGGAAGTGGCCGGTTTGCATTGTTTCGATGTCTATAGTTGTTGCACGAATAACAAATGAATAGAAAGTCTTTCGTGCCAGAGCGACGAATAAATCTCAGGCTCGTCCGTTCCGTTTTTTCTCCCAATTGGATAATTGAATTTCCTCTTTGTTTCGAAAAAATTCATTTACCCGAATCATTCTTATTACTTTTCTTTTCTCATTGGAAGAATTAGAGTTTAACTAGCTTTTTTAATCCTTTTCACGATCGAAAGAATTCTTTGTATCATCGTGGATGGTATTGCTTCGTGATTTCTTGAATTAATCAAACAGATTGCAGAGAATCGTATTAGACCGTAGTAATCGTAATCATCGCGATTCTAAGAAATGGCCAAGTTCTAAGAAACCACCACAACGACAGAGTCGCGTTCACCGCACAAGCCAGATCCACTTACCCCCGATTTCTAATGCGTCTCGGTTAGCCCGCGGTTTTCCTCGTTTCTCGGTGGAATTTCGCAAGCTTCGACCGGCTTGTTACGTAAGATATACCGCTGAACTAAAGTATCAAAGTATGAGCGAAAACTCAGCTCTGCCTCGTGAAACAAAGTGGAAAAATATTGGACTGAATGGAATCTGTATTACCACAAACATATATCGATGTTCTCTTCATTTTTGTCTAGTCCAGAACCAAAGAAAATTCCAGTCACTCTCGAAGCATCGTTTTTGTGTTTTCCATCTGTCACAGGTCCTTTATACGAACAGAAAGACGAAAATTGAAGAAATTAAATATTCCGTGGCGAAAAATACTTTAGATTCTTCATCACGGAACTAAAAGACGCTCCTCTTGTTTTAGACTTAAACAAAACTGTCCAATTTTCGTCCACGTACCATTTTGGTATCTCTCATCCTTCATAAATACTTTAAACTCATAAACTAACCGAAAAATGAAGGAAGAAAATACGCTAAAGAACATCATAGAACTGAAAGCTTGCGTCCTGTTCATTCTAGAATCAAAGAAGGATTCCTTGTCATAGAAGTAAAATATTCATGTCTCTTAGAGTCGAAGCATTGATTAATACCATCTACCTGTTTTTATCCTTCATTTTCTAAGATCGATGTCGATTTAAAGAGAGAAAGAGGGATAAGATAAAAAGAGTCGTAGCCGTTTACGAACTTTCCTTGTTAGATGATGGAGGCCAGAAATCGCGCAGAACGTCGTCGGATTCGCAGGCCAAACCGTTATAGCGGAGACGTGGGGAACGGTATCGTGGAGTAGGTCCGGTTGCCGTGATTGGGTAATGAAATTCGCGCGTCTAGTGGAATTCAGAAATTTGATTACCGTTGCCAGCGACCACGCTGACGCATTCTGAACGGAGTTGACACCTTGGCCTTGAGAAACGAGCGAGGACAACCGCGGTTTGGATGGAATGCGAAGAAAGAAACGAAACCTTGATTTCAAGGGAGCTTGAGAGAAAAGTGACGAGTCAACTGCACAGGAATGCTGGCAAAAGGAAACCGCGTCTTGGTTGATTTTACTTGAAATCGCAAAGAGAAAGTTCTTTGTTTTTTGGAAGATGATATTTGTTCTGTCTTGAGATGTAAATAGGACAGTATCCTCGCAGAGACTTGAAGAAAAAAAAACTTGAATTTTAAAACACGAATATTTGCAATTTTTTATGGCCTACGAAATTTTTTGGTCATTTGTTAAACCATGTACGAAACTAGCTGAAGATGAAATATGCAACGTCACGTGGTAAGAATAATTCTAAACTAACAATTCTAAATTGACAAAGCTTTAACAGCATGTATAACCAAAGAACACAATATTGTATCGAAGAAATAAAAATCTGGAGAACATCGTGAATTCTATAAAGCTTCTTGTCGAGGAAAACGTTAAAAGATACTAACATATATTTTTATTATATTATACTTTGTTATATCTGTACTTATCTTTCTAATGTTAAAGAGGCTCCAATTACACTTACTTGGACAAATTCTTAACAAAAGTTACAAGTAGAACAAATGTCGAATTCCTCGAAGATAGACTTCTGAAGAAATCCTGATTAAATATCGTTTCTCACAGTTGGATACTTTGACGTTTAAAGTTGCAACACGTACGGTTCGTCGCAGGCCGTGAGAGAAACAGATTTACGGATTAAAAGAAGTAACCCGACGATGATTGTGTGTGTGTTCCATGGACACGTACATGGAATAAAGTGGATCCCCTTCTCCCATAAAGAGACCTGGAACTACGAACCTGCTCGCTTCTCTCGATGGCAGTGACCTGTTATAGGTCTCTCTCACGGGGCCTCATGCTTTATGCTCACGTGCGATCCCTCGGTTAAATGCCAGGCCTTTTGTGCGGCTAGGAAATTCGTCCGTCGATGTTATTGTTCGCCATTACGCAAACCTAAACCACGAGAAAATTCGTACGGTAACCGGGCGACTCCAGTGGATTCCACTCGGTCGAATTACTCGCATTTTTAACTTACGCTTTTAAAACATTTTCATCGTGGGTTGATCGATAATGGATAAACGTTTGCTTTGTCGTTTGAGCAGCTCGATTCAGATACTTTTACAATTAGGAAAGTTCAAATTTGTGATATTTAGATGGTAGATTTTTATGCAACTATAGGATATTTGAAAGTGCAAAGACACATATAATGCACACAGTATGCAAGAATATATAAAATATCGGAAATGTAGTACTCTTTATAACATTTAATAGGCAAAGCAAATCTCTGTCCAGATTCTATTCTTTTAATTGTATCCATGAAAATATTTGCATAAAAATTCACAGTAACTACTTAATAATTTTCCATTTCACACCAATTTCTCAGAAAGTTTATTTCCCCGGTTTTCGTCAATCTCCTATGAAATCGACAATTCGTTTCTGAGAAGCTACGAATTCTCGGTATGCAGAACAGTCTTCCAGACTAAAGGATACCTGTCTCGGCTTCTTTCTTTTGGGCCATTTTGCCGGACCGTTTCCCATTAAGATCACGAGATCAACCCTTCAGAATGTGTTCCTGCGAACTCACCTTGAAACCTCACTTTCCTAAAATTTCTGCAGCGTAACGAAATTAGGAACGGATAGAGAAAGGTCGACCATCCTGGGATTCGGAGCAAAATCGTGAAACGAGCACGGTTCAGTGCACAAGCATCGATGAGGTCGTAGAAAGAATTCGAGTGGTATTCCGCGAAGCGCCCATGGGTGCACGTCACTCGACGCTGTTTTCGCATGAGTTTCATGTTCGTAGCTCCTGCCATCAATAGTCATGTCGATGTATTGCAAGCTATGACCCGATGACTATCTAAAGGCACACGGCTACGTGACGGAAAAGCGGATATTCCGTGCCGGAAGTTCCCGTTGCTCCCGATGCGCGTACCTGAAAGAATTTTTCTAGTTTCTCCTGCGGTATTCGCGCTGATTATGAATATAATCCTCCTTTCTTGGTGTTTGTCAGACAACCGAGAGACAATTAAAACGTGGTTACTAATTAAGGAAGAAAGTCGAAGGGATATTTATTACTTCTCATGGATTTTCTTTCAATCCTAATCGATATGACTTATTTATCATTTTCTTTTTTCATTGAAATTTTACAAGTTTGCTATAGTATAGTCTGGAAGATTTTAATAACCTTTTATGTAAAATATATGGACAAGGGTTTGTACTTATTTGTTAGACCACTAGGAGGCAATTAAAGGCAATTAAAACAAAGTCAAAACTACAGAAGCAAAGATCATTTTCGTATGTACGAATGGACTCTATAAGAACATGTAATATTATTCAAATCGATTCAGAAAGCTAGATATCGTGAAAACGAAGAATAATTTCTAGATTGCGTGCAGCGAAATGATGTTTACAAAATGTGTTTCTCAAATATTAGAAATTTTACTTTATCAAACATTTCGAATGCATTTCTCGGAGCATTCGTGAGAGCATTCTTGAAAGACTATCAAGAATGTTTGGAGCAATGTATTTTGGTGCATATTAAATGAAGTGTTAATTAATAGAAGGAATGTTCAGTGGAACGACACCCGTTAGATTGGCAGGGCAACGACGTCTTAAGTCGGCCGCATTAGTAAAAGTGAACCGCTATGGAGCAACACACCTCATCTCTCCTTCCGTTATTCTAACTGACTGGAGATTTCAATGCGCGCATATACACAGCGCGAACTATATCGACACGGTGCAGTCAATAGACGGTCGAGCCTTATGGTTGAATGAGATTACCACAACGGTCGTATTAAAAAGGATACTTTTAATATAAAAATGTAAAAATTCATTTTTATAGTTCGTTAAACCGTTTCTTTGTGATATTACCTCTATTCAAATTGTATTCTTATTTTAATTTCAAATTTTAGTTCATGACATCGAAATTCATCAGAAGCAAAAATTAATCATTTTCATATTACTGTATGAATATTTATGTATTTATGAGACATTTAAAAATACAATCGTATAAGTACAGTACTCGTATGATGTTCACCGAGTGATAGAAATTTGGGTAGGTTCCATTTAATTTTCTATAGTTACGTTCATAGAAAATATAAATTTGCATAAACGCTCACCATCTATTTGTACATGTTTCGAAAGTAAACGACTCAGTTTAATGAGCGAAGTCGTAAAACAAATCACAGGAATAATCATCAAACAATTGTCCAATTTTCCAACCACCGGACCAGTAATTTAATTATAGAAAAACGTTCAAGCTGAACTCCTCGACTTTTACAATTTTGTATTCGTCTAGCTTCGATACTTGTTTCATGATAAAGGAGAAAGTTTCGTAATAATCGAACTACAGATATTTTCTCAAGACGCAAAAACATTCCGAAGTAATCGCGCCTATTAGCAGAACCGATTTCGCGTTTCTTAGTCGCGCTTTCGACGGATCGAACGTTAACCAAATCGTCTTAATTAACACTCTACTCGTTTGGCCAGTGGCCGAGTCGCCACGTAACCGGAAGAGCGATCATTACGTCAATGCAACCCCTATTTTTACGTTCGATGGACTTTCTCGCGTTCCTGCGGCTCTCAAACGATCGTTAGACTGAAAAACAGCTTTCTTAGTGTTGGAAAATGATGACACGAGATGGAAAGTATGAGGTGTTTGAAGTGTTAAGGAGAGATTCTTACGTGCGTCTCATAGCCTACGGCTTATTTGCGTAGAACTTTCGAAGCTTCCTCGGCACGAGGTAGTAGAAAGCAGTCAAGATCGTCGACGTGCCTTGCGGACGATTGATCTACGACTCAAGGATCTACATGGTACGCGGCAAGGTTGAACTTCGCGGAAATCGTGTACAGAGCGCTCGGATAGAAACGTAAGAAGGAACTATTTAACCGATTAGATAGTTTGATTACGAAACAGAACGGTAGAAAATTTAAAAGAACTGTGTATTTTGGGCAAAAATAGTTGATATTTTTATATTGAAATAAATGTTCTATAAATAAAATATTCGAGATATATAATATAATAAATATTAATATGAATAATTGATGATATAAATGAAATGTTGAAAGGTTATTTGAGTAAGTGAAAGTATTGAAGTATTTTAATTTTTTAAGAATAATATGACTTAAGTGTTCCTGGTAAATAAGACATTCCAGGGTTAGATGAATATAAATTTTAATTATTTAAGAGTAACTTGGTTTCCATGTGCTCGCTGAATAAAATATTCAAATTAATCGACATGAAGTTAATTTGACTTTTATCAGGTATAAATTACATTAGGATTTAATTAAATCTGCTTTAGGTATATGTCTATGATATAGTATTATAAATTTGAATATAATATTCTCGTATATAAAATATTGAAAGATTATAAAATTAATCGAAGAAGAATTTAAGTTGTTTAAAAATAATTTCGTTTTAAAACAAGTTACTCTCTGAGATGAAAGCATCTTTTCGTCCATGTCCAAGGGAAACGAAACATTGAAATAACGATTCCACAGACGAATATAAATATTTCTTTTTCGCAAAGAATTTAAAAATACACGCGAAGCGCTCGGTTCGCAGACGAGAAAGGATACTTTCTTTCCTTTTTATCGGGGTACCGTGACTCGAGTCGCTAACGGTGAGGTTATTGCATTTCCACCGGACAGGATTCTCTGCATATCTCTTGGCTTTTCTTCATACCGCAATTGAAACACACTGGATCATCCCATGTCATTAGCTCGCTCTTCTAATTTCTCGCTCGAAATTATACCTCTTTTAATGATTAATATTAACTGTACCACTTTTTCACGTTGCTCTCTTGAAAAACATTAATTCCTTAGCTGTCAAAGACGTTGATAAATCGTGTAAAAAGAGAATCATCAGCTGCGATCGTTCACACAGAGAGCAATTAAATTAAGAAAAAAGTCGCCGGTCTTTTTGAGGATGTTTTTAGCAAATTCGAAACGGTATACCGTTTTATACCGGAAACTTGAGGCTGTGTCATGCATCGACGCTTAGAATATGTTGACCGATATTACTCTTAGTCATGGGAAGGCTTTTTGTCGCAGGCTCAAGCCGATCAGAACGGTGATTCGAAAAAGATGTCAGCGTTCCTTCGAAAGATTGCAATATCATTTGTGCATCGTAATTTTTCTTTTTATTCGTATTACAGTTACGCCGGCCATTAGTATTTGGCAATATAATGCAGTTCTATCAAATGGCTGGTATTTTCGTTACTAATGGATTGATGAACTGTTTGCAAACGTACAATGAAAAACATAATGTTGCAAAGCATGGAGGAAAAAGGAAACGACATCGTAACATTTCAGGATCATTAGAGGATAATTAATGATTTTTGTAGTAAAATGTGCTACGTTTAAGTATACAAAAAAGATACAGTCGCCGAATTGAGATTCTTCGACGAAATCGGTATAAAAAATATATATAGAATGCATATAATGTAGAATTTACTGGCTGAAACAAATTTGTGTAGGTTTCACTAAACTTTCACAAAAATTGTATTATTAAAAAATTGTTCAATTATTAAAATAGTAATTTAATTATAATAATTTATAATAATATAATTATTTGGACACGCAATGCAATTCGATGAAAATGTTGGTATTTCTATTACAATTGGATTGACGAGCTGTTTGCAAATGTACAATGAAAACTACAATGTTGTGAGGCGAAGTATGGAGGAAAAAGGAAACGAGCAAGTGTCCCAACATCGTTAACCCGGAAAAAGAGAAAGAAGATTGCCAAGTATCTTAAAAGCTTTCCCCGGCTACCTCGAGACCGGTATTGCTCTTTTACCGGAAATATAAGTGGGATTTCTTTGTAGCTTCGAACTCTCTGGTAAAAGTTTGTCACGGTTCTGGTATTACTCGTTACTCGACTATCATTATTCGTAATTATTCAGACGCAAACCCAAAGACGCTAAAGCAATTTGCTAATAAATATCGCACAATGGAGTATCCTAGAATGGGCAATTTTTATCAATAAATTCAGGATGTTATAACGTTATAACGAAAGCAGTTACGCTATAACGATCGCAATTTATCCTCTTCATACGAGTGTTAGATTATTTATTCTTCCTTTTAGGGAAAGTTTGTTCACGATTTAACAAATAACGGTATATGAAATTTAAATACATCATTATTATTATTATTATGTTATTTTTATTCGACGATGGCTTGGAATTTCCCTAAATAGAAAATTTTAATATTTTAATTAAGCTGTCGACTCTAGTGTATAATTAATTATACTGTACGTAAACGGTTTCAATTAAAATAATGTACGGAAAAGGCATAGGTCTGAATAATAGTCGTAAAATAATAATTACTGAAACCATTTACATATTTTCAATAATTGGAAAAGTTTCAAATTGAAACTCGTCAAAATACTAAATCTCGCTAGGAAAAATTAGGCTAACGTAACCCATTGTGTAAATTTCGGTATAAAAGATATTTTTCATCGAGAATATGAGTGACTTGAACAAAATATGATTTATATGAAAGGAATGTACAACGAAACGTTTCATTTCCATGTTGCCATTGTCGGAAATGGCGAGAACGAAAAGTAAAGGAGGAGAAGCGAAGAGAATTTCTGTACAAGGAGGTGATTGCTCGAGGTGTACGCAGCCTCTGGATTCCTCGTAATTAACGTGACAACGACCCACTGACCCACTCGATCGACGATTTCAGGAACCTTCGAAACGTCAGGGTGCAACCCACTCTGTTCTGAAATAAAATCGCTCAACAGGAATATTTTTCACATACCAACGATATTCTCACCCATGAACTGAACTAAGCTATCTCTCCTATAAATATAGAATCGTCGTAAAATTTCTAAGAAAGTCTAATCTCTTTACCAAGTAATAACGTAATCGATTTATATAGATGTTAAATTTATTATTTAGCAAAGTTTCCGACAACGATTAGAAAGCTCGTCTTTCTTAACGTTCTTCTCATTTTCTGCGAAGAAAATAAAATTACCAGTACCATTGAACAGTTCTCTCGGCGCCGATAAAAAGCAAACACGGCACAGAAAAGGACACGGTTCGAGTTTAGATAAGATCGCAAGGAAAATCATAAAACGAGGATACAGCGAGTCGAACGATTTACGTCGATTCCAACGATCGTCCTTCGAAGGATCTCGCGTGGTTCCATCTTCTGAAATAAATACGCGAACGAGTCGGCCCTGGACCCATTTGCATACTAATGTTCCATTCTCGACTGGTCCAGTGTGCTCGCGTGTTTTCGGCATTCTGCCATTTTTATCCACTTCGAACGAGACTGTAAAGATCGGAAGATACGCCTGGTATTCGTGATATCTGCGCGGAATTTTATTTTCTAATTATAGAAGTTAGTGGATTCTGTCGAAACTATTTTGAAGTTTCTTCAATGCTTCGATGCTTGATTCCAAGTTGTCTAAATCTACTAATACAGCGTATAATGTTCATTATCATTTCTGATCGTCTTTGATCGATTCGACAATTCGCTCAAAATGTTAAATTTTGTATTCTAGTTATTATTCTAATATATTTTTGAACGTTCTTCCTGTCAGAAAATTTTGTTACAATGCTTTAAACAAACTACTAGATTTATTTAGAAATAGACGCGAAAGTCGTCTCTATTGCAAATTCGTCTACCTGACAATCGTGCAAAATATAATTAAAGCGCTGTTTTATACAATAATTTATTCGGTAATAAGTATATGTATACCTGAGTGATTACTATAAAACGATATTTCCAATGATAAATTTTGCATTGCCTTTTTTATCATTTATATTTCGACAAGAGCAAAATCTGGTGACTTTTCGTCTATTATAATTTCAAATAATAATGGAAAATATTTCCTTTGCTACTGACCAGGTGTACAAATAATTAACGTCCAACACGCGCTTCTTTACAGAACAGTTTATTCAGTAACATTACACCGTCTTTTTATAATCTATCCTTAATTTTAATTTTAATTAACATTTACGATTTATTTTCCAAAGGTTGAAATATGCTTGTGAAAGAACTCTTCAGTCATTTTATTCCATCATAATTTCCACTAATAAAAGTGAAAAATATTTCTTTTACTACCGTGGAATTAAACGATCGAGTGAAAAAAAAAATACGAAGCTATTAAGAATCCTGTTTGCAGCGTCATACGCAGACTATGAGTAATTCCGGTTGGAATTTCCGGCGTGGAAGAGCCGTTCCCCCACAATTTCTACGTCTTCCCTTTGGATTAAGAGCGGACGACGTTTTCCATGTAATTAGTCGCGAGTACAGGAAGCGGCGAGGAATCGTAGAACGCGAGCGTGTCACGTGAAGCCAGAAAACATGGAATCAGGGTCGCGTGACCGAAGACCCTGACAGTGGCCAACTCGCGAGATTTTGTCTTGTGAAACCACTTGAAAATGAATAATCATATAAAATACAGGAAATGTGACTTAACATGTTTCCCACCTGTGGTTTTCAATCACGGGGCATCCTGTAAAATGAACAGATAGATGGAAAGAGAAGTTAACTAAGAAATCGTTAAACTTTGATTCGATTTAGAATTTATTAGAAATAAAAGCAACGTCTATAAATCTTTCTCATTAGCGCGTGTAATTAATGTTTCTTATCGTGGGTTATTGGAGTGTGAAATTTTCAGATTACGAAGTGTAGATGTTAATTCTAGATGGAGGGAAAAAGTTGATAATGTAACGTGTACCTAATGCGATTTATAGCGATTAAATTAATTAAAGAATTCGTGCGAGATAGAAGTTATTCGACTGTGATAAGCGGAGAATATCTGAAGATTATATACATGTATGCAAAATGATAATTAATTCCTAGTATATGTATAATCACTCACCAACATTTACATGCTGTTTCTTCTTTGGAACTAATAGGGGATAGTTTGAAACATATGTTGTTTGATATCTGACAGCCGTCCGTTTTACGTAATTAAAAATGTTATCTCCAAGAGGTAAGAATCACTAGATCTCATAAAGAGTATAAAAAATTTGTATATCACGGAATGACAGAATCGTTGCAATTTCTACTACGGGTTTGAGGAAGTTACAAGAGATTTATTGCAAATATACACCGAGTAAGAAATTAATATACACTAGGAATAGTAGTATTAAACGTGCAATTAATGCATTATATATAATAGTAAATAAGTAAGTATCGTGGCTTATTAATATAGAGAATAATTGATTGTTCGAATACTTTGATTTTCTCTGCTTCCAGCTTCTAATATAAATTTTCTAATCCTTTTCAAGTTTTATCCATATGATCATGATAGTCTTATTACAGTGCTAATAAGATTTCAAAATGTTTCCTGTAATATGTACATAAAAGGCTTCTAGAAGTGTTTGAATATTTGTATGAATCAATGGTCGCACTGTCTACGATGGCTAATGGTCTTCCTCTCGAATGAAATACAAATACGTTGCAGATAAAATGACAGATGAGAGAAAACTAATTAAGTGGCAAGTATCGAACATTTTGACACCTGTATGTAAGATCACATATGCCGACCTGTCCTTTATAGGTCAGAGACTGCACGATCACAGTGAACGAGGTGAACGCTTACAATTCTCTTTTGACAGAGGCCGATTCCAGGTCTCCAGGTCGAGTCGTCTGGATGTCCGCTTCGCTTCGCGGCTCGTCGCGTGGCCACGAAGGCGAAATCGCGAATATTTATTGCGCAACTGCACGAATCGAAGCATTCGCCGTTAATGCTTTGAAAAGGGAACGCGTCTGTGAAAATCGAATCATTGCCATTTAATGGTAAACTGGCGTTGCAATTCCTTTCGTTATCTAATCCACTCTTTATTCCGAGGAATTTCTGATTTATTACGTACACTTTTCTTTAGCACTTGAATTTGTGGTTGGCCTAACAAAATTCACAGCGCACTTTCATCGAACATTCGATTTTTTTTTTAAACAAAGAAAGAACATTTGTGTTTGGGAATTTGAAGAGACATTCGATGGCTAATTGTAATTTTGCTCCTTATATCTTTTGTTTCTCTTCTGGAAAAATTAACATAGTATTTTGAGAAAATTTGGAAGAAGTTTTCGTTGGAAAACGTATCTGTGATTTAATCATGAAAAGGACGTTTGTCACTAGAAATATATTGTACCGTAGTTTAAAGGAGAGCTGAATTTCAAAGTTCAGACGTCGATGCTTAAATCTTGCCACGAGATATATCGCTGCGACGCGAAACTGCTTCGCTAAATATTTATGAACGGGGTATTCATGAATTCGATCGTAACGTGTATCGTTTTCACGAGTAATCCGTGTTAACCCTTTCCCTGCGATTTCGTCCGTAAATCAGGGTGTCGAAAATTCTGTGTCGACACACAGACTCTGTTAATTTTCATGAAAGCTGCCTTTGCAGCACAAAACGCGTAATTTCTTCCACGTTCTAAACTGCAAGATTTAATCATTCCTTATTAATATTAATAGAGCTATCAATGTGAAGAAAATTCTAATTCTTAAGTTCTCAGATATATGTCAGATTTATAAAAATACCTTTTACCGAATTTTGTCTGATTTGTCGGAAAAATGTATAAATATGAACGCACCTGTTGTATCACAAAATGTGATATTTGATACACGTTGAATGCTTTTCATTAATTTAGTTGTGTGCTTGTGTCTTAAAAAAAACTCGTTGTTTCATTAGTATAGCATATATAGAATACAAAAATTAAATAAATTAAAACTTGTTAGATTCTGCAGAAGATTGGTGTCTTAATACCTGCATTTAGTAATGCACATTGTACATGGTTTTATCTTCTCCTGCATTATGTAACTTTTCTTATACCATTCATTTTAGTTTCTTTGGTGTTATTTCCAGCAAATTACTTGAATGGCATCGAAAAAAGAAAAAGGTGGTACCCATTCGTTTCTTCTCTTCCGTAGCCATAAACTCTTCTGACTATAAAATTTACGACTTCGCAATTCAAAACTCATAATTAATTCTCAGAAATGCTGTGAGTATCGAAAGTGATATATCAGATTCCATCGAACCGTCTCTTCTTCCTCTTGTTTTCATTTTCTTGAAACTAACTGGAATAATTTTGAATCTTAGAATCACCAAAGTGGCCAAAATAAATGGTTCCTTTCAAGTTCTCTATTTTAGCCGAATATTGCAAAAGTACTAAAACGTAATTTTCATGCTTCGTTCCTCGCTAATCCTAATCCTAATCCTAATCCTAATCACTTCTCCATTCCCATTACAAATTTCTCCAGCTTCCTCCATCGTCATCAGGAATCCATTCAACCGAGAACAGCTCGGAACAAAACACTGTTGGTTGCATCACTCGATTCCGTGAAAAAGAAGTACGATGATAGAAAGAGAAGGCTATCGGCGTTCCTTGGCAAAATCGGCTCGGAAGAATGTCCATTTTCCTCGGCACAGTTCCAGACACCCCATCGGACGAAGGGTTCCCGAGGCACATACGGCCTTTGTCAGGGAGTGCCTTTCCCGAAGCAGAAAAGCGGCAGAAAGAGAATCAGAAGAAGAAGGAAGAAAGAGGGAGAAGAAGAAAGAAAGAGAGAAGGGGCCTGGTGGAATAGTGGGGCCCAGTTGGTCGAAGTCTCACGCCTTCCGTCAGTCCTCAGTCTGACGGGGAGCGTACAAGCGTCAACAGCCTCGCTGTTCAATTCCTACCTTCTCTCCGTGCGCGTTCTACCATCAGAAACCTCGCTGTGGAACACCAATCTCGTATTCCACTTCTGCGTACCCAACACGATCCTCCAGGGGCCATAAACAAGAAATAAATTCGTCAAAGTGGGACCAGTCGTCAAGTGAATGCGACCTCAGCGCCATCTATACGAAACACAGTACAGTAATAGTGTAGAACATCGGAAGTAATCATTGAAAGTTCGACTAATAATATCGGATAAACGAAATCAGGGCATAGGTAGACGTATATCTGGATATTTATCCAAGTTGTGAGTGCCGATGAGACATAGAGAAACGTCAGAGACGACGGCCTGCGTGGCTGACGAGGCCTGTCGACCGCGCCTCTGGATTCCAACGGCGGCGACACACTCAGCGTGCCCGTTCGATCGTCGGTGAGCGTTCCCTTGGTAAAAAGTGTGTGTACTTGTCGGTGGATCGGTACACGTGGAGGTAAGGGGCAACCAGGAGGACGTAGACGCCACTGGTGTACACCACATACCACAGGAGGACCTGGCTTGAGCGGCTGGTAGAGAAAGGTGGGAGAAAAAGGATTGGTGGGGGGTTGAAAAAGGTTGGTAAGAGTCGAGCCGGGACGCGTTGGTAGAAAGAAAAACGGACTGACACAGAGGAGGAGAAGGCCAGGTAGAAGAGGAGACACGGCCAGGTAGCTAGTTGGTGGGGAAGTCGTCAGAAGGCGGCCATAATGGCCTGACGCGATCTCTCGCGAGCGGCGGCTACAGCTGCTGCGAAATAGCCGAGAGCGGCTCTCTCGTCCACGCACGCGTATTTTGCAACCGGGCTACGTCTTTGGAAAGTGACTGCGTAATCGCGAGTGGAGTGTGTTACCGGGTGGAGTCCTCTGTAACGTTGTTCCGTGTGTACCTTACGGTCGCGTGTGTTCCTTGAATTTTATTCAGTCGAATCGATGGTTACACGGTGTCCGATGATTCGATGGTTCTGAATGGTTGCTGGCTTCTTTACGCGTAGTATGTTTCTGCTCCTTTTCCGAGAGTATTCATCTTGATAGAAGAGGATAATAAGTCAAAACGACGTAGAAGAAACATCGCAAGAATCTTCGGTCTACTGATCAGTGATCACTAGTACTGGATCCGACGGTCTGACCTAACGAATACAAAAATGAGAGGTGCCAATCAGGATACGGCGACGCCGTACTGTCGCTGCAGAGTCCTTTACTTAGGCAGCTCGGTGCCCCATGCGAGTAAGGAAGGTTTGCTAGGGGTGCAAGAACCTTTGAGAGAACTATACCCAGAACAGGGTGCCTTGGGAGCACGTGGACTGGACTCCTGGCTGAGCGTCTGGAGCAACGGCCTGCTGCTGGAGAATGTGGACGAGCACCGCAAGAAGGTCACCAGGTTCTTTCCCATCGAGGCGCTGCACTACTGCGCTGCTGTGAGGCATGTCAAAGGCGGAAGCGGCGACGCCTCGAACACGAGGTTCCTTCCCTTGGACTCTCCCTTCGCTAGAACGCCCAGTGCCAACCATCCGCCGCTTTTCGCCGCGGTTCTGCGACGAACCACGGGTATCAAGGTTCTCGAATGTCACGCATTTATATGCAAGCGCGACATGGCGGCCAACGCCCTGGTCAGGTGTTGCTTTCACGCGTACGCGGACAGTAGCTACGCCAAGGGCCTTGATCCCTCTGCCACGACGACCAACGGAGTCACCAGTGGACATCCTTCGAATAACAGTCTCTACCACACTCTAGGAGGATCCAGTACTACCCTAGATAGTCCACAAGCGACTCGTTTAGACGCTACCTCAACAGACGACCTTAGCTTGTACAATGGAGATGAGAATCATAAGGTCTGGGCCAGAGGTCGAGAAGAGGTGGACGGTTTATATCAGGAACAGGGGACTCTGAGAAGCACCAAGGGATCTAGACCTCGTCAGCTGGTCGCTCCACCTCCTCCACCGCCTCCGCCCCCTCCACCTTCTCAACCTTTGCTCCTCGAAGAATCTTCATCGTCCTCAGTCCGCAGAAAAGCGAACAAGAAGCTCAAGAAGCTCAAAAACCGATCCTCTCACGAAGATCCCTTGCAACAAGCTCACCTTCATCCTCAATTGCATCAAGGAATATACACTAACGGCCATGGACACCATACTCTGGGTCACCCAGTGAGGCAACAGCACTATCATCCTCATCCTCTGCCACCTAGCAGTCGATCAGTCGCAGGAACTTTGGCCAGACCAGCGCCAGTTTTATTGGTACCAGCCGCAACTTTACCTAGGAAGGCTCACCATCATCCTAAAGGGCTCAGACCGATTCCAGCAGCCGCTCCAATCGTTCCGGTGTACGCTCCATTACCTGTGGTGCCTCCTCCACCCGCTGCAGCCATTTATCCAGCTGGAACTTACGGGACAGCTGGAAATAGGGGCAGAAGACAGCATCTTGAGGCGGATTCTTCGACTCTAGGAGCTTCCAGAAGACTGGCTGCCTCTCACGCGGATCTTACCACCGCAGAGATGAGCAGAGCAGCTGATAGCCCAGAGAACGAGTCGCGTTTTGGAACTGGAATCTATAGAAGAAAGGGCCACTTGAACGAAAGAGCGTTCTCATACAGCATTCGCGCGGAGCATCGTAGCAGAAGTCACGGAAGTTTGGCCTCTCTGGGCTTCAGCGGGCAAAATGGAAACGCGCTGCCCAAAGAAGAGAAGAAGGACAGGGAGATTGCTCAGTTGGTGGCTGGTTTGAACCTGGATGACAGTCCTGAAAGGGTACAGCCGATGCCAGCTAACTCGAGGAGCGGTTACTCGCACCATCAGCAACAACTTCAGCCTCTACCTAGGCCACGACCTCGTTAGGAATTTTCCGGATGTCGATTCTTATTGTAATCATGAGAAATAATCGATGAGTCAAATCTGGAAGTTATACAGTCGGTCCAATATGAAGGCAGATGTTGTTCTATTTGGATTTTGGTTGTTGAAGACGCTTTGTTGCTTCATGATAATGTGAAAAAGCTTGTTTGAGACTGGACCGTTTAGTCAGAGACCAGATGACAGTGTGAACAGACCACTTGGACCGATTATCTTTCTGTTTGTTGAATAAGAACGTATGGTGTTGTCCATTGTTTTGGATGGAAAGTGATTTTCATAGGAAATTTGGACTCGTTTTCTGGAGTCTATGGACTGTTAATCGAGGCACTAGTTTATGGGGGAAAAGATTGGTTCGTGGTGTTAGCGTGGAAAATCGCGATGGGTGGTCGAGTGCCCGACTGGTTCAGTTGGCTTTCGTTTCTTAGAAGAACCTTGCCCGAGTAGGAAAATTACGGATAGGCAAAAAGCTGAAGAACACCCGGCCTCATCTTCGTCTCGCTGATTTCTACCTGTGACCTCGATCGTCTTATCTCGAGCGTCGATCACCTTTGTCGAATTCAGGACTTTGATCGTGGGATGCATTGAAAAAACTCGAGCAGAAATTCAATTCGAATAAATTGAGTTTTAAAGTATTTTTGTGAATTTTCAGATGGGGTTTTAACATTTTTATTCTTTTATTTAGAATCTCTTCGGTTTTATTTATATCTTACTTGTTTTCTTCGTAAGTTGTCAACTTTTGCTATTTCTACTTTTTAATTTGGAATTTTATAATTTTTATGTATGTCTCGATTCTCTATATAATTTGAAATTTTTCATTCTTTAACACTGATTATTTCTGTTGTCGTTTTTCGTTTGACAAAAGGTCCGAGAATTTTTATCGCGGTTGGCGGAAAAGATTGACGACGACGTAATATTTTTGCGCGACCTTCCTGTCGCGAAATGAACAGGCTAATTGGACGAGCTCGAATTATTGTCGTCCAACGAAGATCGTTCTAATGGCTGGAACTCGTTAGACACAGACACGCAACTTTGCAATGTTTCCTTCCAGTTGGCAGAATTACAACTCTGTTTAGGATCCTCCTTCACTAACAGAAAATTACTCAGGAATCGTTAAAATTTTTCAACAGTCAAAAAGTTGTCTTTTTCCAATATTGCAATCGTTCTTTATTTGACAATTCGTTAATGAATTTATTGAGCACGAATTTTTGAAATTTCTACAAATTAATCATAATATAAAATTTTGTTTAAAGTAATTAGAGGTTTTATTAAGAACCTTTATAAGAATTTTCTCTCTCTTTATTTTTTAAACCTTAGAATTTCTTATACTCGGTTACAATATGAAATTTTGTATGAAACAATTGGAAGATCGTTTTTGTTTAATGAAATGGTCATTTTTCTTTTTATAATTTCTCTATGTATTCGATTGAAATTTCTTTGTTGTATTAATGATGATTACCTCGCTATATTTTGTTATAATCGAGGAATCGTATCAGTGGTTTCCCCTAGAAAAGATTACGCGACGGTTCGAATCTCCGACGCACGAGTTACAGCCGACTTGCTCGTGAGAACGTGAACGTTAATCTTAATTGCATGAGAAAAAGTTATACGGCGAGGGTTTCGAGAGCCTTAAGAAACAGAGAACTTTGCATTTCACCGCCTTTCTTTCGTATAATGCTTCGGGAAAAGAGCGAAATAATTAAGACGCTTAGAAACCATGTTGATCAATTCAATGCATTGAAGCACAGCAAAAAATAACGATATTGAAAACATTGCTTTTAAAAAATCTGTTTTGAAATTTACAATTATTTATCATAAATGAATTTATGAAAATCAGTAAACTTGTTCTTCAGAAGTGGTATGTTTCATAATATCAAGGCGATCTTGCGCAGTTAAACTAATATCATTAGTAAAATTTTACAAGTTATAAGTTATCGGTATTAACTTTTCTATATAATAATCAACAAGTTTGACGAGAAATGAAATTTTAAAAATTGTGATTGGATTTTTTAGGGAGACTTTCTAAAGCGTAGAATGCATATAAAATGCGTATAAGATAAAGAAATATTCAAAGTGTAGTATTCGTTATAATATTGATTATAATATTATTAGTTATTAAATTGCCGTGCAAGAATGCTCAAATATAATAAAATTAACTAATTTACAAAAGACAGGATAGAAGCAGATTTTGACTTCCGAAAGATTCTCATTCAACATTTTCTACGCCAAAATCCTTCATCAATAATTTACACGAATCTATCAGAAAGTTAACGCAAACACGAAGAATGAACGATCAACGTTATCGCTTTCACGACAAATCAGGTTTCGTAAACGCGATTAATTGCGAACCGGCCTTGCAGTATTAGCCTCAAATCCTGTTACGACCGCTAATTACTCAGATCTATGAAATATCCCACGCAACACATGATAATTACGATCGTTTGCATGGTGTTCGCTTCTTTATCTTTTTATTTGACCCGCAACACGATGAGAAAAATGAGAGGAGATTGTAGGGGCGCCAACATTAACATGAGGGGGATTTGCATCGCATTCCTTTGACGTACGGCCTCGTTTTTCCATGAGAAAACACAACGATAATGAACGACTGTTTAATAACCACGGAGACATCGAGATTGCTTAAGTCTAATAGTTCGACGCGATTTCGCGCTTATGAGAACGAAATCTGGGAAATCCCAGATGCAATCTCGAACACTGTGCAACAGTATCACCAGCTTACGAAGCTGGCAAACACGTTCCAGACAATTAACCTAACGATCGTAATTAGAACGCGGTTTAATGGCGAGGAAAATTTCGCGAGACCTCTGATTCTCCACGTTCTAATAAAAAATTGAGAGATCATTTTGATCTCTGGAATATTTGACATTAGAAAATTTACACAGATTGATCCGATTTTTGTCCTTGGCGATAATTTGAAAAACGATATCATTTCCTCCTTTTATTTCGAGATTAAATCGATGAAATTTTCGTACTTTGAGAGAAATATTAAAAATTAGAAGAGCGAGCCGAATAGGTTGGATTCTCGTTTTTCAATATAATAATTATCAACAATTTGGCGATAATAAATATCAAATTATTTGAGAAATATCATCATTTCCTACTTTATTTGGAGGCTATATTATTGTTAATTTAAAAGAAAGATAGGTATTGTTTTAGAAGGATGATAGAAGTACAATATTTTCGGAAATAAATGAATGCAGCGAACAATACATCCATAAATAATGAAATAAAAATGTTTAGTAATGGTTGTTTTAACAAAATGATGAACATACTTGGATTAATAAGTGGAAAATATTGAAAGATTATTTTTTAATTGAGATAAATTCTTCGTCCGTCGAAAAAATTACATGGAGGGATTAGAAACTTAATTAACAGCATCGTTGAAAGGGAAAAAGGGTCTGAATTAATTACCTGAAATTTTACTATTCAATTCAGAGACGCGTGTTTGCTCAAGCATCGAGCATGCCTGTTTCGAAACTGGTTACAGATACCTCGTATGCTCGGATGAATACACATTCCTATCGTCGCGTATGCATATACAATTAGGCTCAATTATTATCGATTCGTGGCCGACGCGAGTCTGCTACGCTTGCCGCGACATATTTCGTTATTCAACGTGGTTTTCCTCTCTGCCTTTCTCGTCTGTGCACTTTGAAGAAATATGTACTTTACCTCGATGAAAATGAAAAATACCTTTACTCATCGAGTCATCTGTCTTGTTTGACTTTGAGAATATTTTAAAGTTATTTTTATAGATTTATTAAGCCATCGAATATGTACTTATGAACATTATTTAAATATTTAAAAAACCAATGCATTCGAAGCTTTAGCTTAAGAATAATCCATGATCATGAGACTGAGAGGGACTTTTCGTTAAGTAAAATAATGTCAGTGAGTTATATTTAATTATATCAGCAAATAACAATGAATAATTTCATCAGTAAATGTGCATTTTCTTGAAAAACTTACTTCCATCGATCTTATTAAATCAAGAATCGAGCACTGTTGTAATTTCTTCAGTTTATAAACGTTTCATAATCTCTCGGGAGGAGCAAATCTTCTTTTAACTCCTTGTTTTATTATTAAAAGACGTCAATCGCCTGTCTGTGGCTGGAAGGAAAACAAAATCGGAAAGATTACAACGTCTACGATTCTCGACGTTCCTTTCTTGCTAGTCGAGATTGCGCAGCGATCTTCTGACAGGACGTGAAAAAGGACCTAAAAAGATTAAAGGCATAAACGTGGTTAATGATCGGCAGACGAACGTATGCAAATGAATGGGTATCGCGCAGCATTGCCTGGAAGCGTTGCTTTTTACTGCTCGCGCTTCATCGATCGCATTGATCGACTCGGTGAAAAGTGTCGTTTCGGTTTCGCAACGAGTTTCTCCGTTCTCGCGACACGTAACTCGCGACGATTGCAATAAGAGGGAGAGAAAAAAAGAAAAAGACTGCAGAAAAAAAGAATGAATTGCGTGGTAATTTCAAGGTATCGCGAGTGCAATGGACCGAATTATGCCGCTGAATATATTATTCATAGATAGGAAAATCCTACGTGCGTTGCATGATTTCGTTTAGCAAGGTCGTAGATACATTTTCGATGGAAGAATTGAAAGGAGAATTCAAAACAATCCTTCGTGGAGTAAGATACATAAAATATAGCAAAATTTTCAAGAATTAGAGAAATTGTGCATCGAAACGAAGTAATTTGCAAAAATTGCTGGAGTTTGCAAATTTTCGGCGAAGGCGCGATTAAAATGATGTTAATAAATATATGAGACTGAGTAAAGAATCTTTTTCATAATAAAATATAAAATTCACAAGAATTGTCCATACAAACGAAGAAATCGGTAAAAATCAGAAAAATTCACAAGTTTTTCATAAGAACCACGTTCAGAGTTGATTTTTCCAAAAGATATATTCACGATCAACTATTTCGTCTATTCTTGCCTCCACGATGTAGTTATGGGTTTAACAAACGGAAACGAGTACGTGGACAGACCACGTAATCGCTTTTCGTAACCACATTCGGTGGTCGAAGGAGTTTATGAAACACTGACGACCCACTGACACTTATCAGGCAACAAACTGAAGTCTCTATCTTGCGACACGACGAAAATTCCTTTCACTGTTCGCAAATTGATTGTTCTCGAGTGGACCGTTCTTCAATTCTGATGGCGTCACTATCTCAAACGAATCTAAATACAGTCTCGTCATAGCAATCAAAGTGTTTCGAAAATTTCTGTTGAAGAAATTTCAACGTTAATTCGATTTTATGCAAACGATCTTCCAACTGTTCTGTTCGTTATAGTACTAAAAATGATTTGCTAAATTGGCCATTAAAAGTTAGAAACAACTGGAAAAATACACAGAAGAAATTTCAATTTCAATTGCATTTTATGACAAGGATCTTCCAATTGTTCCATTCGTTATAGTAATAAAAAGAAGATTTGTCAAATTGGTTATCCAATTTTCCACGCTAAAATCACAAATTCTTCCCTTCGACAGCGAATTGTTAACTGTGCACGCAAGCTTTTATTCTGTAAAAATTCGATAAACAACGACAGCTTTAGCAAAGCGTTAGCGAAGCGTTAGCCAGCATGGGAATCAGTGCCAAACGCCATAAATTGTCCGACTTTGCAAAATTGTATCGCGACTGTTTTTGCTCCTTTCAGAATGTCACGTTTAATTCCTTCGCTGTGCTGAATTTAACAGAAAGAAGTGTCCTGTTCCTTCAAACTTAATGGGGATGACACGCGAGTTTTCGTGAATTCGCCTAGTCATTAAGGTTATCAGGCTGGAACGGAAGTTTCGCTCGTTTGTTCCTCGAGGTTGACAAAAATTAGTTTTAGTAGCCTTTTTAACACGTTGTCTACCACGATGAACACCTACGTTACTATATCTTTTTAGTATGTTTAAAAGAATATAAATTTCATGTACTAAAAAAATTATTAACAATATGAATGACTTAGGTAACATTGTTAGAAAAAGGTGCGCAAATGTGATATAATATTTTGTAAAAATCGAATACTACACGATGCAGTATATTTCAATGTATTGCGAATCCCAGTGCAAAATAGTAAATAAAAATGTATGTAAAATTCGCGTGGCAGTCAACGTGTTAATTACCAGGTGGTACCATAAGTAATCTCTGGACAGCGGATTTTTATGCATTTGTAGGAAATTTGAAAATGCAAAATGGTAGAGAATACACATAATATAAAATATCCGAAGTAGATAGCGCTTTCTACGATACTTGGTAGGTAAGACAATTTTCTACCAAAGTTCTACTTTTTTAAATATATATTCACATATATATTCATAACATATTTATATTCTCGAAAATATGAATTTGCATAAAAATCCGCGATCTAGTAATCTTACTTTTTATTTTGCGTCTTGATGCGAAAGATAAAATGAAATAATACGTAGACTGCGGATTTTTACGCGATTGTGGTATATTTGAAAATGCAAAATTACACGGAATACACACAATATGTGCAGTAATACAGAGAATATCCGAAGTATAGCACTCATTATGATATTTTAACAGGCAAAGAAAATTTCCGCTTAGGTTCCATTCTCCCAGTTGCGATCAGAAAAATTTTAGATTTGCATAAATATCCGCCGACTAATAATAAGTAGTATGAAGATTTATATCGATGCTAATACAACGCGCAACCATTGAAAATACTTTACGATATAGTAAAAACCAATATCACATAAAATGAAAGTTATATTTTTCATTCCTGCTAACTTTAATACATTTATTTTATTCTAAAGTAAAATCTACTCGAAAATAAAATGAAAGTATTGAAAGGGATACTAAAAATACTTTGTCCGCTTTTCGTCGAGCTTGTTATTCGAATTTGTTATTCGTAAATTTAGCTTCACAGCGAAAGGATCGAACGAAATCTCGAAAGGGCGATACACGGCTGCCTTCGACGTTCTTAATCGCGATCGAGGACAAGGTTAACAGTTCCGTAACAGAGATCAGCCCGGTGTCATAAAAGAAGAAGAAAGAATCGATCTTCGAGAGTTGCAAGTCGAGCAGGAGGTGTGCAACTGGAACTTATTTATTTAATCGTATGTGCCAGATGATTGTATAGGAAGTTTCAACCAGTGGAGTGTTTTCAACTCGACGATAATTATTGTACTCGAAACAAACCCTTCGATCGAACAGAATCGTATAAATCGTGGCAAATATTTGCAGAGCAAAGTTTTCTTATATTCCTTCCTCGATGAAATTCAACCTTCGATAATAATTGCATTGCAGATAACAAAAAGATATCGTGTTTTACTCTGCGAATAATTGTACATTTCTGTTGAAGGGTGAAACGAATCGTTCACGGTCGATGGTAGTTACAGTTTCTTAGGATTTTCTCGCCGGAATTATTGTTATTAACTCTTCGTTTGACGAATAAAATCAACACTAACCATTAAAGAGTAAAGCAAAAGAGAAGGAGGTGAAAAGAAATTAACAGATCAAGGGAGAAATGGGCTGCTCAAACGAAGAGTTAAACGAAAAGCGGAGATTGGGCCATTCAGAAGTCAAATTTATCGAAGTCTCATTTTTTAGAATCTTTTTATTTTACTTCAATAATAATAATAATAATAATAATAATAATAGTAAGCAAATTATTGTTAATCGTTGTTTACTAGAATATTATGATTTTACGTCGTTTAATTTTTGAAAAAATACAAAATAGATGTGGATGGAGTTGATAAGTTTGGTTTCTGTGTGACTCAGTTGCGCGAGATCATGACGAAGCGCAAACGATTATTTATTTATCGTGGTCTGTGCTTGTTTCGCGGACGTGTACCGCAATGAAAATGTATTTATCACACGGCGAACGCGATGGAGTCTTCTCGCATCTGTTTTCTGGTAGCTTCGTGTTGCCCTGCATAATGCAAACTTCTCTCGTGACACGCTTATGTCTACATCCATCCTCTTACGTAAGCCTTTTAAAGATCACCGATTCGAACATGCAGAGTGCTATTTTCTTGTGCACGAAATATTCAATAAAAGTCGACGAGTTTCCCTTTCAACTATTTATCTTGTATTTTTTTGGAATATTTGTGTAGTTTAAAATTAAAAAAAACATTAACTCAGGTATTCCTTTATTCATAAGATAATGTAATTTTTGTTTCTATTGAGATCTAAATTGATATGAGGTATAAAAATTAAAGTTTCGCTGTTATTAATTAAAGTTTATCGGTGTTAGCCACTTTTTTTAAGAAAATAACTATGGCTCCGAAAGAATGTCGTTGGAAATCATAAGATGAAATAATTTTATCTTCGTCATTTTGGAAGATCGATCGGCATATCTGATTTAATTCGATTCAATTTTGTTGTGTTCCGGATTTTTTATTTCTTGTTCCATATTTGGTTTCTATAGGGTGCGCAAAAGTGTCGTGATAAATTTTGTAAATCGGATAGTAAGCATTCTGCATGGGACGAGTATGATTCAAGAAGAAGAAGAAGAGAGCGAAGACGTTTCTTCTAAAAATGGCGTACATGAAGTACCAGAAGCGGAGATCCGTCCTATCCTCTTGAATTACTTGTGAACATATTATGTATATTGTTACGTGTCGATTGCCATGCAAGATTAATTAATAATAAACTAACAATGCAACTAAAAATCGGGCAGCAGAATTTTAATTTCCGATTTGGGAAAATTGTTCTTAAAACAAATGAAACACTGAATATATTATAAAAAATAGTATAAAAGAAGTATATTATAAAAAAGAAAGCTTCTATTACCTAAAACAGAAATATTGCTAATGGAAAAAGAAGAGAAATGCAACTCTAGATGTGGATCATCTTACGAACCATTCAGAAGCCACATTGATCAATTCCATAAATCGAAGAGTGCAGAAAAGCGATGATATTGCAAAACATCGCTTTTTTCCATTCACCTTACCATTTACTATTATTTATATGACATCTTTTTACAATAGGCAAACTTAAGTCATTTGTTCCTTGGGAATTAAAGATTAGATACTAGAATCGTATGCCGATATGGCGAAATTAAAAAAATTAATAAAAAATGGAATTACGATCAATTTGAAGTCACTTCTAAGAGGTTCATTGATATTTAATACTTTACAACGCTAGACTGCGGATTTTTGTGTATTTAGAGGAAATTTGAACTTTGCACATACTATGAAAAAATACACGAAGTATACAAAGTAAAGTACTTATTATCATTTGAGTAGATAAAACAAATTTCTATCTAATCTTCATTTTTTATCTATATTCATAAGAATATAAAATTGCATAAACATCCGCAAGTCTATTAACAACAATTGTATCGTTATGTAAGTATAAATAACTTTATGACAAATAGTACAGCTTTAGTTTTCCTGGTGAGATACACAGAATTCGATAGATGTCAACATAGAAAGCAGCCTTAATAAAATAAGCAATAAATAACGTAATACTTGAGTGGTGCTATGTGCTATGTGCTATTTTCAGTCGATAGCGATAATTAGTCACATGTGTAGACTTTCGTAATTGACTATACGCTGGTCTCTTCACACTCACACATTCGTCGACCACATTCCATTCTCGCGTGCAATTTTCAGGGTTAACCACAGCCGACGATACGCCAGTTTCGCGATCGCGGTAAACGTCCCTGGAATGCAAATCGCCTTGATTGGCAGCCTAAGTGGAACGCTTCTTTCCTTCTTTATTTCTCCTCGACGGTTTTGAAAACGAGTCTCGTTGAACTCTTCTATCGCGAATCCTTCATTGGTAGACCTACGTTAGACGTGTTGTATTTCCAATCCAACGTGTCGAGAATTTTAATGAAATTTCCTTGGATCTCCTTTATTGGCTCGTTTCCTTGTTTTCATCGACTTGTTCTCTTCGCTGGGATTTCTTTGGAAATCTCCACCATGACTGACTGTAGATTAAGTTTTTTAATAATTGAAAATTGATTTCAAGAATGTTAGCTTCTAAATCGTCCATTCGAAGATTCAGATATTCGCGATTAATACTTCGTCGTAGTAAATTAGAAATTAATCATTAGAGATTAGTTGCGAAACGTTTGACTTCAAAATGAAAGTTTTGGAGGTCCGAAAGTTCTCGATTAATAATTAATTACAAAAGATTAATCTCGAAGCGTAACAATGATTTTCCCGATATTTCTTATTTTTTATTTGCGCCACTTTTAAGACCATAATAAACAGGATTGCCATTAACTCGTCTCCAATAAACGGAACTAACAAGTCTCCTAATCACGAAGAAACGTGTCTCGTTGCACATGATCACTGCCAATCGTCACGTTTAATCTGCAAAAACAGCATCACGGTTGATCAGTCTTAAAATTCTCGTGATACGTAGATTACGGGGATCGAGGCGATGACACCAGCTGTTTAGACGTGCCAACCTTACGACAGGTCGAGTGCATCCAACCGATTCGCGTTTCTACAGCTAATTATCGTATATTACGTGTTCGTATGCCACTTTTTTTCCTCAGCGCTATGAAAGTCTCGGAACATCCATCTAAATTACGATTGAAATTACACTTTGATACTTGGACGAGCTTCTAGAATAGTCCTCGATGATGATAGACGATTACTTTGAACGATGACAAGATATAAAGAATATAAAAAGACAACCTTGGATTATGAACGCGCGAGAATCGACCTTCGTTGTGCATCTACACCTGACGTAACTCAGAAAATCCGTGTCCCATCTTTTAATCCGTTTTCCTTCTTTTGAAATCATTGATATCGCTATTTTTAGTTTTATCTTTAAAACTTGGACCCTCTTGCATAATTTATCATCTAGTAACGAATAGATTACGGATTTTCATGCAATTATGAGATATTTGAAGGTACAAAGATTACTTTATATGTATTAGTTATTTTCTTCAATTTAAGAAATAGATTGTACGATAGTTGAAGATAATTAATTTTGTTTGAAGAAAAATTATAAAAGAAAATTATTCTCAAGGAGAATACATTTTGCTTTGTTTTTTTTATAAAATCCTTCTTGTTCAAAGGATTTTTCAATTTTAAATAAATTGATTTTTCCCAACAACTATACCGTATCAACGTGGGAGTGAACGGTATAACAGTACTTACTAAAACAATGGTAACACAAGCAGTCCCGTTACAGATTGAAATTTACAAACAAGAGTTACCGAGCACTGCGAATAATTCATAAATTATAATATGATGGCGATTTACGCAAACTGTCGGCAACCAAATCGTGGGAAAGATTCGGAAGAATAAAGATCCACCCCCACCGCCAATGGAAACTTCTCCAAAATTTGTGCATACATGTTATTCATAATAATTACATTTTCTAAATAACTAAATTTTCGGCATACCATTATCTAAGTAATCGAAAATTCTTTTAAAGAATTTCACGAACGTTCAGAGACTTTTTCGTGGATTTTCCTCTAGAAAACTTCCACATTGATTATGAAATAATTATTTTCAGGATTTAGATTTTTTAAATACAATTTTCGATAAAGTACTATCTACAACTTCAGAGAATTCTTAGCATATCTTCTCTCGAAAAACTTTCAGATTCTTTTCAAAACTATTTTTCCAAGGATTTTCCGCAATGAAAGTATTCAACTACAATCGTAATTACAATCGAAGGACGAATACGCATAATTTTCTAAGACATGATTACCAGATAAGAAACGCGTCCTCGTTTAAAAAACACGAGAGAAGGGGTGAAAATGTAGAATTGAAAGATCTCACATGCGTAACTGTGATTTTCACATTGAGGGTAATCATCGATTGGAATGTGCCATCGAGAAAATTACTCGTTCCATTCGAAATACATGATTTTAGTTTTTATCAAAAAAGTTTGATCGAGCAGTTTTCATAAATTTTACGATAATTGGAGAAAATTAATTTTAATCGAAGAAAAATTAAAAAAATATTATTTTTCTCTTTTTACGATATTTTGTTCCTAGAATTTTTAATCTTTCACAATTAGAGAGTGAGCAAGATTAGCAAGAATCATCAAAGAGAAATCTTAGTGTCAAGAAAATTCAACAACAATTCAATGATAGAACAAGTGCATGTATACTGCTGTATTTATTGAAAAGCTCTCACAAATTTTACTTTATTTACTACTTTAAATTATAAGACAGATACGAAGCAACTGAAATAACAGATCTGTAGCAAAATATCTAGAAGATAAAAGCAAAAGAGATAAACATTCGATTTGTACGAGACATCAGAAAGTGTTTGAAATAGTTACGTTCGACAATGTACGCAATGCGTAGAGAGAAAAATGATCTTTGTTAAGTTTCCATGTAATTTCGCCGTGAGAACATCAATAGCCTGCAATACAGTTAGAAGGTAACGCGACAATTTTACAGTTACATATACGTGCACGCACAAGCGTATACACTTTTAGGTAGAAACAAGGTCAGCAACGAAACGACACGGTCATTCGTGAAATTCCGTGCATCAGTTATCGATCGATATCTAATTACTCATAAAATTTATTTTTCTAACGGGACTATATAATTGAGGCGATTTGCGAATCGAACGCTGCACCGTTACCATATTGCAGTGAAAATTTTTTCGTAGTATAACGACTTTGTTATCTGCATCTTCGATCTTTTGACGAGCAAGAGTATTGGTACTTTAGAGATACAGGGATATTTGCAAGAAACGATGCTAATGTAAATATTTTCTGAGAAATTCCAAAAATGGTAAAAAATTCAGGAAAATTATTGTATTGAAATAGAAAATAAAAAAGAGATACTTCAAAAGGTTTATAATAATATAATAATATCCATTTAATAAGGATATGGTGATGATTACCTCGAAAACCCTACATTATCACGATTAAGATTGAAAATGCAAATTATTACGAAATGGAAAGTGTAATAATTACTATTTTAATTATTTCTTTTCTGGAATCTAGATTATGATCGAATTATTTTTACAAATTCAAATGACCATTCGATTCTTTTAAAAATCTCAGTTATGCTAATTATTTCTAAGAACGCAAGAATTTCGGCAAATGAAGGATTTTTAATTTCTAAAGAAAGGCAAGACCAAACTATATTCGGGTACTTCAGTTCGCACGAGAGATTTTCCTCTACAAATGTGGCAGATGAAAGATTAAAGGAGGCCTCCAAAGCAAATTACACTTTCAATCGTCCAGGTCACCGAATCCGAAAGAAACACGAAGGTTAAAAGACGAGGCACGATAAATTCCAGTATTACCTCCAATTGTCCACGCGTTTCTCAGTCGTTGACAATCGCGCGTTCCTTTTCGTACGAAGCAGACTGTGTAATTGCATCACGCATGCTCGCGACTGGATCAAGAGGAAACAAGCGGAGAACAGCACAAAGGAAACTTTTAAAAGAGGTCTGCATTATAAACGGGGAACTTGTAAGTGGATAATGTATCCGGTTTTGAATAGGAATGAGAAAGAAACGACCGATGCATGACGCGAATTAAATTAATTAGATTAAAGTTGATAATGGGGATTTTAGTTTTGTTTTAAGAAAGAAACGACAAAGGGCTTATTGTAGAACAATTTACTAAGTAATAATGTCAGTCAATTGATAAATTGTCAATTGCAGATTGTAAACTTATCTTTTTTAATTTTATAGCTTTATGTCAAATATAATAATCGAATGATCAAAAAGTATGATGAATCGTTTGATAGCTTATCATAAGGAAACATCACATTTCAACCTGGTATGTCAAAAAAAAATTCAGATTGTTCATTTTTATACTATTTTTCTTATTTAATGGTATGTAAATGTCTTAACAAAATTCTGGAATATGTTACAGAATATTTGTAGATCCTTTTGCCGCGAATCCTAGACGCAAGAAATGAGAATCGCTAAAAAATGTAAATTTCGTGCTAGGATTTACATATCGGCGTAACTATTGTCCTCAATATTTTTGTTCAAAGCGTTGATTGCAATATTAGTACAATAAATACAATCGACAACACCAATGAATGCAATAAATATTGTCGTGTTCGCTATATTAGGAAATATATGTCCGACATCAAATGGCATTAAGGACTAACGGTCAGCCATTTTTTTCCAGGAATTCCAATTGTATTTCGCTCCACTTTTGCAGAAGGATATAATTGAAGAGCGATTATCACTGAAACATAGTTTCAGCGTCCATTTGTCGCCTTCAGAAGGAGATAATAGAACCAATTATGAAACCAATGTGAAAATATGATTGAATGGTATAATTGCCGAACAAATAGCAGTGCTAGAGATAATTTTCGAAGATCAAAGGACACTTATAAACTTTGATAATTGTGCAAAAATCTGCAATAACCAGAAATGCAAAAATATCGAACCTTCGAAAGAAAGCAATGTAAGTAATTGAAGAATCAATGTGAAAATATGGTTAAACGATATGATTATAGAAGAAATAACGATGCTAGAGATAATTAGCAAATACCACAGGTATATATTTATGAACTTGGATATTTGTACAAAAACGTTGCATAACCAGCGATTGAAAAAAGAAATAGGAGGCAGCGACAGCTGCGAAAGCGAGTCGATGAAAAATCAGCGGCCACGATAACTTCCGCTTCGAAGCGGTATCCACCAGCTGTCGTTAATGAAACGATACCTACGTAGCCGTATAATGGTACAATGCATAAAATAACTGGACATTATTGTAAAATTGCCGGCATGTATTAATCAAAGTAACCGCAAACATGGGAAAGGAGGAACTTCGCCTGTCTTCCGAGAACCTGAAGAGTACGTGCAATCACTTTTTACTGTCAATATCGATTCTTGCAGCTTTTAACAGCCTTTGTCCCCCAAGTTTTACGTTCCTTTCGAATAAATCGTAAAAAAGTGGCCAGCTTTTTCTTTTTCACCGAAACTGCGTCACAGATGTTTATGCAAGTCCGTACTTTTATAAACCTAATTAAGCAAATGTAATCAATTATAAGTAGAGATTTATTTCATCAATTAAATATTATAGCAAGTACTGTACTTTGAAAGTTTTGCATACTTTCTTGTATTTCTATATATTCCGGTATACTTTTGTATGTTGTGGAATAATTTTACATAATTTTGCATAATTTTGCATATTTTTTCATATTTTTGTATGTTTTTGTATATTTTTGTATATTACGTGTATTTTACTCTTGTTTGGAATTTTACTTTTCCTATAAATGCATATTATTTAATTATTATTTAATTATTAATAATGCTCTCTTTTCGCTAATTATGTTTAGAATGAAAACGAAACAAATCTTTTTTTTTACGAATAAGAAAGAAATAATTCTCAATTACTATGAAAATAGTTTTAATTACAATATCGTGTTTCATTTTTAATAAACCTACTAATGTTGACAGTAATGTTGACATAATTTCCAAATTGTGATTGTTTATGAATATATATAATTGGAAGCATAGGCAGGATCTGAAATATAAATTTACTAATTCAAGGACTAGTGAATAATTGTTTACCTTAATATCTAGAATAAATAAATCATTGATATATCAATTATTGCCTGTGTCAAGGGATTATGTCTCAAACATTGGAATTGAAAAAAGGGAGGGCTTAAGCTAAATTCGTGGAATAATTGTCGGTAGAAAGCAGAAGAATTTGCTGAGAGCGCGTTTATCGTTCAGACGATTACTTTCGCCGCGATAATGTCGCGAAAAAGGCGATCAGATAAACAAGGATCGTAAACAAGAAATTAAAATATGCAAATGGTTGGACAGGGAATATACCTATAAACGAGGGTACTTTACAACGTTCTCGTACCGTTAAAATTACTATTTCCAAGTCTACCTTATTTCAAGATGAACTTTGATCTCGTCGTGTATGAGCGATCACATTAGTGATTATTACATAAGTATAAGCGTGTCTAATGCGATCCATCTAGGCACACACAGCTTGAATATCAAGTTCAGGATGAAAAGAAACGAAACATTCGTGTGGGAAAATATTTTTTTATGGAAATATCACTGGATGCATTTTTCTCCTAGATTTTTGTCGTGGATTTTTCTCATAGATCTTTTTCATCGTTCGAAATATAAATTAGATCTTTAGAAAGTGCGAATGTATTATAGAATATGTCGATTTTGCAACTTGCAGATGTTTTTATAAACGTTATTTCAAAATATGCGTAAGCAATTTTGAAATCGAATAATCAAATTCCATATTACCAAAACTGTTCTTTTAATTGGTTATGAACTTACGCGTGTATTTTTATGCCCTCTTCACCGTTCAAAAAATTAATTTTTTATTAAAATTTCATAGATATATTATCCATTTTCAGGAAACTAAACTTGTATTTTTCAAGTTGTATGACTATCGAAGTTGTTTGAAATAAGAAAGATGAACAAAAATGATCACGTCTCGTCCATGTGCTGCATCTATTATTAACGAAATAAAAGTTAATATAATTGTTCTGTAAATATCCTTTACTTTAACGGCAACGATCCTGTTGAAGTCCAAGAGCGACTAATTGTAAGAAACAAATTTCATCCTTTCCTTTAAAATTAAAAATTTCATTTAATAGCCGCATATGTAAATCCTTTTCTTACTGCTTTCTCATTATCACTATTAAAACCTCGTCTACTTGATATCCACAAAATTACCATTTACCATTATATGTTTCCAAAATATTCTCCTTATCAATATAATCTATTCAACCCCACATCTAATTAGAAATTTCATTTAATCGTCACTTACGTAGAACCCAATCTCCTGCTCTCCATTTTTCTCAAAACCTCTTTCATTGCCACTACTAAAATCTCGCCTATTCGGTATTCGAAAAAAATTACCATTTACTGTTACGTATTCCCAAGATATTCTTCTTATCAATTTAATCTACTCCATACTTAATTTTCTAGCATTCCTCCGTCAACAACGTTCCTGTCGAAGGCTAAAGAACGACTAACAATCATCCGTGTTTCTTCGCGCTCGCCGGTCGGCGAAGGAGCAGGACAAATAAGACCAACTAGTCTATGGTGGAACAGAGAGGGCAACTGCATCGTTGGAATAACAGTACTCTCACATTGGTGAACGCCGTCGAAGCACGGTACCGTTATCGGTTACCGCGTTACCACGCCGACGAGGACCAGCGACGGAAACCAGAGAATCCAGACTGCTCCTCAGCTTCTCCCGTAAGGCTCCTCCTCCACCTCCTCCTTTCTTTCTTCGTGTTCTCGTTGCTCCATGTGTTTCCTTGACCCCACGCGTCCTTTCCCGGACAGAATAAAGATGTTGGTCACTAGATATACGATGCCAGTGAAAAGTATTATTATCAAAAGTACTATTAAAAGTATTATTATAAGTATAATGATACTATAATGGTATCATAAGTATACTGATATTTAGTATGGATCGAACGCTTCTCACTGTTTCTAGTTTTTAGTTGCTTTATTACAAACCTGTTATTTCTTTTGCGTCATGCCTGTCTTTATAGGAATTTTATGCAACTTTGCAATTTCAAATTTTCTACAAGTGTATAAAAATATGTTAATAACTTTTGTATTAGATATTTTTCACGATGTTGTTGACAGTCACTTATTCTGGAATTTATTCGCGTATATGCTCGTATAGCAATCTTTATATTAGATATCTTTTACTGTGTTACCGATAGTCGCATATTCTGGAATTTAGTTTTATACATGCACATATTAATAAATGGTGACTTGTATTGAAGATTTAAACATATTTTGTAAAATTGTGCCAGCTTTTATTAAACTTTCTTCCGTCCGCTACCGTATATATTCAGAGTAAATCTCGTTATAGTTATTTGATAGTCTGATCTCGGTTGAACATTTTGGTTTATGAGCTGTCTTTTTGAATTTATAGAGATGAATTCGGGACGATGTTAATGGATTAACAATTTTAGTTTGCTTTCTATATGCTAATCTCAGGTCGACTCTTTGGACTTCGTTTGGACCGGATAAAATGGCATGGTTTCTGATGATTGTCGTTTAGTTGAGTGGAGGATTTTAGGGCTGGGATTTTTGGATTTTCTGAAAATTGTAATTAGGTACTAATTGAAATTTATTGAAACTAAATTTTAAAAATTTTAATTATTAAACAGTTTAATTGATAGACATTTTCATTAACAGATCATTATCTGAATAGAAAATATTCTTTTTAGAAAGTATTCGCTGTATTCTTTGGAATAATTGTTTTTGGGCCGCAAAAGTCGAAAGAGTTAAGAGTGTCGGTTATTTTCTCGAGGGAAATTGTTCGTTAGAAAACGTCTCGAAATTTCTTCGATAGTAATCACACGTGTTCCTGCTGTGAGAGACAATGGGGTTTGGTTTTCTTCTGTAATTCTACTTCGATGTAAGTGTTTCAATTTAGTATTATAATGGTAATAAGAGACAGGAACGTTTTTCAGTTCCTCGATACTTTCGGTCTTCCCTGAATGATGGTTACCACATTAAATGCACAGTAATTAGCATAATATACGTAACTAGTTTTCGACCTACTTTCCTACTGTTGAATTTCTTCGGCTTGCTAAAGCGCAGGAGTTTTAATAAACTATCATTACCAGTAGTATATTGTAGTTTTCCAGTACCTTTTGTTCCACAAAAGCACTCATCGAGTACGTGGAAACGTTTAATCGTGATCTTTGAAATTTCGAAATTGGTATTCCCGTGTGTCCTACTTTTTCTGTCTCTTTTTGAAGAATATTCCGTATGATAGATACAGTGGAAAAGGAACGAAAAGAAACAGAAATGAAACAAATTTTGTAAAAGATGTTTTTGGAAAAATTAATACCTAAATTTGTAGCGATTGCTTAAAGAAACATAAAATGTCTTTAATTAATTGTTATATTCTCACGACCGAGAAAAGATTGGCATTTTTCTTATTAATATTTCCTACTATTCAAAATTAATATTTTCCTCTTTATCTTTCAAAAGGAAAATCAATACTTCAAATCATCGAATTCTGTCTCAAAATATTGAAGTGTATAATTCTCCTCAACAAGCAAAATAAACAAGAAGAAAAATTATCTCTTCACATCTTCCAAACTATCCACTTCCCTCAAAAGTGCAATATTTCTCCAAAAAATAATTCTCTAATATATTCCAAACTGTGTTTATTTTCTCAAAAAGGCCGATAATGACAAATTTTCCTTAAGAATCGAACGAAAACTAACATTTCTTCAAAAACTAATTTTCTAAGATCGTCTATACTCCGAAAAAAAAATGATAAAATACCAAATCTCCATTAAAAATTCAAAAGTTAACATTTTTTCAAATATTCCAAATTTTTGCGAAAAGCCCAAAACCGTCAGATTTTCGTCGAAAATCGGTCACAGCAACACTTCTCATTTCTTACCCACGCCACGAACGTCAAACTCATGAGAAATAGATATCGATATTGGACCAATTAATCGCAATGATGCGTACGTGTCAGGCGAGGCACGACGCACAAGATTTCCGGTAAAAAGCCACGACCAGACATTCACCCTTCCCGTGGAACAGCAGAAAGGCTCTCTCCGTCGATCTTCATCCTCCTGCTCCTCCTGTTCTTCCTCCTTCTCCTCGCTCCAGCGTGGAGGAGCCGACTCACTGGCTAGAGAACTCGAGTCTCTCCTGCGGAACATCCCCGGCAGTTTCACGTCGACGGTCATCCGGATCGACTCGTGGCCAAGGTCGATCGTCAACGGCAACGTTCTTCTCGCGTGAAAAACGTCGGTTTTTTCATATTTCTTGCTGATCAGTCGATTGTCTATTGAAGATCTGTGAAATTATAACAGCTGATTATCCATTGAAAATTTGTGAAATTACAAAAATTGATTGTTCATTGCGACAGTTGATAATCTATCGACAATTTGTGGAATTACGCCAATTGGATTATCTATTTGAATATTTGTGAAATTACAAGAATCGATTGTCCTCCGTTACAACGATCGATTATCTGCTGAAAATTTGTGAAATTTGAAATCGAACAAGTGTTTCTTACATTTCATTTCATATTGTGGTATCGATACAAAGAAGATGGAGGAGTCTGGAGAACCGTGGATCTACACGATCTAAGTGATCTATACGATAATATGGGATTCGTGGCGGTGGTGCGCTGGTGTTTTTCGAGAAACTTTAGAAAACTTTTGTTTAGGAGACTCTGTTTGAGGATTTTTGGGCGAAATTGAGATCGTGGAGCATTGGAAAGTAAGTGGATGAATTTTGATATCTTGTTGCATATTCGAGATCACGTTCTACAGAAGCGTCGATGGACCTCTGACTCTGGAATACTATGGTGGGGTACTGTGTTCTCCATTTATTTTTTATTTAGTTATTTTTTAGATATCGTAGTTCTCTGTTATTTACGCTTTCTTGTATCCGACACGAGACTGTTTAATCATTGGTTTGAACTTGTTTGAAGTAGATATTATGATATTAAAATTGTACTTTTCAATCATCTTAGTACCCTACTTTTACTCATTCTCATTATGTGTTAGGCTGTTTAGAGTTCACATTTGCTGATAATCTTCTGACATGGAGAAACTAAGGTTATTTAATAACAGATTTGAACTTGTTTAAAGCGAGTAGTATGTCAGATTATGAATATTTTTCAACCATTTAAAACTATCTTTCTATATTCTCCCTCATATATCATAGAATTAGAAATAGAAATGAGGAATTAGAATTAGAAATACAAATATCATCTACCTCCTCGATTTTAAGCAAATATCTTCTTCCATCATCTGAAATTCGATCGGTTGTTTAAATTGTACTTTCTTCTACCTAGATTTTATTTATTTATCCGAAATTGGCATTTCTACCGCAAAGAGACGACTCCGATACGATTTTCCCTGGCACGCGAACAGTTTCGTGCGTCCGGTTACTTCCGTTCGTTTATTCGATTCCCATTAGACCGAACTCGGCTAGTAAACGAACCGTGAACTTGGTAATTGCAAGTTGAACGATCCACACACGCTTTAAATCCGGCCGCGCATGTTAGCTTCTCCACGCGATTCGTCGACACGTGATGCTGTAATCTGTTTGTCGACCTTAATACCGTTGCCTTCAACGCGGTGAACGAGGATCCTTCGTCATCCGTAGCGCTGACAGTCGCCTAAACGTCCAACAATTGGTTTACCTTGTAATTGGCTGTAAATTAATGGAAACTGGCAAACCAAGAAAACCAGTGGCTTAGAAAGATTAATAGCAGAGTAGAAGAACAAATGTTTTAATATTTCGATAGAGATCCTGAATAAGAATTTTTAAAATAATATAAACCTTCTCCCTCGGATCATTAAATTTTGAATATCTTAATTTTTGAATACTTCAAATATTAGGTATTTTAAATTAAAGTTGATATCGTTATTATGTTTCAAATGTTTGAATCTTTTAATATTCGAAACTTCAAGCTTTTTAAATTTCGGCAAACTTACATTTGTATTCAGTAACTTTCAAATCCTACAGGATTGCAGTGGATATAATTCGGTCTCTTTCCTTCCAAAGATTTGAAATTAAAGTAGAAAAATTAAATAAGCACGAATCTTGTCCAACGAGGTTTAGTCGAGACGAAAATAGGAATATTTAATTGATGTGGCTAAAGATCAAAGAGACTTATAACTGTGAATCGAGTCCAGTTGTAAAATTTACCCTCGTTATTCATCTTGAGTAAAAATTAAACGCATGCCTTAATTGTCCTTAATTGACCGTGCCTTAACTTAATGAAGCATTCAACAAGATTCCATTTTGTAAACGCACCTGAAACAAAATAGTGGTCCATAAAGTTGAACAAAATCTGTTTCTCGTGTTCACGATGCGTTAACTTTACGACTACATCTTGTCAATTAGATTCATTTTATTTTTAAATAAAAAAAAACAATACGTTTTAAAATAAATTGCCGAGGAATTAGATTAGAATTTTATCAGTCGACTTTCGTCGTTTCATAGTATGTACGTGATACCAAATATTCAAACGAAGAACATAAATTAAAAATCACTAGGATTTAAACGAAATTTTCATGATATTTATAAACGAAACACATACGTAGGATTTTCCAGCACAGAAATATATTTATACAAAAATTATTTATTGGCACATACATAGGATAGAAACTAAATCATTAAAACAAATCTTGAAAGAAATCTGCAATCGATATTATTGTGTTACTAAATCAAAATCATTAGATTTAATATTAGTCCATAATTCGAACGAACAAGTATTCGAATTGAAAGTTCAATTGGAAATCTATGACCAGGATTCCAACCATGATCATCTCGAAATCGATTCGTTCCCGTTGCCGTAATTAGCTGGTTGGATCGGTAATCGTCCAATTTTCGATAATCAGTTTCGTCACGACCTCGGCGTGCAACGGTGAACACGTGAACAGATGGGCTCCGTTTACGTGTACGTGTCAGCGACAGTTATTCCCCATAATACGCGAGCCGACAGACGCCTTTCTGAAAAGTCCCTCGATCCGGCTAACTGTAAAAGATTTCACGCTGCTTCGTTTCCCAGCAGAATACGACGTAAAATTAGAAATTCTAATTACCAACGGATACGCTGTACCTTCGACTTATTTTCGACAGAATTTCATACGGTTCGCGTTAGAAATTCTTTTATCGGTTATTCTTTATTCCTTTTTCTTCCATTAGGCCACTTATACAGGTTTGAAGTGGAATGATAAAGAGTAGCGTTAATCACTAATAATGACGACATCGCTAACGTTTTTGAGGATATCAATATCTAAATGTCGAGTGGATCAATTTTTATATACAATCGGGGACAAAGTTTCGCAATGACATATTGGGTTTTACGTAAGTGAGAATTGAGTGGCGGATTAAACGAATTCTTTCGTTGTATGGAGAACGATGAAATTTGGCAATAAATTGGCTATTTCTACGAAAAAAAGAATTGAAATTTTGTAAACCATTTTAATTCTACAAGAAAAGAATGAAATTTGGAGGCAAATAGAAATAGAAATTGGAATACACTTTTTGTTTCGAAAAGCGTGAAATTTAAGAAGGAAGAATTGAATATCGAATAAGGAGGGATTGCGATAGATGTTTGGCTCTATAAAAAGAGGATGATATCTGCGGACGATGGATTGGAAATTTAATAGTTAAGAATAGAAAAAAATAGAATTGAAATTTTGGAACTGTGCAACAGTCAACGTATTAAAAGAAACGCGACGAGCCTCGCGCTGAAAATCGAGCGGCGGTAAGCTGATGGCATGCACGCGATAATTCTACACGAGTGGATATCGAGTACCGCGTGCCCGCGATTTCTACCGCGGTGAACAATGCTATCTTTCGCGAAATGCAATCCCTTCTTCCCACTTGGAGAACCATATTCTTCGTGTGATTGGCGAGCTTGTAAATGAGTGACGGCGCGGCGCCACGAGTGTGAAAATTTCGCTGGAATTCGCTGATGCAACAATAGCAAAAACGTTCCAGTTATTATGTTTTGCGAGCAGACACGAACTATAGGCAAACAGCGATTCATCTGACATAGTTATGGGACAGTAAATCTTTTCGATGATATACACGAAATGTTTGTCGGGAATCATAGGCTGAGAAATGTTCGTAGGAACGATATTATTAGGTTAATTAGACTGATGATGTTTATGCAATTTCATGTTCTATGAATGCAACTTACGATATGAAACTTTAATTAGAGCTTTGAATATTTCATAAATTTCTGCTCTTTGTTAATGTCCCCAAAACTTAAATCAACACCCGTAGAATTCTATATAAATTATAATGAACATTCTTCATTGATGATGTTTATCATTTAGAATGTAAAATGTTAGGTGATTAAGTAGCTCAAAAACAAGTAACCTGATAAAAACTTGTCCTAGCTATTTACGATCCAGAGATACTTGTTAAGATGGATAACCGATCATAAATGTCTCACAATCTCTGTTCCAACAAGCACGTTTCACGCTACATGTTTGAAAAGGATACAGTCGATGGCCTTGATTAAAAGTACCGCCTCAAAGGGTGAAATTACGAGTTGCCCGCCACTTTTACTCGAGCCCAGATTCGAAACGGTGTCTGTCGATCGTTCTTCATCCAGTCTCGTCTTGCAATTACAGTTTTAATTGCCATTATCCGACGTGATACGTATTCTCGAATAAATTTAACGCATACTGCGGACCAGCAGCAAGGGTCCGTGGAAACGAGGTGAGATCCTGTCCAGATCTCACCTCTTTCGAATCTTTCGAACTTTTTTAACTGCCAGTGTTTCTGAACAAATTTCTATCGAGCATTGAGGCGTTCATTGTTTATTCTTAGGTTCGATCTGTATGCTACGTGGTTGATTTTTCAATAGCGACACTGTGTAATTAAACAGGTCTATAAGTCTACATAAATCCCTTAAATATAAAATACAGTAAAATCTCTATGTACATGTTTTGAACGCATTAAGACACATGTTGTTAAATATATAATAATTTACGTGGATATCTTTGTGTTGTACTTCCATGAATTAACACAATTAAGCGAAGATGCATTGATCGATAGGACAGATGGTGTTTCCATGAAATAAAACACGATTTTTTACATTGAGTTTGTATTTAACCTTTCAACATTTACATAATACCTAACATTTATATAATACTTAATATTAATTAGACTTCTAAAGAACAGATTTCTGAAATAAGTAGATCAATTTCTGCTTCATAACACTGTATTATTTATTAACACTGTATAAATACACAGAGTGTATATAATATAAAAAAATATATAAAATATCGAAAGTATGCCATTCGTCGTTACAATATTTAGCGAGTGAAACAAATCTCTCTACTTATTTTCAGATTCTATCTCTTTACTTGCATTTATAAAAATTTAAGTTGGCATAAATATCTGCAGTCTAGTTATAAGAATTGCTGTTTGATATAAAGTAATTACTATTTCATTGGTATAATTAATCGATAAAATTATGAAAGGAGATCGCACATACATATTTAGAAAACGATTGAGACTAGATATCCTTCATAAGGATGGTTGAATTGTTCCAGAACGAATGACGTCGCTCGATGAAAACACGACGAAGAGAAAAGCTCCAGGGAGCTTAAAAGAGATACAGACGTGGATCGTGCTCTAGTTTAGATCTAGAGCCGAATATGTCTTGCGTGGGAATGTCCTGTTACGAGGATGGCTTCCGGTTGGCTGGTCCCGCATCGGAATGCTCTCTCAGAAGCAAGGCTCGCATCGATGCCCTGTTCGAAGATTCGAGGTATGATTTTCAGTTAGTAATTCAATTCAGACTCGTTTTAGAATTTTTAATACAACTTGATAAATTGTGTTAACTCGCCTTACAATTTTTAATACGATCCAGTAAAAAAGTACTGTACCAAACTCAAATAACAAACGATACACTTCTTCATTAATTTCGCAAGACAGTACAATTTTTATAAAAAGATTCCCAAAAGGCTACAGTGAAACTTATTGATTCAGGTCGATCTACGGATCGAACATTGGCGGTTGGTATGGCGCGGTATCAACCATGAACTCGAATCATCTGGAGGACATGGGGGTGGACGAGCAGAGAAGGGTGAACAGCGCCGTGCAGGCGAGGATCGAGGCGATGTTCGCTTCCGTGGAAGCCGAAAGCGAAACACCTGGAGAATGCGCCGCCGCGATTTTACCGGTAAATATATCGATTACTTTCCTCCGTGGTTCTTCGTCATTTTCGTGCCACCAAACACTTTTCTCTAGTCTTGGGAACCTGTAGAACGATATTATCGCTCATTGTTGGTACACTCATTAATCAAACTCATCGTTAGTATCATTGTTAGTAGCGTATTGATCCCCAAAGTATGCATACAGTGGCGTTTATGTTAAAATGTTCTAGCCTTTGTAGCCTTTGTACTTAAATGTTGCAGCGTAAGTTTCAATGCACTTAACTTAATATTATTAAATACTCGACTTACATTCAAATATTATTAAAAGATGTTTCTTTTTGTTTTTACTGTCAAAGTTTCTTACGAGGGAATTTTTCTTTTATTAAATATAGAAAATATCACAGTATAAATGTTAATGCACTTGTCGTTTCAAATGTCGTTAGAAGACATTGCTTTCCTTTCATTGTTGAACTAGAGTTGGCCAGAAAATTCTACGTTCGAATTTCTTCTATCGTTTGTATATTCATTCGTCGAGATACGAGAACGAAGTCGATTCGATCGAAATCAGTTGTCGTAGAGTCGAATGCAGCGCGGATCCGCGCAACAAAGATTTCACTGCAATTAGACGGGATCACGAAGAAAAAGAGGATTTTCACTTATGTTAATTCGATCGTACGGCCGCGTCGCCGCGTCCCTGCCCCCGTGCACAGAAAAATCTCGGGGAATGGCCATTCGTTCCACTCTCGAGACGAGTTCGCAGCTGTTCGCGCCTTGGCCAAGGATTCACCTACTTCGCGGCCTGAAAATCGCCTCGAAACACGCACCGACCGCGTATTTCATATTTCGCTACGAAAACCTTGGACTTTTACGGACGTTACACGAAAACGCCTCGCTGTCTTTCCTTATTGCTTTTCTCGTTTAATTTCATTGCATTTTTTAAAAGAAATATTAGCAGAGCATACGAATAGACTGGGGATTTTTATGCATTCACGAGGAATTTGAAAATCCAAAATTGTACGTAATATGGAAAAATATTTAAAATCATAAAGCAATATTTTGCCTGAGTTTCATTTTTTTAATTATATCTGCAAAAATATGAATCTGCATAAATACTCGTAGTCCAAATATGGGAAATATGAGAATATAAGAAAGAATGAAATATTCGAACGTCAAACGAGTTTGCTAAAATATAAAATGTTCTAATCATTTTATATAATCCTCACTTACTCGACAATTCGTTCGTGTACAAAAATCAACGAATATATCGGATACATTTACGAATGGAAATAAAATTGAGATCGACGTATAATTGGTCTGGTGAACTGCTTGCTCGTTCGAAGACGAAGAGAAGCGAAAAAATAAAAAGATAGAAAAAGGGTAATAAAAATAGAATTTTTGCAGTTTTGTGCTCAACTGGAATATGGTCTAGTGTTACTTCTAGTTAAGTATGAATTTAGGTGGATGATTATGAAGAATATTTTTCGAATATTTTTGTTTAATGTCGAATTAAATATCTTTGCTATCTGATGCTTCCATACAGGCGTGTATTAAATAATATTTAGTTGAATGAGAGTAGAACGAAACGTGCTGGCAGAGATTAAGAACGTCGTAACACTTAATATTGCGTACTACTAATTATGCGACACGGTCGAGCGCAATTTTCATCGAGTAGGAGGCGAATATCGTTCTTGATGTCTAGGGAACGGTGGAAAATATGCCAATGAGGATTGTTCGTACTATGGAAACATTATTTTCGTTCGATTTCAAGTTCCATCGCACGATATCGTGCCATAATCTTTTTCAAAATTTGATTTCTCCGGGGAAAAGCCTAGTTGAAGTACATAGCTGAAGTATGAAACATAATTGGTGTAGAAATCGAACGATATATTACATTTTCTTCAATTCAACAGAATGATACAGGACTTTCTTTCTTTTTTTATTTTTCATAGTTCTTCCTCTCCAAGTTACATTTATTACATATTGATTACGTTTGATTTACACTTATGGTCCACTTTTTAATCAGCAAGCTTAACATTTCTCGTACTTAACATTTGGACTTCAAATCTACAATTTAAACTTGACCTTAGAATGTACAGTGGAATCTCGGTTGTTCGAGCCCCGTTTAACCGAAGTGTTGTACTATCAGAGGTGCTCTGAACTTTACGGTAACTTCATTTTTTTTCGAAACTTCAACGCGAAGAGTACGAAAGTATAAATAGTCAAGTATTGTGAAAGTAGTTAACAAAACTTTCAACCGTTTAAATAATTAATTAAACCTAAATACGTGTTCAACATCGTACTATCAAAAGTTTTCTACGATTTTACGATTTTATAATTTATGAACTTTATAATTTAGAAAAGTTAATAGATTATTCCGTATTATCTCTGTTTTCAACTATCCGAGATCGGCCGGGTCCACATCACCTCGGATAATCGAAATTCTACTCTACCTCTTGTATCCTTATTCTCTATACTTTTACATATAACATAACAATATAAAATATAAAGATGCAAAAATATAATATAAAATACACAAAATAAAATTTGTTTTTTCCAGTCATGTCAGTCCGGTGCTGAAAATATAAAATCACATTCTCCCGAACGTAATTACATAATTAGAATTTAGATAAAAAATTGGTTTATCTGTTAAATATTGTAAAAGGTACCATACTTTGGATATTTCATATATTTTCGCGCGTTATATACATCCTGTGCATTTACGCATCTTCAAATTTTTCATAAATACTAAAAAGTCCGCAGTCTCTCGATAAGTACCCTAAGTCATTCTTAAAGACAAATTGCATGACTTTCCTCGAGCGGCCGTGGTCCCAGCGATTTTTAATCATCACTTTCATTCCGTTCACGATTCGCGAAGCGTGACGGGGCTTGCTCCTGACTATTTGGAGCATTGAAAAATTCCCCTTCGTTGCCGCGGATCGGTATGCGGATTTTTCTTATTGCCCCGCTTTTATGGCCTCCCTCTTCCGCATCGTTTCGTTGCGCCATCCTCGATGATGCCTTCGTCGAGGTCAGCAACAACTTCAGATCATTGCCTCGACGCCCATAGAGATACAATCTTAAGACCTGTAGAATTTCATCCACGCTTCGAATTGACGAGCTTTTATACTTATCAGCTCTTAACCATCCAATATGTAAGGATAAAGAGCACGTTTTATGAAAGATAGCGGCTCTGAGGCTGCGATGGGACGATAAAGAAAATGGGTAAGTAGGTTCCTGAGAAATTTGAAAAAGGGACGCAAGAAGAACTCATACAGCGTCTCATGAAAAACGTATTCGAACACTTGTAGAAACTTTCATCAATGCACGTGTTACGTGAAACATTCTGAAATTTCATTAACACAGATCTATGAAATTTTATACATAATCGAGCAGAGAATCATTTTCTAAATGTACAGTGGGGTGCAAAAGAGATACATAATTAATTCTACAAGTAATTGTAGGACCGCATTGTTAACATTAAATTGATTATTTAATTTTTCAATTATTGAATCCTAAAATTTTGAAATATATATGCATATAGGGGTGACAAAGTATCTAGTACAAACAATATATGATAATGATAGTAATATTAATTTCACAAAGATTATACATTCAAGATAGTTATTAGTGTTTTTTGGATAAATATATATCTCTATTAAATTACATACATTTTCAGAATATCTTCAAACTTGACCAATACGACCATGAAAATCGCGTCTCGTTAAAAATTTTTAAATGCTATTAATTTACTGCAAATAATTCGTAGAATTTATATGCATATTCACTGGAAATTATGTACACACTCGAGCTTGGTACATCCAATATATTCTTTTACGTATTTTATAAACCGTAAAAATGTCAAGATATCCCAATTACAATTCTTTTCAAGTATAATCCATTACCATATCGACTATTTGTCCATCATCTGCAAATATGTGTCCCAATATGCAAATCAGCCTCGTCATTACATCAGAGGATGGCAAACAAAGACTCGTAGAATGATAAAAGAATATGTCACGTTGTTGTCTCTTCTAGAACAGGATAAGAATTCGTCATTTTACTGCCTTGATTATAACCGCATAATTGCGTTTAGAAATAACTTCTTCATTAAGATCCATTACAGTCTATATCTTCATGAAATAAATATCCATTCCTTAGAAGACACGAGAGACCGGAATAAAAATGGCACTTTATCGCGTGTTTTGATGTTCTTCCAATGAAAACACGCTGCGTCCCGTAACTACAAAACCTCAGAGAAACTTTCAATTTTTATATATTGTATCAAAAATATTTTACATGTCCAAACGAAGTTTGAAATTATATTAAGAAACAAGTTAGCCTTTCCTTTCCTAAAAAAAGGCTAAATTACGTTCAGTGGAAAAAAGAAACTCGTTAGAACGTAAGAAAAAAGTAGAGAACCGTTTATCTTCGTTTCATAATTGCAAACCCAGCATGACATCCAAATTGTACAAAAAAGTGGAATTGGTCAAGTTGACTCAACAATCGAACTCGCGACAAAAAGAAATTGCAATAGGAACTTTCAGTTTGGCTGCTCACTTCTAAATATTTCTAACCGGACTTATCCTATCTGTTATATCTCATACCAAGTACCTGTATAAAAATGGAGAAAATGGTTTCGCGCTTATGACAGGCAATATACTTTTCGTTTCGTTCATGGAAGATAAGGAGATAAGGTTTAGTAAGTATTCTAAGCGTGAAGATAACCGATACTTTACGTTTCGCTTTTAATGGAAACGTGTTTCGCGCGCATCGTGAAACGTTTTACACTGGTCGTAGTTGGGGCTAATGGCCGATGAAAACTCCCGATAACGGCGCACCATCGATTAATCTACGTAATTTACACCGTACTTGCATCTTGATGAACTTTCATTATCCTGTCGTTCGTGGCGCGTCCTTGTGCTTCTACTAGAGCTATTACCTCTTTCTCATCCTGGTGATGTCGGTAAAAAGCGTGGTGCCCGCCACGAACATGATGCTCTTCGATATTTTCTAATTTAGAGTACTATAACGATATATCGAAGAATCACATTCTATTGTATTTCTTGTAATTTGGTGCACTATGAAAAAGGGGCTTAAATGTCCATTAAATGGCCATTAAATGACCATCAAATTATCCTTCCAGGTGAAATATATGGGCGCAGCACCTGTGGGAGGTCGCGTGGCAAGCGTTCGAGGCCTCCAAGAACCCCTACGTCAGCTTCTGGAAAGAATCCAATGTTCTGTGCGGGCGGAACTCGAAGTCTCCAGACGAGGGTTGACTTTCCGCACGTCTGACACCTGCGAGAAGAACAACCCCTTTCGCAGGATCGCCGTGTGGAGTGCACTGAGGCTTCGCAATAAACGCATGCCATCGGGAGAGCTGCATCACGCTTTCTTGCCGTTGGTCGGTGATCACGAACAGAGCCAGACAAGCGAGGAGAAGCACGCAGACTTGTACAGGTGAGCATGGCGATGGAAAGCGCCATCAGGTGAAATTAATAGCGTTGTGGCTACCTGTAATTAATTTTCAGTTCACGCTTGGATTGCAAAAATTACTTTGAAAAGGTTTATTCGGTTGATTTCAGGGAAACTTTGGTTTGAGAAACTTTGTTCAGGATGTGGATATTTCAGATTAATCATTTTAGAGTTTTATGTATCTCAGTATTATCATGGTTTTAGATATTTCAGACGAGCATCTTGAATTTTTAGGTATTTTAGGAATTTTCAGATAACCTTTTTGGGGTTTTAGGTGTTTTAGATAGCCAATTTATATCTTGTGGTATTTCGGATAATCGTCTAAAATTTTTATATATTTTAGATAATCAATCTGGCTTTCTAGATGTCTTAGGTAATTATTTTAAGCTTTTAGGTATTTCAGGTAATGATTTTAGGTTCTCAGATTTATTACGATGATAGATATAAATATAAGAAACGATTGCTTTTTAATTACTCTACATTATTCTCCGTTTTTGAGGCGTATTTTTCAATCGTTGGAATAGTTGATATTTTTTAATTAGCGTTATACTTCATTCAAACAAAAGTCCAAGTAGAACTACAAAAGTAGGTTTACAACGATTTAGGAAATTACAACTAAATTTAAAACACACGTGTTTCAGAACAATGCGTGGCCTGAAAACGACATCAGACCACTATTCACCGATATTTGCAGTAGTAATGCGACGACCAGGGGCGACCAGGTTACTAGAATGCCACGCGTTCGTGTGTGAGACGGAAGAGGATGCAGTGGCTGCTGCAGCGACCCTCTACAGATCTCTACTCGCTGATTTGGACGCGAATCGACGTCGGCCAAGGCACACGAACGGCGTCGGTTGCATGAGCATAGCCTCGGTAGCCTCCAGCGTCAGAGAACCGAGTCCAAGCAGCAGGCTCAGCACCAGAATGAACATATTACAATCGGAAGCTATCAGATCGACTCCTCAACATCCCGTGAGACCTCCAAGAACGAAGAAAACCTCCGTGTCCAGTTCGGTAACGGAAGAGGAAACTGAAAAATCATCTGGTTTACAAAAAGCTCCCAGAAGAAAGAAGAAAAATTCTGATATCAAAGCAGAAGACGTTTTGGAGGCTCGAGGAAGAAGAAAAGAGGCTAGTCCGAAAGAAAAAATTACTCCAGTGGTCCAGAGCTTCAGTCCTATTCAGACGAACTTCGACTCGAAAGTTTCCAAGAAAGAGGAACGCGAAAATTCGAAGAATAAAACGTTCGGAATTAAAAAAGAATTAAACGATCCTGAAAAAATCGAAGTAGAAAACTCGAATAATTCTGCGAACAAGATTTACGACATAGGGGCCAATGGATTCTATGAGACAGTCTCTAACAGATACGAGAAGCTTCCAATAATTGGAAAAGCGGAGAAAATCGAGAGCCCGGCGCAAAAAACTCCGATTAAAGAAGCAGATGACGTGGAGGAAAGAATGTACGAAAAATCTCACGGTTCCTATGACCTGAATAATCCTGTGTCCTCGAGAGATGCGTCTAAGGATCAAGAAACACACTCTGCGAGGTCAGACGTTATAATCTACGACAGGATCGACAGATCAGGCTGCAAGAGCGAAGAAAACGCATTGTACGAACGAGCTTTGAAGAGAAACAGCAAAGAGAGGCTCTATGAGGAACACTTTAAAGATGTTGATAAAATATACAGTCTTGCCCAGGAAGAAATTTACAGTGGCAGAGGTAGCAAACTGGGAACAGGGAAGATAAAGAGTTCGCAAGAAGATATATTCTTTGGTAGATCCTGTAATAACGAGATTTATCAGTTGAGCCAGGAGAGTCGTGGGGATTCTGTGTCAGTGGAACGAAGAAGGTCCAGGGACCAAGAGAAGATCACACCTGGAAGACGAGTGAGCAGAGTGGTTACCATGGATAAACCTTTGAAGAAGCAACTCAGCGATTCCACGTCGAATTTGAATTTGATGGAGCATAATCAGCCAAGAGTCAGGAAGAGAAGCAGAGCTGGAAGTGAACCACCTGTTAGCAGGTCTGAGGATGCTACGAAGGCTCTGGAGGAGACTAGATTGAAGAGATCTCAGAGTGATATAGACGTGGACAGAGGAGATTTGATGACCAGAGTCGAGTTGCCCAGGAGAGGAAGCTTTTTGAATCCTGGAAGCGCTAGGAGACCTAATAGCATCAAAGGTGGCACTCCTTTGGGATTTACCGAACTTTTTGATGAGTTTAGGAATCAGGAGGGTCTGACTAGTGTCGACGACATCTTGGCTGCTATTATCGGTAAGTATTAATCGAGAAAGCTTCAAGATTAAAGATCTCCTATTGTTTGAATAATTTTAAGGGACTTGAAGATGCAGATTTATAGTTGATCATATTGGTTTTTTTATGAATTACAACTTTCTCTTTTATAAATTGTATGGGAATAATATAGAAACGATGACGAGGAAGAAACGTATATTATTATACCAATATTATTATAATACTTCCTCTTACTTTTATGTTAATAATATTATATGTATTCTTTCCTTTTATTATCAGATTAATTGAAAGCCAACCTTTCATTTGTTATTTTTTTTTCTGTCAACTTATATTGTGAAATTCTTTTTCTTTTATACATATAAGTTTCGTTTTTTAATTAACTTTTACACGTTGTGTACTATTTCACTGTGCCTAGTCCTTAATGGGTTAATATGAAATGCTTTTCTATTTCATATTAAATGCTTCTTCTATTATCACATTCTATTACTATTTTATTTGATTCCTCTAGATCCTGAAGGCATGTCATTCAACGACTTGAAACCCTTGTACAAAGAGTTCTTGTTAAAATTAGCCGCCACATTGACACAGGATGAGCTATATCAGAGATCAGCGAGCATAATGAGGAGGCGTCGAAGGCCGCAACGAAGACGATCCAGTCGTCGAACCTGCTTACTTGGCAGAGCCATCAAAAGGTCTGTGTCGAGGTTGAAGGGTGGACCGACGGAATTCACTTCCGTGATCTTCCCTGCGAGAAGACTGAACGATAGTTTCGGTAGTAGCTCTTCTTGCGACGCCAGGAACAATCATAGGAATCGTGTATTGGCTAATAAATTGGGCAAGAGAAGATCTTCGTGGAGGACGAGTAAAAATGGCGCCTGCCATACTACTTCTGAAGATAGCGACACTTGTAAGTATTGTAATATATTTCAGCATCGTCTCGATATTTCTAATTTCTTAATATCTGACATTAAGATGATACAAAACCGATGTATCCGTAGGTGTAAAACTTTCTGAAACAACGTATATGTTTATATACCGTAGAACAGTTCGTACAAGCATTTTTCAGACAATTCCGACAATCCGTCAAAGAAATGCTTCGAACAAAAATATTAAAAGTTTCAAGGCGACCTTAACTTTTTATGGGATTCAAAATTTATTGAAAACTTTTAATATCCAAATGTATAGCGCACTGCAAGTTGACTAACTTTCGTTCCAAACGTTTCTTTGGCAGATGATCGGAAATGTACATATATTTCGTTTATAGAGCAGAAAATTTTTGTAGTCGTATGAAAATACTAAAAAATGATACGAAACTTAATGTACTTAAACCTAATTAATTAGTATGTAAAATAATGCAATATGTTCAAATATGTTTCTCTTTTTTTTTCTTTGTAGCCACTGTAAAATAAGTTTTACTAAAACCCGATGATATTTCTGTTCAGGCAGAAGACTAAACAGAAGCGCAGGAGCGGCAGCGAACAGGAGCAGCAGCGGTTACGTGAGTTGCAGCGAGTGTAGCTACGATTCGGAGTCGTGCACCTGCGTGTCAGCGGACAAATGCTACTGCTCGTTGTCGAGGAGGATCCCGACGCAGCCTCACGTTCCTCCAAACACGGTGGTATGTGCTTGTGACACTGACAGCTGCTCTGAAAGCAATAAGTGTTACTGTGCTCGGCAGCCGATCCGGCCGACGATACTGGAGCAGTTAAGGCAGAGAGGCATCGTGCCCTCTGAAGGCACCCTCAGCCGAGCCGGAAGCCCGGACAAAGCTCGAGCGGTCAAGACCGGCAGATGTCGAACGCCTTCCCAAGGTTTGGATGTACTCAAGGTAATTCGAAACGTAAATATCCTAATTCCTATACAGGGTAAGTTGTAAATGTTCGTATTTCAGGAGATGAATCTATAGACATTGCGATAAGTAAAACACATCTGATGAAAACACGTACCATGTACTTTAGTTTTTCAGTTATACAGGGTGGTTGGTAACTGGTGGTACAAGCGGAAAGGGGGTGATTCTACGCGAAAAAAGAAGTCGAAAATATAGAATAAAAATTTTTCGTTCGAGGCTTTGTTTTTGAGAAAATCGATTTTGAATTTTCGCTCGGTACGCGTGCACTTTATCACGTCTCGTTATAACGGATCTCACTGTAGATCGTTGTCTCGATTGACGTTATTTTTTTAATTTTTTAAATTTTCAAATTTTCAAATTTTTAAATATTTAAATTTTTAAATTTTTAAATTTTTAAATTTTTAAATTTTTAAATTTTTAAATTTTTAAATTTTTAAATTTTTAAATTTTTAAATTTTTAAATTTTTAAATTTTTAAATTTTTAAATTTTTGAATTTTTAAATTTTTGAATTTTTAAATTTTTAAATTTTTAAATTTTTAAATTTTTAAATTTTTAAATTTTTAAATTTTTAAATTTGTATTCTATATTTTCGACTTCTTTTTTTGCGTTGAATCATCCCTTTTCCGCTTGGACCACCAGTTACCAACCACCCTGTATATAAAATTCGATATATTGTCCAGTAATTCTATATCGAAGCTATCTTTTCATTCGATTGTTTGATCAAATATGCGTTTTTCTCGTTTTCTGGAACGCTTAAACAGTCTCAATAACGTTAACGACACAGAGTAAGATTAATCAAGTTAAATTACATCGAACTGTAGGAAAGTTACCTCATCTTCGATTCCAATGATTTTTGGATATGTTGTAGAAATCGATATTTTGAACAACCTTTTCACACGCTGGTTTCGCTTAGTTTCCGAGATATTCGCAAAACCCTGTCGGTAGCGCTGCAGTGAATTCTGCCTATAGTTGTAAGTTTTGTGACAACGTGTGTATTAGCATTGGTTGGTAAATTAACGTAGGTAGTAAAATAATCGTTTCCTAAATTGTTGATTGCTGATTGTTTTATCAACTCATTTTCTAATCTCTTGTATTTCTTCATCTTTTATAGAGGATTGTTAAGATGAGAGGAATGAACGGTTCGTCAATCTATTCCAACTATTAGAAAAAATGTTTGTTTGATTATAAATGAAGAAATTTTAGTTGATTATAGTACGATGAACGAGGCTTCTTATTGTTTTTATTCGTTTCCAGAAGCAGTCATCGTCAAGCTACGGTAGTTCGAACAACTTCGCCCTAGATTACGACCTGTTCAATCCAGGACGAAAGTCTCAACAGTCTTCAGACAGCGAGAAGGTGCTAGTCGTTAGTGCTAGAGACACGCAGGGCCGTTTAGTGTACGTCGGTGGCGCTGACAGAGACAAGAAATGTCTTTCCCATTGTTCCAGTCGATCTGGAGCGCATCACGAAGCCCTTTCGATCAAGAAAAGCGCGGAAATCGCGGCCATCTTCGGCGCTGAATCGAGTAGAATCAGCAGGCGAACCAGTAACGCTTCCAGCGTCAAGAGTTCCATTAGTCTGGAGGCTGGTTTAGGCTACTTACCATGAAGATCCTTTTCTCCTTGATAAAATTACACCCTCTACTTGATCTGGTCGGCAAATTATAAGGATTAGAAAATATAGTTATATCACAGGATGATTGTAAATTAAATTAATGCGTCAAATTATACAGTAATGACATTTACACGACCTTAAGTAAAAAATAAGATACCGAGAAGTTTAAAAGATTTAAATTTATCCTAACAATTTGTCCTAGCAATTAAAATTAAATAAAGTATAAATCATTGATCAATCGTTATGTTATAACTTGACATCAAAAAATATAGAAAAGTCTATTCTTGAAAAAGAATTTTCGATCAGATTTAGTAGATATTATACATAAATATACATATATATATAAAGTTATTTTTTTATTTTTTATTAAAAAAAGACACCATTCAGCAAAGAGGTGTAAATACTGAAATAAATACTTCAAAGAGAACGTCCAGGAAGAAATACGTAAAAGATATCGAATTATTTTTTACGAGGGCATAAACGCTCCAGCGATAATAGTTTCTATTTTTACTTTTAGAATATTATTTGTCTTTTACTAAAGAAATACCTTGAGCTCGCGTTTTCGATATTCAATTACTATTTAATTGATTCAAGCTAATTGGCATGAAAAATCACGGGAATGTAATGTCTACGTATATATTGATATTATAGCGCGTGTATATTAATTAATAACGGTACTGTCATTTACATGGTTCGCAGAAATGTACCAGTTCTTTCCATAACGGTACCATATTCTCGTTTCTGCGAGACTTGATCTCAGCAAAAGTGGCTCTGAGTCGAGCACGCTAAAATTAGCGATTTACTGTTCGCACTACAGACATTACAAAAAAGGAAAATATTCAATATCGTCATTCTGATAACGTGTAAGAATATCTTGCAAGTACCTGCATTATCACTTGTAAAATTTTCTTTCCTTTATTTTTGCATTCTTGACAATTATTTATAGATCAAAGTATCTATTGAGATGTAAACAATTTTTTTATTCATCTTTTTGACTGCTGTTTAATGTATGCGTGAAAATAATTCGCAATGATAGCTGATCCAATTTAGCATAGATCTGTTTGTAAGATTTTTGGTTGAATATGATCAATTATTAGTTTGTATTTTTGTCAATCCTCTGTTGCTACACAGGACCTGATAACTTGACTAAAGATAGTTTAACAAACGAAGCAAGGGAACAGTGCAATACCACGCGCAGCCTCGTCTCTCCTGAGGTAAATTATCGTTTTATTATAATATGTACATTTCTCGTGTAATATGTATGAAATATGAGGCAATTCCTATTGTTGCACCGATACTTCTTCATGTACTATTAATAAAATCTTGATCCATTTTATGGAATTTTTCTGTGTACTCCGAGGGGACTTCTACGTCTTTCAGATTATCCAAGCCTATTTCCTCTTCTGTCCTAAAATTTAAGAAATATTCGCTAAGAATCACAATTTAAAAAGAATATTGGAAAAAATATAAGATTGTAAAATAGGAGCAAAATTTCGTACCTGATCAAAATATCTACAACATTCTCACAGATTAACAACGCATTCTTATTCTGTTCCCATTTATGATACTCTCTGAGTATTATATATGTATTTTGTTTTCTCAATATTTCCCTGCCTTTCCTTGTTGCACAAAGTTGAGCTAAGGCTTCTAGTAATATGATCCTAAAACGCAACAAAAAAAAATAACAATTTCCATTTAGAAATATTATTGATTTCATAGACACGTTTCTGCACCTGATATCCAAGTCTGGCTCTCTCGTTTTCGTCTCTGACAGATATTGCAGAGTAGTTGGTAATTTATCATTGTCCTCGTCATCAAACTCTTCTGGTCCAGCCAATGGCAACAAAAGGTATGACAAAATATCCACTTCAGGACTTAATAACCATTCATGATTTTGTACATCAAAGCAACAGTTTTTTAAAGTGCCAATAATTCCACCGCGTCTCACTAAGCTGCTTGCATATTCTGTAAAAGGAAGCAGTCTCTGGATGACACTGCGGTCTTTGTCCATTAAATACCTATGGACATTAAATTCGCAATTTGATGAATTATAATTTATAAACATATTAATCAGCGATTAGATATAAATTATAAAGGATTAATTAATGATCACCTTCTCACATGTGGAGACTGACTGAGATTACTGAAAACTGGGCCTAAATAATGAAGGTTGGCTCCAGAATTGTTGTAATGAATTGCAGTGAATGCTGTCACAATAGAGTCCCATGTATAACCGCTTGTTTCAATAAGTGCTATAACTCTATCAACCAAGTGCTGTGGTCTGGTCATATTGGAAAGGATCATGCAGCATGGATCTGCCAAGATGCTTTCTTCGTCCATTATACAGCTATCAAGAAAAGCAAATAATGAAAAAAAGAAAGAAGAGTGTTATTTGGTCTTGTTAATAATGTGCTTACCTAATACAAACATGTATTAAATTGTAATTATATTTTCCATCCTTTGGGTGAGTTTCTGATATCAACAAAAATGCACTGGTTCCCGCTTCATCCGCAGTTATGTTTATTAAAGCCAGAGCTGCATCTTTGGAGATTGCTGCAGAAGAATCTTGTGTCAACGCAATTAATTGCGTCAATAAATCTGGAAGTTTTAATAGCAGCTCTCGTCCTTCTGTGGTTCCAGTTACGCCTAATATTCAAAGATTATTATGAAAATTAATAAAAATAAGAGGTTAGGATCACAAAGATTGAACACTTTTTGATCACAACTACTCACTGAGGATATGTTCTAATGCAACAGCTTTTAAGTCTAGTCGCGTATTCGGATTTAAGTATTGACAAATTTCTTGAAGGGACTCCATTGTAATTCAGTAACTTCTTAAAATAACATATGTATCGTATATTGATCGTACACGCGTGAGAAAACGATTATAGTGGTATCTAACGGTCAACGCGCTAAACTGAATAAAATTACTACTAAAGTTACTAGGGTAACCATTGGCAGTACTTGTTGAAGTCAAAATAAGTCACGAATTTATTTTGGGTAGAAGTTTCCAGCATATGTTAACAGATGTCTCTAATTTATTAGGACCATTTCCAATATGGTGCTCGTAATCACGTGGATACATAACCTATTCTAATTGTTTACTGGTAGAAAAGCAATATTTGTTCATAATACTGTTATTGAAATAAAATTATTAATGAAAAATGACGACTGACGAAAAAGTAACCACAGCAGAAGAAATATTGAGTGACAAATTGTCTGATATTGCAGACACAAATAATATAATTATTACCAATAATACGAAAAAAGTAAAAGCTAAAAAAGAAAAATCATTCGAGCAACAAATTCCAAAAGGTAAACCAAAGTCTGGTAGGATATGGAAGGAACAAAAGAAGAGGTTCGTAGAATAAAGAAGAAAAATATATCTGATTTTGTTGAGGTTAACCTTAAAGGCTGCGTTTGTTTTATAAACAGGTTTTCATCTATCGTGAAAACACGAGGCATACGATTGTCCTTTGACAAGAAACAAAAATTGAGGGATGATTTAAAACACGTTAAAGAAATGTCAAGAGCGATAAAGGCAGAAAAACAAGCAGAAAAGGAGGCAAAGAAAGAAAGAAGGAGGGCTAATCTAAAACGCACAAAGGAAAATGAGAAGAAGGGTGAAGTTGTACAAGTTGTAAGTGTCATTGTTAATAATTACAATTGTTCCAGTATAAAATTAAATTAATAATTTAAAAAATGTAAAATTACGATTAAATATAACGTTTATTTATAGATTACAAATACTGCAAAATTAAAGAAGATTAAGAAAAAACATCTAAGAATGATACAAAAAAGAGATACGCTCAATCTGTAGAAAAAAAGGATTTGTTGAAACTGATGTTTGTGATGTATATAAAATCTAAGACTATGTCATTAATGGTAAAAGTTAGAATATCATGTGATATATCAACAAAATATGCATTTCGTTTACAAATACAGTTTTTAAATTGAATATATGTATATACTTTTTAAATGTTATCACAATTTGTAACACGTACGTAATTTTATTAAATATCATCATATTTCTTAATTTATCCAGTTTCGTTAACTGTTTGTAATTCCTAATTGTTTTTCTTCTCTTGCCTTTTGTTTTGATACAAAGTCTTTAAGATTCTCTCTCAAGTTGTATCCATTTTGGTTGACCCACTGAAAATAAATCATTAATGAAACTATTAAAGCTATTAAAGCAATGCTAAGTTAAAATGCTAAAAAATTTACCATTGTTTTGACCCATTTTGGGAGATTTTCCTTATTTTCATGCATCAGAAACCTAAAGAATAAACGAATTAATCATACTTCTAACAAAAACTTTTCATTTATATTCTGCTAAATTATCAACAACCTTTCATCGACTAGCAATACAGCTCCCCAATCGTTAATATGTCTCAAGCAACGACCTAAAGCTTGATTCAATGCCCTAAAAGCTTGTATACTGTACCACTCTGAACCCTTCAACAATCCTTTCTTAACGTTCGTATCATTATAACTCAGTTTCATATCAATCACAGGATCTTTCCTTACTGCATATGGTATTCCAACCTAAACAACAATATTGTAAATTTGTTCGTGATTTTCTTTTTTCAATTCTATTAAAACGGTCTAAGTAGTAGAAACTTACAGTAATGACACAACGTGCTTCATTATCCTTGAAATCAATTCCTTCTGCTACTTTTCCTCTGAAGACAGCCAGAAATAAAGCTCCAGTGATTTTTCCTCTTCGTTTACCAGATGTCTGTTCTATCACTTGACGATATTCATACATGATATCTTTAAGATCACCACCATAGCGTGGTTCTATGAAGATTTGTTTCACACTGGTGATTTTCGTCCAAATGGAATTACTTATCCACCTCTGCATTTGTGTGTGCATCACGTTATAAGATGAGAAGAAGCAAAGGATTCCATGTGGCACTGACTCACAAACATCTAACAATACTGCACCTAGTTCATCCTGGAAAAAATCATATATCAGCTATCTCAAACAGAACAGGACAATACTTTGAAATAATAAAAATCTCCAATTTAGTAACGCAACGACTAAAAAGGCGATTTTATTATAAGTGCTAAATTATTATATAAAGGGAAATTAGAAATTTTATCAAAAGTTAAATAAAATTGTAAAGAAAGCGACATAATACTTGAAAGGTCGAATTTTAGTATGCAATAGTAAATACGTTAAACTATTCTCAAGAGAAAATGTGTAATTTTGTTATTACAATTATAAAGAAGGAAGTATATATGCGTAACATACTTGAAAAGCCCAGCTGTTCACAGATTGATAATTCGCCCTTAGTTTAACTTCATTCGGTCCTTGAGGTACGCAGATTGCGTAAACTTGTTCCTTGGGTATCACGTGGCCGGTGTTGAGCACGTGTGCAAATGACGTTCCCAATTCGCTTTGGAACGACGCAGTCGGACTCAGGGTACCGGACGCGAGGATTATAGAGCGCGCTTGTCGAGCAAGCGGTGCAAATGTCACACCCGGATTCATGCACAGTAGTTTCAAGGTTCGTGCACGCTGTGTACACACTTTCGATGACAACCATGTATTCTCGACAGCCTGCGATTTTGGGAAGAAATCAGAAATTCTGTGATTTCCTTTTAAATACAATCTTTTTTAGGGGAACAGAGATTTTAAATTCTATTAAATCAATTGGATCTGAAATATTTTAAAATAAGAGAATATAAAGAATTTGTAGATCTTAAAAAAGTAAATTTATCATCTTTTGATTCCTAAATCCTAAATATAATATCATTGGCGGTTGCACAATTTCTTAAAATAATCGTCTTAGAGAATTCTTCTGTTTCAAATTATTTTTTTCACTCATAACTTGGAAAAATAATTTATATGTGCCTTGTAACTTTATTTCATTTTCTTCAATTAGACGCAATTGTAAAAAACGGATTTTCAATTTTACACTTACGTATTTGAAATCCTTTACTGTGGTTTCTGTTACACAGGCCCTAAAGTCGTTCATGTATTCGCTAGAAGTGATCATCCGTATAGTGAACATTAGTTGTTCAATTAATTTCTTAGTAGTGGGTGAAATGACCGGCTGTAACACTTTCTGAAATGTTCTCCTCTCCTCTTTCGCTCTATTCGAATCTGCAATTGCTGCGTTGCACGCACCCAGGAACATGGTATACACGGCTTCGTTTAAACCGTTCATGTTAAATAATTCCAACAGCTCTGCACCGGTCCAGTACGGACTTGAAAGATTGTCGCTGTTATAGCCCTGTTAACAGAATTTATTATATCGCAATTTTAGAGGAAGATCTTTAGAAAATATTTAACTGTTCGAAACAATAGTTTTACAAATTGAGTTAAAATGAATGCGGTAAAAGAATTAATAGATTAGATTTCTCTAGTATTAAATAGTTTGAAATTAGATTAACTAAAAATGAACTAAATACTAAATAATTGTGGAATTTCAATTAGATTAATTAGATACCATAATAAAATACATAACAAGGTATAATATCTTCAATTGAAAACTGGATTGAAGTGCTATAGATATACCATACGTATTTTGATATTATAATCAAGCGATCGTGTAATTTTATTGTATAAATAATTTCTTGAGTAATTAACAAAAGGCTTACGACTTTATCGACGACCGTGATTTTCAGAAAATGCACCAGCTTGAGGGAATACGTTTGAAGAGTTTCATAAATCTCGGAATCTGCAGCTCTTTGTTTCATAAGAGATTCACATTCATTCGCAACGGCTGTAAGATGATCCTCGCGAAAACTAACGCTTGCAACTTCTCTGCAGATGTCTTCTATATTATGAGCTTCGTCCAGGATAATCACATGGCCGGTCACATCGAGTTGCATCTGAATCAATTATAAGATATTCTATGAAACTTCAGTAGAATATTTTCTACGTATTATTTTAATAAATAGACTCACACTTTCACGAATATCGGGATCGACGATGTAGTTATAAGGGCAGAAAATAATGTCCGCGTGTTCCGCTAAACTTCTGGCGGCAAAATATGGACACAGTCCTTCGTTTTTTCCGATGGCTACCAAGTCTTCGATGTCCCATATATCGTCCAAACCTCGACTTTTCACCCCGCGAAACGTTGCAATGGTCTTTTTGTTAGATTCGTTGTAAAACGGACAGCCTTTGTGCTACAAGAATTTTTTGCATTTTTAACTACATTGAAAAATTCGCCTTCGAAGTAGGGAACAAAATGTAGAAGTTCGTCTGGAGGACATTTTTACGCAAAGCAATTGTTTGGAAAGATTATCGAAGAAATTTTGGAAACTTTGGAATTTAGGAAGTTGGAATTTTTCCACGAAGATTTCCTTTTCTTGAAACATTGGAACATTTCTTCGAAAATTAGAACTTGAGATTTGTTCACGAAGATTCTTTTTACAAAATTAGAATAGAGTCAAAGCGTTGGAGGCAGTTTCGAAAAATTCCACGGACAATCAGAAAGTCGATTAGTTCTCGGGATCTGAGTGAAAACAAACATTTTGAGTGTCCAACAGGTCGTTGCAGAGCTCAGTTTTATTTTTCGTAGTCTCTTGGATGCAAGTGTGCTCTCTACTGCTCAAAATAGTCATTCTAAGAAAAAGAAGAAAAAGAAAGAGCAATTAAATTAGAAATTTCCTTCCAATGTAAGCTACTGAAAAACTTCTTCTTACTTTTTGTGTTTGTACGAAGTTTTCCTTAATTCCCTTACAACCTGTTCGATTTGCTTGTGCGTTCGCGTACCGTAGAATATTTTTGATATCTTTATCTTCTTTCTAAAACGATAATATACATTTATACTAACAAAAACGAACTGAACAATTTGGTTACGAAGTTTGAGTAATTCTCACGATTTTTCATACGAGTCCTCGAAATCTTCCTCCTCGTCATAGTCTTCGCAATAGTCCGTACATTTCGTACTCGAGCTTTCAGGAAGGTCTTCTCCATTGTTTTCGTGCGACGTCGTTGATTTGCAGTCCCCTGAAACAAATTCCGCTTGATAAAAATATTTAAATCTGTCCCTTACCGTCGTTGAGTTCAAGAAATTATACTTGAGATTCTTTTACGAGAGAAAAGGTATGTCAATAATTCTTTTCTTCGGTAAGTATCTTCCTTCTACAACCACCCTTTTTACAATTTATCCGCTATCAACCGAAGAACTCGTGTTATTAACTCAAAACCTTCCAGCTCTTTCTTCCACCTCTTGCGCCCAAAAATACGATAATACAAAAAAATACAAATTATATATAAATTTTCTTTCTATTTCTAGAAGCTCTGTTTCATTTCGTTTATTAAAGAATTTACTGATTCCTTACTAAAACTACTGTAAAAAATTTAAAAAGAATCTGTCAGATCTATATCCTCCTTAATCTAATGTTCTTCCAATCCCTGCGTCTTCTTATACACTTTGAATTTGTTTATTTATATACGATAAAAATACAAAGATAAGCAAAGATGCGAAGTATAATAAAATACAATAAAACACTATATAACAACAAATATCATTCCATTGGAAAAGCTTGCGAATTTGAAATTTATATGCGCTACATCTCAATCTTCTTCAACCCTTTCTCTCATATCTTTCCTTATATGTTAACATTTTTGTGGAAAGAAATTCTACGCAAAGATTATTAAAGAAATTACGAATTTTTCCCTGAAGATTTCTCGAAAACATGGAATATTTCTTCCCGATCGTTCATAGTAATATATTCCAAGATCCTGTGCACAATAAAAAAAGCCGAATGCGAAATAAGCAAAAATCCGCCGATTCGTTCGTGCATCGTAAAAAGTAGAAAAAGCAACTGCAATAAAAAATATCACATTCTCAAGAAATTTCCTAATCTCGTACAATAAAAAGTAGCTCTCAAATCTATATCCGCTATATCTCAGCCCTTTTCAACCCCTTCCCTTATACATTCCAAGTCTCGCGCCATTTATACACAATGAGGAAGCCGAATAAGAAATAAGCAAAAATCCGCCGATTCATTTTCAGATCACAAAGAACAAAAAAAAAAAAAAAAAAGAAACGGAGAGTAGAAAGAAGAAGAAGAAGAAGAAGAAAAAAAGAAAATAAAAACGAGGCCAAGGGGCGAAACGTCGGAAAAGGGACAGGAATCTTTCATCGAATTCGCATGATCCCCGGGCGCATCCTCGATGCGAGCGATTTCTAAGGGGCGCGCTCGACTAACTGAAAAGGATTACGCTTATTTAGGAAGTTCCTCGCCGTTGAAAAGGATCTCTTCTCCGCAATACAGACAGGGAGAGAGAAAGAGAGAGAGAGAGAGAGAGAGAGAGATCATCTCTCCTCTCGTTTTCGCTCGTTCTGTTCTATTAATGCCTGTGAAAACGAGACGAGGAGACGAGCGAGAGGAATGTCAAAACAGCGGGATCGGTGGCAGGTGAAAGGGCAGGGAATCCATTGAGCGGGATCAATAGGGGTGGTTTAATCCACCCTCTCGCTGGATGTCGACAAAAGGGGCCAAGCTACTCGAAGGAAACGCACAGATGGGGCCGAAGAAGATGGAGAAGGGGCGGTTTTAATCCTTTCGCGTGCCTCGGTTTGCTTCGAGTCAGAAAAATAGAAATGATGGTGAAATGACAGTGAAAAGCCAATGAAATGGATGTTTATTCGTAAGCGGATTTCGACGAACGCGTACGAAGATCACTGGCAGAGGTCCTTCACGGGGTATTCGAAGATTTTCGAGAGGTAAATCCATTTCTCGATGCAGATGGGGTAGTTTGATGAATGATATTTGACATGATGTTTGACGAGCAGGAATGCGAGGTGAAGCCATTTCGTGATTGAGGACGCGGTACTGTGATGGATGATATTTGACGTTGATAAGATTCGAGCAGCAGGTGGATGAACTTCTACCGATGTAGATGTTATTTTTGTGTTCGTTTACATCGTCTTTATACAGGCACGTTTTGTAACATCGATGAGATTTTATTTTTATATCGATATTTTGTGTGCATAATATATTTTAGATTGTCTTTAGACTGTATTTTAAGATTGTATTTGTGGGTGGTTGAACCAATATCGATAGGATACAAAGATTCCGTTTTGGAGGTGATATTATGAATATTAATCGACATTATTTTAATGATTCTTCGCGAGTTTCTACATAGACGTATTGTAACATTGTGTGATAAGATTATTTATTAATTTAGGACGATCATAAAGTATCTGATTTTATTTTATCGCTTCTCACGAAAATTTTTCTTGGAAATTTAAACTGACAAATATTTAGATTGAAATGTAAAAAGTGTGTCGTTTCCACATTAAATACATAAAAGTTAAAAAATACACATTTTAATTACGAAACTATCATCTTCTAACGAATTCCACGTCGAGCCATTTCCTCGAAGCGATGTCTCCATCAATATTCGATATTCAATATCCGTATATGAAGGAGAAAATCTTAAGTTTCAACGTGATATACAGAACGACCTATGAAGACGAAAATATTTGTTGAACAAAAAGGAGATTTAAAAAATTAATACAATAAAATCAAATTATAATACGTACACCGTAGTGTAAATAATTAATAATTCATATACGTATGTTATAACACCTACTTTTACAATCCTTTAAAATACAATTCCATTTTCATAAATGATTCACTCCAAACGCAGAGAAATGAAAAGTTAAATACCAATATGAATAAGTAATCCTACTTTAGAGAACCACTTACGTACAAATACAAATGTTTATTTCGTAGAAAAAAAATCTACAGGACAAACACAAAATTCCAATTATTCCCATAGTAAAGTAATCTATAAAATAAATTTGTCAATAATTTTCTCGAACTTTATTCAAACGTTAGTACATTTATAACTAACATCCTATAGCTATGAACAAATAGCTAACAATAAGAACAAGAAAAGGATATTCAAAATCTATTTCTTTAAGCGGAAATTTACACGTTCGTGGCTTTGGCATAAACGGGACGATACCATGTATAGTGTAAATAATTAATAATTTCTCAGTTTATGCCTCCGTAAGCAATTCCTGCCGATATCGACTATCCTATCGAAAATTCCGGCTTAACGAACAACCATTTTCGAACGAATTCGAGGTGGAAGCGTGTCCTCGACGTCTCCATCGATCCCTTTTGGCTGGCACGAACGCAACAACCCGCAAGTGTCCGGACGTCGAGGGCGTAATTCGATGGCGACGTTAAAGGGGGCGTCTCTCAGGGGTGCGATAACTTTCGGCGTCGACTGTATCGCTGGATGATACCCCTCGGGGTTTTCTCCCCTCGGGTGTTGGGGTGTGTTTCGTTGCCAGGCAACGACACCCTCAAAGTCCCCGCTCTGATTGGCCCCGTCCCGCTTCTTCCTGTCTTAGCCTCTCTCTTCTCACCCCCTTCGACAATCAGCCAGCCGCGACCGTGCCTCCTATCGACGATCAAAACCACCCTTCCCCTCTTCGTCCCTCGTTTCGCCCATCGAGCTGTTCCTCAGCGACGAAAATGAAAAGTCGAACACCTTTTCTGCGCTCGATTGAACCGAATTCGATTTATTTGATATCAACCTCCACGATTTTGCTAATACGCGATTAACCCTCCATTCATGAGTCACCTCTTTATTTTTCTGTACAAAATCGTCGAAGCGATTTACATCTCGTATAGATTTATTATCGAGAGAACTTTAATGGAATAGAAAAATTAAAGTGAATAGAAAAAAGCAACAAAGGAAATATCTTTGTTCGTTAACTTACGACTTACAAACAGTGTGATCTGCTAAAATTAATAGAATAGAACGCGATTTCGAATCTCTCGACTTCTGTGATTTCTTCGATCGTTTCGGGTGCAGTGGATCGAATTCAATTTATTCGATGTATCTACTTGTACGAGTTTCGAATATGATATGGATATTTGATTAATTTTCTTCACTTGTGATTTCTTTGATCATCGCTTTCGACGAGTAAACTATAACGCGGTTGGATTTTATAAAATTTTTCATTAAGATTTTGTGTCTCTTTTCCTTTTGGTTTGATACAAATGTACAGTTTCGATATAAATTATCAGTCATGTTCGAAGCATCGATTTCGTGCAGGATTCCGTGTTGAGGGAGAATAATCTCAACTTGCCCCAAGGACCTACTTTAAGAACCTTCTCGTCGAGATGTTCCATTTTTCGTTTGTTTTAAAGTATCATCACAAAGTTTCTGTTACATTCTCTGTAAAGTAGAACGCGAACGTTAACCTACTCCAACAAACGATCCATAGATCCACAAATAGCAATAGTTTCACGACACTATCTTATCAAACGATGTATGCAAAATGCATGCAAATGAGTTTACAAAAAACGTCAGAATTGTATCTATAAAAATATGAATTTTTCTCAAACATTTGCAGTTATAAAACAAGTTTATAAAATAAAATAAAAGTAGATCACAAAAGTAACAGAAAGCATTCGACTTCTGATTAGGCACAGCATAAGTATTAATACTTATGGGTGGCGGTATGATTGTTAGAATCGTAAATTTCTAAGTGAAATAAATAAATTTAACAATTACACTTTACTACCTTGTACTATTAAATTATTTTAACTAAATAAATTTAGCTGCTTACGTGTAGCCAGTGTAACCGCTAAAAGTTTACATTTTCGGTATAAATAAAAAATACTGATCGCTAAAAGCTCCAATAAATTATTCTAACGAGATAGATTGAACTACAGTTGATGCAACTCATTGCGTAAATGAATTGAAACAATTTTGCTGATGGTGAACGAAATTACAATATGAGATAATAAAAACTGTGCGGTATTCGAATATCAAAGTTACTCGCTGTACTTAATTATACGATGTACAAATTCAAATTGGAATTAACCTCGTCGAAAAGCGATACGCGAGAAAAGTGTTGCATTCGAAGATCATCAGTTTGGCGCGCGAAAATGTCAACGAGACCGCTCGAATCCGGCAATTAATTTGATTCTCGGTCCACACGAGTTAATTCGTATCACCGTGGCGATATTTTGAAATTTATTATACGGCGCGTAAACCGAGCTTCCTCCGGCAAGCAATTATACCAATTAACCATCGGCTCTCATTTCCATTCGTCGATTCGTTAAAGTATCGCGCTACTCTTTCATTCGATCCATCCCCTCTTCTTCTCTGAATTAAAATTATCAAACAAAACATTGACCATAAAAACGGTATGACTGTGTTAAAAATGAAAATCGAACGCAGAAATATGCGCTCGTATTTTCCATTGATCGAGGAGGATTTAATTGATATTTAATCGCGGAGAACGACCTTTGTTTGGAACGAAATCGAGGTCAAGATGCGTTCGATGATATCGCGCGTTATTGAGAGACCCCCAAATGAATCGTCCACTGTGCCGCTTCTTATCTTTGCGAATAATTCTGGCCGAGAAGGAAGAAGCAGAAAAAATGGAAAAGAAGAAAATCCAAGAGGAACAATACGGTGTCGTGTCCCGTTGCGTATTTCATTCCCATTCATCGTGGCCAGTATGAATGAACTCGTTTCACGTCGATCACTCGCTCCGTATCTCGCGCATACTCGTTCACGTATATCGCGAATAAATAAACAGTTGATTCCGCGAGCATAAAGCGGTCGATTCTTCGATTCTAGCCTGTGGATCGTTCGTACGATTTGCTGCGGAGGATAATTAATATCTGTTATCGTAAGCATAATCGCTACTTGGAGAGAATATTGGAATATACAGGGTGTGGTCGAATAACATGCACAAATGGGTACGAGATGATTCTTCATGGAAAAATAAGAACGAAATATGGAATAAAATTTGTTCATTTAAAGTTTAGTTTTCGACAAAGTCGAGCTTGAAAATTTATCAAGTATACTTGAACATGAACGTGTATGTAGAGTGATGAAAAGAATGATACGCGAGGAATATACGCGAATACTTCTACGTCAATTTTTCTCTCATTTAAAGAAACGAAAAATATGTTCTAATTTCGTAACATTTCGAAAAGATGTCGAACGTACAATTGAAACGAGAACACGCATGCCAATGACATGTTCTTCCATTTTGTTCGAACAAGAGACAATTTTTAAAATATCATAGGTCAAGGAACGTAGCGGGGTTAAGCAACAATGGGTAAATAACCATTTTTCAAAATTCGTGCGAAACTAGTTTGCTCCTGAGTTACTAGCAAACTCCCTTCGAAACTATCTCTCTTGAAAAAGATCTGAATTTTTACTTCTTAGAAACGAAACGTTTTCTTAAACGTTATCCATCAAAATATCCGTATTTTTTCCTATTTTTGTCTCAATTATCGCAGCACGTCGTCGATTAATCGACACAGAAAGGGATAAATATCAACATATTTTTGTGCAAAACGAAAGAAAAACGAGGAATACGAGGGGATAAATTAAAATATGATTGGCATCGTAATATCGTAAACGAATTTATCGAAAGTTGGAGCAGCCTCACCCTGGCCTTCCTTTTGTCCGAAGTTGTCCAGAGAATTAGAGATTATTAGCAGGGGGATTTCGGTCTCTATCGATATGGCTTTTGTCTCGGCTCGCCATAAAGTTTCGCGAGGCACCGCAATCCAACCAATTAGCAACGATTTGCTAAATCAAGCCGCAGCCACGAATTAATTGGTCCTCGACTTTCTTCCACTACCCCAACCCCCAGCCATTCCGCCCTTTCTCGTTTTCTTCCTCGTCTGTCGTCGACAACAAATACTCTAAGTCCTCTTCGATGAGAGAAACCACCGCTCCTCTCCAAGGTTCACCTCGTATTTTTCTTGCTCGTTTTTCCCCGCCTGGCTGGAATATCGCGTTAAGAACACCGGAAGAAGCCGCGATCCGGGATCCCAATTATCGGTTCTGTCGAGGCGATCTCCTCTTTTTTAAGCAAGAATCCTTTTTATTCTTTCCTTCGGGACCGAATAGGGGAGACAGTGTTTCATCGATATTTTACAGTAGGATAGAACGACAAAAAAAAAGAACACTCAAAAATAGATATTTTGAGATCGAGATACTTGCTAGATGACGTCTGACTTACTATTTGACCGAAATAGATTGTTGCTCAGAATTATAGCATTCATTTATTCTCTATCTATAGTGCAGTTAATTAAGTATTGTACGACTCTTCCCTACATGTATTCTTTATAATATGAGACGTATGTGGATCAGTGAATTGGATTCTTTTTTAGAAACGAAGTTAACACAGTTACGAACTAGGATAACGAATTGTTTCTTATCTTCGATTTTTCGAAACGCAATACCTGGAAACGATTCTTTCCTTCTCCTTTCTTTGTTCTTGTCGACAGGCGATAAACGAAAAAGAGAAAAAAAAAAGAAAGAAAGAGGAATCGATCGTGGCCATTGTACCGCTAGGGATGGATTAGAAATTCTGCGATGCCGTGGCCGTTGACAAAGGAATTACGGGAATTTAAACGATTCACCGTAGTTTACGGGTGCATCGTGTCCATATGTCGCGCACATCGGCGCCGGCATTGTGTCGCCGGATCGTTTTGCAATTCGCTCGCGCAGCGGGTGCATCGCGAAAACGCGGCAATTTCAATGCGAACGTTTCTGCGATGCTGCGCCCGAATGGGGTCGACGCCAGCTCGTTGATTAATTCGCGAGATTTTTCTCTTTTTTTCTTTCTTCTTTCGCTTAATTATTCGCCTGTGATTCGAATGCAGTTAGAACAAATTAGAATTCCGAATGAATGCAAGTATATAGAATCAATATTCAACGTTGTGCGACGCTTTGAATTTATTGTATGTATTTTACATACGTAATTTTATTTAAGTTTTTATTTGTTATATACTACTAAATATTATAATAATTAATAGAGATTGATATTTTCATTGATATCTATTCTTACTGCCTGTCCATTTATTTTTCTACCTAACTATATATGAAGAGCAAGGGAAAAACGACGAATGTCGACTTTTCGTCATTTTCACAGTTTTATAACTGTGACACATTTCGTTTATGAGAATTGCAAAACTATCAAATTATAACGATTATGATGCTTCGAAATTTCTGCATAAGACAGCATTAAAGATTTGGTGTAGGTACTGGTTAAAAACAGGAAATGTTCACTCTGTACTCGAACGAAACACGGATAAAAGTATTTTATAAATTATATTAGAGTTCGTTTTATTAATCATTCCTTTCTTATGAAGTTCATAAACTTCATTTTATGAACAGTGTAGTCGAATTCACTGAATCTTATTCCTCTTCTGATGGACTACAATATTCAAAATTAATTTTCCAAATAAAACCATTTTGTGACATTTCCTGTTTTTCTCCTTTTCCTTCATCAATACGTATCTAAATGGAAAATAATTTCGAAACTATTCCTAGATTATCAATACGGAATAAAAGAACGTTTTCTTTCAGACCCTCTTATTATCCCTCGTTCTCTTCTGTTCATATAGAATTTTACTAAACTACTCTATCTTTTATTTTTTCTTTCGTAAATTTTCCCTTTGTTTCTTGGAAACAATTATAGTACGATATAGATAGATGGAGAACCTTAAAACAACCCCTGAATTATCAATAGCGAATGAAACAATAGCCTTTTTCAGTTTATCTATTGATTCTGTGTGGCCATTTCAAAAGCTGTTCATAATTCAGTAATGAATAATCTATCTACAGTGTGCCGCAGAATTATTCGCACAGTCGAGAATGAAACAGAAATTTATGAAACAATAAAACAACGGAAAGGACTTCTTAACTTTTGCTATTTAAAATTGAAAAATTGTAGTTTGAAAAATTATGAGATAATTAGTCATGAAAATTTTGCCACGTCAAAAAATTAACGCTGACAACAATAGCAACGATACTAAAAAAACAGCTACTCTAAGTTATAACGCAAAAAGGATATCCTACGTTTCAATTAATATTTCACAATGAAAAGTATTATTTTCAATTCCGCTATTTGAGAATCTCGATCATATTATGTCTAAATAAAAAGATGTCAAAAGAGCCAATTTTATTAAATTTTCAGCTGTTGACGTACTAAAATTAATTCATGGTACAGAAGACTAAATTGTAAGGAAATGAATGAAATGGAACATCAATTGTCTGTCTTTCCACGTAAAGCCAGAAAGAATTAAAATTGCAGCAATGGAAGCTACGCGAATGGTGGTTGAATATACGCCATTTCTTTGACGGAATAAAAGCAACGTGGAATCATTACATTCCTGGGCAAATAGGGGCGACGTGATCGCAATCCTCGGCAATAGTTCGCGGCGTAGAAAAGACCGAGCGAGTGGAGGCGGCCAAACAAAGGGGGTTGCTGGCGATCGAGGCCTCCTCGTTCCGTGAAGAAAACAGGCAAAGAGTCGACGAGAATGCGGCATCCGGGATAGCATCCCCCGTGTCGTACAGAAACGTTATTAGCACGAGCCTCTGCTTCTACAACCACCCAGTGACCTCATCCCTGTGTGCGTTGCCTTTGCAAGGATGAAGAGAACGCGGAAGAGGAAAAATTGAGAAAAAGAGAGTGCATTACGTTGTAACGTATGAGATGCACGTTTGAACGTTCCAGATTCTTAATCTGCATTGCGTCGAGAAACGCGTACGTTCGTAAGCGTACGATTATCGATAAGAGTTTATGAGAAATTTAAATAAAAAATCGTTCAGCCAAAACTTCTCACTGAAAAACCATTCGATGTGAGAAGCTGCGATGAGAAGTGGACGAATCGGTTATGAGAAATTCAAAGGAGTATGCCAAGAATCCGAATCTAGTTTGTAGAATTATTTACGAAACACGTGGGACAAATACAACGGAAAATTCAACAATGCAAATACCACAAGACGATCGATGAGATGAAAATGATACGGATGAGACAAAATCGTAGCTATATTAGGAGGTTTCCTTTATATACTTTGAGGTTCTAAAGGAAATTGTAATTTCAAAGGTTGTAACACGATTTTTGCTTGTTAGCTAAGTTGCTAACGATTTTTTAATAACATCTAGTATTTACGAAAGGAACTGTATATCTATGCAGATTCGATAAAGTTTAGAACAAAAGTATCTTTCGAAAATTAACGGCCTTAAAAAAATTAACGATACTTCATTAAATCGTAGTAATCAATGAAAATAAATAGTAAAAAAGTAAAAATCTTTGTATGTTGCGATCTAATAAGATTTAAGAAGAATATCAAAACTATTTTGATAAAATAACGAGAAAATAAGAAACGAAGAAAAGATGAGAAAAGAGCCGAAGTTTCTAATCGAGAATGCTTAAGGGCAAAGCAAATACGCAGGGGAGAAAAATGCCTGCCTTAGTCGGATCGAGATACGGTTACTGGCGGAAAGTGAAGAAATAGGTCGAGCAAATACATAAATAAAAGGAAAAGTAGCGAGAGGAGCGTTGGGATTAAAGTGGGATGGGATCGGGGAGGCAAAGAAATACTTTCAGCGTTGGAAATACTTTTCTCCCAGCTATATTACTTTTTCTCGAACCAAGAAAACATTAGCTCCGAGTGAAAATGAGACACAGAGAACCTAGCAACCACGTCGATATTACGTTGAACGGAAAGAAAAAGGGATGAAAAACCGGTCGGAAGGAAAAACGCAGAAAAACCATCAGATGGAAGAACAGAAAACTAAAACTCAGAAAATGGATAAGTTTGAAGGAATAAGATGGACGGGAGGAGAATTGGAAGAATCGTGAATGATCTATCGGTACATATGTCGATTACTGTCGTTAGCTCTGCTTGGAGGAAGGGAATAATCGGGAAATGACGGAAAACCATCCAATTCTAAGAAAACCATTAGAAAGAACAAAATGGAAAGTTGGAAATGGTGCAAGAATTCGAATGACCGAAAAGCGGCCAAGTAGTAAGAAAATCACTAGAAAGAAGAAGAAAATTAAAACTCAGGAAATAGATGAAGATAGAAAAAACGAGTAACCAGCGATGAGGTGTATGACGCAGGAATTCTACGTCAACTAATACCACTAACGCTAATGCTGTCCCTACTCGAAGAAAGAAAAACTTTGAAAACTATAAAGAGCCTTGCGATACTATAAAACTCATTAGAAAGCAGAACAAAATGAAAGCTCATAAAATAGACGAGATCGAAGAGAGTTTCAACGTGGAACAGTGTACGGTGCAAGAATTCGAAGAATCGCGGATGATCTACCACTATACTACAGCAAACTTGTAGCACTAATACTACCCCTTGGAGAAAACGAAAAATCGTAGTGGAGGAAATGGTTCGAGGAGGAAGCAAAGAGACAGCGAGAAACGAAGAGGGAAGTGTGTACCGAGGGACAGGAACCGGTGTTTGGTCGACGGGGGTTGGGCGAGGAGGGTTCGGTCGCCATGGCGACAAGCAACCCCCGGGACCCACGGAGCTCGTCGCCGGGGTTGGTCGAAAAGGGTGGCCCAGGGCGTCTGTCGGGCAGGTTAGGCCGGGCGTATAGCCCGAATGTCACTCGACACAAGGGGGACACAAGGATGTCCTGGACGCGAGCGAGACGGAACGTTCGTTCGTGGGCTGTGTGAGCGAGCAAGAGGTTAGGGTGCGAAAGGTAGACGGGAAATGGGGGGATCGAGCTCGGTACAGAGAGAGACTCTGAGCGGAGGAGAGGGTGCAGGCAGGCCAAGATGGCCGACGACGCGACACCCACCATGTCAATAACACCCTTCTTCGACGCAAAACCGAGCCAACCTCCCTCGTTTCGCCCCGAGAGTCACCCTCAGCCCACCCAACGTCGCCCACCCACGCCACTCTCTCACCCATCCCTGCTTTCTAGCAGCTGCTTTTCCTTCCACGACCTTTCGTCAGCCAGCCAGCCAGCCAGCCAGGCCTCGCCTGTTCCTGGACTATATTCACCGAGGACGACGATGATGCGCTCTCTCGCCGCGATTTTCCCCGGCTTCTTGCCTCCGCTCGCGGTAATTAACGCGACGGATCCCCTGCCACCAGAAAGGGAAACGACTACGAAGGGTGGCAAGAGGGAGAGAAAGAGAAAGGGAAGAAGAGGGAGAGAGAGGGAGAGAGAGAGACTATGAGAGAAGGGAATTCACCGACACACGGAGGGAAAGCAGCACTCGCAGAGGCCATTGCTAGCGAGGGCGTAATTCCGTTAAGTGTCTTCGTAAACTTCGTTAGCTGCATTTCCCGACATTACTCACCCCAGCGCGCGTTTCTACGCACCCTGCGCGCTCGCTAGCTCGCCCCTGATACGTGTACCGAGCATGTTCGATGTATCTCGGGCTACGAGTACGACCAGTGAAAGTGCGAATAGTTTTTCTTTTTTTCTTCCTTCTTTTTCTGTTTCTACCGAGTGTTCCTACTCTGAGAATTTAGAGAATTTAGTAGAGACGAACGTAATGTCGAAAACTTTTCTGATAAAACGTACGAGCTTCTCGGAGACCATGCTGATCAGCTACAGAGATTAAAATGCAAGCGTTTTCTAAAATTTAACTTGGAATTTGCGATTATTTGTGTCACGTCTTTGTGATAAATAAATTCGTAGAGGAATATCCTCTGTTTTTTGAACAGTAACCACACGCGTAGGTACGTGGCTCGTAAATAGGGGACTTTATAGAAAGTGGAGTCGGTCAGTTTGGCTTTTGAGAAGCCTGTATTTTAATTTAATAGCGAACGATGACGAGATGGAAGAAATATTTGGAGATATTTTATGAAATAGTCGCAAGAGGGGATTTATCTTTATTGGAGAAATCAATTACTAATATTCGGATCGTGTAGTTAATGCGCGATTGTTCTTGACAACTTCGGCGCTAGCAGGCATTAAACGGTATCAAACGAACGCATTGACAATCTGTTTGTGCTTGCTAAGCCCCCTTAGGACATTCGATTTGCAATTCGTGTCATAATTAACGATCATCATTATCATTCGTAGTCATTGAAATGAAACTACAATCGGATTCGCAACATTAATATGCTTTACATATTATCGACGGAATTAATAACCGCGTATGGTATTCATTACATCTCTGCCGGGCCGTGCATCAACATCACTTAACATTCTAATTTAACAATAAAATCATTCGACCTCGTGTCCCACGTTTCCGTACAATTTTCAATGACGATCGTACTTGCATTTGTTACCGTTCGATGTGAATCTACCGTATCTAAACAATTTTGATTACGAGCACGCGTTACTTTATCCATTAAAATTGCTGTATACGTTAAATAGTTAAATATAATTAATCATAAATATTCCACGAATCATATGGTTTGGACTGCAAACTTACTTCTATCAGAAAATCAAGGACACACTTCGATAATCAAATGCTCCAGGATTAACCGATTAATATTGGTTCGCGTTATTAATACGTAATTGAAAAAAAAAGTAATTCTTCCTCCCACATGCCAGAAACATTTAGAATCGTTGAAAAATTCCTGAACTTCTTTAATCTAACGTTTTCCGTATTTTTCTTTAATTCCTCCACTTTAGTCGAAAAAGAACAACAAAACGGCAGGAACGAAACTTCATTTGAGAATTATTCGAGGGTGTGGAAACTATTTTCACGGCGTGTCGTCCAATTCAGCTTCAAGAATTGAACGAAACAAGTTCCTGTTTCCTTTCGAGATAATCAATGCGGGTCGAGCTTTCGCTTTTCAAAAACCGGCCACGCGTTGTACCGACGCGGGAAAAGCAGATGTTGCAAAATCGGTTAGGTCTATTAAATATAATAACCGACAGGGGTTTTCATGGTTGAACGAGCTGGAATATGTTACGTAATATTCTTCGTTCTTTTGCTGTCGACCCTGCACAATGGAAGCAAGAGGCTGGAAGCTATGGACGATGCCTTGCATCCGCTTCGAAAGAACCTTTTTCCATCGCGAACTGTTACCATATTTTCGACTAGGTTAACCATGATTAACTTACGTGAAATATCCTCCTGGATTTGCTTTTCCAGTTTCTGGTTCTGCACTTCGGCTGGAACAGAGAAAGTATCGAGCATATTAGAAATTTGAGCTATATTTACACGTATCGTGACATACTGTTTGAAATCAGTTATGCAATTAGCTAGACAAAACTAATCGTAATTTCATAGGAAGGGAGTGTTGAATTGTCCATTGTCACCCCTTTGGCTCAGAATGGCTTTAAGATTATACTGTCGCTTATAAAAAGTAACTTAATTTAATTTAGGCACACGTTTTTCAAAGAGGTCGCAACAACTAAGCGGTTAACAATAACCGGACATAATCTAATAATATTCTCATAATAAATGCGTAAAGGTATCTTTTAATTTGGCAATCAGAAAGAAATCATAAAAATTTATTTCGACTGATTAACGCGTAAATCGACGTAAAATTACAAATATAAAGACATATATGTAAAGATTATAAAAATTACATATTTTTCTGTGGCACATCGAGATCCGCAAAATTTGTTTGAAGTTGTTTCACCGACGTGCAACAATGTTCCAGCCTTATACAAGCTTAAATATAAGAAAGTTAGAATACCACAGTGCAATAACCACTATTTCGCTGTACCTAAAAGGGAAGTCCTTAAACGTTAACGTTAACGTTTCAGTTACTTCAAGAACCCACGTCGCCAAGTGCTCGTACGTAGCTGTATCACGAGTCAAAGAGTGCCAACATGCCCGAAAGAGATCGCAGCCGCAGATTAGCGTCGTTTCGGAGGTGATCCCATTCGAAACGCTTAGCACGCGTTTTCCGGTAGCACCCAGTGGCACGCATCGGCTATAAAGCTAGACTCGATCTAGGGAGCGAGAGCTGGCAAAGGGTAGCAAAATGGAACGAGACGACGAATACTAGTTTACCGTAGAGCATAAGAAAAAAAGAAAAAGAGAGACGACGAAGAAGAAGAAGACAGAGATCAAAGGAGAAGGGAATTGAACTGAGTAGTAGGAGGCAAAAGAAAATATCCCAGGGCAGGCACACACACGGCAACCCTCTCAAAAGATCTCCGCTAATGGGCATTATATTTTTCGTTAGGAGAGCCGACGGGATTATGGGCCTGTCAGAGGCCTAATAACTGGTCCCTCGGTGGGCCACCTCGCATCTGATACGGGAAACGGGGCCCTTCTCTTTATACAATGTGCGCATTAAAAACACTAATCGCAATGCGCACGAGCACGATCGCGTATTGTACTAGCGCATGGGATCATCAAAGGCCGCCGACCAAAGGCCGGGGGAAAAGCTTTTGCACAGTGGCCTCTCTTCACCTCTCTTTCTCTCTCGCTCCTCTTTTTACCGGCCGACCTCGTGAGACTTCTTCCAGGCCCAGCGAAGAGTTTCGTTTCTATCGCCGCCCACTCTTTCGCCTTTTGTGACCCCCCGTTTGCCTCGCGGGATTGATTTAATTTCTTGTTCCGCGAGAACTCGGTAACTTCGACAGAAACCGTGGTACGATACATTTTTTCTTCGTTTTCGTATTTCTAATACGACTTTCGCGCCATGATCCTTTTCCATAATAGAGAAATAACTCGCGGCTCTTCGTAAAAATAAATTTTTTTAACGAAGAGAACAGAACACATTCGGAATAGATGTCTCGGAAGAGAACTCCTTAGCTTTATGTAATTTGAATATGGAGCGTCCTATGATCTTTTCCTGAGTCACGACCTTCTATAATGGGGAAATAGCTAACCTTTAATCTCTTCGTAAAAGAAAATTTTTGCAAGAAGGTATATCATTTGTTCTATAAAAAATATTCTTGATAAGGTAAAGAGACACGTTACAAAATAGAAATTGCAGAACAGAGTTTTTCATTTTCATTTCTTTTCAACATAATGTCTTCTGAGTCACGATTTTTTCTCTATAATAACCGAATAACTTTAACTCCTTTATGAATGAAAATTCTCTTAATACTATAAAGAAAATACATAAGAGAGGTGTCTCAGAATATAATTCCAAGTTGGTTTTTAATTACTGCTAAAAACCTTCACCACTAGAAAGATCACGACGACCCTCGAATAGAAAACACTTTGCGGCTCAATATACTATTGAGAACATAAGTTCCATAAAAAAAGAAAAAAAGAAAAAGAAAAAAAAAAAAGACGAGTTCATGAGCGAATGTAAACTGACTTAGAAACGATGGGCACGATTAGGAAGGGTGCTAGATCGAGTGGTTGACATACCTTGCTTTTACGTGCTTCCTTTTGTGCTAGACTCGTGTTTCGAGTACTATAGATTGATCTTTGTTTTGTTGTTTTCTGGTGAAGGGGATATAGATGTAGGTTTTTTTGTTGATCATAGAGGCAGGATTGAGTGAAAGGGTTGTTTCGGGGATTGACAGGGTGGAATGACTGTGGGAGATTATCGATGAACCGTTTCGCTGATTTCGAACGATGAATATGAGAATTAAGCAGGGATGAAGCACTTTACAGAGGGTAGTTCAAAATTTGAAATAAAAAAGGATAACCAGGATTTTTTCACTGTAATGTTCTAATAAAATAGATTTGAACGTGACGAAACGTAAATTGTAAAATGATTTTAATTAGTTAATCTGAATCGAGGCTCTCGGTCAATCCGATCAACTTAGCTTTCTCTTAATTTCTCAATTTCATTACGTAAGTACACGATTAACGTTCAATTCTTAGAAAGAAGCAAATTATTTGCTTTACTACCAGAAGAAGACATAAATAATAGGAAATCCCAAAGCAAATTTAAAAAGATAATGTTTGCAACATCATCCTCTTTTTTCTTCTTTTCAATTTATGGAGTTGATCAATGTGAATTCTGAACTGCTTAATTATTGGTAATGTTTTATTAACCAACGAGCTGGCGCGCCGCGGTAATTTCTGGTGAATTTGTAATCGGAGTCGAGTGTTAATCAGTTTTGACAATTTCGTTGGAATTAATTACGTGCACGCGATTTCAAAACTGCATCCGATATTCAGCTCGCACTGGAATACGTGATCCCGATAAACGCCGATTTAATGCAAAAAACAAACACCTTAACGAGATTTATCAACATCGATTTCGCGCGGGAATATTCATAATTTCATTACCAAAATTTTCCACGAGGGAAACTTTTCTCACATTTCACTTTACTTTCTCGTTTCTCGTGCATTGTGCTCCTTCTTTATATAATTATGTAAGAAATTTGTTTCGCCCTACGAAGAGCGTAATATATATTTCGTATATTTTTGTATATATTAATAATTAACTCTTTAACGAACCCTAAAGAATTCTCCTTTTATCTAACATTCATCTAAATTTCCCTACAAAGAAATATTAGTTCCAACTAATCCTCCAATCAACTCCAAAAAGTTTTCTCCGTCACTCACCATTCCCATTACAAATAAATCGCTATAACTAACCCTATAAGCAATTCTAAAAATTCCCTTTGTCACTTATCTTCGCCTAAATCCCACTAGAGCTAAACATTAAATGTGGTTACTCCTCTAAACTATCCTATTAAAAGATGTCCTGAAATTCCGCACATCCTATTGGAATCACAACTCCAGCCACGATAAACGATTCAAGAAATTTCCCGCAGTCACTTATCATTACCTAAATCCCTAAATCACCGCTACAATTAAAATGCTAACCCCCAAACTAACCCCCAAAGCTACCCAAATCATTCTTTCTGTTCGCCTGTCTTCGCCTAAATCACGCTAGAACTATATACCTATACCATCTACAACTACAACTACCCCTCTAGTCGACCTCTTACCTTACTAAATGTTCACGTTCATCTGAATCTCACTGAAATGAAATATTAACGAAAACGCAGAAAATGAAAACTGGATCATCGAGATCGGCCATTTTCCGTGATCGAACCGGCCCCTCGGCGTGCCGACAATTTCCTCCATCGTTTCGTGAAGGGGTTGCGGGTCTCCTGGAAGAAGGGGGGTTAGCGGTGGTGACGCGCTGACGGCGGAGGGTCGCTGGTACGGAATTTGAAGCCTGCGGGGACGGCCAGCGAGATATCCGAGGATATTATCCCTCGGGAAGCCGTGTAATGAAACCGTTCCGGCGCCCCCGTGCTATTATCCCCCCTGGCAATATAAGCCGGACAAGGATATAGGTGGCTGATACGTGGCGCATCAGCTGCACCCCGCCACGCCTTTCCCCCTTTTATATCTTCGCCAGCCGCAGCCCTCACCAATACACCAACCAGCTCGCCTTTCGCAGATAAGCGGAGGCGCAAGATAGGCATGCCGCGTCAGCGGAATAACGCGACGTCATCGTCATTCGAGGGTTCGCGTAATTGCCTGACCGTTCCAAGAACCGAGCAGCAGCAGCCGCCATCTCGCGCAACCCTTTCGCCAAGGGTGGCAACGACGAGGCAAAATACCTCAACGGAGGAAGAGGATAGTGGTACTACGACAGGAGCAGACGAGAAATTCTTTGGAGATTTTTATCGGTTCTTCTCTTAGGCGCTGGACTCTGTTGGTCTTTTCTTCTTTCAGGGTTTGAGAGGAAAGTCGATTTAGTAGATTTTTTAGTAGGAAACGAAGCTGGCTCGATAATTATTGTACGAAAATAATTAAATATTATAATGGACGGATTCGTAAAAGTCGTCTCGTCCAACTCAAGGGATAGTGTTTCGCAAGTGACGATTTAGATTTACGTTAGGATACATAGTTAATGATCTCCGACGTGTAAAATATAGAAATTAACGCAACAAAATTAAATATAATCTAGAAATTCATAACTTGGCATCAAATTTGTCGCGCAAAATACAGAAATACAGAACAAACTTAACTAACCATCATCGAGAAGTATCGGTAAATTTAGTGAAAAATGCAACCTAATGTTAGGAGAAAAAGCAAGATTGATATGTTCATTTCTGATTAAATTCTTTTATATATTTCATGAAACACGTAAATTACATCGGGGCGTTGCATCCGAAACGCAAACGATAACAAGATTGACCGCGTGGTAGGGGATTATCTCTCGTTTTTCCGCTTTTCCACCCTCGTTTATTTCGTCGACGAACGAGCGGAATAAGGGCGCAGGCTAGCAATTACACCATTTTTTGTCTCCCTTGACCTTCGCGGAAATTAAGCCGCTGCGGCAAAAAATAATTCGCCGGCGAGTAAACATTTCCGCCAGGCCGATTTTTACCTCGGCGTCCCCGTGTTTATTCTGTTTACGGTAATTAAATGTTCGCTTCCGGACCAAGCATTTCGTCGAAACGAAACGGAACCGTGTCGTGGCGCGATGAGTCGAATTAAAGAACCAGCGAAAACGTCGAATCATCCCCTTACTGTCTCTGCCGTAGTAAAAGAACGCGTATCTAACATTGTTTTCAGAATCTCAAAAGACATTTTCACGCTATTATAACCGTGCAGTGTAACTAATCTAATTATGACGTCTAACGAACGCAATGGAAAGAAATGGAATGTGAACAGAAATTTATTTCATTCTGTAAACGTTATAGCTAGACTGCAGAGTTTTCTGCATTAACGAGAAATTTAAAATTGCAGAAATGTACAAAATGCACGTGATAAAAAATATTCAAAGCGAAATACTCGCTACAATAATTTAATGAGCGAACAAGTCTTCATGTAGGTCACATTCCGTCAGTTATGTTGATAAAAATATGGAATTGTATAAAAATCCGCAGTCTAATCACGATCTACCATAAACCATCTTCTCTAAAAAAAGTCTGTACGATGTACTCCAAGTGGAAATCCTACGAAAAACCATCTTCTTAAACAAAAATCTATGAAAAACTTTGCTCTCCTTGTACAACTTTCTTCGAAGAATGAATCGACGTCTTTTAAAACCGATCACGAAGATATCGATTACCAAGTGTCGTAAGAAAATTCAAAGCAAAGAGTAAAGTTTAAGATTGCCAGAGAGTGTGGTGGTAACGAAAGCAAGAGAAAGAAAGGAAGCAAGAAGAAGGAAGAAGAGGAGGAGGAGGAGGAGAAGAAAAACCAAGAGAAAGAAGAGAAGAAACGAGAGAGGGCAGAGAGAACGATATATTCCGCTCTCGGCACGTGCACGCGGTTAAAAAGGTTCGCCGCAAGAGAGAAGTTTCGACGTGCCGCGCGCTGGTTTATAAAAGCGGAACCGGCTGTCGTGATACGGATCTGACCAATCATAAAAGCCGCATAATGGCCACTTATTCATCCATGCCGGGCCGTGGAACGAACAAAGGCGGAAATTAGTCAGCTTCGGTATGCTTATTAATTGACTGACATTTCCGTCATATTATTGTACAATGAATCGAAAGCGGACGGTAGAGCCCTCGAAACCCCCGCGGCCAAGTTCTACCCCCCTTGACAAACCCCCTCCATGCCGCCCGTCCCTCCATCCACCATACACCATAGTCGTCATCGTCGTCGTTACTTGGGGGTTGCACATCGGGTTTCATAGAAGATTTGGAACGTAATGCCCGCGTCTCTCGTCGCCATCGATGCCTTCGTCGTCGATTGGGACGTTTGTGTTAATTGTACGTGGCACTCTTTCATTTAAATTTCATTCGAATATTTTTATAGAGGGTAACAAAAACGTACACTGAACGGTTATTCCAGTGAAAGACCCATTTTCGGGATGGTTTTGGTGATCTTTTTTACAAAGAAACTATAATACTCTTTGCAGTCGAGCTTTCAGGATATATTTATACATATTTTAATAACATTTGTCGTTTCTTTCGTCGAGAAAGAATCGAAATTGATGACATAACATGTCTTACGCAAGTGAGAAAAAAAAAAGCTTGTCTCGCGATATCCGCGACTTCGTTCGTTCTACTTATTTATGGTGAAAACCTCAAAGAGATTGTTAATTAAGATGACTTTAGCTAGGGCAGGTATTAAAATTAAAAAAAAAGTAGATGATTAAAAAATAATTAAAAAATTGGCCATACTATGCAATTTAAGACTTGTCATGCTTTCCACGTGTGGTCTTCATATTGGCAATTATTTCTATTATAGCTATTAATTGCATCGTAGAATTAAAAATCTATTAATTTACAATCTGTTTATGAAAAATCATAGTATGGAGATTACAATGGGATACAAGAAGGCACAAATATCTCCGTGATTTATAATTTTACAAGTTGATAAATATACAACAACGAATGAAAAATCTATTAGTTTATAGATTATTTTCCTTCCTGGCGACCCGATACAAGATTAATTAAAAAAAAAAAAGACGAGGAGAAACAAAGATAATTTCACAAAGAGACAGACAGAGATCCTTTGGAAACTGGAAGCCAGTATTAGGCAGGAAGGAAACGACAGAACGTCGAACATGCCGAATGGCGAACGAGCGGCCGACTAAATGGAGTCGCTCCCATCCTCGAAAACTAATGACAGTCGAAAACGCGATCGCTTTGCGAAACGAAATGGGGTGGCTGGTACAACCGAACCAACCAACCAACCAATCCTCGCCACAACCATGGATGATAAAAAAGAAAGCAAAGAGTGAGAGAGAAGAGAGAGAGAGAGAGAGAGAAAGAAAGAGAAGAGAGAAAAAAGAGGAAAGAAAGGAAGGAAGAACCGCATGTCTCAAGGGTGCTTGGTGCGATTCCATCGCGAAGGACTCATCCTCGGCAGCCTGAATACTATGGGCATTCAGAGCCCTTTTTTCCACGATAATTACACGCGAAGCCACTAATTACGGCTTTGCATGGCGCGCATCCTCCAGCCAGGAGAAAATGGAAGAAAGAAGGAGGAGGGTGGACCGGTTGAGAGACAGGGGGTGGAGAGATCGCGGAGAACAGGCGAGACCCGGGAATTGGAGATAGACGAAAGATGGAAAATGGGGCGGAAATTAAAACGTTCGCCGCGGATTTCTTCGATTTTCCCACGAGCCAGTTCTCTTTCTTTATTCCTTTTTTCGAAGGAGTTCCTTTATATTTGAGGTATATTTCGAGAGAATTTGATACAATAAACGGAGGTTTGTAAATAGAAATACATTTACAGATAGAAATAAATTTCTAAAGGGGAATCATTGTTCCTAATATTTAATAATTACAGACGTTATCGTAGGATTAACGATCATTGACAGTCTCTTTTTTCCGAATTCCAGTTACTTCTTTGTGTTGTGGGTAGGTAGGTAGATTGGGGTTGAAGGAAACTCTGTCTTACGTTATTAAACGATCGTTTAACTTTATAGCGAGTAATATTAAAATTATCACTAAAAAGTGGGTAGAAAGGAAAATGAGACATCACCGCACTAAGTCAGTAAGGCTATTAAAAGCTCAATATAAAATATACGACAAAAAGCACACAATACGCGATATCCAAATTATAATAAATGAAAACGAAACGAGACAGTTGTCTTTACAAGTAAAAAACAAGTAAAAAAAGTAAAAAAACACAAGAATCAGAGGATGTCGATTAAATGTTCACTGATTGAACGTGTAAATATTTTATCGAATTTGAAAAAAACAAACGTAGCACTCCCGAGGAAGGGAAACCTGTCCTGAAACGTAAATTCAGAGAGTGCCCTGAGGGAGCGCCCTGAGGGAGCGCAACCCCGGACGACACTTTCATCCCGATTCCTGTAATTAGAATATTAATCGCGGGGCTGTTCGAACCCGGAGCCTGCCCTCTCCCCGATTATGCATTCCGTTTTCCATCCCCTCGCCATTCAGCCGGTACGCGAGTCCCATCTATTTTGTTTCTCCCTCGAATGATGTCGCGAAAGGGGTTGAAAACTTCTGTGAAGATCACCGACGCTTTAAACGTTTTCATTTCGTGCCACTGTCCTCTCCTCCATCTTTCTCGCGCCCTTTTTTTCTCCACGTGAACAGGCATCAGAGCACGAGAAAGAGAGAGATAGCGAGAAGAAAGAGAGGAAAAGGAAATAAAAAAGCGACAGAAGGGGAAAGAAGGAAGGAAAGCAAAGGGGAGAAGGGTCGCCATGGCGTCCACGGATCTGTAGCTGATTGGACGATGGCAAGGGTACGCGTTTTTAGCCTCCCTTCGGATCTGCCCTCATTGTCATTTTAATTTCAATCCCCTCGGGGCCGACCAAAGGTGGAGCGAATCAGGGGCGAGAGCGGTGCACGCACGGCACCCTTCGCAAGATTACCACGACGACTTCGGTATAACCAAGGGGACCCTCTAACGGGTGTCCCCCGAGAAATTTCGGATACCACATGGATTACCCGGGATGAATTTTATGGGTAGACGACTCGTTTTATTGCACCGCTGAAAGCTACGTTTTAGACGCTTGAATGTTGATTTGGTATTGAGAAGCGTGGTTCTGGGGTTTGATAGTGGTTTTTGAGAGCGGCTTTTATACCTATCGACAATTTTTACCATATCGGCAATAGTCATTCGTTCTATGATATTTAAAATGGAAATTTTACTATTGTATTTATTCGTTTCTTTTTTCTTAAGATATACATTCATTTTGTAAAATTATGACGACGTATTTTTACGTTTCTCTATATAATAGGATTTCTTAAATGCAAATAGAGGTTTATTAAAGAACAAGAAAAATACGTACTTCAGAGTAGAATCGTTAATTATTGATTTCCAGCTTTTTTCCGAATTTTATTGTCGTTCGCGTATTTTATACGCCACTATCCTTCTGCAGATACTTCATTAACCTTTAAAAGCTACCATCAAAGGAAATCACGTTAAATTTATTGAGGGTAAGATTCCACCGTGGCAGATATTTTCTCATTTTAAAGATCAATAAAGTCAAACAAATGGAATTATATATTTTACTAGTTTTTAACATTAGACGAAAAGTGCCGAGATTATCGTAATAGTTATAAACAATATCGATTAATATCGCTGATGGCCTTTAAACTTTCTGTGATAAAAAGTTTCGCCTTTTAAAAACGTCATATTCGTCAATTAAAAAATTAAAAAGGTTCAACTTTTAAAAATCTCAAATTTCAAATGAAAAGGGTCCAAAGCTCAAAGCGTACAAATCGTCAAGGGGTACGCGCCAAAAACAGTGAGGTCAGCGTCAAAAAACCTCAAAGCATGGAAATTTGCATATTTACGAATTAATTCTAGCTTAAAAAATTCAAGCTCTGAGAATATCCAGTTTCAAACGAGAATCTTTCAAAAGCGGGAGCATCCAGATTCCCACGCGTACATACGGAAAAGCTGCAAGACCAATGGCAAGAAAAATCAAGAGGCAAGAGTTTCTCGCTTTCCCGTGACTCTCTGCGAGGTACAGAGTTCATGAGCGGAAGTGTCGTCGGTGGAACTAGTATTTCCGGGGGTGTTCCACGGGCGAGAAAAAAGCCGTGGCAGCCAGCGGTGGTTGTTCTTTCGCCGAAATTAAACGAGCGCGGTTCATACCTCAGCCATCCGGCAGCTTTTATTCGATTCGCGATGCGACAGCCGAGATAGCCGACACACACCGTGCGGCTTATCCTCGTTCCCTCATCCCCCCTTAGACGCCTCTGAAAGCTTTTCCACCAGTCAGAGGGAGTAGATAGGAGACGGGGAAAGACACGAACCGTAGGAGAGGAGAATAGAAGAGGGAACGACCAACGACGACAGAGATTCGAGATAGAAAAGGCGAGATGTTAGGTATAAGAAAGAGACAGAGACTTAGCTAAAAGAAGCGATATAGAGAAGGGAGTGGAAAAGAGAGAAAAATGAAGCAGAGAGGGGGTTGAATGAAGGAGGATGGCTGATGTTCCATCATGGGGAATGAAAATCAGGGACCCCCTGGGGGCTCGGAATTAAAATGGCTGTCACACGCAACCGGGGGTTGTGCTCTTCCTGCGGAAAACCTCACCGAGAGGAGGCGGCATGAAAAGAACCCCTCCCTTCCTTCCCTCCGATCCTATCCTCTTTCCTACTTCTGCAACATTTTTTCCCTCATTACCTTATCTCTCTCTTTTTCTCTTTCTATACTTTCTTTTTTGTTTTCTGCGCTACGCTTTTCCCATCGCCCTTCTCATTTTTGTTGCTTTTTCTGTTTGTTGTTTCCTTCGAGGGGGTGGAAATATCCGTAGGGGATGGAAACGCACGTAGTAGCTGTCGTTTTATTTCGGTGTTGCAAATGAGGTCTAGACGTCGATTATTGTAACCTAAAGTTAGAAAAAGTTTACGGATGGCGAAGGGTTGTTTTATGGACAACGTGATTCGAAGTACGGTGTGTAGACACGCGATTGATTTGAGTAGATTGTAACATATGTGACACGCTCGATTCTCAAACGAATCTTAAAAGATGTGTCTCTTAAAGAAGGTAGATTACAGACGTGTAGAAATTAAAAGGTCGGAACTGAGGAAATTTAATGATTCAATTGTCTTGAAAATAAGGGAATTTAATACATAGATATGTTTTTATTGTAAAGATATTTATCTACATTTAATGGAGAAAATTTTAATCAAAAAAATATGGAAGCACAGTTTTCAAGGTAGAGGAAATGTATTTCTTCATTCTACAGTGCAGAGAAAAAGCATTTCGTAGCAAAATTAATCGAATTTGTCTATTTACCTATTCATAAGCCTGTTGGTACAGTGTTTACAGATTTTAGTATGATACATTTCAATGAAAAATAATAAATAACATTGAATGTTCAGCAGAAAGTCGAATGGTAAAAGCGATCTAACTGTTCGTATCTACAATTATGTCTAAGTGGAAAAAACTGGGGTAATTTGAAATCGCTAGGTTAATGGAGCGTGACTCGTCGTTTAAGCGAACGTTTCAGCGACTACGTTCAATCAAACGTGATGCATTAAAGTACTCGACGAAATACACGAAGAAACGGTATTCCGACCGGTAATGAGCTATAAACGTTTCTATTTATTCAACATTACTGACACGAAAGATCTTCTTCTACATCAATATTTATCGAACTAAAACACACACACATACAAAAAAAGAAAAAGAAAGAGAAATTGAGTAAATTATTGATGAATTAAGCAAGGACTCTATAAATATAAATTTTTTTGAGGCTTCAAGAGGCATGCATCGATCGTTGGATCGCGAACCGAATGAAAACCATGTCGCTTGAAACGCTGGCTTTTAAACAAAAGTTGCAAAATCGAGATAGCCTATAACTCACGCAGTGTTTCATGAAATCCAGTCAGGATAAAGTTGCGTTACAGTTAATTGGAAGTCAACTGTGATCGCGTTTGCCCTGTTTAAAATAGTATCAAAGGGAAAACCATCTAGCAGGATGCTTGCTGAGCCACTTTGAGCCGCGATAATCGCGGAATATACAGTGAAAGCTCGATTTTTCTCCAATAACGACCTCCTATTCGTCTCCGAAACCTCATAAGTTAATAAATAATTAACTAGATCAAGTAAAAAAATATTTATACACCATTATATTTATTATAATATTTACATACTAATTAATTGCAGGTGTATTAAATTTTGTATCATTTAGCAGCACTTTACATGATTGTGGAAATGAAACGTATATGGAACCTGATAAATAGATGCTCTATAGGAAAACAAGATATGCGCAAATACTGTTCGCAGTTACTGTACAATTATAAAATAACGTGGAAACCCACCACGTGCTTCATAGATACGTTTGCAAATATCGGATGATTTTTCGTTGGAGGATCGAGTCGACCTTAAAGTCGATCAAAACTACCCACGTTAACTCCGTAACATACAGAGATGTCTGGCACATGTAATTTCTTTCGTACGTCATTTTAGACGCTCAGGTCTGCGAGATGCCAAGAATTCTACATAGTACTGTACAAAAAAATGCTATTTTTAATACACATCGAGTCCTATTTCATTATAATCGTGCAACTAGAAGTTGAATTCATATATGTATATTGGTTGAACCTCCAAACGTTAGTAATGGATTCTTGTGTAATAACCTGTCGACTAAAACTTGCCTGGTACAAACGTGACTTAACCCAGCATACCTTTCAATTAAAAAACGACCCGAAACCAGCCTGAACCCGAATAAGAAAACGAGAAAGAATGTTAAAAATTAAACCTTGCCTAATCCGCGCACAACGTAACCCGCGAAACTACACGCTCGCAAAAAAATTACACAACAAAGCTAAACAACCCCTAAAAAGAGAAAAAGAAGGTAGTATTAAAAAAGACGAAGAGAAGGGCAACAAAAGGAAAAACTGGCGGCTGGAGCTGGTCGAACGACGTGGCCTTTCTTCGCCGCGAGGCTAGACGAGGGGTTAATCCCCCGTTGGCGGTCGGGTGATATCACGGGGGGGTATGGGCGCGACGCACGCGAAAATTGCGCCTTTTTTTCGCGACGATGCCTTTTTCCCGGGCGTATCTGGCGCGCGATATCTCGCTGTGCGCGCCGTCTTTTCTTCTCATTACCCGGCTGCCCCATTCCTGGCGTCTCTCATCCCTCTTTTCTGGTCGTCGACGGGGGAAGAGGGGGATGAGCGTCGCCCGTGCAGCGTCGTCATCCACCCCTGGCCTCACTGACTCATCGGGGGCGTCTAATAATGTCGCCAGCCAGGCGTTCCGCGTACCACACCCCCCTTTCGGCTTCGGCCACCCTCCTCCACCTCCTCCTCATCCTTCTCCTCCTTCCCTATCCTCACTCGTGGGGGTTGACGGCGGTGGAAGGAGGGGGTGTGACGGGTGGCGAGATAAAGCGGGGAAGACGGACGGAGTGAAAAACGAGGCGAGGGCGCGAGTAGACGGTGACGGGGCGCGGTGGGTTCAGGTGAAAATGTGAACAGAGGGAAAATACGGGGGGGGGGGGAGAGAAGGGAGAAGTGAGACAGGAAGAGACGAATAGGATAGAGGGAGCAGAGAGAGGCCGCACCATCTCTGCCGCCGACAAAATGAGCCTCGCCAGCCACCGTCCTCTTTCCCATCCCCTCTGCCAACCGTGCACAGCCCTTCTAACGCAGGCTGCAACCCCCCGCAACCGATGCAGCCGCGGGAAAAGCAGCGAGAAAACGATTCGCGCCATCGGCTGTGCTTTCCTATCTTCGTTTCTCTTTCTCTCCCTCTCCATATCTTTCTCTTTGTTTCTCTTCCTCTATTTCTCTGTCTTTCGAAATGGAGAGGAAGAGTTTTCCAACGGGCTTCTGCAACTTGTCCCGCGATTGTTTCGTCCCTTTTCCTCTCGTCCATCGTATCCGCCTCCCTGTCTGCAATACCTCGCGAGTTCCTCGTCTTTGTTCTCGCGGATTCGTCCGCGTTTCTCGCAGGCGGCTGCACGGGTATCATGCCAGCTAGTGGAAATTTTGCAGGGTTTTTTGGTTTTCCGTTTTGGTCTCGCGGTGGGTCCGTTTCTTTAGCGCACCGGGTTGATTCTATCGCAACGTTTGACCGAGTCGCGACGCGCCGCTTTTTGACGCGCCGTGTGGCAATCTGTAGACATGTTTTTCAGACTGCAAACTGTTTCAGGTTTGGATTATTAGGAATTGTAACGCGAATATATAATTCGTTAAAATATACGAACAGATATAAAAGACTACAAAATGTAGTATACCATCCGTGTCACGTTCGAGATTTCGAGTTATTAAAAATTTGGACGACGATAGCGCCAAAATATTTTTCAAACGCTACAAAATGTTAAGTTTAGGATTGCTTTTATCCTAATCTTTCGTCTAAAATGGTTTCTAGAAAAGGTGCTGGAATTTTCATAAATTGCTTTCCATATTATTCCATAAAAACCAATCGTAAATGGAATAAAATCTAACTTTTGTTATTACATCCCTCTGCATCGCTCGGGTTGTTACGATCGCTTGTAGATGGATTAAAAGAGCCAGTAAATGTTTAATACTTTAATAGGGAAAGGAAAGCGATACCGCGTAAATCGAGTCTCGCAATATACGTAAAGCCGGCTTCCTGATATTGACAGGAACCGGGAGAACTTACTCCCCTATCGCGACGATTTGTTTTGCCCTTATACTGCCAGTGACACGTTGCGCAGATAGGTGTGGTGCATGCCTCCGTATAACCACCCCCGCTTGTCAAGCTCGTGTGCGCACGCGGATGCGTGAAACGGTGGAAGCGGATGGTACATCCGCGACAACCAGCAATAATTAACTGGAAACTAAATAAAGTAACCTCGTTCCGTAATTTGTCCGCAGAATTGTTCAGTTGTCGCTCGAACATTTTTTAGTTTATATATTTCGAAAGTTGAGAAATTTATACGATTGGCAATTGAAAAATTTGGAAATTTAGAAATTGCAGATTTTTACGTTTGATTATTGGAAATTTGTGACCGACGAAGATTAAAAATTTGCAGGAAAATCAAAATTTCTACATTTGTGGAAATCGGAGTTTCGAAATTTGTATGACTAATCGAATGTTCGGGAAAGTGGAAACGTAGGAATTTTTATATTTCTGAATCGAAGCGTGGGGGTTTCTGCGATTGGAAATTTAACGATATCAAAATTCAGAAACGTCGACATACGCGACTTCGAAGTTTAGGAGAATCAAAAAGCAGAAATTTCCATGCTCTCGAATCGAAGTTAAAAAATTTGTGATCTCGAAATGACTACAATTGAAAATCAAGAGTGTCAAAGAATGCGAATTTCTACAAAGAAGAAAACGCAAAATTTCAAGCTACCCAAATGAGCTGTAAAGTTTCCAAATTTGAAGTACAAAAGTGACAAGAGAAATTTTGCAGGTAGCAGCGTCCGAGAAAACTGATGATCTGCGCGTTATTAATTCTCTCCAAGTTGCACACATTGCGCGGTGTAATTCGAGTTTCTCGTAGGATCAAATTATTTGCGTTTTACACTTCGTTAAATGAATTGAAACATAAGTAACCAACGGTTTAATGAACGCAGCGCAGAGTTCGTTTATTTACGTTTTAATTATTCTCGCTTTCCCTTCGCCGGCCCGAATAAACACGCCCTTAAAAATCCACCGCACGAAAGAAGTTTATTATTTTATGCTCATTACCATGCACTGCACGGCAAAAATCAATTATACCAAGATCCGCGAAAAATTGTAATTTTCTACCATGCTGTTAACGCTAAAAAATAATGAATAAAATTAATTATGCCGAAAATCGATATAATTCCACAGCGAAACTTTTCTTTCGTTTTATTTCGATTAATTCGTTCCATCCTTCCTGTCTTAAATTAATTTATATCATTTTACGCTTCTTCGATTACTGTTTTTCATTCGATAATAGCAGAAAATAAATTTCTATCGTTATAATATAATTTCATTCATGAAATTTCGTTCATTCAGGGATCGTTTATTATTTTTTCCCTCGCCTCCTACGCATGTCATTCAATCTCCCTACGTTATATTTCCGAATAAGAAGATTCAAAGATTCATCTGAGAAAATTTTTCACAGAATCGCTCTTTTTTCTTGTCTTATTCTACCTTTCAGACTTTTCATGAAATATATCGTCCACAACATATCTATTACGTTATTATTGCAAGATGAATGGAAAATCGACTGGCTAACGACGTTTGTGCGAGATAAAAGTCGAAACGTAGAACGAGTACTAATTCAGGTGAGCGTAGGTCGCTTAGATCGTAATTATCATTGAAAGAACGCCTTCGTGATTCCTTTTTTCGTAATTTAATCCGGCGCGGTTCGCGTTCCCTCTTTCCAGTCAACCTAATCCGCTCGAGTTATTTTTGTTACGAATTAATGAAGCAACAAACGAAAAAAAAAATAGAAGAGGAAGTAAAGGAATGCACGTATGTATGTGTGTATATTTTTTATTATGAGAATTTCTTAAAAAAGTATGTATGTTTATTTCCAGTACCTATATTTTACTAGAAGAAACAAAAAAGACTTTACAAAAGGAAATTTTAATTTATCAATTGTTTTTATAGTTCCTATTTTATATTTGTATTATTAAATTGCGTAATTAGTTAGTTCGTCTTTTCGTGACGTATTTAATACGGTGTATCAACGAGCAATAAGATTTTTAATTTACTAAGACAAATTTTGATATACATCTAAGACAGAAAATTAAAGTAGTATATCAGAAACGATTTTTTTGCACATTCTTCAAACTTGAAGAATGGTTGATGAAACATAAAAAGCCACGATCGGGTCTAGAATGGTTCAAGAAATTATTGAAATATTTATTGTACTACTAATGTTAGAAAAGTCGCAAAACGTAATAAAATTACCTTCTAACGATCGCTTCGATGATAGAACAAAATCTGCAGACTTAGAACACGTACATTACTTGATCCATTTACAAAAGATAGTGAAATAAAATGACACCTAAATCGTTATTTAAATAAAGATTACACAAGGATCTTTATCCTTTGAAATAAACACGAACGAACTTGTCGCACGATATGAATACATTTTTATCTTTCAAATGCTGCGAACTGTAACATTTTCATTTTCGAAAAGTCACGTCCGTTCGAAAAAAGAAAAGAAACAAGAGAGGGAAAATAACCAGTGGAAACAGTTACATTATCGAAACGAGCGTTCTCAATTACACGGAAAAAGAGCGCGCTCGAAAACGCCCGAAAATAAATATGACCCGAGGCTAGAATGCGCGCGAACGGCCTTCACCACCCCCTTTGTGAACATACACAGAGAGAAGGGGTGGGTGGTTAGTGACTGTATTTTGACTTCTACATCGTTCGTTCTCACCCCGCGAAATATAATCTCGCCGATCGCGTACCGCCATCAAGTAGCAATATCCTGGAGTAGACACGTGCAATGCCGGACAAAGCGCTTCGATTTCGCTGATAGCGATCAAAGTAACTTTGTTCGCGGTTCGCCGAGCTCTGTATTCTCGTCCGCCGGCCAGATTGTTTCTCGTTCGTGTTCCGTACACTCTTCGCAATTGTCGCGAAAAATTTCCCTTTTTTACCTCACTCTTTTATCAATATCCCTTTTTTCTCCCTGTTAATAATTTGACAGAGAAAAATGGTCGACGGAGAATTTTTATCTCGCGAATAGGACTGAATTTTGTTGATTAGAATTGACAAAGAAATTTCGAGGTATTTCTTCATCGTTTGTCCTTTATTATTTGAATGTTATTTGTCTTTTATATTTTGTATAAAAATGTTGGAGAAACTTTCGTTGCTTGTTTTTTAGGTAAAACAGGTAGAAATAAATTACATTCGAGAAATAAATCGAGATCCTTCGTTTTATTTAATATATCGTTGAATATAATTTCTGTAGAGCGCAGAACGTCTATCAGAACCGGAAATAAAAAAGCAGAAGGAAATAATTCAGCTGTTCAAGAAACAGTTAAATTCATTTTAACTAAACTCGAAGGTCGGTCTTGTCCAAAAACTTGTCAAATTCCATGTAAAGGCTTCATTAAAGCGAGAAATAAAAAATAAAAGGAAGAAACTATTTCAATTTTAAAGAGACACACAAATCCGTTCAGAATAAAATCATCTTCCTCAAAAGAATCTTCCAATCGCAACCTCGTAAAGAATCTCTGCACAAACTAGGAATAAAAAATAATAGAAGAAAGCTATTTCGACCTTCAACAAAACAACTAAATCCACGCTACACAAAATTAAAAGTAGACTTCATTTTCCTGAAAAAGATTTTCGCACAAATTACAACGACCTGTAGAATCTCTTTGCCATAATTAGAAATGCAAAATGGAAGAACGAAACTATCGCAATCCTCAAAAGGACATACAAACCCTATCCAAATTGAAACCCTGTGCAGAATCTCTGCCAAAATTAGAATTGAAAAATAAAAAAAAGAAGCGATCTACTTCAACCTCCAAAAGAACAACCAAATCCGTTCTAAACAAAATCAAAAGTACACTTTATTTTCATCCCCCGAAGTTAATAAATTACAATTACCCTGTGCAGAATCTCTGCGAAAACTAGAAACAAAGCAACTATTCCAACCCCCGAGAGAAGCTAAAATCAATTCTAATCAAAACGAAGATTAAACTCCATCGTCTGTAAAAAAATCTTCAAACTAAAACCAGAAACAAAAAAAAAAAAAAGAAAAAAAGAAAGAAGAGGAGGAAGAAACTTGGAAAAGAGGTTAGGTCGAAGAGTGGAGCTCGCGCGTAGGAGGAAGAAGAGGCCGGCGAGGAAGAGGGAATTTCGTAAATCGAGTTGGCCTTCCCGTGGAGGGTGTCGGTGCGTCTGTCCACCATATTGATCGCGAAGGCACCCCCGGTTGCCTATACAGCCACCTACACTCTCGTACCCACTCGTACACCCTCTCACTTCTCTCTGCACACACAGTGAATCAATGTGGCAGCCACAGGCGCACACACAGACGTTCACGTCTACAGCGAAAGATACACGTCCACGCTAGACGGTTGGCGCACATAACGTATAATATGTACATGTATACGTGTATGTACGAGAGGACAAGAGGGTGGAAATAGAGAGAGAGAAAGAGAGAGAGAGAGAGAGGGAGAATAACATAGGAGAGAAGTACATAGAGATCCGTTACAGGACCAGGGTTTAGGGGTGGCTTTCACCCTACGGTCCAGAGGGGGCTGTCGGCTGGCGCCGGAAGGAGGGTGAGAGCAAGAGGGTTGGCGGCTGCTGCAGGCGTGGGCGAGGGGTGGCTCCAGCTCGCGGGGGTGGCCAGGAAGGGAGGGAGATGAGGGACTCGGCTGGCGTTGGAGCCGACACTCACGGGTGCCGGCGTTTCCATGGCTACCACCACCCTCGCTGTGAACAAGCCCTCCACGTCATATTGGCATAGTATATTCCCCGCACCATAAAGCCAAATAATCTACCGAGTGATCCAATCTGAGGGGCCGCGCGATATGCAGGCGCACAGCTGCGTAGCGACACACACCGCACGATCATCCCGTTTCTTCCCTATTGCTCGATGCCTTTGGTCACGAGGAGTTTGGCGAAGAGAAATAATGGGCCAATGGAAGCCATCGAGAGTCTATTCTGTAATGATGACTGTGTGTAGCTTCGACCCCTTTCCCTGTTCATGATTTTGCAGTCGACTACATGGTGTTCATGATTCTTTACGGAGTATGTGGAGATAGGGGAGCTTCTTTATCTGCGTCTTAGGATTTGCGAGTGACAATTGGCAGCTGGCATTTTTGAACGAATGAATCGTTACTTTGAAGATATATACCAATTACCATTTTCCGGAAACACTGTATATATGAAAGTATTTCGATACTTGTTATACGAAGCTTTTATGTATATATTGCATGTGTCATACTAAACATTTTGAAGTTTCATTGGCACTATAATGAGACAAGAGGGTCATAATTATGCTGGACAAATTTAAAACTAATTTGGAAACGCATATAGAAGCCACAAGATAGTTGCTGCAGACATACATTTAGTAAATAATTAATATACAGCATGTTAAAGATGATTCCACTAAATATTCTTGCTTATTAGTATAGTAGATAAATTGCTATTTAAACATACTTGTATAAAATATCTTCTAGTTACTATGTACATTTTCTGATTTGTTTCAAACTTCGCCGATATAATCGTGATAATCAAGTCTCACCACAGTACTAATGAAATTTCAATATGTTTTACATAAGACAGATAATATATCCATAAAAATGTGTTCGGAAAAAAGCAAGTGTTGTAATACTTTGGTGAACAATTTTATTATTTATATAAACAATGTGTGTCATTATATGTACGATATTGTCACATTTGTGATAAAAGATATAAATAGTCGGACGAACAAGAATGATTACGTAGAATGTTGATGATGTTTCTGCTGGTCGAAACTGTTTTCATCCGAACAAACATGTGATCAGTTGAAGCGAAACTAAATAACCGGAAATCTACCGGAGATTTTGTTCGTAGGAGTAGAAGTGTGGGCAGAGATCTTTCTTTTTTTCCTGGAGAATGAGACGCGGGGAGGTAGAACTCCTACGTTCTCGTCTAAAACTCTTGGAAGCCTGAAGAACACTCGCGGATGGAGTATTCCAGCATCAGCTTCTGCTTAGTACACTCTCGCTCGAAAACTTTCCATCTTTGTAGGTCGTAAATAAAACTACGTGCAGTTGCTTGCTGCTGTTTAACTTCCGCGACACCCCGTCGTTACATCGGTGTGCTACACCGAGTGTGATTCTATCAGAAGCTCGATTTTCCGATCTTTCGCGAGTTTCATCTTTGGAAATATATCTATTCGATTAATCGAAAAAATATTGCAAATAAAAGCTCGTTGATATGGCGCGAAAAATTTACCGATGTATAAAGATATTGAAAAACACCATAAAGAACAGAAGTTGTTTCGTACTTTACAAGAAGCGTCATAGTTTTTATTCTATTTATTTACATTGTAGAGGAAGGTGAATTCAATGACGTTTAGTGGAATGTGTATCATTGTATCGTCGCTCGAAGAGATCGTAACGTTTTTGTTAGATAACAAAATGTTTAAACAAGCACTGCTTTTTGTTAGAAGCTAAAGCGAGTTAGAGGCAGAATCATGCAAAATTCGTTAATAAAGTAGGTTCTCTTTTCTCAGTAAGACTATGTCGAACCTCACATATACAAGAAATTTTGCATCATGGCTAGAACTTTTATCTCTGTCTCATTCGCCACATACGCTATAGTCTAATTATTATTTATCAGTCTTTGCAAATCTTATTCGAAAGACAGGCGACGAATAGCGGTAATTCTAATCCCAGTTAAACTTTTCTTAACTTTCGTCAAGAATCTTTCGATATTTTGTGATTTGTGGAAATGGAAATTTTCATTAGAATTATAACGTAACAAGCTGCTTGTACTGTTTGTTTCGGAAATGTAGTCTCTGTTTTCTGTTTTTAAACGAACATGGATAGCTTTCGTCGAGGAAGATACACGGTTGGTAAAAAATTAGACGCAGTACCGACGTATTGGATCGAGACTGTGGAAACAAACTGACCGCCTCGAGGTACTTTCCGCGAATCGTTTAGTTACATTTGTTTTCGCTCCCTGTTTCTGGACCATGGGTTTCCCCTTTTACGTATACGCGTCTCGCGATAACTACTCGACAAAATTGCACAAGCCGCGATGGTTATGGGTAGTCGCGATTCGCCACCATCACGCGAACCAAATTATGAATTTTTCTCGCGATATTTCAAGAATTTTCCTTTCTTCTGAACGAAAGGTTCTATTAATTCTTTTTTTACGGAAAGATTTCTCGTTGATTTGAGAATTTTCCTTTTATTATTGTAATTATTATTGTAGTAGCAACATCTTTATTTGTTAGCCTGACGATGAGATTATAACGTGATTTAAGAATTTTCTTAGTTCATTTAATTCGAATTTTTATAATTTCTTTTAATTTGCAAATTTTTCTCCGATTTGACAATTGTTATCAGCAGTTCTATTTGCTTTATTTGGTAATTTGAAGGCGAGAAGTTATACTTAGGTTTAACTTCGACCATTTTCTTCTTGCATATACACAGTGGCTACAAATTGAAATATACAGCTATTTTTCAATAAGGCGTTTCTTTTACACGCTTTCACGTTTCATTCCGAAATTTCCATATACGTATGAAAAAATTCTACGGAATTTAATATATCTGCACGTAATTTTCCTGTTACGTCATCCAAAATAATTTTGCAAACTTTGCTTTGCCAATAACAAGTAGTTTTACCAATTCGAAAGCCACAGATCGAGCCATGCGGACTTACAAAAAATTATAGCACGCAGCATAGCGGCAACGATATCGCCAACCGGAGAAATTCAATTCACTGGAACTGGAAAGGAAAAAAGAAGAAACCGCGTTGAAAGTCGATCGAACGAGTACGGCGAGAAAAGCAAGCAAAAGCTCCGGTCGGATTTATGAATTTATATCGCGAAACGTCGGCGACGCTCGATCTTCCCTCGAATTTGTTAAACAAATCTTCGCGTGCAAACAGGTCGGCTCGCCGGAAGCGAGTACGCGCGCGCGAATGAAATTAAAGCCCGCGCGTTGTTCGTGTGCGATCAAAGAAACAAGAAGAAGAAAGAAGAGAGAAAGAACGAGCAGAGGAGAGTGGGGAGGAAAAATACACGAATTGCAACGATTCAAGGGCCATCGTCGAGAGTTGAAATTACGAGTCGATTTATAACGCGAGACTGACAAAAGCGATCTGAAACTGGTTGATATAGGTTTTAAATTTTTTACCCGGAGAAATAAAAAAGATACGTAGGAAGGAAGAGTAAGGGGTAAAAAAATTGAGGATTATTAAAATATTTATCGACGCATTTCTTTACGATCGAACACGTCGGCTCCAGTCTCGAATTTTAATAAAATGGAAAAAACGTTACGAGCTTCGGGTGGATTTGACAAACGCGAATATAATGTATAATCACGGTTTCATTTTATTTTAAACCCGTATAGCTAGAATTTCGCTTCCTCGTATGAAAAAAAATTCTCACTGATTGTAGTCTCTCATCGAGATCTAAAAATTAGAAATTGGTTATATTTGCAAAGGATATACAAAGGATGTAGAATGCGTACAGTGATGGATGAATAAAAATGTGAATTACGAATTATATATAGATTGATGTAAATTTCAAGTCACATAATGTTGCACAGAATTATATCGTTAATGGCAAACGTTGTATCGTTGCGATATTTCATTAATACTTTTCTTAAACCACTAGATCATCCAATCATTTCTTGATCGATTTAGATACATTTTAGAACTCTGTTTTTTAACATCGAAATTATGAAAAAGAATTTGTTATTTCAAGGATTTTGTCGTTGTTTATAATTCCATCCGAGTTCTATAATTTTATGGAACTCGAAGAAACGGAGATATTTCAAACATCGTGGTAAATCATGGAAATTTTTGTTCTTTTACGTTGTTAATTTGTGCAATGGATTTTTGTAAAATACCTATTATTCTAAAAAATGTTGTTTCTAGTACGAATACTTAGCTTCCACGTATTATATCGATCTTAATAAACTGAAATTCTTAAAATGGAATAGAAAAGGATAATAAATAAATTATGGAAGAATATAAAAGATCGACGTGATTATTCACGTTTGGCTCTCTCATGACAAAAATTACATCTAACTAAGTCTTCCTGATTTTACTGTTGCGTGCCGCCACGACTCTTAATTACGCCAATAATCCGCGACGGGCGAGGAGTTTTCGGGACCCCGGCTTTTTCCAAATAAATTTCACATCGCGCACGCGTAACTTATGATAAACTGCCTCGTAACGACCGGCCAGAATAATCGTATTAAATTAATGGTCGCGCTCCTGAACGTCCAATTAATTACAACTTTTGCGATAAAGCCGGTTTAACGCGTTAACACGCTTTAGCTTCTGCCTTCCCGTAATTCTTCAAAGAATCTATTATTCACGTGTTTTACGTATAGGGTATTAACTGAGAGTTTCGTGAATCTATTTTCTTTATATCCAAGTTAATTGGCATCAACCGGATTGGTGCAGGTTTTATGAAAATGTAATTCTAAAGGATATTTCACTTTGAAAAATTTTCTGAAATTGAGAACATGTCGCATAGTTAAGAAGTTCCAGAATTCTGTCTAATTCTATTGTAATTTCTAAAAAGCTCTGCTTTTATTTCGTTTCCATTTTCGTGGTTCTGTTTCGTTCTATTCTAACTATCGAAAGGTCCTATTTTTATTCCACTTTAATATTCTTAGGGTTGCACTTTATTCTGTTTCGTATTTGTAAAATTTCTAGTACACACGGAAACGTGTAATATACGATAAATGTACTAAAAGCACATAATATGAAAAAATGCCGTAAAATTCAGTGCAAAGTATATTTTAGAGAAACTGTGCTGATTCATTGTAAATTAAGTGAAATACGAATGAACATTGTTATCATCATTGAAAATTTGATGCAGAAAACCAAATAAAGTAACGTAGGTATTCGATCCGATAGAAAGTAAGGAACAGACGTGTTGCAAAGGATGTAACAGAGATAAAAAATAGAAAAAGAGTAATCATTTCTAAAGATATTAAACTGATAATGAGAGAAGGGAAGAAGAACGCACGAATAGAAAATTTCTCAGACAGAGATTCTCAAGGGATCGGTCTTCCCTATCAAAAATACGTGACGACGAGGAAACACTGGTGTCGCGCATGGAAGAGCAATTAATAACGCTCCCACGGAATTATATCGGCTACGGAGAGTAGGGCTCAGGTGTGCAAACAAGCCCGCGGCTGAAATTACCGAAAACTCTCGGCTGCACCGGGATTTAATCTCTCGCCTACGGCCGATTGCCTTTGCTTTCCGAGCGCACACCTTGTCGCCATCGGCGATGCAGCTAACCCCTACTAAATATACCCCAAATCTAATTTCAAACTGAAGTAAATAGAAGAAAAAATAGAATTCACGAAAAGAGAAAAAAAAACAAATAAGAAGGAAGCTGTATCAATTCTTCAATAGAATAAAACCGCGGAATAAATTCAAATGACAAAGAACGACGTCTATCTATGGTGATTTCTTATTTCGCTTTAATACACGTTCTTTATACGTAAATTAAATACCGATTTCTGGAAATATCGATTGGCGAGGGAAAATTGTGGAGGGCAAAAATCAAGAAATGGCAAGAGGCGGAATGGCTGCTCCCAGGCGGATTTCCTTTGCAGGCAAAGTCAGGTAAGGGAGCGACAGTTGGCCCTTTGAAATTCGAATTGTTCGTCAGCGGCGAGTGAGCAAGCGTTTCGTCGGCTTCTCCGGTTTCAACCGTCTAACCGCTTTCAGCACACTTCGGCCTGGACACCGTGCGACAATAAAACACATGAAAAAATGTAAAATAAATCGTGGACCGCTTCCTTTTCGGGGACGTGGCCGCCAGGGCCACGGACGGAACCGCGGCTTATTTGCTAACACGGCATCATCCGGCGCACGCTCTTTTAATCCTACGATTATACTGCTCACGATACTCGTGAAAATTTCTCGAGATACAGCCGAACAGATTCTAAAGAGAGAGTTGAATTTTGCATGTTTTCAAGGTATCTATCTTTCCCAGCTGATCAGAACAGGAACATTGAAAAATTCTGATTTGATTTTTTTATAGGCTGCGAGAATAGAAATGGGTTTACACGTTTTTCTGGAATATCTGAATATTAATTGCAAAAGTGTTTGAGATGGTACGTGTTCATTATCTGTTTGAATTGTTTGCAGACTGCAAGAATAGAGTGGTAGTTAGCAATTTTTCGAGTAGCCGTTTCAACTTCCAATTTTATATAACAATTCTTCTTAATAAATTAAAAGACCCTTTGGTTATTGAAACAAGAGCAGCATCGGAATATAACCATTGGGGACTGCGTTACTTCGTAAAATATCGTTTTCAATCGGACCATTCTTCTTTCGGTGTTGTGGAACAACGGCGATGTAACGAATTTCAATTGGGAAATAAAATTTCACCAGTGATTGCACGTAAAACTCGATACATTTTCAAGGGAAACCAAAAAGTGAATAGAGTATTGCATCGAGCGGTTTAGCTTGTGTTACCGCATCCTGCTAATTTTTGAAAAATGGAAGAATTGATTTGTTCGTTTCAATCCATAATTCACAAATCTCTGAATCGCTCGAAATCTACTTAAAAAACTCTGCTTGCTTATCCGCACACTGTATTCGTATAATCTCCAAACCAATACAAACTAAAAATTATTCGATTCCCCAATCCTAACCAGCTGCAAGACTGCACTCTCCAAATCTACAAAAGACCTAAAACTATCCAATTATCCTACTCTTTCTATCCTAAAACGGTACCGAAATGTCCTAAAAATCGCCAACTTCATTCTCGCAACTTGTAAAATCTTAAACCTGTTAGAACTGTTCGCTAAACTGCGCGCGTTATTGCATTTTTGGGAGGTTTAAGGTTCCAGAAATATAGAGAGCGCATGTAATATCCAACAATAAATGCAACATTTAATATAGAGCACTTACTACGATATTTAGTAGACGAAATAGGTTTCTATTTAAACTTCATTTCCTCGATCAAGTTCGTAAAAGCATAGAGTCGTATCATCAACATCCGCAGTTCATCGTTCGCGTCGTCTATCCAACTCGAGAAACAGACAATTTCACAGCAAATCCACGGCTCGAAGAATCAAACCTTACAAATACCAATTATCCATTCCGATTCGTACGAACGAGGAATTCGTTACGCGATGTTTATGCCGCGTGTAATGGACTTAATGCGATAGAGAGACAGAGTCTGGTACGAGGTGGTCAGATGGACGCACAAGCGGCAAGCTGATTGATAGAAAGAGAGATCCATGGAATAGGTAAGCTCCGAAGCTGGGAATTAGCAATGCAAGTGGAAAGCGCGCTCGTGCACGCGCCGGCTGACCAATCAAAGGCCTCGCGGCTCTCTCTATGAGGCCTATCGGATCCCTTACGTTTCACCCCCGTGTATGCATACGGGCACACGTGCACCGGGAACGTGGACGCGTAGCCAGGGCACCCTATTAACTGGCCGGTCCCTTCCCACCCTCGATTGAATTTCCATGTGTGGAATTAATTGCACGCCGCGCAACGGTTTAAAGCTTACAGGATGGATGCGCCGAATAGCCGCACGCGCGATGCGTAACATCGTTTGCTTTCGCGAGAGACCATCGACCCCGGTGTTTTTCTTCGTCGAGTCATCAGGACTCTAGAGAGGATCCTGGCTCGTCTTTTGTTCGTTCCTGTTGCTGTCGATGGCAGTTTGGCACAAGCTGTGGGAAGATTTTTGACGATGATCGGTAAACGACAAGATGGATTTTTAAACGGTTGGATTGGATGTTCTAGGTGTGCAGGGAAATTCGTAGGATTATTTTAGATGGCAGAAGCATGGTCTAAATTAAATATACGCTGCAAGTTTCTATGGAATTTTAGAACGAAGGGTTTTCTTACGCGAGAGAGTTGAATATTTAAAGAGCTTCTTGGTGCATCGGTTAATAAGAAGGATTATCGTAGGTGAGAAAGTATAGACCGAGCTAATCATGTGCCGTAAGATTGTTTTTTACGGATTGTCAGAAAGAAAATTAAAATTAAAAGTAAAATTACCTTTATGAAAAAAAAAACTATTTCTGGAGTGACAGTATCTTCTCCAACGACCTAAGTTAAGCTTCAAATCTCCAACACTTGAATCTTTCTTCCAGGTCACCAAGAGTAGAGCCGGGCTGACTCCGGTACTCGACAACCTGACGTTCAGCCCGAAAACGCGAGAAGCTTCATCGTAGAAAGACAGTGACGGAAGTGGAGCCGCTTGTTCGTCATTTGCCAGGGGGTTTGTTTGCGCTCGCTGTTCTCGCGTAGATACCGGAGCCCTATTATCGCGATGGCCGCTTGTTTCCTTCGCCGTGACGAGGGGAAGAATGTACGAAGACTATACGAAGGGGAGAAAACACAGAGAGCGAGAGAGAGAGAGAGAGAGAGAGGGAGAGACAGAGAAGAAAAGAAGCGAGGAAGCTGGATGCTTGTTAGCAGCGGTAACTTGTTAGTCGAGCCACTCCAGTAGAAACTAGAGGAGAAGGACTCTTCTCCTCGGATTCGTTCCAGAGAGACGTTTCTGACGCGAAACTCGCCCCAAGAACAAGGAAATCCCTAGGTTTCTTTCGCAGCATCCTTCCTCCGGAAAAGCCACCGGAAACCGATCGAATCTCGATCGTTCTACCAGCTCGATACGCCCTTAAGCGAGGTTCGCCTTTGTTCGAATGACCTCTGCTACTTTCTTCGAGAACCATTGTTGCTCTTCGATAGAGTCTTCCAAGAGCTTTCTTAAGCTTTCTCGCGAGCGACGTGATAAAAGATTTATTAGGAAATCGGTACGAAGTTTGTGTACTTGTGATTTATAGGTAGATGATGAAGCGTTTGGCAGATTATGGGATTTTTGTGATCTTTCTTGAAGAATCTTTCAAAGAAAGATATATAAAATATATATTGGCATGTTGATCGATATTTTGTAAGCCTATTGTTCTCTTCGTTTCTTCATGTTTGTATCTCTTCGTATATCTCGTTTTGGTTGAATAATTTGTTCACAAGAAATTTGGAGTAGACAAAAGGGAAATTAACATTGAATACTACAACCAAATAATTAAAAACTATCGATATTTTGGTAACAAGATGTAACGAGTCGAGAAATATAGCGAGGTTAAAGTTTTTTAGTATTATTTATATCATTCTCTTACAATAAATAATTTTATAGAAGTCAATCAAATAACGTACTAGGCAATGAAATTCTTTTACGTCAAGTAATTTTATGCGAGTAAATTATTTGTTTCTGAGAAATTGAGTATCAATAACGTACTTTAGTAGTGAACTAGTGAAATTTAAAAATTTGTAAAAGATGAAATAATAGATCAGTTTTTGTCTTCTGAAGTGCACAAATACGTATGAATTGTGATATAACGCAATGTGAATGATCCAAATATGTACGAGATATAATGTGCAAATAATACATTTGTTTATAACCGAATTTTGTCAGGTTATAAGAATATTTATGCGATTAAGTGATTAATATGCGCAAGAGATGTTTCTATGACACGAAAAGGGGTTGTTCGATTGGAACAGGCCGCGTACTTTTGGCTGACACTGTACACCACTTACGTGGCGAATATGGGCACCGTGAGGGCAGAACTCCCTACAGGGTTGACGATCAGGGTAAATATGGCCACTGTAATGGCGTCCATGCGACATTTTACTCTTTGACGTGCCGAACGCCTTTACCAAAGGGATACCCTCTCTATTTTACAAAACTAACCGGACAAATTCGATATTTCACTTTCAATCAATTTCAGCTAATCAACGATAGAGGAAAAAATGACATTTCGATCAGACTCGTTTATTTTCCTTTCGACATGTTTCGAAAGATCAAAAAGAAATTTATTTTCTGTAGAATACACGAAAGCCATCGAGTGTTACTATTTTAGGAGATTTCTTTTACGAATTGTTCAACCAAGCTCAATTATATTTTCCTTTTTTTTTCTTTTTCAAATAAAAAATTTCAGACAAACAAACAAAGAATTTCACGACTCCATAGCCAAGTTGAAATAAAAGATCGTGGTCCATAGTTAAAAACATTCGACGAAGCACGCGTATAAAAAATAGAGAAAAAAGAACGAATTCGAGAGGCAGAAAAAAAAAGAGTTCGTGTTAGTGTTATAAATGCATTAAAATGGATAATTCGCGTGCTGACGTTTCGTGCGATATATCGGCCGTTTTAGTCTTTTTTCTCTCTCTCTCTCTCTTCTCTACTTTTTTCTTCCTTCTCTATCACTTCTTTTTTTTTAAAGCCCACACGTTTTTTTAGTTTGAACAAAGTTTGACCACGTTGAAAACTGGAACGTTCACAGCTCTCGTGTACACGAACGGACTTTGTTTACTTTCATCGACCACATGATTTCATTTTTACCGACGATCTGCTTCAACGCACCCCAAGTGTTCTCCCCGAGCTTTTTTTCCTCCACGTACGCGGAAAATACCATCGGCGGTTTTTCAGGTTAATTAAGTCCGTTAATTTTTCACCGGCTTTTCGTATCACCACGACAACTTTCTCTCCTTTTTCTTTTTGCACGTTGTACGTTGTACTTTAAGAAGGTTCTCTTTCAATTTCGGCGTAAAAATTAAACTTTACACAAAATCGACTTAAAAATTACACACAAACATCCACATTAATCAAGATTTATATTATTGGTGGAAAGTTTGAAATTATTAGGCGTTCCTTAAAGCTCAAAACTATAAAATTGTCTGTCCTTAAGAAACATTTTTGTCAAAAATCTATCGAACTAGAGGAAATGATACTCGAAGAATTAATTCAGAATTAACAACAATATATATCCATGTTCGTGGTCTTCGATTCTGCGCGATTCAATCGCGAAAATTCCAATTCCAAATTCCTAGCCAATAATGTATTTCTTATAAAAAGAAAGAAAACAGAACATGATACACACAGCTTCGTTAATTCGTTTCGTCAAGAGTATTCGACAGGAGCACCACCTCGCAACTTCCACTCGATGTTCGACATCACTCTGATGATCATATCATTTTACCATTTCAAACGATTCTCGTCGGACGAATCGTTTTCGAAGGTCGCGTCGCACCGAAGAACGCTCACTCGAGAGCGGGAAGGGAGCTAAAACGAGGAAGTAGAAAAACCTTTATCCTCGTTTAAAAAACACACCACTTCGATCCCTTTATTAGCCGATAAACGAGGAGAATCCGTCCTCCTGGTCTGAAGATCGCGTTCTATCCAATTAGAAAAAGAACGAATCCTCCCTTTTTCTTCCGGCATCGATCCTTACTCTTTCTCTCTTTTTTTCTCTCTTCCTCTCTTATAGGATATACGCGACGAAAGAGATAAAGAAGAAAGAGAGAGAGGGAGAGAAGGAGAGACAAACGTCTGGCTAACCAGCTCGGAGAGAAGGGTGCAGGATATCGAGAGGAGAGACAAGAACTCAGCATTCGTAAGGAGGAAAGGAAAGAGAAGAAAACGAATGTCGAGGTCCTGCGGGGATCCTCCCTCTTGGCGGGAAACGAAAACCTCGGCAACGAACAAAGAACAAAAGAGGGACGAGGCAGCAGCTTCCTTCATAAAGGCACAAAAGTACCATCTTCCTCGAGGAAGCCTCGAAGCCAGCAACCAGAAGCAGAAAAAGAGACAGTAAGAAGGAGAGAGAAAGGGAGAAATAATAAGAAAGAATGGGATATCTATTCGGTAAACAGACGGACAGACAGATGGACGGACAATGATGCTCATCGTTCGATGGACAAAAGCGTCTATTGCGTAAACACTCGAGGAGGAGCTGACCCGGACCAGCCCGTGCAACACAATGCTCCAGCCAGACGAGAAACAGGTCGTCGTGCAACAGCTACTTTTCACCGTAGATTAGCGGGATCAACAGGAACCTCTTCGTTCTCTCCTCCTGCCCCTTTTTCCATCAAACCGTTTCCCTGTTTCTCTACCGTCGTGTGTTTCGATCGATTTTACCGTTTGATAGGATTCAGCGAAATTCAACGGAGGTTCACGGAGGACGCGGAGGTTAAGGATCGTTTTTCGCGCAGGGTCCGATTACCATCGAGGTTTCCGTTTCTATCACCGAATGTGTTTCTATTATTGAATAGAGTAAACGATCTGATCTGCGGTCGAACCGGAGAGGTTACGATTGTTAACTGTTGCAGAATGGGGACATCGAGACGATTTTTTGGTACAGGTTTCAAGAGTTCTCTCGTCTTCTTGGGATTGTTTTGTACAGTGGGACGAGGATTCTTTGCGAATGGTTTCGTTCGATGGAATTCCTTGGGAAGAAAGTTTCGATTGGCGATAGCAACGCGATTACAAGCGAGGAAGCCTGCTCGTGAAAGAAACAGAGATATCGGGGAGCGTAAGGTTTCCTGGAAGCTCCGTGAAATTTCATTTCGATTAACTTTAAGAAGCCTTAGAAACGAGCAGGCGTGTCTTCACTGTTCTAAATCTACGATTAATTTTCTTGCTCGAATTGGCAGGATTAAATTCGGGAAAATTGGTTTCGATAGTCTTCTCATTAATGAAACTACGTAACGCGCGATATACTCATTGTATCTGTACATTGTAATATCTTTTTTCGATTTAGATACAGAATTTACCATTGCTGGTATTCAAATATTGAAATATAACAGATATCTCGAAGTATAGCTTTACTTATACCTTAAACCAACATATATATACACCTACTTTTTTATCTATATTAAAAATGTCTATCTCTGTCACTCGTAAATAAACTGCGGATTTTTATCCAAGTTAATACGTTTATGGTCACGATTAAAGAAACAGAGGTTAAAAAGAGATTCGTTTTACCTATTACACCTTACAACGAGTATTCTATTGCACGTATATCACGTACCCTCCACACGCAGTCTGTATATTTTTGCATTTTCACATTTCGAATAAAGGCATAAAATATTCGCAGTCTACTTATAAACGTAATTTATCATTGCAAGTGCTAAAACATCCAAATATTACTAATATACCGTTGTAAATGATTCCAGTTTCAAAATACGAACATATTCTCGCTTCGCGTGTAGCTAAGCAAAACGCGTACGAGGAAAGGAATTAAGGAGGATCAAAGGGGCCAGATCCCGGAGTATTTAATTAAAGGAATTAGAAGCTATGCGATAGACCGACGGCCGGGATTACCAGTGTACGCGCTACGGAGAAGAGGGATACGAAATATCCCGCGGGACACTTTGCTCGTCTAGATTTCCCAGCAACGGTTGCTTATCGTTTCCTCTCCCTTTCTCTCTCCGGGGAATGCGAGTCGATGAAACGAATTTTGCGGCCCTCCCGCGGGACTAAATTAAAAGCTGCAACGCGCTCGAATCTAGTTTGCCCTCTACTAGACTGTTTTAATCATTTAGAATGCGCTTCTAGAGATCCATAGACCGACAATCTTAGAATTTTCGTGTTTCGCAAAGTCTCGATGAGAAGTTTCAAAAATTACATTTATTTATATTTCCTATGATAGATCCTTTCTTTCGCAGATATACGCAGGTGGAATATAATATATTTCGTGTTTCGCAAAATTGAGAAAATGAAATGAATTTGTTCTTCATTTTTTATAGATACATAAGATAGAATACGATACATCTAGCGTTCCAACTATGCTACAATTCTCGAATTGTTTACGTGTTAACCCTGTTACATTTTTCCGATCATTCTCGACCTTTTTAT